>NC_086250.1:55942321-56567321 GCF_021018805.1 Prinia subflava | reverse complement strand
TCCCTATTGGATCCCTACCCTGAACTCCTCCCATACCCATCTTGCTTGTTCGAGGTCTTCGCCTCTGCCTTTCCTCTGAGTTGTTTGTTTTGTGTCTCTGTTAATAAAATCGACCCTTGGAGTGGCAAGCAGAGCCCATCCTGTTCTTTATTCCCTGATGCGCCTGCTCAGCACTGAGGACACGCAGGAGCCCGGGGGGAAGGTGTCGCAGCCCTCGTTGCTCATGGTCCTTGGACCATCCCTGGAGTGTGCACTATAACAATTCCTCTGAATAATAAGGGACAGAAAAGGCCCAGAATAAAGTCTGCAACAGCTTATAAACTGGGGAGGTCTCAGGGGCCTCGAATTCTAACCAATAGGAAGAGGCTGTGGGAGGAGAACAAGGAGGAGTTTCATACTTCAGGAACCAATGGGAAAACAGTGGGAGGAGAACAGGTCACATGGGCCAATGGGGCATCCTGGATTAGGGGAATTCTCAGGGAGGGATTGACTTGGAACATTCAGAAAAAAGAGGGGGTGGGTTACTTTGGGACAAACCATTAATTCAGGGAAACGGGGATACAGAATAGTTCATTAAGAATAGAAATTAACGAACCACAACAAATTGGGATTGTTCAGGCTGGAAAAAAGGCAACTTCAGGGTGACTAATTGTGACCTTCCAGTACCAAAAGGGGACCTACAAGAAAGATGGAGCAGAACTTTGTACAAGAGCATGTAGCAACAGCACAAGGGGGCATAGTTTCAAACTGAAAGAAGGCAGGAAGATTTAGATTAGATGCTAAGAAGAAATTCTCTACTGTGAGGGTGGTGAGACACTGGAACAGGTTGCCCAGAGAAGCCATGGATGCCCCATCCCTGGAAGAGTTCAAGGCCAGGTTGGATGGACTTCTGAGCAACCTGGTCTAGTGGAAGATGCCCCTGCCCACAGCGAGGTGAAATTAAATTATGTTTATGATCCCTTCCAACCAAGGCCATGCTCTTGTTCTTTGATAAGAAGATGCCAAAGATGATTAAATATTATGAAATGTCTCATGCAAATGAACAAGAGTCATACATAAATAAATAATTTGATAAACTAAATATATAATTTTGTGACTGTATAAAAAGTTAACTGTGTAAAGCAGCTGGTAAGCTAAGCCAGCAGCAGTGAAGGTGATACACCCTTCAAACTGAGTGTGCATTAATTTGTAATTTTAATGGAGATACTGTTCAGACTGAATCAGACAGTAAAAAATATTTCTGTTTTGTGAGCAGACATCCTGGTTTAAACAGCTGGATAACATGAGACAGCTTGTGAGGTGGATATCAGTAAACTGAGAAACTGATTTTTTTCTAAGTAACTGCTGGAGTCAGGCAGGGATGAATAAATCAATGAAAAGACTAGGAAAGCAAGGCGCAGAGAAGCAAAGAGATCAAGTAGTAAACTGTATAAAGTAAAATTCAGATATTATAATTACAAAAAGAAAAATTGCAGTGTAAATAATTATTTAAGCTGATGTGATGATGTATTTTATTCCTGCATCCTTCAATGTCCAAGGCTTTCCATTTTAAAGCCTATTTTGTGGTATTGTCCATTGTCGTCAGCAGTCTAATTCTTCAGAATGATTCAAGCCAGGGTGCATACTTAACAACTCTTTAGCTTTCTAAATGTTATATCTTAATTAGTTCAACATGTAGCTTACTCTGCAGCAATTCAAATTAAGAAACAAGAATAGACACCTCAAAGAGAACATCTCACTCTGTGAAAGCTGTCTGGAGGTAGTCTGATGAATCAAACACTGGAGATGCTGCATTTGTTGCACTGAGTTCTTAAAGGCTGGATTAATCTAGGCATCTCAATTTTAGGCTGTGAATATATATCAAACAGAAAAAACCCTAAATGTCTGATTCACAGTATAGAACTCTTAAAGCTTGCAGAATCAATTGAATATTTTAATTTATTTCAATGAATTTATACACACTCTCTACACAAGAAAACAGATGTATAAGTATGTAGTGTGAATAATAGTCAATCATTATTCATGAATAAAACATTAGGGATCATGGAGTTCTAACATAGCCCAGGTAAGAAGGGAAATCAAAAGGTCATCTGCTCCAAAATTTCATGGTAGAGGAAACCCAGATGAGATTATCTAGCAACATGTCCAACTGCATTTTAAAACCTCCAGTGATAGGGACTCCACCACATCTCTGGGGAGGTTATTCCAGTAAATGATGATCTCACTGTGTAAAATTTGTCTTATAACAAGAGAAACCCTCTTCTGCTGCAACTTGCATCCATTGATTGATCCTTCTCCGTGTGTCTCATTGTGAAGAGAGCTATTCTCTTTGTAGGCAGCCTTTAAGTATTTGAATACTGTGAGGAGGTCCACCAAGGTTTTCTCTTTGGGAGAAAAGATCTACAGTCACTCTCACGCAGCAGTTTATTCAGCCCTTTCGTCATAATTATGGCCCTGCATTGGGCCTGTTCCAGCCTGTCTACATTTTATTGGTGGGGACCAGAACTGGACAAAATATTTGGTGTTAGACCTGACAAGCACTGAATGGAGTGGGATGATCATGGCTCTTCTTTTGGCAATGCCCCTGAAGACGCAGCTGAGGATCTGACTTGCTTTATTACTGCAGTGACATCCTACTGACTTTTGTTGTTGTCTGCCATGAACCCCACATTCCTTTCAGCAAGGCTGTTTCCAGCCACAACAAATCCCAGCCTGTTCTGGATTTTTGAATGTTCAATCTCTGGTGCAGGACTCTACCCTTGTCTTATTAAACTCCATAGTGTTCTTGTTAGCCTGCTCTTTCAGCCTGTGCAGGTCTCTTTGTAAGATGGCTCAACACGTGTGACATTTTGAACACATCACCCAGCTTGGTGTCATCAACAAATGAGGCAGTGGTGTTTTCAATCAGACCATCCAGATCATTTGTGAAGATGTGTGTCGTGGTTGCAGGGGGAGGTCAATTTTTCCAGGGGGAGGTGAGTAGGCCAATCAGTGATCAGCTTTTCTGCTGGCACCTGGATTGGTCACTCGGAGGTTTAGACACGCCTCTGAGGACACAAAGAGTTAAAAGCAGGACTCCAAGGGTGTTCGGTCTCTTTTTGGATGCCGGTTTCAGCAGAGAGACGTCTCAGGCCTCCTTCCCCTGCCCAGCCACGAGGCTGGGTGGGGGAGGGGAAACACGTGGTCGGGCTCGGGCAAGCCGGAGCCCCGGGGGGAGAAGAGAGTGGACAGGACTGGAACTGAGCTGCCCCGTCCAGGATGGAGGGGTGGAAAACTCTGGAAATGTTTTCCGTGTGTGCTCACCCCCTCCCCCCCCCCCCCCCCAAACTCCGGGAGAAGATGCCCAGCCACATGGGGATTGCTGAGCCTGGGAGTGCCTGAGCCTGCACCTTGCCGGGAGCTAGAAACTGTTAACCCTTGTGTGGCAGAAAGAAACTTTTCTTAGACATTGATTCTCATGACTGCTGGTTTCGGAGGAGAGAGGGAAGCGGCCTGGGACCGAGATGATAAAGCACGACTGGAAGGAACCTGATGGGCAAAGAATGAGAGGAGTAGCTTTCTGAGCTGGACTTTCCTTGCATAATGTTAGCCATGGACTGAACTTAAGTCTCTTTTGAACATAAACTGCATTTTGGGTGGATACAGCTGCCCTTGCTTTTGCTACAGTGACTGGCACTTGAAGAGTGGAGCGAGCAGAGAAGAGAGGGGGAGGTTGAGGTGGCGCCCTCTGCCCTCAGGGCAGACCTGCTCCTGGAACCCCAGCCCCTGGGTAAAAAGGGGAGAGCTCGGCATGCAAGTATCCTTAAAAGAGCCCTGTATGCAGTTTTCAGTCTTTGGACAGCGGTGAGAGCGCTGGACATAGGAAAAAGAGAGAGTCACCCTGGCAGACTTCTCCAGGCGGTGCCACGGGTGACATGGAAACACATAAGGGGTGGACCCGTGTTTTCTGAGGAACAGTCTGTGGTGCGAGAGAGACTCCTCTCTCCCTTGCTGAATTGAAGATTAGTTTTTTTGAGTGGTGATTGTTTGATCTAAAACCCAAAAGTTTAGTCTGTAAAGAGTAATGTGTAGAAGGTGGAAACTGGGAGAAGAAATGTTCTAAGAAGTTTTTATTTGTCTCTGTGTGTGTTTAAGAGTTTTCCTGTCTCTGTTCTTACGTAATGTAATAAAGTTTTAGTGGTTTTTTTTTTGTTTTCAAGATTTAAGCTTGCTCTGCTCTGTTCCTGATCATATCCCACAGTAGTTGTTAGAGAAAAAACATATATTCATGGGTGCATGCAGATCTGGCCAGTGCCAACCCATGACAATGTGGAACAGGGTGGGGCCCTTTGTTAATTGTTAATCATTTAAAAACATCATTGCAACAATCTGCCAGGTTAAGATAAAACCAGTGGTCACCACATTCTGAGTGCAAGCTGTCAGCTAATTTCCTACCCACCTCACTATCTACTTATCCATATGTGTCTTGACAGTCTTAGGCCAGCCTTAAGAAACACTGAGTCACAGCAACTTTGAGTTTGGAAAGGAACCTGTCCAACTTCCTAAGCAGAGCCATCTAGAGCCACTTGTCCAAGACCATGTCCAGATGATATCTGAATAACTCCAGGGATGGAGATTAGGAAATATATATATATAAATATATATAGTGTTCAGTCATGCTCACAGTGAAAAAGGGGTTCCTGGTGTTGATGTGGACCATCCTGTGTTTTTGGGTGTACCTACTGTCTCTGGTACTGTTGCTAGACACCATGGGAAAGAGCCTGGTTCCATCTTCACAAGCATCCATCAGGCATATGTGTATACTCACAATACTGTTAAGTGTTTAAGGACATCCCAGAAGTTTTTAGGGCTAGTGATTTTCACATATATGCTAATAAACAATCTTTAGTTACGATATTATACAGTAACACTACTATTCTGAAGAGCTGCCAAATACAGAATATCTTCAGGTTCTTTAGAAATATCAAAATATCTACCTACACAGAGATAAAGTATGTTCCTTTAAAATTCTTTCATTTTAAAGAATTTAAAAAACCATCTATTTTAATAAACCTACTTATATCTGGTTTTGTTTTAATTTAGTACTTCTCAGTAAATAAAACCCCCATTATATTGTTTTTCAATATTAAATTGAATTGGCACTAATTAAGTGAGATAAAGTACACTCAGGAAATGTGTATTATTTTCTGTCAACTACAGAGAGTTCCCTGATGATTAATGTGTGAGAAGTGTCAACATTTGTTAGTGTAAAGTGGGTTATATGAATGCTTCCAAAAACTTCAAAAGTACATTTGCAAACATGCTTGCTGATTTCTACTACCCACAGCCATTCTTTAGCCAGTAGCATCACAGTGATGGCTCATGGATCTCTCTATCTCCTTGAATAGAGTAGAACAGAATAGGAGAGTATAGAAATAGAAGTAGAAATAGAAGTAGAAGTAGAAGTAGAAATAGGAATAGGAATAGGAATAGGATAGGATAGGATAGGATAGGATAGGATAGGATAGAATAGAATAGAATAGAATAGAATAGAATAGAATAGAATAGAATAGAATAGAATAGAATAGAATAGAATAGAATAGAATAGAATAGAATAGAATAGAATAGAATAGAATAGAATAGAATAGAATAGAATAGAATAGAATAGTTCTGGTGAAAGGGATCTCCAATAATCATCTAGTCCAGATGCCAACCACTTCAGGACTGACCAAATGTTAAAGTATGTCCTTAATGACTCCTAAACACTGACAGGCTTAGGGTATCAACCACCTCTCTAGGAAGCCTGTTCCAGTGTATATAAATGTTCAGTTCCTCTCAGTAAAGAAATGCTTCCTAATATCCAGGCTAAATCTTTTCGTGATTCAGCTTTGAACATTCCTACCTGTCCTATCACTGGATACCAAGAAGAAGAGATCAGAACCTGCTTCTCCATTTCCCTTTCTCAGAAACCTGCAGAGAGCAATGAGTTTGCCTCTCACCCTCCTCTTCTTCCCAAGTCTTTGGCACTCCTCTTAGGAGACAAAGCCCTTTCCAGCCTTCTACCAGATTTTCACTAGTTTTGTTGCCCTTTTCTTCACTCATTCAGATACCTTCCAACCCTTCCTAGATTGAGGTGTTCAGAAACACATGCATGATTCAAGGTGAGCCCAAAGCAGTGTTAAATACAGCAGGATAAACATCTCTTTTTACTGATTGGTTATGACCATGTTTGTGGTTATGAGTGGTTATGACTCCAGAATGGGACTGCCGGGGCATGCTGTTGATTTATATTGAGCTGCTGCCAACCAGCACCCCCTGATCCCTTTCTGCAGGGCTACTCTCCATCCACTCCTCTTCCAGATTATACTTATGTCCAGTATGAATCTGTCCTGATGCCTTGGAAGGCTGACTTGAAACACAGACTGGACAGAGCTAGAGAAAAAAGTAGGTATTTATTAAATGGACTCCAGGATCGACCTTGGGCAGGACAGGAACCTGACCAAGGCTGCACCCAGGGTGGATTTAGAATGGTCACAAAATGGCCCCCCAGTCATGAGATACTACATTTTAATAAGTTTTGGTTCATTTGCATATTGGGGTTTAATTGCCCAATTACAGCTTCAGGTTGTGAGATCTCATCCTTCTTGTTCCTCCCTTCAGCTCACCATTGTTTATGCTTTTGGGCCTGAAAGTTGTCCTTGGTCCTCAGCAGGAAAGGATTTGTTTTGTCTACTTGCTCTGTGAAGAGAGCTTACTGGCACTTAATACACAGAACTCACTTAAGGCTCAGAACTACACCTAAGCAGCACAGAATCTGAAAACATGAAAGCTAAAACTTGAGACATCAGTCCCAGGTGAAGAATCCAGCATTTTGACTTCTTAAATTTTATTATAACTCAAAGTTCCAATGTAGCTAGAGCCCTCCTCAAGGCCTTCTGTCCTTTAAGAGAATCAGCAGCACCTCCCATTTCAGTGTCATCAGCAAAATTGATTATGGTGAATTCAGCTCTTGCATCCAATACATCAATAAACATATTGAAAAAACCTGGACCTAGGACCGAATCCTGAATCACCTTTAGTGACCATTCATGAGCCAGATGTAGGCCCATTCACCACAACACTTTGAGCCCTGCCTTTCAGCCAGTTCTCCACCAAGAACAACAGGAAGCCGCTCATCCCACACTTGCACTTTCCCAGAAAAATGCTTCAGTATCAAAAGAATTACTAGAATCTAGGAAAAGCCTACATCCACTGCCTTTCCTTCATTTACTATTATAAAGCTAGTTTAATCCCATTTATAACAAAGCAAAAGTAGCTTTTTATGTCCCTAACTGCATCACTTTGCATGTTCACCTATTAAATTTCATATCTTTTCTATTAATTTTGGCCTATCATCCAGTTGTCCCTTTATGATACTCAAACATTTCTCTGCACAGTGTTTTTACATGTGAATATCTGAAAACATCACTATATATTTTCTTTCAAAACTGTTAATAAAAACATTTAGTAAAATTGGTCCCAAGAACAAACATCAGAGATTTCCCTTAAGAAAAACTTGCTTTTCGTTTAGCTGTTTCTTTAGCTGTTCTGTTAGTCTTTTTATTGAACTCCTTTGCCTGCTGTTGAGCTGTGCCACCTGAATGAACCGTATCAACCTCTTCACTGACTCCTCGATGAAGTGGATCTACTGCATTCCTTTTGTCTAGAAAGTGAGTTATTTTATCAGAGTAATATCAGAGCTTTCTTATTGATCTGGAGGAAAGTATAAACACTAAGTTTGTGAAAACAATCGTTAAAGTATAAAATTAATCATGTAAGTGGAATAAGGTAAAACTATAAAAATCTGGAAAAGGTGGTTGTAAATTCTGCATTTAGAACAGGGGATAAACAAGGGAAGTAGCAGTGCTAAGTCAAGCCTGAGATTAAGGTGATGGACAATTAAAGACAATATTCCAATTGGGCTTGAAGGTGAGACATGACAATATATTGTAATAAATAAGATGTTAATTCAGAATTTTCTGTAAACAGACATACCTAAACTTCTGGAAAGATATGGACAGATTGAAGACAGTTTAGACAGGAGAACTAATAAGATAGAGGAAGCAGAAGGATGGACTAAGAAATAAAAGAAAGATAATTAAAATGATAAAATGTTAATAACTATAAGGTACTCACACCAAATCATCAGAAGAATTGCATAGAAACAGAGTAGTGTGATGGAAGCAAGACAAATATTTCTGAGATCACAGAAAACTTTACAAGAATAGTCTGACAGAAATTTTCTCCAAGTGAAAAAGTGACTTATATCTGACTTCTAACATGAGACTCTAGAAAACTGAAGAAAATATAGTCAGTTGTTGATCAAGGGTGAAAAAAAAATCTGATATTGGAAAGTAATACTGACTTACTGACTCTTTTCCATTGTCTTGACATTTTATTAAGTATCACACAAGAGGTAAGTAATGCAGTTTTTTACTGCATGCACTTGTAATGCTAGGAATCTCCTGAATTTGTTCCTATATCATTGAAGGGAATTTGTGATTCTGTTTTTGGAATTCAGTGAACATTCTCCCCCTCCTAAGGGAAGTTCTTGTCATGTTATGATCAAACCTGTTTTGCTTTAGATTGCAGAGTATAATAAATTCACCTATATTCCATATAATTGTGTACCTGTGTACAATATTTCCTCAAGAGCCAGGAGCTTCAGTTTTTGATCCCATTCTACCTAAATGTGTTTTGGAATCAACAGCTGTAAGGCTTCTCTGGAAGCCTGACTAAGAATGATTTGGGAAAGACATCTGTCAACCAATTTTTGCTAACCCAAATCCCAAACTGACTTGATGTTAGTTCAGATTAATTACCACACTCAACATAACTACATATATGTTCTTTTTATGAAGATTCCTGGGCTCATGCAAGAGGAAGAATTTAAGACAAACTCCTTTACGGGCATTTTATTTCCTGGCTTAAGAATTTAGTCAAATAATTATTAATACTGATATTACTCTACCTATGAACTTACACTCTGTCTTTTTGAGTATAATTAATTGTTTCATGTTATTTTATTAAACATTACCCTAACTACACCTGAGTGTTTCTGGTAAATGTCTGTGCTCTTGCACATTGAATAAAATAGAAAATAAGAAAATAATAATTAAAAATGTTTCTATGTGATTCAAGTTTATCATGGTTGCCTATTTGGCTGGGTTTTTTATTTTTTTTTCATTAAAACATAAAGAGCTAGTGCAGTGGTCTATCATTGTGTGGCTCCCAGATGACAACCAAGGCACTCTCTCACTCCCCTCCTCAAAAATAAAAGGGGAGAAAATAAGACTAAAAAGCTTTGAGATAGGTTGAGATAAAGACAAGAATATTTTTTTACCAATTACAATCACAGGTAAAACAGGCTGATTTGGGGAAAATACTTTATTTCCCAATAAAAATAGAGTAAGATGGTGAGAAACAAAGACAGAACTAAAACTACCAAGTCTCCAACCCTCCCTAATTCCTTGGCTCAGCCTGTAATCCTCCACAAGCTGCAGAGGGGATATCTTCCCCACCTTTACCCTCTGTGGGGTGAGGTGGCAAGCTTCTCATCTGCGTCTTCTCCATTGGCTGCAGAGGAATCTCTGCTCCAGCACCTGGGCTAGCTCCTTGCCCTCCTTCACTGACCTTGTTGTCTGCAAGGCTATTTATCCTACATTTTTCTCAGACCTTTTTGGGGGCTGTGTTTGGATTGTGCTTTAGTTTTTACCCTTCCTTAAATATGTTTTCACGGAGGCATCACCAGCTTGACTGCTGGGCTCAGATTTGTGCAGCAGGTCCATTTTGGAACTGGCAGTATCTGTCATGGAGGCAGCCCATGACCTCTTCTCATAGAGGCCACTGCTGCAGCCCACCCCAAAAAACCCTTTTGACATGTAAACCCAATACAGCTTTACATAGCAAACAAATTATAAAAGTATCTATAAATGCATTGCAGTAGCAATTTTTTTTTCCCGACCATGGTCATCTGATTTTTTTTCAAAATCCAATTAGTCAGTCAAATTGAGAGATTTCACCTCAAGGCTAATTACTAAGTTCTTCTGCCAATGAGTGATAATCAAAGCACAAGGGGTGTTATGGCAAGGTTATTACATTTAAAGAGCATTGATGAATATGAAACTAATATGACATTGGGCTTTCGTATTAAATAAAAATATGGGCATTTTTTATCAAAGACATTTTATGCATTTCAGTGTGAGAATGTGGCTTCAATGAAATTTACATATTCAATGGACTCATGGCAATTTAAAAAATCATCATTGAGTAAGCAAACTAAAATAAATACTATTAGAATAAATATCCAGAGCTTTGATATCACATATCTATGATAATATGTAAAGGATGCAAAAATGCTTTCTGTAGCTATATTTTTGGCTACTCAGAGGAGTTTGGGAAACAAAATACTCCCTGGCCACAGATTTTCAATTTTAGTCTTCATAGATAAATAATAATACTCTGTTTGACTGTCAAATTTGAGATTATATATGCAGAAAGATACAAGGAACAAATTTAATAAATAAAAAAAATCTACTTATTATTGCAGGTCATTTAAAAAATTTCTTCTTTATGCAGTATATTAACAAGTTTGCAGAGTGCAACCTGCCATAGCCTCAGTAACAGGGGTGGTTTTGTTCTTTGACACTCAGTGAGCTACATGCTGAGAGCACTTAACCCAGAGTGAAGTTCTTAGGGAGCTCTAAGTACTTAACCCTTCACTAAGTACTTAATCAGAGCAGAACCACTACAGCACCAAGCTGGCACTGCTTTTTCCTTCATCTTCCTTTAAAATCAAATGCTGGTCTGTCAGCACTTTCAGTGGACTTCTAATCTGTATGTGTCTGCTCAGCCTTTTCAGCATTGTTCTTGAAGCCTTTTCTCTTTCCTCACATGATATGGTATGATGGGACTTCAGTTTGTCTAGGACCTTACCTCTTTGCCTGTATTTTAAAAAATCAGTATACCCAAAATACATCAGTCTCCACCCATGCAACCTTGTCCCTTCTTGCTGCTCCTCTCACTGGTGGCTTCTGAACTTTCCCAGAGCTGACCACTCACATTCCTTTTCTGGGAAAGAAGTGACTTCCCACTCACATCAGAGTGGAGTATTCCATAAAGCAACCTGTCTGCAGACAAATCAAAAAGTTCAACGATCTACAACAAATGACTGACTCTCCAGGCTTTTATTCTTCTGTATCCTTCATTGTTTGTCCCACTCTCTTACTTAGAATTCACCCACATGGCCACATCACTAATCCTTCTGTCTCTACCCCTCAGAAATACATACTAGAATGTGCCTGATCCACCTAATTTCCTCCATTAATTCCTGTGGGTTTATTTCAATACTTTCTTTCCTTCAAGTCATACTCGTTCCCCTCATCCAGTATCCTTCCCTTGTTATGCAAGGAGAATTTAGAGAGGAAAAAACAGAGTAATATTATATGAGTTCAACTTTATTTTGCTCCTTCACTTTGCTCTTCATTTTCTTTCTTTTCCTGTCACTTAGGCAGTTTCTCTACTTGCTTTGTCTCTGACACACACTAGGGTTCTACAGGGACTGTTTTCTGACATCAAGAAGTAAAATAAATTTGTTGGGCCACAGTACTTGAGGATTTTTACCCCATTATATATGTATAAATTCTTTCCACAGTTGATTTGACTTTGTGGTTAGTGTCTCAATAATCGTTGCTGAACACTGAATCATTTTTCATTTTTTAATAGTAAGTGGGAAAGCAGATTGTTTGAAGATGTTGCAGATTCTGCATCATAACAAGACCAAGAATGGAACAAGTTACCCCACCTCATCATTTTTCTGCTATTTCATGCTTATATTAGTGATTTCAGCAGTGCTCAACAAAGTGATTGATTAGTACAAAATACTCATACTCTTCATAAATCATAAAAGAAAAAAGAATTGAAAAAAAAAAAAAGTCTGTTTTTCACAACTGTTTAGTCCACTCAGAAAATTTCTAGGCATACAAATCAGACAGGAAGGAGTTGACTTGTCTGTACACAAATGTGCCATTTCAAAATGGTCTAGGCTATCATGTGATGTCTGGTGGCAGATGCAAAAGTATCTTCATGGGAGATCTGTGCCATCTGAAGCTGCAGCTGCAGCACTGGCAAATTATTCAACAGAACCTAAAAGAGCACTAGATGTCCATGTTTAGAGAGCTGAAAGCTTCTTAGCCTTATTTCAAGTTATTTCTTCAGTTAAGGTCTTTGATGTATTACAGCAATATATGTATGCTAAGAATAGAAGAAAAAACTCACACCAAATTGGAGTTAACTACATGAAATCTGTCCTTACACTGAAGATTCCTTCTGCAAGCCAGAACAGGTGTGAGTGAATTTCCTTAAGTTATAGCATAGAAAGGAGAAAAAATATTATCCTGATTAAATGTCGGTTTAAGGTGCTCCAAGTCCTTCATCAGCATTGCTCTTTATCTGACAGAATCGCCCTCTGACTCAATTTCTTTCCCGAAAGTGATTTCCTTCTGGCTTGTTGGAATCCAATTCTCATCTAGCCTGTGATTCTTCTACGTTTCTGATGACAGTTTTCATTACGAGAATGGGCATTCATTTTGGGATTATATGCTGGATATCTGCATTTGCCCACAAAACATATACTGACGTATTCTGCTACTGACATATATTTAACTGTGATTGCTCTAATACTCTTTCAAGTTTTATGCTGCCAATTCAATTTTTTATGACATGGAGTTTGATCATAGATAATAATACTATATTTGTCACTTAATCTGTGCTGAAATTAGTATTATCTTCCCATAATATATTGCCTAGGGAAGTTTCTGGCCAATCATTTAGAGAATTGTCCCTAAGGGTCTCAACAATTTGGTTTAAATTACTATGCAAGGAAATAATTTTCTTTTCTTTCTGTGTCTCTTTTCCTTCTCCTATTCCATTGCTCTAATTTCCTATTTAAAGACCCAAAGACACTCTTCATACCCATTATATATCCAAAATTTTCTGTGAATCCTGCTAAGTTCTTGGTTACAGGAACTATTTGTTTTAATTAGCTTAATCATATTTTAAATGAGAACTGATGTTTGTTGATATATATATATATTATTCTTTGAAGTACATCTGTGATCTTCTGAATGCCAATGAAATGAAAAGGTATGAAATGCAATGCTATTTACATAATGATTTTGAATTTGAAAAAAAAAATCAGAAAAGAACAGCCACAGTGCTTCACAGAGCTCTTGCCTACTTCTCTTTGTGTCCACACTCTAGCAGTACATCCCCACATCATACATCATTTGTTTTTACCTATTCTTCTTTTTTTAATGCAATATGAAATCCCTTTCTCCATGACTTAAACACTTATATTGTTACATGATTGAGTAAATTGGCTTATTTTTTAATGGGATCTGGATTTTTGTGTTTCTTTTTTTTGTTGAGTTGCAGTTTGCCTACAGTCCAGTTAAGACTGACTACTCAATTTATTTCTTCCATCAAACAGGAACTCATCCAAATACCTTTATCACAGATGGACAAGAAAAAAAAAGTGACCTCAGTTTTTTATTCATTTCTCCAAAATCCAAGACTTTGTTCTCTCTGTATATGTCTAAAATGTATCTTCATTTTTGTACTGCTTGTTTTTATCCATGAGGACTTAATTCTGCACCAGGAGGTCCTGGTTCATCATGATTCCTGTAAGAAAGGCACTTGTGTTCCATAAAGTGTGGTTTATAATGTCATTTCTTAACTTTGTTAGCACTGTAATTCATATAGTTATCATATATTATAGCCACAGTTATCAGCTACAGTTGAAGTTATAAAGATGGAGAGGATGGTACAGTATTAATCTCTTCAGATGCTGGAAATCCTTAGTTTGGGGATGTTGAATGGGCCTTTAATCAAGGTGTTGAGCACTGTACAGATCTCATCCATGAAAAAGTTACCCCATCTTGGTCTTTTGAGCTCTTACAAGATTTTCTCAAAAGAAAACATAGTGTCTTCTGTGAAACTGAAAAAACACGATCATGTGAGAGTTTGTAGGGACACTTTTGCAGAAAGGGAGGCCATGCAGTTACTGTAGTTGGCCACACTGAGAGGGAGCTGCACACAGGTTCCTGTGTTAGCCTGGGTGGGCTGAGGCTCTCCTGCAGCCAGGGGATACACACAGCACTGCTGAGGCTCCCCTGCAGCCAGGGGGTACACCCAGCACAGCACTGCTGAGGCTCTCCTGCAACCAGGGCACACACACAGCACTGCTGAGGCTCTCCTGCAGCCAGGGGATACACACAGCACTGCTGAGGCTCTCCTGCAGCCAGGGGATACACCCAGCACAGCACTGCTGAGGCTCTCCTGCAGCCAGGGGATACACACAGCACTGCTGAGGCTCTCCTGCAGCCAGGGGATACACCCAGCACAGCACTGCTGAGGCTCTCCTGCAGCCAGGGCACACACACAGCACTGCTGAGGCTCTCCTGCAGCCAGGGGATACACCCAGCACAGCACTGCTGAGGCTCTCCTGCAGCCAGGGCACACACACAGCACTGCTGAGGCTCTCCTGTAGCCAGGGGATATACACAGCACAGCTCAGCACAGAGCAGGTGTCACAACACAGTGACACTTGTAGCTTAGAGCAACACAGGCATCACCTGCTCAGCTTAATGGTTCACTGGATCATGAACTCCTCAGTCTGTAGGGTTTCATTAAAGGCATCATGCATGTATTTTAATCAGTTCTTTACTTCATTCATTTACTTCATATATTCCAATGTCAGTCATTATTGGTAATATATGTATATTTTGATGCCATAACTGAACATTTCTTAATCTACATATTCCTATTTTACATGAATATAGGTGTGTCTTAAAGAACTGAGACATCCTATATAGTACTTATTAGCAAAGTACTAACCACTTGCATTTCAAAGGACATCACTTCAGCTGTGTACCTACCATAGCTCAGCTTTCTGCATTCTCAGTCTTAACCTATAACTATTTGCTTGGAAAATGTATAGGCATTGTCATGAATCACAAATCAGCAAAGCATAGCATCTGTACAGCAATTTTCTTTTTACTCTAAAGTGTCCATTCAGTAGTGCCAGGATAGGCAGTAAACTTACTTCTTAATTTCTAAAAAAGAAGAATATCTGCTTTCCTTGAATAAGTAATAGTTTTGAAAAGGTATAACCCTGAATAATGTTGAAGTATATGAGAACTTCTTGTACCATTTAATTTAGCCTATTACAGCGAGTTAACAGCCTTTAGAGACACAATTTTCTTTGAATCATTGTTTAATGCTTCATTCAGCTAGACATGATCACTGTCAGTTGAAGCTTTCTAATCAGTTTAAGGATTCTCTAATCCATAAAAGTTGTTCCATTATTAGGAACAAAACCAAAGTATACCTTTTTGATTGTTAACAAAATGTAAATATTTTACCTCAAAATTTCCCTGTTTTAACTTTTAAATGAAACCAACATTAAAGGAGATTTAAGACAAAAAGGAAGTAAAAATAGAGAGAGAAAATAAGTGATGCATTTTGTCTCTCAACTAAAAAGTAAATTGCTGTGGCTGTTATTGGTTATAACTAATTAGTTGAAACTTGGCCAAAAATATTCAATAAATGTTTTCTGGTTCTGAAGTTTTCAGTCGTTCTTGCAGAAATATCTCTTTAAAAGAAAATTAGTACAATTTACTAATTTCTCATTACTGTTCCTGTGTTATTTTATAATTTAGCACATTTCATTCATGCAGACATGCAGAGAAATTAATTCTCTGTGACAAGGATTGCCAGTGACCCAGCATAAGCATACAGCAAACAATCCAAACAAACTGCTTATCATAAAGCCTAGAGCAGAAAAGTAACTGATCTGCTAAAAGGAGCTGGGGATTGACTGGAAAGTAATTTATCAGCCAAGAAAAGAGCTGTGTGTCAGTTTGCTTTCTCTCACAAATAAATGTTTTTAACCCTCATTTGGTCCTCATATATAGAGACTTACCAAAAGGTCTCCTCAAATCCCGTGTAATGTATCAGCATTTAACAGTATATTTTGGTCTGAAATACAGGCTACTGTAGTTTAAACTGGGTGATATTTCCAGCTAGATTATTACCAGCACTTTGAAAAAAAATTGTAATGAAGTCTTTTCTAAAGATGTCTTGCTAGCTAGGTCTTGATATATCTCACATATCTTCATTAAAATGATGTCCCGTGTACCGTGCAGAAACTATGACAACAAGCTAGTGACAGTCTGACAAGGTTCAGTGAGCTGCTGACTCCTGAAGCCACATGTGCAGCCTTGCAGTATTGAAAACTTACCCTGAAGGCTGCCTCAGGGTTGCCTTGAGAAAAATACCATAAGCATGTATACCAGTGTTTAAACAAAAGAAAGCTGAATTACTGTGTTTTGAGAGTCATTTGTCATCCTATAATCACTGATCAATACAGAACTTATGATGGCAAATAATAGTCTCCATGGACCAAAACACAAAGGAATTTGAAATCTGTAACTTGAGATTTATTTTTCTCTTCATCACATTAGGATGTCTCCTTTAGAAGTGACACATTTTCAAGAACTCCTGCTACAGCTGAAAAAATGTGATAAACCTCTGAAGACTTAATAAACTAAAAGCCAGAGGGATAAAGTATGCATATACACGAATTTAAAGCATTGAAAACTCTAACAACAGAGAATTTTTTGTTCTTCTAGTATCTAGAAAGAATAGTTTAGGTGTTAAACCCTATTCCTTCTCTTCTTCAGGTCAATCTTTTAATTTGATTATTTTGCCCTTCTATTGTTCTGAGAACTAAAATACTCCTCGCTAGACATCCTCCTTTGTTTTGATTATTCACTCTACAGGTTCCCTGACTCAATTTTGGTGACAGTTTCATGACAACAGTGTATGAAGTCTTACCATAAGGTTGCCTTTTTCTATAACAGAATTGGCAGTTCTTCCTATCAGTGGTCTTCACTGAACATTGCTATGTCTCTGGACTCCATGATCACTTGTCTGTCCATTACATGTCTAGTTTTAATTTTGTTAGTTTAATACAAAAACAATAAAACAAAACAAGCAAGGAAAATCTTGCTTCTATCTTCCTCTGGAGGTTTTAGTCTAAGAGATGGCTCCAAATTTTACTGCAAAGTGAAATTTGAGTTATCATAGTAGATTGCACAAAGAAATTGTGCAAAGTAGATTGAACCAGAAGAAAAGTTATTTTTCTCACCTTAGTCTAGAATATAACCTTTTGCTTGCTTATCTTTTGTATTTGCAATGACAAAGCAAATGTCAGTTCAAAGTATAATTCTCAAAAAAATGCAACAGATTCAAAGAATCTTAAATGAGTTCCACTGATACAAGCAAACAACACTATGTCCTGTCAAAATTAATTCTTTTTCAAAATCAGTCTAAAATAGACCCAGTAGTACCCTCAGGTTTTATTTCCCAACAGTTGTCCTAACTGGTTGTGGGATAGATTATGAGATAACAGTTTGACTATCTGGGACCCGCAGCCCAAAAGTGAATTACTGATTGAATTTTAGTATATGACTTAGGAATTCTTCAAATAATGCCAAGAAATTCCAGTAGTGTATACCATAAACAATCCCTATGAACTTATGTGTATCTAGCAATGATAGATAGATAGATAGATAGATAGATAGATAGATGATTGATTGATAGATAGATAGATAGATAGATAGATAGATAGATAGATAGATAGACTTCCAACAGGCTCTGATAACAAGAGAAAAAATAACAAATACACTAGCTATTTTATCTAAAGCTATTCTTTCTTGAAGTAAAAAAAAAACACGCGATTGTGAGAAAAAATAATTTCTGTTTTTTGGTGGTGTTTCTAATCATAAGATAATCAGTTCTGTATTTGGAAAAACAGAAAACAAAACCAAACAGCAAAACCTTTTACCATTTACCTCATCCTTTTATCAAAAGATAAGCAATTCATAGTTGTTGTGCATGCAGAAAATTCTAAAATTTCAATAGTCCTTACTGTTTTGAAAGCAGTGTATTGGTGAACATTTGGTGATTTAGTTCAGCAACAGAACTTCAAATATATTAGGCATGAAAGCTGATACTAATAAGTACTCTAGTAGTGTCTTAATTTTTCAGATATTTCTTGTTTTTCTATCCAGAATTATTGTCACAGTTGATTTAGAATTTTCTGTATTTTTTATTCATTGCTAGAATTATTTTAAATGATCTGGAGCTACTATTTGACAGAAGTAACAATTCTGGTAAAGGAGCATTAATAACACACCTTTAGGAGTGATCTGACCATCCATACATTGTGCAGGGTATTGCACTATATGGAAGTTCTAATGCTTCTGAGAACAAAATTAAAAAATTATACAGGGCTAGTAACCACAATTTTTCCTTCTGTATTGAGACACAGAAAATATCTTGCCACTGTGATGTTTGAGTGTTTTGGTATACTGTTTGAAGAAAGTGGTCTTTGAAAAGGTATTAATACATTTTCTTACCCTAAGTAAGTTTTAAAAAGTAAAAAAATTAAATCGATGCATTGGCCTTAGGATGGCAGATGCCAGAACTTGGAAAACATCACTGGACTCTATCTCTTCAGAAAACACACACAGACACTATGGGACATTAAGTACACTCAGTCCTTAAGTACATTAGAAAGATGGGTAGATAAAATGGATCACTCAAAAAAGCAGTAAAACATTTGAAAGGACTAAAATCAAGTTGATTTAATAAAAGAAATGGATTTTATCTAGAGTTTGCAAACATTGGAAAGAAATAGAAGTGTGCATCGCTGCCAATTTGCCTTGCCCCTGTCAGTAATCTGGACAGTGATTAAGTCAAAACTGTAATATCTGTAATATCTGTGAGATTATACAGGTCTTGGTTATAAGGGGGGGGAAAAACACCAACCAACAAACAAACCAACAAACAAACAAATAAACAAAACCACAAACCAATAAAAAGCAAACACTAAAAACACACCAATAAGCAAAACTACCAAAGTGGATTCATGAACATAAAAATGTGGGTTTCAATGGGTGACTGGAGTAGCAAATCTTTTGTTGTTGCTCATGTCAAAGAAAATACTACTAATGAGATTATACTTTGCATATAATAATGAATGACTGCTTTAGAAGTGCTTTAGGATTATCAGGTAAAGAGAATATTATAATTTCCTGTAAATGTAATGTATGTTGTACTGAAACCCTTTCTGTAGGATGACAGTGGTTTACAAGCCTGTTTGTGCTGCTAAACTGGGAATGCATTCTTTATCTTTGAAAAAGAGCAGCAAAGCCACAGCCTTTGGCTCCTCACAAATGAATGAAAAGTCAGTGGTGCAAAAACAAACTTTTAAATTGAAAAAGAGACAAAAAAGACATCAACTACAACAACAAAAAATGTATCTAAAACTGAAATGCACAGTTAAAGAAAAAAACAAATAATCTAACCCAAACATTACAGACATAATTATGAAAATGAAAACATAGTGTCAGCATATACAAAGCAGAATGTGTAATTTTCAGAATAAATTTTTTTATTCTTGTACTTCTTTACATAACCGATTATGCATGCAATCATAGGACATTTAAAGGCAAGAAATTATTTGTGCCTTTCTGTGGTAATTTGAATTATATTATTTACATACACAGTGAAACATTGTTTGACAAAGTGGTGCCTACCCATTGGTAGGTGCCAGTGAATGGCTTGAAACTATGAATAAAAAATTGACAAAAGATATTTAAAAGATCTTTCTGGAGATTAATATGGTCAGATATATATATATATTTCAGGTCCTGACTTGTTTCTTGAATGATATGATGAGTTCCTTGGGAGGCTGGAACATTTTCCTTTGTTTATCCTGTTGCACATCAATAGGCAAATTCAACAACCACTTTTACAAAATTCATAAGTCTGATTTCTAGTTTATACATTAAAAATTCTAAGCTAGCAATTGTTTCAAGAATCTTCTGAAACTGTATTGTTTCTATCTCAGGAAGGCTATGAGGTCACCATACAGACAAAAGAGAAAAAAACTCTGTTATATGTGCATGATAATTACTGATTCTGGGGTAGTGAGTTCATGGTGAAGCAACATATATTTCTGATTTTCCCTCATCAAATAACTATAAAGCCTTAACAAATGTGGTTATAATTAGCTAGAATTAAAGAGTGAACGAAACATTACTGATGGAGGATGCAAATTATAACCTCTAGAAGTTCCTTTAAATGCAGTTAATTTGTTCAATGTAAGTAGGCACTGAAAATTAGGAAAACATGCTCCTTGAACATGAGCTAACACATCTTTTATATAGTTGATATAAATGCTTCTTGTAACATGCTTCTTGTATATGCTTCTTGTAACAATAGAAGTAATAAATAGCTTGTGGGGTGATGAGAAGGAATAACTGTATTTGAACATTTTTAAGAGTGATACTATTGATCAAAAAAAAGTGGCAGACTTTCCATTATTCTGAAAAGATATGAAAACTGCTGGCTGGAAGTAAGTGTAAATATTCTAAAATCTTTTACATAACACATCACAGTTTCTGTTTCCAGGGAAACCACTTTCTTTATAACTGGTCCCAACAGCCCCACCATTAGGAAAACAGCTGTCATTGAATATTAAGAGACATTGAATATTAAGGAAGGAATCAGGGATGAGCTAAGAGAATAATAAAAAATGTCCAAAGTTGACATTATGATGCTTGTATCCCCAGTTGTCTGTTCTGTTTACACTGGATATTAAGTTCTGCACCTTTAAGGTTCCAAGAGCAAAGGATGGGAAAAGAAACGCGCATTTTATTTTCAGAAACTGCACTCACTCCTCCGCATTCCTTCTCCTGGACTTTGTTGTCTGCAGCATGGACAGTGGGAGAGCTCTCATTTGCTTTTAGTTAGTTTTTTCAGCTAACTGAGGCAGAGTTGTTCCTCAGACTGTGGCTTTTCTTTTTCTTTGAACTGATCGGCCCTGCTGCCACCTTTGGTTCACCAGGGCCTGCTACACAGCATTTTCCAGCACTGGAGGGGCTGATGAGACACTGAGAGAGCTGAGCTACACCCCATGAAAAGGACTCTCTCAGAATCTGGCATCTCTTCAGAACAGCAAGAGGTTTTATTGTTCAATACTATTAGTTTTTTATGCTTGTGAATACTTTGCTTGTTAAACAAACAGTTTTTCTCCATCTTTTCTCCAAGGAAATCTTTTCCTGAACCAGTAGGGGGAGGGGCTGCTTGAATCTGCTTTCTAGAGAAAAGAAAACCATGACAAAAAGAATTAAGAACAGAAATGTACATTATATTTGAAATAATATACTATTGATATTTATGGAAAGAGGTGGTGTTGGATAACTTTTATCCTAGCTTTCATCTTCAGGAGTCTGTATGCTGGCTATCTTTGAAGTATGACACACTGTGTACTGCTGTAGAAAAATAAATAATATAAATACTAAAGTAAAATATGGTGGCTTAAGCAATACCAGAGACATCCCTTAGTCTGTTATAAAAACTTCCGCAAACAGTACATTCAGTACAGGATGAATTTAAGAATGGCTTCCTTTGCAGGCAAATAGCTCATGTCCCTTTTTCCTTGGCACTGTTATTCTTCGTGTATCACCAATGAATGAAAAGAAGTAATAAAGGTGACTGAAATTCTTGTCAGTTCCTGGTGATTTTTCAAACCTTCAGAATTCCTCTGTACTGACAATTCTACCAAATCACTGAGATCAATCTTACAAGCTGATTTTTCCACAAAATGGTATTTTGGAGATGTGATTACACAGCCAAACATTTAATTTTTGTCATTGATAAGTTTTTTGGTTTTTTTTTTTCTTAATTATGTGTTTCCAGGCATTAAAAACAAGACTTTTGAAAGAAAATCAGATTTCACTCCATGAGAAAAATATAAAATCAGATATAAAAAAATGGTAGAGGATAGCTGCTATAGAATGGGATGAGCTGAGAACTGTGAAAGGAGACCAAAATGAAGATAGATACACTTTTACCCTTTTCCATTCTTCTGAAAGTTGATTGTGGAGACCCAGTACCAGTGAGCTGGCCTTAGCCATGGAGAACCTCACCCTAAGTTCAGAGACATTGTTTCAAGTTATGGAGAATTACAGTTACAGTTCATTTGCAAAGGATCATGGGGGTTATGTTAATATGGGTTGCATGTAGGTCTGTTATAAGTTAGACTGTTTCTAGAATGTTCATTACTTAGTCTATGTAAGTTGTAGTCTCTTGGGTTGGTTTTCCCAAGATATATTGATTAAGTGTCACAGTGGACACGGGAAGAACTACACGAGGACACGCTGGTGAGCGAAGCAGGAAAAGAGAGTGAGTTTATTTACAAAACCTAGTTTTATACATTTCTCATGGTGCTTGTGGATTGGAGGATGGAATTCCACCTCTCAATCCACGTTGGTCGAGCTAACTGTCAATCACATTTTTCCTCCTACCTAGAAATATGTAAACAATAAAAGACAGTTAGCAAAACATAGCTAGTGTTTATAGTAGAAAGTGTGATAAGGTGAAACTTCTGACTCCAATATGAAGAACATAACAGAAGGCTTAAAAAAGTCTTCAAAACTAAGGTGACAGATTAAGAGTCTTTTTTTTTCCTTGAAAGCCTGTGCCAGAAGCCGAAGAAAAGGTCGGGGTTTGCCAGTTCAGGTTTCTCAAAGGTGTTTATTATTTCTTATCTCTCAGTTCTTTCAGTGCCCTGCCAAGGTCTTTGCTGCAGCAAGAGCACGAGGCAACTCCCCCCAGGTTGGGAGCGCTGTACCTTTGTACCTTTTCTCTGACCCAACCATTGTCCACAATGTGTTTTTTATTTACAGTTGATTACCAATTCCTACTACCTATATTAAGCATGTCACTTCTGTCCTAAACCAATCCCTTGTGACCCATCACAGCAGAAGATGGAGGACAAGGACAAGAAGGGAGAAGGACAGGGCCACACCCCGATTCCTCCACCTTGTCTTCCTTGACTCCATTCTAAAAACCCTAAATTCTACATTTGCACCCTGTGATAAACTAACTACTGTTTATATCAAACTCTCATGGTCTGCAATCCTTCATGCAATGTTGGTAATTTTTCCCATGGGCTGAGATCAAAGACAGTGTTGTTTTGGGCTCTGTGCCAGGGTCCCAGACCCTCCTGCTGGGGTCTCAGACCATCCAGGGCAGCCAGAGGGATGCCCTGGACTCCGACGGTAGTCCCCCATTGTTCGGGGTCTTTGTGTGCCTACATTCAGGAGCATCCGTGCTGTTGCTGTCACATGTAACAAAGGACCCTCGTATTTCACCCAAGACCCGTCGCCCGCTCTTCGTTTCCGCATCTGATCAGTTGCATTACTGCCTGTCCTCACAAGCAGTAAGCAGCACAGAGCAACAGTTGATGAAAGCTCAGCTTCTCTCATTCTCACAGGAATTCCTCCTTCCTGCTTTGATTTCTTTTGTTTGGTTTGTTTTGGGGTTGTTTGTTTGTTTGTTTGTAGTCTTGTTTCTGTGCTCAGCCTTTTGAGGGAGGAAGCGTGTATGTGGCTGAGGGTCTTAAGGAAAAAAAATTGGATTATTACAACTGCAATGATTCCATTCATTTAATAATATTGCTTCTTTTCACTTAGCTTCATCCTTTTGAAAAGGAAAATCTGAAAATCTGATTTAGAATCAGACTTGTTTAGGAATAATTTGGGGTATACTGACATGATATTGAAACTTTAACTGTTAGGTAAAGTTGAGTAATTTAAATTGATCT
Organism: Prinia subflava; assembly: GCF_021018805.1. Taxonomy (NCBI): domain Eukaryota; kingdom Metazoa; phylum Chordata; class Aves; order Passeriformes; family Cisticolidae; genus Prinia; species Prinia subflava. The sequence goes on along the minus strand of NC_086250.1, from coordinate 56,543,563 downwards.
AGAATGTCTTACTATAAGAGTGCCTTGTTCAGCAATCATCCATCCTCGAAATATAAGAAGTTATTAACAGATTAAGAATGCAGTATACAGACATAATTTCTATGGGGTTTTTTTAAAATTTATTTTATTTTGTTTGTCTTGAACTAATCTCTTTAATGTAACCTCAGCTCTTCTGAACAAGTCTAAGAGCATTTTAACCGCACAGTAGGATAATTTTGTATTACGTCTCAAGACAGAACAAAACTTTATGGGCAGAGGAGATATAAAGGAAATATTCCTTCTTCACACATCTTATGAGAAAATAATAATTATTTGTCCAAATATAAATGCTTAAAGGTTTTACAAGTTCACAAATATATGGACATATTGAGAGAGCAAAATCCATCAAAGATCTAGAAAGCAAAAGCCATCAAATCTAGCTGAGGTATGTGCACCATAAACTCAAGGAGCTTTGAAAAATATTCTGGGAGAGTATCACTGTATGCTTTACTCATATTCATAATTATGTATTCAATAATAACTACACTGAAGAGCTCTTTCTGAACAACACATGCTCTTTTTGTCATGCACATTTTTAAATATTTTTCTATGTTGATGTAAGCTTTCTTATGATAAACTTACATGTTTATATAAGCTTCAACTAACCTTCAAAGAAGAAGGAAGTTCGGCTGGAGATTGCTCATAATGAAAGAGAGTGGAATTATGCAGGAAATAAGTCTGATGCCTGTCTCTTCTGCTCTAGGACCTCATACCCTACACAGAAGTGAGTGTACATGCAACAGTACATGGTTCTGGAAGGACTGGAACATTCTGCCAGTAATATGAGATTTATAGATGTCATGATAAGGGATACATTAAAAAAATCAATTTTTTTCTTATTCAAAAGAATTGTGGGTTTTAATATATTTTTAAAATGTAACATACATCATTATTATGGTTTTCCTTGAAGAAGATAGACAGGTTTGTATTTTCAACATTCTTAGGAAGTCTCACTTTCTTCTGTTTACAGAATAGCCTCAAAATTGAAAGCCATTATGCCTAAACATGAAACAAAGCCTTGTCTAGAGTACCCCTGAACCAAATTGCTATTTGACAAAATCCAGAACATAACAGACTCTAAAGAATAAAATAACCTTCTAATATAACTCCCACAACTTTCTTGGAGTCTATCTCATTGAGTACTGACACTGTAATTCAGTTGTACTGTCAGTTGTACTGCTCTGGGTTACACAGGCCTAGACTGAGAAAGTTTGTATGCAGACAGAAAATTTTCTTGAGATGAAGTTTTCTGTCTGACACTGTACATGAATCTTGAACACAGAAACAATACCAAAATCCAGGTAGAGATCCAAAGAAACATTTAAGAGCAAAAGAAACTGTCATGTACATTTCTTAACCTGAATTGTCAAGTTCCTTCATCAATTCATGGCATTGTGGTGGTTTCTATATGGTACAGGGTCTTAACAATGTCCTGGTGATGTAGAAACATGAGTTTCTTACTCTTACTGTGACTTAAGTCAGGTCATGTTATTTCTGCACTGTTAAATTCATGTTTCAGAGAATGACCAAATTTTTCAGATGCACGTTATGGGAAATGAGAATAGTGGTGTGGTGAATATATATGACTTATCTCCACCTGAACCTGAATTTAAGACATTATGTACAGCTATGCAATTTAAATGCAAATATGTACACAGAAAGAAATAAAATAAATCAAGGTCTTGATTTTTGGGTGACTGAAATTACAGCACAAATTAGAGCTTACTATGTAAGAATTTATGTTAGAAGTAATGGAGTAGAAATAAATATATTTATCATTTATATATGTATCTCCACTGTGTTCAATCAAAAATAGTATATGATAATATCTATTATATACTAAAATCAAGATACAGTTGATTTTAGATTCTAGAAGGCATAGATAGGTGCCCTTATATGAGGCCAGAATAAATAAATAAATAAATAAATAAATAAATAAATAAATAAATAAATAGTAGTTTTGAACTGACTTGACTATGAAATGAGAACTCATCAAAATCGTTGAAAAAGTCCTTTTACTGGTACATTAGAGATAACAATCACCATAAACATAGCAATGGTTTAAAATATGCCTCAGACAGCCTGTGTAGAGCATCTGTTTATTTATCTCATTTGTCACAGTGCCTCAAGTGAGAAAGCTTATATACAGCTTTTTTCATAGACTAAGATAAATACATTTTGCCTTCACTGTTTTCTCCAAGTTTTAGTTGCTTTGTAAATGTATTATGTAAAAGTCTTAATATCGTTGACAGAAGGTCAGTTTAGCATTCATTGTCTGTATTGGAATGATAACATGTTCTACCAGTCTCATACTCTGACAGCTGCTGCTCTGATAAGTGGATTCTTATTTGCAGAGGAGCACTGAAAGTTCCTCTTAAGGATGAAGAGAAACCAAGGTTTATCTTGTAACCTCAGTGTTAAAAAATTAGAGGAAATAAGAAACTCCAATGACAGCTTTGCACACCCTTGTTAAATTATTTTAAAACGGATAATACTGCTTGATTTTAAAACAGAGCCATAGAGGTACAGCAAGCATTTCAAAAAATGCCTTCATAAACCACCCCTCATCCCCCCCCTCCAATTTTCTCTCATCAGTGTTTTTCAGGACTGTGAAAAACTGGGATAAAACTACCAGTATTCTGTGAATACTGTATGCTGAAGGGAGATTTAGACGGGACTTGATTTATGGTAACCAATTCTTCATGCTTCAAATAAAATCATTTTCAGAATGTCCTAGTATTTTAAAACTGATGGAGTGCCAAAAAGGTTACCTTTTGTAACTGAGCGCATTCAGCCTGGTTTGATCTTTTCCTGAGGTGTCTGAAGCCATATTTCCAGCACCTGTTCATTTGTAGTGTGTGATTATGTTGATTCAATCACTTTCAAGCACATGGAAATTATTGATAATTCACCAGCTACTTTTTGAGAACAAATTTAATATTTTAAAAGAAGGGAGGAAGAGAGGGATCACACTTCAAGGTCCTTAACAAAGTGCAGAAATGAATCAAGCTGTGGATACCATGAACACACAGCAAAATGGCTGAATAATCCAAAACTGTGAATTGTATAGTGTTGTTTTACTTATGACAGTATTACTAGTAAATCTTTCAACAATTACACAGAACTACTGCAAATTCCAATAAGTTATATTCTGTTTGTTTGAGAACTCTTCATTTTTTGAAATGACATGGTTCAAAACCTACCTGACTTATCTATTTGGTTTAATTTGGTATATATACACTATTAAAAACAACTTTACATGGTGATAATAGCTGTTTAGAATATCTCATGTCGTGCACCTAGGCCTCATCTCTCACCTAGGTAAAACAACTTAGATTCACAAGAGTAGTGAATGGCCACCATCTTCTGGCTTCAGATTTACATTAATGTCATGATAAACTGCAAAATATTGTGTCCCAGCAGTCCCTTGCAGGTTACCTTGAAAGAGGAAATTGCTCTTATCACCTACGTCTGGAACTTCACAAAGAATTTCTGGCAACAAATAAAAGTTTAAGGATACATATATAACGCTTAATGATATTATATATTTGGATCTAGGTTCTGCAACATTCTGTAATTAGATTATAATTAGATTATAATGTTTTATTAAGTATGATGTATAAATGAGTTTGCAATCAAACAGACACAAACTAGTAGTCCCTTTCAAATATGCAGCAAGGAAGAGCTGTTTCTTTCAGGTTTCTACATGTAATGAGCTTTAAATAACATGTCATAAGTATAAGCCATGCAGTGTAGCAGGTAATAATTAACTTCTCCGAACAAAAACTCGCATGGTACTTTAAGAGTAAAGAAAGTTCAACAAAACTTATTTGGAAAAAGGAAAATTATACAAAAAGTCTATTTATAGTGTCCATATCCTCTAAGGTGGCAATTCCTATGCATTATTACACAGTATAGTCTGCTACATACATGAGCTTTCCCTACTCTGGGACTTGATTGTTAAATTTTAAAAAGTACTATATGATCCTCTGTCTTCTTTAAATCATTTTATTTTAAAGGAAAATTAGTCAATTGCTAAACAGCTTAAGTATCTTTTTTGCCCTGCAGCCCTCATACTTGTCCAGGTTCAGAGGAGGTTACTGGTGGCAGAGATTGCTTATCACCAAAGAAATTAACTGCAGCATTCAATAACTTCACGCTTATATAAGTAAAGTGAAAAGTGAATATCCAAACTAGCAGATCCACATTAAAGCAAAACCATTGTTTGCACCTATTTTTTTTTTATTCTGTGAGCATATAAAATTGGGCCCCCACAGCATAGATTTTAGAATGTGTACTGAAGAATATTAAATTAATGCTGTCAAATGGCCACACCTAGAATAAAATAGACGATACTTTCCTCTTGATTTTTTAATTTTAACTTTATTTTTCTGTGCACTAACTATTCAGTAGGCCCACTAGCAACACAAAATAAGAAATTTTGGTAAGGAAGCTGAAAAACAAAAAACAAAAAACAGATAACTAGAAATCAGACACTGAAGCCTGGTCTTCCGCAACCACGCTGGTTTCTTTCATATTGACAATTAGTTCTAAAATTTTCTGTTTTCAGGTATATTTCAGATAGTCCAACTATCTTTTTATTTAATTAAATAATGGAGATTATCGAGCTCTGTATATTGGGTGGTTCCAGGATAAATCCTAATATTTTAGTCACAATTATTATCTTTCGGCAGTGTTACCACAGCCCTAGTTTTGTCTATTTGTTTGGTTTTGTCCATAAGTTTTGTTTCTCCTTATGGTTGAGACTTTTTGTAATATGTTTTTACGTTAAATGGATCGTTTTATTGTCCCCTATGCTAATAGTTTAGTTCTAAGTGATATTGCCTCCCTTTCCCCCTGTAGCTATCTGTGGTGGTGCATATTTTTTCCTTTATAGTGGGTTCCTTAAGTTTCCCCTTAAGTTAACGGTTTCCCCCAGAGTTGTCATCTCCCTTTCGCAGATGTCAGTCACCCCCTTGACTCTGCCCTTCTTTCCAGAACACCCTATGCCAGTCTTTCCCTGAACCAGCCCCTCGCTTGGTACCCCGCCTGTTTGGTTGTCCATCAGTGCTTACTCCTTCCCCTTGTTCTAGCAAATTCCGTGTTGCTCGGTGCCCCATTGGTCTGTGTGGCCTGTACCCTCCCCCTGTGTTCACCCATTGCTCCCAGCTTTGTAATCCCCTTCTCAAGCTCCTCCTTGGTTTATCCCTGATCAGTTGCTGTATTTTACCCTCCCCTTTCATCACCCCCCTTTAAAAGTCTGGGCATAGCCATTGTAGTGGGTCTTTCATCCCTGTCCCTCTTGAGGGATGAACTTCTTTGGGACACACACTGAAGACTCCTCTTTCCTCTTCGCCCTGGTCCTCGGTGGCTGACACACCAGTGCTGTGGGGAACTGGCACAGCTCTCCCTCTAACCCACTGCCCGTGTCCCTCGGTGGCCGGGGGGTGGAAGCTCGTGGTGCCTGCCCTGGCCCGGAGCTAGCCAGGGATTTATTTTAACCCAGGTATTGCATCAGCTGTCAATCCTTTCCTAACCCAGCTTTTTCTTCCACAGCTTTCCTTATCAATCTCCCAAGCATCGATGTCTTATTATTTGTTTGAACTGCTGTGTACCCTTATTGGTTTCAGTATTGTAATCCCCGCCTTGTTCCCTTCTCCCTGTTGGATCCTTATCCTGAACTCGCCCCCAAAAGCAGTCCCTAAAAACCCACTGCCCCCCTTGGGGAGGAAAAGAAGAAAGCTTTTTCTTTCACTTTTGGTTTTAGAAGTTTTCAAATCCTAGGCTCTGTTCTTTGAGTTGGGTTGTGTTTTATGTTATGCTTTTATAATAAATGAATCTCGGAGTCACAAGCTCGGTCCATCTTGCATCCTTTACACTGACCTGCCGGTGACTGCCTGGGACACACAGGGCCCAGGGGAGTGTGTCACACCCGCAAAAAGAGCAGCACTGTTGGAGTGTACTGTGACAGAGACCCATGTTTACAAAATTATTACTATATTTAATTTAAAAATTGATGAACAGGAAAATGAGGAAAAAATACCCACTGAAAAATCCACCAAACCAAATAATAAACTATTGAAGAGAAAAATAAAACTAAAAATATCTCCGTATAAAACTTCTTATGTGTTTTACATGGAGATCTTGGAATCTCTTATTTCTTTAGCTGACATCCATAAACTTTGCTCCTGGGCTATGGATACTCTGTATGTAACACGATCAAATCATCACAATGTAATCCACCAAAGCCTGTCAGATTAAATGAATTTAATCAGATTAAACCAATTGCCACAGCCAGTTGAAAGTGAAATTAATAATATCTGACTATTAATAACAAAGTGTAATAAGACAAAATATATTTTAATGATCAGTGGAAGTCTGAGGAAAATAAATATCTTTTTTTTTCTTCATTGGTGATCAGATAAAACAATTTAGCATTAATATTAATCAAATGTCTGATACAAGTTATTATAACTTTTTATTAGAGCTAGTTCATTTGGTGACTATTTGAGCAATAATATACATAAAAAGAGACTCAGATATGAAATATACTTGTAACAGTTTCAGTGCTTATTTAGAGATCATGGCTGCTGAAATCTAAGGATAAAAAAATATTATTTCTATTGTAAAAGATTGTTTAAGATGATAAAAAAAATTCTTGTAAATAATAATCCTAAAGATTGTGTTCCATGATGGAGTTGAGATCTGAAAGTTCACTGCTCCCGAGAATGGCAAACTCACTTTAAGATCTCATGTGGTTTTATCTTTCTTTACAGTGGCTATGACACTTATTGGCACAGGTCAGCTCACTGACCAGAAAAAGTCTTCGTAGTCAGATGTCTACAAATTTTTTACCAGGTGTCTGGCCTGATCCATAGAGATGGAGGTTCAGAAGTGCTCCAGAGCCAGTGATTTTGAGAAGTTCTTTTTGATAATGCCTGTTAATGGAATCATATTTTCATACTTCACTCTAAAATACTCACAGAGACTTTCAGTTACATAATAACAGGAAAAAAATGGTTCAAATCAACACATAATCTATCATTTACAATCTAAAATCTAAAAGCTATATACAAGATTTAAAAAAAAATATATGACTTTTTTAACTCTTGTTTCTACCCTCGATAATGTCTATGGTTGATACCTAACAGAAACCAGGCATTTTATGTCCTGTAAATGACTTTGAAAATATGACAGCTATTATAATTTGGTAGGAACCCAGAACTTTAAATGAGCCTACTTAAAGATGGCAAAAAATTGAAGTCAGTCAAAAAAAAGCTAGCATGCAAAAGGATATAAAGACGGGGAGTTGTTAGTAGTATTTGACTTTTTTTTTTTTTTAAGAAATTTGTATGGCTGCCTCTCTAGAATTTGGGTCAAAGTATTATTTAAGCCTCAAATAAAATTTAGGGTTTGTTCAATAAGTTTAGCCTCCTCAGAACACTCTTTTTTTTTGTGACATAAGAAAACACTTTTGTCTAATAATCCTGAACCTGGTTTAACACCTTCTTTTCTCATTGACATGGTTTTCTTCAAATATGTGTCTTAGACAAAAATTTTTGTTGAAAAAGTAAAGCTATCTGAAACCTAGCAAAAATATAGATTTAGTAAAGAGATAGACTTTGTTTGCTAGTAAATATTTAGAATAGATTTACTTATAACATGCTTTTTATTAAAAACTGTAATGAGATGGTTTTCCTTATATTAATAAGAATGGACACCGTTTAAAATTGGCATTTTACCTACCACTTAAAAAACCAAAACTGACCCAAAACAACAGTAACTGAATATTTTCAGGATTTTTTTAACACTCATCTTACTGAAACCCTAAACTGAGCAATGCTGAACATTGGTCACAGACTTAGAGTGGTGGCTTTGCCTAAATCTTTTTAATAGTGATAATAAGCTCCACCTACCAGAGCAAGATATATCTACTAAAATCTACACCATTCTGCTTATTTAGAAAACTTAGTCGAGGCTGGGTCTGCTTTTAACAGAGAACTGAGGAACAACTTTGTGAAAAGCAAATGCCTAGACTAAGTTAAGGATTATGTGCGAGGCTCATCAGAGGTGATGGTACTTGTTTTCATCATAAGAGTCACTGGGGGAAAATGTATAGGACTGGAAAATAGAATAAAATATATTCTTTATATTGAAGTTTATATCCTTTATTTATAGAATGCAAATCAAAAGATGGCCAAGTAGGTCACCTAACCACATAAAAGATGCATATAATTTATCTCTAAACAAATTAACAGGAAGACAATTTAAAATATAGATCAGGAGGATCTGTGTAATACAAATAACAGTTATTTGACTAAAACATTCAACTCCTTCAGCACTCGTCAAGACTGACAAGCCTTCCAGTATGACCCATGTTCTTCTATTTGTAACCCTATATAATGCCACTGGCTCTGCTGAGACTTGCCTCTGATGATTCTTCTGTATAATTATATAAGAGATTCCTCAAGAATATCAACTTTTCAATGGATTTAGCAGAAAAACTCCTGCTGATAAAGTAATCTTACTTCCTGCAGAGTGAAGAACACTACAGCAGCTGAACAGCAATGGATATGTTGGTCTTTTGGGTATGATTATGTCTGACTCTAATGGAAGAGACAGAAGATACTCAAACTAGCTTTAATGAGAAAAGAACTGAAAGAGCAAGATGATTTTATCACTGATTTTCCTTTTTTCTTTTCCAACAGAAAATCAGAATACTGAGGCAGATTTAGAGGTACAATAGTGAAAAAAAACCAAGGTGACTAGTCTAGATTTATCCTAATATATCTGCTAATAGAAATTATCATGCTTATCTTTACCTACTAGGCTTTGATTGTTGCAAGAATTTGAGGTAATTCTTCAGCCATACTTCCAAGAAACTCTAAAGCACACATTAAAAAATCTAGGAAAACGTGTTTGTGTTTTATATATAGCAGCAGAAGCTGAAGAAAAGTATGGGGGTTTTGGTGAATTTCATTAATTGTTGTAATATTTGCTGTTAAGAACACTTCAGTTAAATTGAGATGTAGCCGCTACATTGTAAAAGTTTGGGTTTTTTTTCTCGAACTAGAAATGAGTGGGAGTGCACTCACTATTCAACTGTCATTGATTTGTGCTTCATTTTCTTCTCTAAGACCTCCAAATCATGTGAAATATTTTAGTGTTCTTGCTTTTTAAAGTGACACTCAAATGTTTCCCACATTAGGGATTGGTTTGTTTGTTTGTTCATTTTTTTAACATAAGTGACAATTAAATAGATGGTAAGTATTCTGAAGTTTTTCTAATTGAGAATATTTCTGCTAGGTTTACAATCAAATAGATAAGAATAGTTCACCAAGAATGGGAGGATTCTACAATTGTCATCTACTCCTACTCTTTGACCAGGGCTGACCAGTAGGTACAGTGTGTTTTAAGGGCATTTCCCTTAATGCCTCTCAAACCCTGAGAGGCTTGGGGCATCAACCACCTCCCTAGCAAGCCTGTTACAGTTTTTGACCACCTGCTCAATAAAGAAGTGTTTCTTATTGTCATATATGAATGCCCCCTGCTGCAGTTTTAAACCACTGCCCCACATTCTCTCACTGGATACCCGAGAGATCAGCACCTCTCTCTCCACCTCCCCTCCTCAGGGAGCATCGTGCAGAATTTATACACTACACAGATCTAATTGCAAGAATGGGATATTGACCAAATCAAGTTCAAGAAATTAAATAACAGATTATGACACTGATGGCAATAAGTCAGATCAAAACCACATACACAATATCTTTTTCCTAGCAGCAGGAATAAGCAGACACTGCAGAAGAAAGGATGGAGCAAGCATATATTACTTACTGAATTACTTCACTGCCTTTTATTGTTTAATTTTTTTTCAATTTAGGAAATATCTTGAATCAGATGTGCTCTGCCTATTTAGTAATGCTTAATAAACTTCTCTTTCACAGAACTATCTAATAAGCCCTTGGACCTATTTAAATTTTTACAGTCTACAGTATTCTTTGGCAGAGTTTCATTATTCCACTACATATTGTATGGAGGGAGAAAAACCCAAAACCCGTAAAAGCTCACTTTTTTTCTGAACCTAATTCCCATTAGCTCTATTTGATAGTAGATAGGAATAAACCAGAAATGATTTATCTCTATTAAACTGTCTATGGCAGCTGTGATTTTGTGGATGTTTATTAAATCCACCACCTCATTTCTTCCCTACAGGTTCCTGTTCAATTCTGCCCTGTTAAATCATTACTTGTTTGGAAATATTTACACATTTTTAATCAGAGGCTTTACTTCCTCTTGAACTTTTCTCCAGTTCTATTATATCATTTTGAGGTGTGGGGACTAAAGTTGTGTAGTATTCAAAACATACAAGACACATGAAATTATATAATGGAATAATGACATTTTCTGTTTCATTCTGTATTTCTTTATTATTTTCACATTTTCTGAACATTAGAAATGACTGTCACAAAACCCAAATCTTCCCCTGGATAATATGGTCAGCTCAGTGTCCTTTATTGATTTCCCCATGTAGATTACATTTATCATCATTTATATTTCATCTGACACTTTTTTAACATTGTCATTCAAATTCTTACTGATTTCATCAAAATTTTCAAGGCTGAACTCTGTCCACTCTGCACTGAATGACTTCAGAAAGACTTTGTCACTTGACTGTTGATCTCTTTTCTTAGGTTATTTGCAAATGAGTGTAAAAAAATGTTCTGCCAACATGAATGTATGATAATCTCAATGCACTGCAAGAGAAGGCTGCTTGTTTTTGCCTCCTCTTTCTAATTATTTATTTGTTTGTATATTCAGGTGTAATTAGTGTGTGTGCCCAGGTGCTGGCTACTGTGAGAAGATAGCAGAAGCTGCCTCCATGTCGGACAGAGTCAGTTCCAGCCAGCTCCCAGACAGTCACACCTCTGGCCAAAGCTGAGCTCAGTGGTGACATTGCCAGTGCCTCTGTGATAACCTGTTGAAGAAAGGGTAAAAATGCTGTGCAGCAACTGGGAGTGAGAGGAGTGAAAATATATATATATATATCTTTATCTTAGCCTGATTAATTGGTAATAAATTAGATTGATTTCACACTCTGTCTTCCTCACGGAAATAATTGCTGAGTGATCTCCCTATATTTATCTCAATCTACAAGTGTTTAGTTGTATTTTATCCCACTGTTCTCTTGAGCAGGAGGTGTGATAGAGAGGCTTGTTGGTCACCTAGCTGTCACCTATGCCACAAACTGCCACAGAGAGAAATTTCTTAGGTCTCCTCTGGCATCACATTTATCATTTCCCAGTCCTAAGGTGCAACAGCAGTTTTGAAGAGAGAAGTTACACACTACCATTAGTAATTTAGCTATTTCATCCTTGAGTTATCTTAGAACACTTGAGTGAATGCCATGTAGTCCTTCCAATTTGTTACTGCTTATTTTGTCAGTCTGCTTCATAACCCCTTTTACAGCCAATTTCAGGCATAACTGCTGAGTCTCCAATAAAAAAGAGTTCCAGTGAAAGAACCTCCCTGATTTTTCCACAGTGAATACTGATGGAAAAAAGGCATTTGGTTATTCTGTGGAGGCTTTGACTTGTTTGAAAGATTTTGTTATATCCAAATTGTCATCTGAGTTCTTTGTAAGATTTCATTGCAGGTTTCTTAAGATACAGTTATTAAGGATATTTATTTAGAAGGTTTTAAATTTTTTTTCCCAAACTATCTTTTTGGGATATCTTTGAAGATATGCACAAAACCAGCAGGATATCCATCCTCAAGCATTCTTTTGTCAAAATGCAATAGCCATCCATTCAAATTAGCATGCATTCTTCAGTTCTTCATGTTAGAAGGCAATATTCCATGGCCCTTTCTTGTTTTGTGCAGTTTCTAACCTCTGGATATCTGAAACATGCTAGTGTGGGAAGAATTTTTGTGCTTGCATTGCCATATACCAAACAATGGAGGATCAGGCTCATTTTTACTTACATTTACCATTCACTAGTCACAATTGTTTTGGACTTTTGAGTACATTTTTCTGTTTATCTAGTTATACTAGTCCCCTAACCACAAGTCATGCCATTATTAAAATTATTCCCCAATGCAATTCCTGTAGTAAACAACAGATCTGGGATTGCTGCTTTGCACAAAATGAATCAGTAATTCTGGCAATAAAATAACTGGGAGTTTTCTGCCAATTTTGCTGAATATTGATGAAAGAATGAAGTCTCATCCCATGTGGGGGACAGCAAAAATGCGTCATGTGATAAATTTGTATTTGCAACCCTGAACTTCTTCCCATTTTCCCAGATTAATTTAATTTACCAAGTCAAAGGAAGCTGGCCTTTTTAATTACTTTAATTACTTTGCCACTCATACCTACTCTAGCTGAGCATTTCACTAGTCATAGCAGCTGGGGGCCAGTGTATCCTGCACTATTAGAGCACCCACATGGCTGCCATGAATTCTGCTGTTCAGTAATGGAGCACAATGAAATGTTTTACTAGACAGAGATAACTGGAATGAAGCAGTGCTTTGGCAGTATGTCCCCTTCAAAGGGAAAGATTCTGAATTCTATGGAAGTGTTACTTCTCGTATACAGAGAGCATTTGTTTAAGAATGGCTTGGTGATGTTTTAGTACTTGGAAAAGCTACTACCTCAGAAGGTACATTGTCTTACTGATCATCTACCTATACAGAAATACCCTAAAATTCTGATTTTGACATGCAAACTAATCAATACATAGGGGTATTCCAGATGTCAAGGTACAAATGTGGCCTTTAGGTCTGATTGTGAAATTTCATTCTAGTAGAGTTTGTGTTGACACCAAAGAAATGTGATCCAATACAAGTCTGTCTATAGTGTTTGCAATCCAAGATTTTGGCAGCAGTTCAGCTGCAGGGGTGACTTCCATGAGAAGAGACCAGAAATTTTCCCTGTATTCAATACAGCCAATACCATCCAAGGCAGACAGATAGAGCCAAGACAGACACACTCCTGGGCAAAGCTAAGGTCATCAGTGACTGTCTTTAAGACAAGGAAAACAAATGGCAGCAAAGCAGCAGCCAGAGATATGTGTGAGAGGAACAGCCTTGCAGACACCAAGGTCAATGAAGAAGAGGGAAGGAATGCTCCAGGCACTCCTCTCCAGCCTGCAGAGGACTCCATGCTGGAGCAGGTAGATGCCTGAAAGGGTCCATGACCCCGTGCTCAAGCAGGGCCTGGTAGGACCTGTGGTCCTGTGGAGGAAAAGACCCTAGGATAGAGCAGTTTTATTGGCAGGACTTGTGACCCCACAGGACCCATGATGGAGCAATTTGTTCCTGAAAGACTGTGCTCCATGTAAGGGATTCACACTAGAGCCGTCCATGAAAATCTGCAACCTGTGTGAGGGACCCCACAATGGACCAGAGGAAGACTATGAGGAGGAAGGACAGGCAGAGACAACATGAGATTCACTGACTGCATTCCCTTTTCCCTTCATCCTGTGCCACTGAGAAATCATGAATGAAATCCATGAAGAAGAGAGGGTGGGGAGAAGGTATTTTAAAATTTGTTTTTATTTCATCTTATTCTGCTCTGATTTGATTGGCAGAAAATTAAATTCCCCAATATAAGTCTACTTTTCCCATGGTGTTAACTGGTGAATGATCTTTCCCTGTCCTCATCTCAATCCTTTCATAATGTCTTCTTCTACTTTCCAGCTGACAAGGGGCATGACAGAGCAACTTTGGTGGCATCCAGGCAGGGTCAACCCACCACAGTGTGACTTCAGGAGTAGGCCCTAGGCTCCTTTTATTTTCCTGTGTCTGTTTCCTATATGTCTGTTTTTATGTTGGTACTGGTTTGGGCTGGGGTAGATCTGGTTTTCTCCACAGTAGGTAATATGCATCTGTGTTTTGGATTTCTGCTGGGAATAGTGTTGATAGCACAACCATGCTTTTGTTATTGCTGAGCAGTGATTACAGAGAGTCAAGGCTTTTTCCTCTCCCCACCCCACCTCATCAATGAGGAGGCTGGGGGGGGACACAAGGATTTCGGAGGGGGCGCAGCTGGGACAACTGAGCCCAGTGACCAAAAGGATATTCCAGACCATATGACATCATGCTCAGTGTATAAAGTTGGGGGAAGGAGCGAGGAGATAAAATTTGGAGTGATTGTATTTGTCTTCTCAAGTCACTGTTACCTGTGATAGGGCCCTGCTCTCACGGAGATGGCTGAACACCTGCCTGCCCATGAGAAACAATGAATTCATTCCTTGGTTTTCTTTCCTTGTGTTTGTGGCTTTTGCCTTCCCTATTTAAGTGCCTTTACCTCGATCCACATGTTCTTCTAGCTTTTACCATTCCAATTCTCTCCCTGATCCCACTGGTGAGGGATTGAGACTGGCTGCATGGTGCTGGGTTCCTGACTGGGCTTAAACCATAACGCCTACACTATCTTTTACTAGACACTGTTATTACATCTGAGATAAAACTAGTCTGATGACTCCTGAATCAGTTCAAAACCTGCAGCAGTTTTCAGCCCATTGTATGCTCAGTGTAAGCACACTGAAAGATGGGAGGTATAATAGCCTCAGTTATTCACTTTCAATCCACTGCTGGAAGTTTCATGGAGCCCTCAGGAAAGTCCTCAAGAAGGAGCTCAGGCAAGCAATGAAGGACAGAAATATCGAGTTACCATGAAAAAAAAAATCTTTCATAAAAACATACTGCATCCTATATCTCTCCATCCTTGAATGAGCTCAGCAAAATAGCTTAGTTGATGAGCCTGTGAATCGTAATTCATAATCCCACTTTGTTCTTAAAACCATGGATTCAAATAAAAAACTGTTCTTATGACCCATCATAAGTTCCTCTACACGTTGTCTTCTGACAGTTCCTGTATATTCCAGAAATGTAACAACCTTGATATTTTCCCCATAGGCTTTAAAAATGTCACTTCTGCTACCTTAATTCTCTTAAAAAAAAAACCCAAAAAAAACAAAAACCCCCACACAAACCAAAAAGCACACACACAAAAACAAACAAAACAAAACAAACACTCAACTTGTGCATCTACTTATAAGCAAAGTAGCTAAACCCACAATAAAATAGAAAAAAAGTTGAAAATTGGTTGTCAGAGACATGTAGCCTAGAGAATGTTTCCACTCACCATTGGGTAGAAAACTGGAGCCTGGAAATCTGTATTTCTCTTTATATCATCTGTACAGATTAGATTTCCAGTGAAGTTTAGATGCCCAAGCGCATGTAAATATCTGTATATAAAACCACAAGTGTAGTAATTCTGATCTCAAAAGCGATCCCATCCTTTAGACTTGTTTCTTTTACTTGGATAAAGCCAACTAGTACCATTTGAAATGTCCTTGCCCTATATTAAGTATCTGCATTGAAATCAGATGAACAAGAGATATTTTCAGTCTTAGCAGCAAGTGAAGACCAGAGAGAATACTTTTCCAGCACCTAAAATAATTGAATTCTTATATTTAGGAAACTGACTCATGCCCAGTATGTTTACTTAATATGAAACTTTTTTTTATCTCATAAAATAAAAATTCAAATGCAAAAGAATCCTGGTGTAGTTGATGCTTAACACAATAAATATCGCTCCTTGTTCAATTTATCTCAGTCATTCCTGCTTAGAATACTCTTCAGGATAGAGATGTCCTTGCATTATGGTTCAAGTACTGCTAACCTATGGAATGGTTAAACAGTAGAGAAAAACAAAAGGAATATTGTATATTTGTGACATTTGGATGAAAGCTAAGGCAGGAAGCTACTAATTTCTCTTGATGTGAAGCACTGTGAATCTCTGTGAGAGATTATTATAATATAGATTAAATTATTTTTTTACCTTTGGTCATTCTGTGGAATGGTGGGGAAAACAAGTGGGGAAAAGCTCTGTCTATCTCCTGAGAGAGTCATACCCTTTAAACATAAACCCTCATAGGCCCAGAAAGTGAAATTTGCAATGTGCCCTCTGAAAAGTTTAGATACTATTGTGCAAAATGTACAACAGTTATTCCCAATTATGCACATTAGGATATCATCACGTCTAACTGTTTGTCAGTCTTGAATTATATTCAGAGATATAATACAAAAGAAGAATATTCTTCCAGGAAATTCTAAACCTCTGTGGTGTGGGATCACATTATCCTTGGCATTATAGGAAAAATCCTCACAGTTCTAATTTTCCAAGAACTGAGGATGTTTTTTCCCTGCTTCCTCACCTCCTTTGTTCTTTGCTGTTGCTTTATTTGTTAGTCGATGGTTCTTAACCTTGATCAGTTTGAAAAAGAACTTAATAGTTTGGTATATTTATTCAGTGGATTCTTTTATAGATCCTTTTATAGATCTTTTATAGTCAGCAATTCTGTAAGACCTTACCAAGAAGAAAAGAGCAAAGGAATATAAGGTCTTATAATTAGCAACATATAAAAGAAATTATAATGAGTGTACATAAGGTGAGAATGCAAATCTTCCCTATGTCTTTGTAGATGAAGGTGTTGGGAATCAGTAGTAAATCCATGGAGATTTTACTAATGAGCCAACAGGACTATAACAATTCAGCAGATATTTAATAAATACTTAAAATATGTTTATACATCTGTTGCTTTCTCTTTTGTGAGTTGTAATTAAAACAGCAATTGTATCTCTCTTGGGCAGAATTGTTTTGAAGGCAACACATGCACTGAGAAAGATAGAAGAGGATGAATTGCTGGGTTTAGAAGATTTGCTCTCTAGGTAGATCACACACTGACTTTGCTGTAGTTTGAAGAGTTTTATTCTTTTTTGCTTCAGTTACTTTTGCACAATTATCTTAAACAGCCTGCTGTCACCAATTTGTAATCCATTAGTCACGGATTTGTTTTTTTAGCCATTTCATTTTTACTATTTTTTTTTAAAAAAAGTAAATAAAACAGTCTAGAAACATCCAAACATAATATTTCGCCGAGAGTTAAATAGCTAGAGAAAAGCAAAATGTATCAGTGCCACATAATGAAAAACAGGTACATCTTTAATACCTAAAGAATGGAAAACTGGAAAGTTTAATCATTAACTTTCTTCAAGACTTTTAATATAGTGCTTATATTGTAGTTCTCCTAGCACTTTCAAAAGAAGGACTTCAGCAGAAGAATATGTTTTACCAAAGGATCTTTTCATAAATGGTTATTTCTTACCACATTGTAGTTCTTTAAAGAGCTTCTATATTCCATGTATCATGAATTGTCAATATAGAAATTGATATTTGGAACTGCATGAAGATTATCTCCTTAGCTACTGTCTCTGCAAATTTGACCTCAGTTTGATTCAGAACACACAATCTGAAATTATCATCCAAAAAAAAGTGTCTCAAATATAACATCAGACAACAATTATATTTAAACTGGAAAATGCATTAGACCAGAAACCTTTCTTTTGGCATTTGCCAAGATAATAGTCATAGAAGGGCTTCCTTCTGAATATCTCTATCAAGAACTTTGTGGGTACTGGCAATGGTCTGCATTGGAGGCTTCAGGCACTGCTAGGGTCTGTGTGAAAGACAAGTGAGCAGCTCTCTCATCTTGGCCTGGGAAAATCAAAGAAGAACAATAATAATCCTTGGGAAGTGAAAACCCTCAGCAGGTGGTGTTTTTCCAACATGTTTACTGGCAAAAGATGTTTACAAAAAGGGTGTAGGCTCTAAAGACCAACCATATGAATTGCACCGAAGTACTGTATAAAAGAGAATATGGAAGAATAAAGATTGTTCTCATTTCTGCATCACACTGAGAAGTCAGTGTCTTTATTCCATGTCATCCAAACCCCATAACTTTATGTGCTATTTCTTTCACGAATACTCCAATTAAAGTTAGCAACATTAGTGATACTAAATTTTACCAAGAATTTTTGTTTTGGTTTTGTTTTTGGTTTGTTTAATATCTAGCCTGTCATTCTGCATGACTACCATTCTTTCATGTAGATGTGAATTTGCATTGACACTGAGGAACAGAAACTTTTTCAGTAGTGGTACTGTCACAAAATCATCTGCAGTCATTACAACTTCTATTTTAATCCTTTTCCTTATAAAAGCATCTGACCATCATACTTTTTGCCTCAAGGTGTGAGCTGAAGGAAGAAATAATTTAGAATATATTTACTGTGGAAAGATCCCTTCTTTACCTTTTTCATATATTTGTGGGGCCTTCAGATTATTTTATTTTCACCCTTCGAATATTTACATATCCAACTGGAAGCTAAAAAGTTTGGTTTTCAATGATCTACTCCACCAAGAAATTGGTATTCAGAATTTAGCATTTATATGGGAATAGATATTTCATAATATTACAATTACGAAATAGCTGAAGGGATTTTCTTCAAAGGGATTTTCTTCTAAGGTTCTAGAAACATTTGCTTTAGGAAGGAAGCCAAGCATGAACAGAAATAAGCTTTAAGAAGTTTGTTTTATTAAGTCCAAAAAAAGTTTAATGAAGAAGGAGGTCTATTATATAGCAAATTTGAATTTAGATTTTATTGCTATTGAAAGCTGTCGCTTTAAAAAAGATATGTAAATTTCATTCCCAGGAAAGAACTAACTTCTTCGTTTAACCTTTATTTTTAATGAGAACCCATTTCCCATAAATAGCAACAATTATCCCTCAGTAACTGTCTTGCACCTTGATTCTGAGAGCGACAGCAGATTTTATGTGTATACCTATATATATACTATTAAGGCATAATTCATGCTAAATTGTTTCAGTTCCAATAAATGTGAAATGTAAGTTAAAATATAGCTTTAATCTGATAAATGACTGCACAGACTGATGGTTAAATTGACTAATAGTAGAACAAAATGACAGAGGATTTATCATAATAAATGCCCATAAAGGACCCAAAATAAAGATAATGCGGCATAATGAGACAGAGAAAAAAGGATTATGATGAAGAAGGAAATAATAGCCAATATATTTAGTCTCAATTTCTCTGTTTTCCTCAACCTCTCATGCAAGGAAAACTGAATTTACACTGTAAGCCATGCAGCTTACAACTTTTTTGTTCCTTGTTTAAGAATCTGAAACGTCTGCATACAGATGCAACAAATCTGCATAAACTCAGCCATCAACACATATGCTTTAATGTAATAAGGACCTTCCTTCACATCTTTTCAACATTTTCCATTTACCAGGACAGTGAAATTGATAATATGTACCTGTCTGTTTGCTGTTCGTGTAATGAGGTAATGGCTTTTCCTCTGCAATGAAGTGTTCATTACTTCAGAAAGAAGCATCGAGAGGTTTCATGAGATCCCTACTGGAACCACTTCTTCCCTCTCCACATGTTATGAGCAGCTGTCTAATTTGGAGTCTGGCTTTCAAAAAGTTCAAATCATGTGCAGTAATGAGGAAAAAAATAGTAACTTTTGCTGTGCTGTGTGATGTTTGTAATGAATAATTTATTGTTATTTTTCACAGTTCTTGATTTTTGGTGTACTGTTGTTCACTGCTTGTTCTGCACTTTGTCAAACTTGTGCTATATTCTGATCTTACGGTATTTTCACATGGATCCAGACTCCTTATTTACACTTGTAAACAAGTCCCACTTCAGCTTTCTTGAGGTCTCCCTTTAGATACTGGAAGTCTGCATGTTGATCAACTCAAAGACTTATTGTACACCATTTTTCATTACTCTTATGATCATTACTTTTTCCAATTTTTCTGCTGCATCCAGGAAAATGCTTTTTTTTCTTTTCTGTGCATGATTTACACACCAAAAATTTATTTAAATTTTCTGTATTTTTTTCTTTTGTCACGTTTTTATTTTGTTTTATTGCTTAATTAGACTTATCTTCATTCTTTCCTATCTGATTTTAGCACTCATATTTTACTTAAGGAATAAACTCATTTCATAAAATCATTAAGTTAGTTTACTAATGCAGAGGGGTTTTGATCATTCTGTCCTCTAATACATTTAAATGTATCTGTTTCTTTCATTACTTCTTAATCTGATTTTTTTGGTTTTTTTGTTGTAGACTTGTTTTTGGGTTTTGTTTTGTTTTTTTCCCAGCCATATTCATCAGAAGATCTAAAATATAAACTAGGATCCTGGGTTATGTCAACTGAGGAAAAAAAAAAGAGTGGAACTTCACATCTTGTCTGACATGAGTTTAAAATTAGAATGTCTAGATGTAGATACTTATATATAGAAATTTTCCTATATTCTAAATATATTGTCATAGCCCAAGAAAACAAACTTCATACATTAAATAATACATCAAAAACAATACATTTATTCCCAAGTTAGATACCTAAAGTACAGGCAACAAGCTCAGTTGCTGTCCTTACCTTGAACTGAATCCCATCTCTGAGAATCCAGTTATAAGTGTTGAAGCAAAATGAAATTTCATTGCTGCTCAAAATCGACTACAAGACAAAATCCATTCAGAAAGAAGATTGAATTAATTTTATGCTCCAGGAGTGCTGCTGATAACTTTCTGACATGGGTGACCAAGGAGCAGAAAGTACAAAATGCTCTGCTGGACCTGATACTTACAAACAAGGAGGAACTGGCCTTAGATGTGAAATCTGGGAGCAGTCTTGGCTGTAGTGATTGTAAAATGTGGATTTTAGGGATAAAACCAGCAAATTGAAGGATCACAGCCTTGAAATTAAGGGGAGAATAATTTGCCCCATTCAGCACTCTACTTCCAATAATCCCATGGGAGATGACCCTGGAAAGCTGTCTGACTTTCAAGGATCAGTTAGTCCAAATTGTAGCATCCCAGCTCTACCTCCGAACCCAGAGGCACAAGGATACAGGGAATGGGGGTTCATCAGTGGGGGTCAGTTCATTGCCCGTGGTTTCTCCCTGGCTCAGGGAGAGCAATCGTTCCTCTGCTGCACCGTGGGGTCCCTCCCACAGGAGAGAGCTCTCTGTGAACTTCTCCAACATGAGAACAGCAGTTCCCTGCCAGCTGCTGCTGTGGGAGTCCACCCTATGGCTACAGCACCCCTCAAACTGCTCTTCCATGGGGTGCAGACTGCTCCAGAGTGGGCTCAACTCTCCATGGGGCTTCCACAGGGTCAGAGCCTCCTCTCAGACATCCGTCTGCTCCAGCATGGTGCTCTCCATGGGATGAGGGTGGATCTCTGCATCCCCATGGATGCTGTGGGCTGCAGGGGCACAGCCGCTTCACCATGCTCTGCACCAAGGGCTGCAGGGCACTCTCAGCTCCAGTGCCTGGAGCACCTCTCCTTCTGCACTGACCTTGGTGTCTGCAGAGTTGTTCCTCTCACAAGCACTCTTCTCTGGCCACAATTACAACTGCAAAAGAACTTTTTAAGTTCTTCTTAAGTCTATTATCACAGAGGCATTACTATTATCTCTAATTTGTGCAGCCTTGACCAGTGGCATGTCTATCCTTGGACTCACCAGCGATTGTCTCTGCCAGACATGGAGGAAGCTTCCAGAAGCTTCTCACAGAAGCCACCCCTCTAGACCCTCCTTACTACCAAAAACCAGGCCATGCAGACCCAGTCCTGATTCGATGAAGTAGGTAGCTCATCAGAGGAAGGTGCAGTGTTGTTTACCCTGACTTCAGTAAGGCTTTCTGCAATGTCTCTCATATCTTTCTAATAGATTAACAGATGAAATATGGGTTAAATAAGCAATTGTTTTAAATGTACATTTCCTTTGTTATGTTGTAAAATATTTGTGGAGAAAATGTTTTTTACTGTTTATCTTCATGAAGTACCCATTTCTTCTCAGGGGGTCTCTAAATACCTCAGATACAACAAAATTGTGTATGAAATTTGTCATACCTGAAAAATATTTGAAATGATGGTTAACCCATAAATATTTTCTGTCATCCAGACTCACTAATCTGATGTAGTACCCTCAATAGAAACTGGGGGAAAAAACCCAAATTATGCTCAAACTTAATATTGTTGCCATTCTCCTTCCATTCTCATATATCCATGTCTCGATTTTTCCCTACCTGTATGATGATTTTCCCTCAGAGTTTTATTAGTTTTAATATTAATTTCTTTGTGAACATTGTCATATTGCCTCCCACAGGTCTTTTAATAGTTTCTGTTACATGAAGGGAATGTTTTTTATTGCATTTAAGGATTCTAAGTTCTAGACCTATTAAGCAAACTAATCCCATGCAAGGAGATGAGCCTATTTTGTTTTGGGCAAATGCCAAACCCTTTCAATGAGAGACTGTTATATCAGACTTCTCAGCAAGAAAGAGGCAAAGAAATTAGTGTGTGTCTGAATCAGAGATGAAAATTAGCTATTTTGAAAAATGAATCTCTGATAAATACAACAAGGATTTATGACTAAAATTACAGAAATTGCAGCCAGCACAGCACAGATGGTATTTGATGACATTATCTGAAGGGGAAAAGTAATATTTTTTAATGTTATAAAAATCAACTGTATAGGTTTGGGATTATTTGGCAGACTGTAAGACTCCACTGTGTATGCAATCAGTGCATCTGAAAACTGACAGCTAGATCCTGTTGTCAGTCTGCAAGATATTTCAAGCACGTATTGTCTTTTCAGAACAATTGAAGTCACTTTTTTTAAAGAAGAAAGTTAAAGGCATCAGTTTCTGATCTCAGCCAAGTTATTTAAGTCCTGGGTCTGAAAGCTTCTGTGTCAATTTTCATGCATAAATGATTATAAGGGGAAACCAGGAAAAACTCTACAACCTTGATTTCACAAATGCCAGTTACAGCAATTTATTCTGATTCATTCACTCTCTTTCCTCCTCCCTCCTTGCTGTCTTTCCTTGGACCAAGAGTTTTTGTTGAGCATTCTTTCATTGTGCAATTTTAAGATATCCTGCTTACTCCAGATAATAAATCTCTGGTCAGGCAAATTGATTTTCTTATTTAAAGAACAATCTAAACAATAAAAAAAAAATCCTATATGGAGAGCGTGGAAATTGAGATGGTTACTTCATGAAGATTCCTTGTTTTTCTAATTCAGAGTGTAGTTTCAAATATGAAACCAAAGGAATATCTTAGGTTCACATCTCTGTATGTAAATTAGAGCTGGAGTGTAGGTGGTGTTCTAGTTGTTTCCCACATCTCAGATAGGTACTAAAGAGCACATGTAGAATACAACTTCTTTCCTTGCATAAACCTTCCCATGTCTGAGCATAGAATGGACATAAACTTAATTAATGTCCATGTGATCCATATCATCATGCTTCAGTGAAAAAAAATGAATTCCATTTTTTCTGCCTACAGTTATGACTAAAATTAAGAGGGGATTTTCTCTCTCACAGTAAAAAGTGTCTTCATTACAGTCCTTGACTCATAACTTGTGGGATTGCATTTTATGGAAATGGTTTGCTCTGGCTCACCCCTGAAAAGTGTATAGTTTATCCTAAGTCTGTACCCTCCCTGCAGTATCGTGTATCTGTGACTCTATTGGCTGGAGAATGTCACCGCGCCCCTTTGAACCTCTGTGTTAAGGGTGCAAACGGAGAGGGCTCCTCCTCTTTTACCCTGGTGGTCTTCGGGGACTGCTCTCTCCCCATCCTCTCCCCTTCTCCCTCTCCCCCCTTCCCTTCCCCCTCTCCCTCAGTGACCCCATGCTGCCTTCCTGGGGTAAGACTCTGAATAAACCCTCATCCCATCAGCACCTCAGCAGCGTCTGGAGTCTCTTTGCCTGCCAGCACCGGGACACCCACGACCCTAGAGCCCGGGGGGCTCCCGGGGAACCCTCCCCGGGATCCCCCCAAAATTTAAACTACAACAATAACTGGTTTTGGTTGTATCACCTTATTTAGAACTAACAAAAGACAATAAAACATGAACATAATTCAATTTTTTTTTTTAATATCAGTAATGTCCTCTTTTATATTGTCATTTTAGCTTCCAGTTATGTTTTGATGTGAGAAATTACATTTAGAGATCTTGTGTTCAGATCAGATCCACCTTCAATTTCATGTTCTACATTTTCTCCTTTTTGAATGAAATGGAAATCTTCGGGAAACTGATAGCAAAATGAAAAACGCCACTATGACAATGCATAAATCCACCAGGCACCTTTATTTTAAATTTTTAGGTCTTTTTCTTGTCCTATGGTATGAAAGTATGGAAAGGTATGGTATCAGAAGTAGGGAAAGGTGTCTAGCTGAGAAGAAAATTAAATTAGCAGGAAATCTGAAACCTAGAAAACAGAGGGCATTCCACTTAGCATCCATAATACAGATTGCTGTATAGGTTTGAAGAGGGTGTCTCTGTCTTGAAACAGGTCATGTTGCATCAAATTAAATTTGTTGAGTAACGGTATTAGCCTTTAGAATTTTACCTATATCAACTAGTAATTAAATTCTTGATTTGTAATGATTTTCATGTGAGTTCATGTATTTCATACATTTGGCTGCACTTTAATGCAGTAAGACTCTGGTAAAGACACATTAATATAAATGGTATGTTTTTTTCACACTGGATGTTACTAACTCCTACTAATTCCCTACTAAATAGGACTAATCATTTATGTGTCTATAAAGACAAACTCTAGTATTTTGCTACACCAAAATCCTCATTGACATGCTGAAATGAACCCATATGTAGCTAAAGCACCTCTGTTAGAAAAAAAAAATTGAAACAGAAGGCTACTAAAGTGATATATTACTTATATTGCATATTATATACTGATAGTAGATTAAGGAAAACAAAAAAGGATGATTTTTTTCAATAATTCAGGTTTTGGTCCATTCTGTTTAAACATAATAAGATTTCTCATAATGCGTCAGTGAGGTTTGAGTTACAATCGGTGGAAAATCAGATTTATAGGGATATTCTATGGCTAAACTTTTTTGTCTTTGAGAGTTTCAAATAAAACTAACAGGAATTTCCCACAGTGTTACCACAAATTAATGATCTAAATGTTTTAAGAGTCCCTACAGAATTAGAATGATTCCAATGATCATTGGAATGATCAAAATACTTCAAGTTTTTCTTTGTTTAGGAGGAGTTTTAAAACAACTTATGTATGTGGTTTTGTCTGTGGGAAAGAAACTGAAACATTTTTCATGTTCAGTTAATTTCAATCCAATTTCAGATAGAAATGGGGAAAATA
The DNA here is from genome assembly GCF_021018805.1 of Prinia subflava. Lineage (NCBI taxonomy): Eukaryota > Metazoa > Chordata > Aves > Passeriformes > Cisticolidae > Prinia > Prinia subflava. The sequence goes on along the minus strand of NC_086250.1, from coordinate 56,518,447 downwards.
TAATTCAATATTTGAAAACTCTTCTGATTCTGACCTGAATATCTGTGTGCAATTTATGAATTTGGGGTAATTTTCACACAGTCAGTATGACCAGATAATGAGTCTTAACCATAATAATGAGTCTGAACAATATGTATAGAGGACAAAAAATAACGTTATTTTTCTGATGAAGCTGCTATCAAGGTGAGTTGACATATTATTTTCTGTGAAAGAGTTTAATAACTGCATGAAAACTATTTACAAATTAATAGGACAAACCCAAATTCTAGAAATCCAGTCCAGAATTAATGTGGTACCAAATCTTTGGTAAGAAGGGCTTATACTGAGTTCTTAATTAGAATTTTTTTACTTAAAAAAAAAAAAAAAAAAAAAAAAAAAAAAAAAAAAAAAAAAAAAAAAAGAGGAAGGAGAGAAAGCACGAAGGAGTGAAATAATATTAGGTAATTTATTGGATAACTGATATTAAATGGTTTTGCCCATGAAGACAAACTAAGAAGTGCAAAAAATCAAACACCAGGACTCATGGGATTTTCACATCTGCACTGCAAAGATCTAGACTATTCATCTCCTGATTTCAATACCACAGTCACTCTAAATTGCTCCATTAGTCTCACTACTAGCCATTTCATCACCTAGTTCTTAAGAACTGGTGTGGCGGTTTTTTTGGTGTTTTGGTTTTTGTGTTTTGTTTGTTTATTTGTTTTTTGGGGTTTTTTGGTTTTTTTCTTTTTTTTCCTTGCGTTTGGGTTTGTTTTGGGTTTTGGGGTTTTGGGTTTGGTTATTTTTTGTTTGGATTTTTTTCACTTTTTTTGGGGGGGTGGGTGGTTGAGTTTTTGTTGTTCCTTTGGGTTTGGGGGGCTTTTTGGGGGTGTGTGTTTTTTGGTGTTTTTTTGTTTGTTTGTTGGTTTGAGTTTTTTTAATGAAACATACTCTTTTGACTTGTAAATAGAAAAAATTTTCCTGTATACTAAGATTATACAGCACAGAGCAAGGTATCCTTAGTTATGAACCAGATGATATTTAGGGTTTCTTCCAACCCAAACAATTCTGTTTCTATGATTTTACAGTGTTGAAGTCTTCATGCTTTGCAACATTTTCTTACTCATAAAAATGTTTCAGCCTTTTGTCAAGCCACAAACTGTATTCCAAACTGTTTTGACAATGCTGAGTTTTATAGCAGCTTTGTTACTGCAATTTTGGCTTTACAGATAGTTTTATTTTTATCCTTGTTCTTATGAGAGTAACACACCAACCAGTGAGTTTATGACTGTTGAAATTGATTGCTATCTGTCAATTATTACACTTCACTCCAGGCTTCAAGGTAGAGATGCTTCAGAAACAGGAATAATAAATAATTAATTTGGAGATTGCATGCAGACACATATACATTGCATATAATTGACTTAAATTCAATTCTCTATTTTGCTGTTCATATATGTCTGAGGTATGAAAAAAAGTGAAGTATTACTAAGTGACTAGAAGTGAATTTGTATCAAAGCCTGCTATATTTTTCACTGTTATTTACTAAGCCAAAACACACACACAAAAACTTCATAGAAAAAAAACATTCTTTTTTGCCTTCAAACTTCTCTATAATTTGCTTTTTTATGAAGTAGAGATCTACATTTATTTCACTAGATAGAATGAGCACTTTTTGAAGGAAAACTCAAAAGAGTATTTTTCTGTTTGCTTTGAAACATTTGAAATTACCAGCAGAGCATTAAAAATATAAGGAATTTTCTCATTTGTAGTATTTACAAGTAATTTAAAACTTGAAATGGAAAATCCAGAGCCTGAAGACTGAGGAAAGGAAGGGCTCAAGTGAATTTAGGAGGGGAAAAGTTCATTTTCAAAGGATATAATTAATTGGTTGCCTTGGGATTGAAACTTATTAGGAAAGGAATAAGAGCAGAAAGACTTTTATTTTTCAGTCTGTATGTAATATTTGGTCTGATGCTCATGTAGTTTTTTATGTGTATTCCTAGGACCCTCGGTTCAAAGAAATTGCAGAATATTTTGTGTGTTTTTGCTCTATTTTGACCCAGACACTGCTGTATACCATCAGGTTTTTTTACAATATCTCTTGGGCAAAGCATCATAGCGTAATAAAACTAGCCAAACTAAAGAAATATACCTGGAGGTAACATCTCTGGCCTCAATTCAAGGAACAGATAAAGCTAGATCAAGAAACTATGCTTTCATCCTGGATTTAAAAACTAAATCAAGCTGAAATAGCTTCATCACAAAGACATTTCAAAGATATTACATATAACCAATGTATTGTCTTCTACAGTTCACAAAACATCATTGGGAAAAAAAACCAAAACACCACCACATTTCCTTGCAATGATCACAGGTTTAATATGAATGGTTAACACAAAATGAAAATGATAAATGTGTCATTCCCTAATGTACTTTGAGTCACATGTAATATGCACGGCACACCTGAGAATTATGTTTTAATTGTTCTAGAAAGTCATACAGAGAATAATGTGACCATTAAAAATGCAGTTAGGAAAAAAGCCTCTCTAAGGTACTGTAGGGAATTAGTTTCCTCTGACTTAATGTTTGTTACCATTTTGATGATGCACTGTGTACATTATTATTTTGTTTCAGCAAAAGTAAAAGAAATCAGCATAATAATTGATTGTGTTTTGAAATTAGCATTAGTTTTGCATTAACAGGAGTGAGTATATATAAACATACATTTAGTAGGCTGTTTAAAAATATTTTTATTTTCTTATTATTTTTTCAATGCAGTGTATTTCTAGTGCATCACCTGGGCTATTTTGGGACTACTGACAATATAAACTTAAATGTCAGCAGGTTAAAAGCAGTCAATGTATATCTTTCAATTAATGTTTTTGTTTTTCCTAATTTCAAAATTTTCTTAATGAGGCTGGTTGGAACAAGTGTTGTTCAAACTGGTATGTAAAATTAGAGGTCTTTCTCACCACAACTGTTCTTTTTGTAAGTATCACTTTAAAAAGTTGGGTTACTCTTCCATTAATATGGATTGTGGTGGAGAAAGGTAGGGAATTTGGAACATTTTGCTCATAACTGTTTTATGCCAGTTTCCCAGTTGCCACATTTATTGCACTGTAATTCATATTTTTATGGTGAGAACATAATGATTCTATTGTGTTTGAAATACAAAGAAATTTATGTTGAATTTTCTCTAAGCTCTAGCCAAAAGCATATTCTCTTTCACATAAAACATTAAAAGGTAACAATTTCAATTTAAAAAAAATGTATCTCACTATTTCAATAAAACAAAAAGGGGTCAGGAATATTTATATCATTACAAGTAGTTTAGGATCTTATTCCAATATTGAAACTGCTTGAGGGGGGCAAAATGAAGCTCCAAAACCCTGTCCTAACTTAGGTATAAAAATTAGAGAGAAATTGCTTATTTTCTTTATCCATAACAGAAAAGTGAAAGCTAACAAAAAAGATTAGGTGTTAAATGCATTTTTATTTAAAATTATATAAAGAGTTGTCTAAAACCCTGACAACAACAGTTGGTTGACTATATCTATTTTATTGTAGAAGCAAAAATATATTAAGGGGTCAAACTGAGCAAACTAGCCAACAAACCAATGAAAAACTACAAATGATAGATCAGCCCAGTGACTGTTTTGGAAATTTTTGAGAATTGGTGAAACAGATGTTCACAGCTGAAACTGTTAAACACCTTGTAAAGGAGGTCTTTGTATGGCTGTCTACAGGGAATTCAGAATAATTGTTACTCTAAAAAAGAGTAATAGGAATTTGATGTAACTTGAAGATGATCACTACTTTCTGTTTCCCTTACATTTCGAAAACCTTGAACATATTTTTGTCAAAAATATTTCAAAAAATAATTTGCCAACATCTAAGGGGCAGATCACATATTTATTTGGACCTCTCCAAAATATTTTTTTTTCCTTTGGGTGAGTCATTCTTTGTGCACATCTGATATGTCATTAACAGCACAGTGTGTACCAATGAGGTGCTGGTGACAAGGGCTGATTTTGATATATTTTGGTGGTAGATGCCTCTCACTTATCTCATATAATTTCTTCTGATTTTCTTGAGTTAACTGTTAAGTTAAACTGATTTCAGCCATGCCTAAAAATCCAAACTGAAGTGAATACTGTTGAGACTTCACTCTTTCATGAGTTTTGGTTTGGTTGGGAAGAGGGTTATTACAATGAACTTCACTTTCCTATAAGTACAGTTTTAATCTTATAAAACTCAATCTTATCAAGTTCATTTTATTCTACGAATATTCCCTTATTTGTAGAATTCTTTTCTTCTCAATTTCTTATAGAATCATAGAATGGTTTGGGTTGGAAGGGACCTTGAAGATCCTCTAGTTCCAATTCCTCACCATGAGCAGAAGCACCCTCCACTAGACTGGGTTACTCAAGGCCCTATCCTCCCTGGCCATGGATATATCATGCACTGCCTATCTGGGCAACCTGTTCCAAGTCTCATTATCCTCACAGTAAAGAAATTATTCTGAATATCTAATCTAAATTCGACTTTGTTCTGATTGAAACCATTATCTCTCTTCCTACCACTGTATGCCCTAATGAAAAGTCTCTCTTTCTCTTTCTTTTAGCCCCCTTTAGGTACTGGAAGACTGCTAGAAGGTCTTCCCAGAGCCTTCTCTTCTCTACACTAAACATGCACAACTCCCTAAGCCTTTTAATACAGAGGTGATCCTGGATATGATGATACTGATTTGTCAAATTCAAAAAAGGGGTTTTCACCTTTTGTGGCATAAAAGATAAAGAGTTTTGAAGCAAAAATTTGAGCTGACAAAATTTCAATGATATAACAGCTAAGTCTAAGCTATCAATATGCATATAGCATGCACACATGAGGGGTTTGATGGGAAGGAGTACAGAGAATGAAAGAGCCTGCAGTCAATTTGGTAAGTTAACACTAAGTTTTGAAGAATATCTGGATTTTCTCAGATACATCAGACACAGATTTTATTCTTATACCACAGAACTGCAGCATGATTGAGGTTGGCAAGGATCTCTGGAGGTCATCTGGTCCAGCCCCTCTTCTCAAGCAGGGCCACCTACAGCCTGTTACCCCTGCCCATGGCCAAAGAATTTCTGAATATCTCTGAGGAGGGAGATTCCACAACCCGGGGCAACCTGTGCCAGTTTTCAGCAACTCTTACAACAACAACAAAAAAGTGTTTCCTTATGCTCAGACTGTTCCTTCTGTGTTTCAGTTTGTGACCATTGCCTCTGATCCTGTCACTAGGCACTGTTGAGAAGAGCATCTCTCCATCTTCTGTGCATTCTCCATTGAAATATTTGCATACACTGATGTAAAACACCCTGAGCCTTCTCTTCTCCAGGCTAAACAGTCCCAGCTTTCTCAAGCTATTTTTATGTGAAAAATGTTCCAGCCCTGTCATAATATTAGTGGCCATTCTTCAGGTTCTCTATCTGTCTCTCACAGTGTGAAGCCTAGAATGGGACACACACTTCCACATTTGGCCTTACCAGAACTGAGCAGAGCAGAAGGATCACCTCTTTGACCTCTGGCAACATTCCTCCTCATGCAGCCCAGTGTCTTGGATGCTAATTAAATTTGGAACAACCATTTCAGAAGAGCAAAAGATCAGATATTCCAAGTTATTTATATTTGATTATGAGACCACTTGAGCTCTGGGCTTTAGTTTGACACTCTTGTACCTAAAGAAAAAAGCACAGACCCTGGGTTTGACTGTTGTACCACGACCTCGGCATTTGACTTTTAATTTCTTCCCATATGAATCAAATAAATAGTGGCATATTTCTCCATCAGTGTGTTCCAATGCAAAAGCAGATTAGTTTAAATCACAGGCAGTAGGTGTTTTACTCTGGGTGAGAACTTGCAACACAGTCTCACACGTGAGATGGTCAATTGACATCTGTGGCTCTGATAGTAAAGTTGCCTCCTGTCCTTTGTACTCTACTGCACTCCTTTAGTGATACCTGAAGTTGAGCTGAACCAGTGGATCAGGAGAACAACTTTTTTTATTTTTAAGACAGGCACTGATACTGCTAAAATTGCCATTTAACAGATGGACTCTGAGGTCCACAGCTGGTACCTGGCTCAGGAACTGCATGGCAGTATCGTCTGCCTATGCCATATAAATTTTTAATTTCCACTGCCTTTTTCCAAGTTGTTCCTGTCCTAAACCAAAGAGTTGATAAACTGTGATGAGTCTCTGCTCAAATGTGTAGTTCCTAGTATGAAGAAACTACTTTATCTTCAGGGATTCCTTCCAGCCTACATTCTTCTGTGATTCTGAGCAGCAAATTAGGTAAACAAAACATGTATTTAAACATATATTTACAGGTAAAAGTAGCTATAAAGTTAAAGAAGGTAAACTGGAAAGCCTAGATTACAGAACATCCTCGATAATGATGGAGAATTATTGTACGCAGGGAGCTCATATTCCTGTGGTATGAGTGACCTGCAGACCTGTCCCAGGCCATATGTTACAGGGGTTGGAACTGTAGGGAAATCAGAAGAAAATGAGTCGGAGAAGGGGCAAATTAACCAAAGTTCACTGTAAATATTTCACTTTCCGGAGAAGCAGTCATCATCAGTAAGATTTACTTTCTGGAGTAAAAAAAATCTTATATTTGGATTTTTGATCCGATGGAACAGTGAGTGAAAGTTTCAGGCTAATAACGTGCTTTCACTTCTGGTTCTGTTTTTGTAGAGGGACCTATTGTCAAAGGTGTTAAAATATTTTTGTGGCCTGTGACCTTAGTGCCTCAGCTGTAGAAATAGAAAAGAGAATAATAAAATGTAAGGATTGTTGTAGTTGGTTAGTTTTCAGTTTTGTTATTTTGGGTTTTTTTGGTTTGTCTTGGGGTTTGGGGTTGTTTTTTCTTCTTTAGACTTTCACTTTCAAAAACACTGTATTTAAAGGCTTTGGACATTTACTTTGAGGAAGTACATCAATAATATAAATGATGAAAAAAGCAAGGACTGGCTACCCAATATCCATTTCCCAGTCCAGAGGTACTAACCGTGACATTCTACAAAATCAAAGAAAAACGCTTATGTACGTGAAAGGATGTCTGATTGAACACTGAATTGTATTTATCGCTTCTGGGTGGAAAAGAGATACTAAATCCCTGTTTGGGAGAAAGCCTGACCTAATGCATGCCATGGCAATTCTCTACAGTCCTTCACTTTGTTTATTCTTAGTGAGTGCATTACAAAGGTGCTCCTTTATACATTTTTACATAAAGCACTTTCTAAATTCAAGCTGTGCTAATGCGATTACCGGGAGTATGAGCACACAAAGGCTGGTTTCTTATCCCCACATTTAAATTCCATATACTCTTTCTTCTGCTTCATTTATATTCTGGTAAGCATCTATGTAATTCTTCTTTTCTTTTATCAAATGTATGAGCAAACTATAGCAAAATCATACCCAACATACACAAATCTTCCTTAGCAAATCAAATCTGAAGTCAGAAATAGAAATGATGAACTAGAAACAGAAAAACATATTATATTTTTTCTCAAATTAAAAAGTACTCTACCAACAGCAACAAAAAAGACATTTTTCACAGTTAAAGCGTGTAGCAGAACCTTTTTTCTTCACATTAACAAGCAAAGAGAAATTGGAAAGAATATGTTCCCAGTCACTTGAAAGAAAAATTGGTTGGCTATTGATTGCTTTCTGGTACCCATATATCTTCATGAAATTATGGAATGTTTGAAAGAGAATTTCTAATTTTTTTTCTTTCTCTTCCCCTGTCTTCTTCTCTTCCTCATACTATATGATGGTTGTTTTGCTGTACTTACACAGACACATGTCTATGAACTAATTTTGTTCAGTTTTCACTTTTTGGTGTGTAGTCCAGATCTTTTTTACTACTGCACTTTTATTTGATCAGTTTGATTAATCACAGCAAAATTATTTTTAAAAATTTGAATGTTGAGAACTTTTGAAGTATTACATACTGATAAAATGGCAATTTGCAAGAGTTGCCATCTGCAAGCAATGTTTTCAAACAGTGTTACAAGCTGTTAGCCTTTTGGTCTTCACAACCTAAGCATAACCTCAAAAATAATAATGACCTGATCTCTCACTCCTGAAAACTGTTCTCATGTGTAGCAGAGATATTCTGTATCTAGGAAGAATTTGACAAACTGGGTCAAGCACATTGTTTGCTTGCAGACATGGCTTTGTTGGGGGTGGGGAAGGATAAAAGATGTATCTCTAACCAACAAAGCAGATACTAATTTCTTTCTGCTGAATGTTTTGAAATTAGACATTTGTTTTTGCAGTGTTTACTGAGTAATCTGAACTACGTGAAAAGCAACCTAACCAAATCACAAACAGCAAGCATATGTGAAATTCTTGTACACCTGTTTAACACTCCAGCTGAGTCATCCTGGATTTTGTTGTAAAATTTGAATAGTCCTGCAGATATGACAGGTAAGCAACTGCTATAATCTAAAATGTTTGTTTTCAGTGCTGTAGCACCTAAAACCCATGAGCAGAAAAGTGCTGTCTTGCTCAGTGTAGGCTTCACTGTGGGAGAGGATGACAAGCACGTGGGTGAGGAGAAGCTCACATGCTTTTCATCCAGCTGACAGCTCTGGAGTGCGCCTTCTTAGGGACTCTGATGCCACAGCAACAATGTGCAGATCTCTCTTCTGGAATGGAGTGGGGCTAGTGGAAGAAAGAAGCTGCAATAGGATAAAGAGATAACAATAATTCAAGTGAGATCAAAGTCAGCATTTGACCCTTAACAATGCATTGACATTGGATCCTGAATTTAAGTGGTTGATTTTTAAATACTTTCAGGTTATGCTTTGCTAGCACAAATCAATGCAGCAATTGATTTACTGAAGAATGCATTGATCTACAACCACTGAACCATTGCAAAAGCCAACTTTTAAATTTTGTTCTGAGAAGCTGAGTTTGAGACACCTAAATTTTAATATCCTAAAATACAGTCTATAGGCCACTGGTGACCAATTGATTATGAAATTAGGATTTTTTTTTTTTCCTCCAATACTTTTTATCACTTATTAAAAAATGATTGCTCTAAAAGTAAAAAAAAAAAAAAAAAAAATTAAAAAATGCACATTTTATTATGAAAATCAATTGCATATCATAACAAGTTAAAGACCTTACAGATATTGGCATTTATCATCATAAACTCAGCCCCTTAGTAGGAAGCAAATATCTTGTATAGAGAATACCTCAGCTAAATGTAAGCATTACGCAGAATGTATTCAAGTGTTCAAGATGTGTTCATGTGTTCAAGGTCAGGTGGGAGGGGGCTCTGAGCAATCTGGTATAATGGAAGGTGTTCCTACCCATGGCAGTGGGGTTGAAACAAGATGATCTTAAAAGTCCCTTCCAACCCAAATGATTCTATGATTCTGTGATTCTATGATGTATTCTATCTGATACGGATTTTATACTTTATCTATTATTTGACAGAGTAATCTTACTTTGATTTTACACAACTATTTCAATAAACTATCAAAAAAATACATTTGTAAGCATTTTATACATTTTTGCTAAGACATCCTTAATCTTTGCTGTTATAAACCATTCAACCTAATCAGTCAAATAACATAGATATATATTTCTTAACATTACAAATTAAATATTACACTTGAGGTCTTACAAGGTTTTTATCTTCATTCTTTTAATAAAAAAATAAATGATTTTACAATGTTTTATATATTTTTATAGATTGTTTCTAAGAGCCTTAATATAAATGAAAATAATGCTGGAAAAGTGGATATTCTTTTTTTAAAGAAATGTTTCAATGTATGAAACTAAATAACCTCGATAAGATGTAACTTCATCAGCACTTTTGATGTTAAAAAAAAATTGATGTCAAATTTTTAAATTTTTTTTTTCTTAATACTTAAAATATTTGGATTCAAAACCCTTTAGAATATGAACACCTGCTTTACAAGTTTTTAGGTATATAATTGGCAAGTTGTTTGCTATTATTTCTAAAGAAATAAAGTACCTAATTTTCCATAACATCAGTAAGAATTCGGATGAGATGTTGAATTATTTGAAGCTGAAAAAGGGTTCCTTTTATTCTCATAGAGAAATATTTATTAAAAATATATCTCAATATTTCTCAGAAAATGTTCTTATTACTTCAGAATTTATTTCCTAAAAGAATAAAAAAAATAAATCAACCAATTGGGAGCACTAGAAGGTAGATTTTAAAAGTTATTTTAAACCTGTGGTTTCTAGACATCTGAATTTGTCAGGAAATCTTTGTGTAAGACTATATTAATTCATAAATCTATATTTTGCTTAATAAATATATTGGTCTATGTAAATTCAAGGAAGTAACTTATAATTGCGCTTAATGGATGCAAAATTAGGTCCCACATATTTATCAACAGTGGGGATTCTGTTTTTAATCTGGGAAGCAAGGCTTTTATCAATATCTTTTGAATGGGTAATCTCCAAGAATAAATTAATACTGGATATACAGCAAATTGTTATGTAACCAATTACACAGAGTCATCTGGTAAGACACAACTTTAAGCAAGTTACATGGGGTTTCAATAGTGTAGATTAACTGGCAATAGATAAAACTGTCATGGCTTAAACTTGAGTGCAACAGTCTGAAAAATGTCTGTATAACCCTAAGCAGAAACCAGGAATACCAACAAAGGAATAAATAAATGTAAAGGCTGGAATATTTCTAGGCTGGCAAAGTAATAATTTGTGTTGTAATTCTTATTTTTATAACAAATAATGGTAGGGAGAATGTCAATAATGAATAGGTACTACATATTTTCATAAAACAATTGGTTTAAAGATCCCATAAGTGATTTGTATAGCAGTTTAATTGTATAAAAATTGCAGACATTATTAAAAAAACCTGAATCACTAAAAAGCAGTGATGCGAGGACAAGGTTAATTACATGACAGTTCTGGAGGCTACTCCAAGGTTGACAATATAACTGTTTGAGGAATTTGCCAAGCAGAAAGATGCTTCTGACAGAAAATAGTGTTTCACTCCCTTATATTTGGGTATAGCAATGGTCAAACCTAAGACAAATATAAGTGGAACTGTTCTTCATTCCCATGCAATGGTATATCTGCTAAAGGTGAGAAATGCAGTGTTTTACTGGTTCTCTCAGACAAATGAAAAATGACCTGTGCACAAGGAATAAACTTTCCAAACCCTGCTATGAATCTAAAATTTTACCTGTACTGCAAGAAACAGGTACTTCTATGGAATGGCAGCTTGAGAGAGAACAGTTTTAGCAGAATCATGATGATCTTCACAACTCTCAAGTCAGCAAGTCAGAACTAATAGTTTCATGTTTGTAGTTTTGATATTTTGTTCCTTGCAGAATTCCAGAAAGAACTGTCTTGGGTTATACTATGCAGACTCCACTGAAGTCCAGGAGATAACTTGAAGCAGAAAGTTTTGTTTGCTGTCTCACAGAATGCTTAAGTGATGCATCAGATCAGGGGAAGCCCGAGCTGGAAGCATGAATATAAACTGCAAACCTGCCACCTGAAATTCCATTTTAGAATGGACCGTACAGCTGTCGATCAGCGAGAGCACAGCTGATATCAATCTTCCGACTTTTTGAACTCAGGAAGGGCAAATGTTCAGAGTATGCCCTGAGAGACTGCTCTTGGTGAACACACAGACAACACGTTCATTAGTGAGAGAAAATGGAGTACAGCCGAGAGCAGGAAACTCACTACAGGTGTAGGACATTGACTACCAAAAATCTCAGAAGGAGCACTGTTAGAGAGATACAAAAGGTCGCCTTTTGGCTGACCTACTGAAGAGTGAAAACCAATGCAGAATTAAAGAAGAATACAAAAGCACAAGTCCTGCGTAGATAGAAGTTGTTTATTTGTACTTTTATTTGGACTTGGAGTTTAGTGAAGGATCCAGAGAAAAGGGAAAGGACAGTAAAATACCAAATAAAATGCAGTATCTGTTGTTCACATAGGAAAGGAAATTCTGGTTATCTAAAAATTGTGGTGGGTCCGAAATCCTGGAATCATAGCAAATTTATTTCTGAAATTGAATTTAGTTGGCTGAATGAACCTCACTGCTCAAATGGTTAAACTGGACATCACAAAACATTAAGAAAGAAACAAAGTGTAAACCAGAAAATTTCATTATGCCATTATTCCATTATGTGGAAACCCTTCATTCTTTCCCTGCCTCTAAGACTGGATGTGGGTCTTATCCTTCTATCTCAAAACTTATTTGAAATAGAATCTAAATAGAAAGAGAGGAGAGCAAAAAAAATAAGACAAAATATCTTAAAAGGTTGCTGTGTGAGGACTGATTAAAAGACTGCAACTCTTATTCCTGGCAAAGAGGAAACTGAAAAATAATAAGATTTGGGTTTCTAAAGTCACATATGGTATTTAAAATAATAATTCCAAAGGTTTATTGCCTAGTTTTTCTAGAGAACTGAAGCAGATGAGTAAAAGATTAGGCAGGAGGCTTAGTTGGTATATTTTCATACAAGATATAAAAATCTTTGGGAATAATTTAAAACATAAAAAGCTCAAAAATCTTCAAAAAATAATGGCAGAAGAGGGGTTTTTTTTGGGTTTGTTTTGTTTTTTGTTTTTTTTTTTGATAGCTGAGGGGTTATACCTCTCTTTTAGCTGTCGTTTTTGCATAAATACCTGTCAGAGTCTCAGCTAGGTCTTTGACCATTTCATATAGTCTTGACATACTGTTCTTTATGCTTTACTCATCACATGAGAAAATAAAAAGGGATTTCAGGACTAATAACATAAAATTTAAGATAGTTTGAATTGCTTTTTTTCATTATTTGTATTAGCTATTATTTACAGACCTTGATGTCTTGGAAGTCACAATTATGACATGACTGGGTTAAACAAGAAAATGTTATGTCCTATGAAGTTGCTTGTAGAATGAAACCATGACACAGCCATAGTCTAAAAAAAAACAAACAAACAACAAAACAGCTGGAATTGATGTAGCTATCTAAATTTACTTCTGGAGGAATTATAATTCAACCTTACCTTATCCAATCTTTTGTACAGTTTTCATACATATGCTCTTCCTTTGCCTTGTCTTATATTGCTTTTCTCTGGTCATGGCTGTGCCAAATTCAGTCAAGCCTTTGTGTAGCTCCACATGTAATAATTTCTGCCACACAGGTTCCATAGGATGTTCAGAGCCTAAAAAGGCTTCAATTCTTTCAACTGTCATGGCCCATGAAGTGATTGCTAAGAGAAAGACCAAAGGTGAGTCAAGAATCATCGTGGGAGCAGTCTGTCCTGAGCAGGTTACTCTGCTAAATCCATTAGGGCTCTACACAGCCATTTGACTCTGGATCTGAACACTTAAATGGGGAGACAGCTGGCAACAGCTCAAAGCAGCTGTTCTCTCCCCTCTCTCCCTGCTGCCAGGACAGGTGGTATCTCAAAATTATCTCATTTTTTGATAAACATACAGTAAAACTGCATCCATTTGGTTGCATTTGGAAAAAAAATTTAATACTTCTGTCAATCTTCATCAAACCCCTACCATTTATAATGTTGCAATAACTGAAGACTAAATTGGCAGGTGCCTCGTACAGTATTTCTGGAAAACAGATCAGGTATATTGGATCAAGTCCTGCTAGTGGTCAAGTCTAGCTGAGTCTCTGCACTCTCCAAGATACTGTAGAGAGTTTGGCTTAAGTTATCCTTTTGTGCTTACTCTTTGCAGTGGCACCCAGGGGTCAACTTCCAGGATACTTTGTCCAAGACAGCTTGGAATTAGGAAAATACACCCATTACTAGACATGAAGCATTTCTTAGTCTCCTAGATTTTGTCTCCTAAAAATAAAATAAGTATCCTTTACTCAGTCTTAACAAGCATTTGGTCAACTTTTCTTTAGAAACAAAATTAGTCAAAACATAGTTCTGTTATTTTTTTAATAAATCTCACTGGAATATGCATTTTATTTTTTCAGCTTCCAAATTACTGTTAAATTGTTTAGCATGGTTATCCTAATAACCTTCCTCTGATGGCTCTTTTCTATATGCCTTTGGAAGTTAAATCTAATTAGAGTAGCTGTAGAACTGTTTGGCTTATGTCTCATAAAATACTTTGCCCCCTGCCCTCCTTCATACTTAGTACTTCTTAATTAACTTAACTCTGAAATGAAAATGAAAAGGAATTGACACACATACCAATTTTCACCCAGAAAAGCATAGCAGAGGTCCCCACAGAGTATCTTTGAAAACCACACACAGAGAATGAATAAATTTGTTTATAAAGCAGAGAAAATACTTTTCTTTATATATATATATATATATTTATATATATATATATATATATTTATGACTTTCACCTAGGTCTTCACTTTCTAAAATATAGCTTTTTTTTGTCTATTGATAACCCAAGTAAGTCCCTTTAGATAAAAAAACTTAGTTTCCTGTAAGGGTGAAGTTTATTCTCCTAAATTGGTGTGCTTATGTATATAATCTATATAGTAACAGATTAAAATTAGATTTAACAAAACACATATTTCATTTGTTGTAGGAATAAAAAAGAAGCAGTGAACAAAAGACCCAAAATGTTTACTGATTATAAAAGTAACTATTAATGTTGATGCTCTAAAGAAGCTGAATATCTTAAGCTTGTATTTTAAATTTATACAGCATTAGACTCTGTTGTTCAGGAAATTGAGAATATACTCCCTGAAGTTTTAGTGTCTTTTTTAAAACTGATTTTCCCCTTTCAGATTTCAAACTTCTAGGGGCAGTGAATATATTTTATATGTGCATAAGACTTTACAGTCTTAGTTTACAATTGAAATGGTCTTGTTGGGCCAGCAGTAGCTAACAGCCAGACTCCCACCCAATTGCTCACTCACTCCCCTCCATTCAGCAGAAAGGGAGAGAAAATAGGAAAAAAATCAGTAATGAGAAATCTCACAGGGAGATACAGACAGGGATTGGACTCAAGAAAAAAAAACCTGCCAATTTGAATAGATTTGGCTGATGAGAAACAAAAAGACAAACAGGAACTTTTCTCATCCCTCTCATGGCTTAGGACTATGCAGCAGTGAAATGACACTAATTCAACATATGCAGTTAAATGCAAAAATGAGACAAAAACAAAACAAAACAAAACCCACAAAAAAACCCACCAAAAAAACAAAAAAAACCCAACACCACCAAAAAAAAACCCCACCTAGGTCATGTACATAATTTTACATATTTTGTTTCTTCAGGTTGGGTTCTTTTAATTGAATGGGTCATTCCAGGGTTTCTGCTTAGCTCTCCATCTCACCCTTGTGACTATAATGTTGTCTAGAGTTATTAATCACCTTTGGTGTAAAAATTCTGTTCATATTAACCTTATCAATCAGCTTTTTTAATGTCAACATTACAATAGTCACTTTAGATGAATTTATATCAGCATCTAAACTAGCTCAAAAGCAAAGCAAATAATCTGAAAATTTAATCATAAAAATCAACTGCCAGTAAAAGAGGATAAGCCTAGAACAGACTTTTTTACAAATCAAATATATTTGTCTCCCATATTAAAAATATAACCCTTATGTTTATACCTGCAAGGTTTTTTATATTTTGTTTATACACCTCTTAGTTCTGATAATTTTATAATATTAAGAATAAATACAATACTAAACCTCTCATTTGACAGCAAACATCTTAAAAAGCTGAAAACAAAGGTCAGTTTTGAAGAAGGTTCAAACAGATGTATATGTTTAGCTGTCATATGTAGAGAAATGCAAGGGATATTGTGTATGTCTACACAGGCATTGATATTCTTGCAGCAAGTCAATACCTTTTTTAACCATCCTACATTTGCTAAATGGGCCCTTCTTTACCATATACCCTGGGGTAATATTCATGTGGGAAGGAGGTGGTGTTGGCTAAGGTAGAATGAGCAGAAACAGGGTGAAACCTGGGTCTTTGATTTGAATGACTAAACTCTTGTTCCATGAAATAGTTTCTTTTTCTTTGCATTTTGTGTAGACCTGGCACAAGTGTTTCCCTGGTGTACCTTGCTATCCTGATGTAGACTCCCACAGCAGCTCATTAACAGTTTCAAGGCAGACCTTATGAGAAAAAGATTTAAAAAAAACCCCAAAATACACTATTGAACTACTACACCTATACATAGCTGCTGACACTATTCCACCTCTGTAAAGACAAAAGGATTCCAAGAGATGTCTTACCACAACACTAAAACAAATGAAGAGTAGACTCTGAGCCAGAGGTCATCAGCACCATGGGTGGTCCAGATCAAAAAGGTGTGGAAGGAGCAGCGTTGATGCCACGCTGTGCTCCCTTTGGAATGTTTGGCTCTTGCCTCAGATTTGAGCATTCATTTGTTTCCATGTTAGAGTTAGGGTTCAGACCACCACAAAGCTCTGGGGACACTGGGAGTGGACAAGGCATGCCAAGGTGACCACAGCACTGCACCAATATTGCTCCTTCCACACTTTTTAAACCTAGGCTACTCCTTGTCCTGGGGACCTGATCTTCAGCCCCAAGCCATTATCAGGGCTAGGGTTTGGAAAACCACAAAGCCTACAGCTCCAGGCACAGTGGGGCTGCAAAGCTCCTGCCACACTTATTTAATCTGGACCACCCATTGTGGTGGGGACCTCATGCCCAGCACCAAGACATTATTAGGGTTGAGGTGAAGACTCAGAGAACCTCAAAGCCTACAGCTCCAGGGGCATAGGGGCTGGAAAAGAAATTGCAATGTATGCAGTCACCTGGATCCATATTGCTCTTCCAGATGCTCAACAGAACTTATTATATATGATATTTTCTTTCAGAATTGCACAGCTTTTTAGCCTAATCTATACTGTTTGTATTCTGATAGTTCTATAAAGTGATGGGCTCAAGTTATTTCTGATTTTTTTTTTTTTTTTTTTTTTTTTTTTTTTTTTTTTTTTTTTTTTTTTTTTTTTTTTTGTGCTGTGGGGTTTTTGTTGGGTTTTTGTTTGAGTCCTATTTTTAATCTCACAAGCATTCATCATAGTAAACCATGGAATGGATAGCCAAAGCACACAGCTTTCTATGCTGTCTCAGCAAAGACTGCTTTGGAAACAGACTAAATCTTGTCACCTTCTAAATCTAATATTTCACACTCACACCCCAGCTGGAAGCAGACACAGTGGAGAGTGGCAAGCTCATATATGTGAATGGAAAAGAGTTTTAGTTGAAAGAGACCAAAGTCAGGCCTTACTCCTGTCTGTAAAGTCCTATTACAGTTATGGTATTGCATCATTGAAATGGAGAGTAGATCTTGGTGTCCACAGATAGCAATTAATAATAATAGCAACTTTTTTAGATAAACTGTATCTTAGTTCTCATTAAACCTGTTAACTGTCTTAAAATTAAAACCTGCTTCCTGCAGCAGATCAGATAGATCAGGAGCAACACCAAGGAACGCTGTTCAAATTGAGTCAATCATTGTGCCTGAGTACTGGTGTGGTGGGACTGCTTCTACAGGAGGGGCTGTATTTCACTCAGTTGGGATTGGTTGAATTATTTATTGCAGGTACTGAATTATTTATTTCTGCTCACAAATAGGCTTTGATTTGTATAAATGTATTTGACAGGCATCATTGTCCAATCAGTGTAGCCAGAAAAAAATCCAGCTTTTGGGTGCCTCAGTAAAGACTCAGTCTTGCAAGGCACTGAGATTCGTCATGGTACTTTTTTGCTACATGGCATTTTTGCTCTTTGAAAAATTGACTGAAGGCTCCAGGACAGTGGTGAATGACAAATAATAAACAAGACAGAGCAGCTGGTTTGTTTTGTTAACAGATCTTCACACTTCCTTATGGATCATCCTTAACGACCATGCTCTCTGATATCTATGATCATGCAAATAACACCCTCATTATTTTTGTCCATATCAAATAAAAAGGGTCAAAAATAAACACTGAACTATATGGTATTTAGAAATCTGAACAACCATTCACGCATACAGGACTTTTTAAATTCACATAGTTTTTAGGTCAAAAAAGAAAGAGGAACAAGAGGAAAAAAGAAAATATAAATTGCATTCAGTTTCTTCTATGTTGAAATTCAAAACCTAGGCAAAAGGCTGCATAAGTGTGCAGTTTCACAGCAGGACAATATAAAAAAATTTCTATCTAATTTTCTTTCTCTTTCCCCTTACACATTCTTTTTCATCTGCTTTGGATTGTCTCTGGAACTCATAAAATCCTGTGATGAGCTGCACACAAAGTTGGTAAAATACGTATTTGTATACAACTATATCTCTATGTTGCTGGTTATTTTATATGTTAAAACAACTTAGGGAAAGGCTTGATAAAGACTAGAAGGTGCAGAAGGCAGAAGGCAGAGGTAAAGAGGGAGATATCATATTAGCTAGAGAGTGCTGGTTAATACAAATGGACCTGCAGTCTAAGTTACATACCATCCTGTTATGATCATCATTCTGTTTTGCTAACAAAAGGGCAGCACAAATTTCTCCCAAAACAGTGAAACAGCTACCATTCATGTGACTGCACAGGGGTTTAAACCCTAACCCATGAAATAGATGACCTACTACAGTAATAGATCTGAATCTCTCACATTTGTAAATTACTTCTTTTTTATATAAATATTTTTATATTGAAATAAATTGTAATAATAAAAATATTAAAATAACATTTTCCCTTTGTAACTTCAAAGTTGAAGAAAATGAGTAATACCTGCCTGACATTCCAGAGTGTGGAATGTAATCATAATGATGGTGAAAGACTGTGGAAATGCTAGTATGTGCCTTCCATGTGAACAAAGAGCTTGCTGCAAGGACAACCAACATCCTCTTTACCACTATGCTATACTTTCTTCATATGGCAAATACTATCAATCACTGTTGAGGATTATTTTTGACCTTCAATAAACTAAAAGAAGTGTGTGAAAAGGTAGCATATCAAGTAATTTTTTTAACCCTGAAACTTAAAGGCTAAATATATGCATCATGTTATGTCGTTGTAAAATGTTTCATGTTAAACAAAGACTGGGCTTGTTTCCAAGACAGCAGAACACTCCATTTGCTTACTACCCAAGAAAAGAACACAACTACACCATGAAAAAGAGATGGCTACAGGTTTAGAACTGTACTGTGTAGAAAGGTTGGCTTGAAACATGTAAGTAATATAAAATGAAACAATTTGATCGCACATGCCACGCACATACAAGGGAATAGTTTCTGTGTTTATATGACCCAGTAAACATGATCTTTGACATTTCTAGTAAAAGACCACAGCACCCAAACCACTTATTCATGACAGGTATGAAGAAGTCCCAAGAAGACCCAAGTTTTTACAAAGACCAACAAAACCATGGCTGTCCTTGGCTCTTAGTCAGTGTGTAATGAGCATATATAATACTCCCCTACTGGACTAATTCTGTCCACTGAAAAGAGATTCCTGTATTCTAAAGGGCATTCAAAAGACAAGTCTCTCTCATCTTTAGGAAAATATTTGTTTTTGTCTTTCAGAATTCTTGCACAATACCATTCTTTGCAATTCATTCTGTAGCAACATGAGGATCCAAAGTATAATTCACCACACTTAGAAAACCTGTTCCCTTCTTTAATAAGATATATTGATATTGTATTAAATGTTTTGACAAACTTTGACTTACGTATTTTTGGGACTTCTCATTATTTGCCGTTTTATTTTGTTTCTAAAAATTTTTACAAGAATATAAGATCTTTGTTCCTTTCCAGCTGATCCACTGTTTCTATTTGTCTCCCACTTGAAAATCATAATCCTGAATTTATGACATCTCGGTTATCTATAGGGGGCATTATTATGATTCTTCAAATAGAGAATTCTACCATCAGATGGAGAATAAGGCATAAAGACCTGAGGAAAAATAGAAAACTTGTTGTCTGTAAGTGATCTGACTGCAGGTGGGGAAAGCAAAGGATTCATATATTTTCTTATGAAAATAAAAATTATTTTAATTATGATGTGTTTCCTTGCCCAAGTTTTCTGTGAAAAACCATGAAGCTCCTCAAGTTTAAGAAATTGAATTTTGGCCAGCAACAGATCCTACTACTCTAATGCAGTTCCTTCATTTTAGTGAGGCTACTTAACATATATGAATCAATTCATTACAAGAAAAAATATTAAAACTCGCACTGGAAAAATCACACCATGTTTTACATATTTATACAAATATTTTGACTCATCTTAGCGATTAAAAGTCATTGTCTATTTTCAAATGTTGGAAAGAAGTGAACAGTTGAAAAATATTCACAAGGATACTCTTAGGCTCTAATTTTCGTGAAGACAATGTCCTGTAGCATGTAATCACTCTGCAGCCTGAACTCTCTATACAAGGAGATCAAGAGATTAAACTAAAGAGAGAAATTATGAAGAACTCTCTATAAACCAGGATTTAGACCTCTCTTTTAAGCACCAAACACTTGAATTCCTTTTTCCCAGTATTTTGTCTTGTTGCATAAGTAATAAGATTAAATTACCAAAGAGTATTAAACAAGATCCTCAAAAATACTGCTCCTAATTTTTGTAAAAATGACAGTACACTTGACTCAAAGATTTTTATATTATATCTATTTGATTCAAACCTAACTGTATGTATTTCAAGCTCTGTGTCTGCCTTTAATTGCCAATTGTAGATACAGGTCAGAGTAAAAATTAAGCTATTACTGAAAGGGTTATTGGAATGTCATGATTTAACATCAACTGGCAACTAAGCACCACTCAGCCTCTTGGTCATTCCCTGCCTGTGGCACGGGGAGAGAGAATTGGAAAAGCATAAAGAGTAGAGGTCAGAGTGAAAAATAAGCTATCTTTGAAAATATTATATTCTACTTACCAGCAAAAGAAAAAAGTGGATGATTTTATTCTGGATAATAATAATGGACCTTTTATTCTTGTTCTGACATGACTGATATGATACAGAGCCCCTTTGAAGCTGAGACCAGAGCTTCAGAATCTTTTAAAAAAGGAGCCCCTTTTAAATGTCGCTTGAAACAAAAGTCCTGAACCTATTGGTAGCTAGTAATAGTTATGCTACTGGTATTTTAATGTTCCTAAATCTGCAGCTATTGCTCTGAGCAATATGAAAAAACCCAGCAATGAAAATGTATATGTTAACCTCATAGTTCATGCTTGTCCATGAAGGTATGAAGGTGCTGGAAGATCTCGGAATGTCTGCACTTACTGACAACTCATTTTGATGCTTTCAGTAAAGCAGAGAATGGTACAAAACCTTCTGCCACTCTGTTGCTAGGGCATGTTCTATTCGATTTATTTATTCTATTCATATTCTATTCAGTATTTATTCATAGTTCTATTTATTCTATATTCTACTCTAAGTGTAACTTAGTAAAGTGTGTAGGTACAGCAAGATCTCAATGAAGGAAGGCTTGGAAGGTTTTATAATGTTTTCCTAATGTATGTACTGGTTATCTCAGTAAGTTTAAGCAAAAAGCAAGCACTTGAAATGTTAAGTTTCACAAATGAAAGAATATCTCAGGTTACATGCACAAGGCATTGCTAACAGGAGATCTACCATGAAGTTATGTGAAGTTATAATGACTTTTCAACATAAATAGAGCAAACATATGTAACCACTAAATATTGATGTCAGCATAACATATATTTGATTAAATAAATGTAATAAAACATAAATGTTATACTATACTGTATAACACAATATATATAGACATAGATATTTACTTAGCATACCAAAATAAATATTTTCTATGTAAGTGTATGCACATATGTGTAAAGAGACTTCAGGCAGACCCTTTAGATGCAGTGTAATTTATTTTTTATATTTTTTCTTTTTAACAGGAGGAAAAGCCAGTTTATAAACAGCCCACCTATCAGTTTCTATTGCTTCTGATGAGTAGTCTCATTTCAATTGTTATTATTGCTTATCTATGCAGAATTTCTTTGTGATAAAATATGCATGAAATTAGAAGATACAATACAATTCACAAATATAGTTTTATGAATTAAAAATAAATATTACTTAATAAACTACTAATCCCTCAGATTATTCATACCTGAAGGCATTTTTTTTATGTGGTCAACAGAGAGTTATTCTGTTCCATGTATTTGTAGAAGAATTTCATTTACTATGCCCATTTAGTTACACATAAGTTCAAAGATAAATTGCAACTTCATAAGAAGTCACAAAACATAGAAAACTTTTATATAAATGATTATACAAATCTCTGTTAACACTTTGTATCCTCTTTGCATAGTTCTTTTCTTATGAGACATTTTGAAACAAGATACACTTTGGGTTTGCTGCAGAAAGAAAGTTATTTCTTCCAGAATGTTTGCTTAAGATGTAGAGACAGAGTAATTATTCTTAATATTTATACTAACATACCATTTATAGTATATTGTATGAATACAAAAATATTTAGATTATTTATACGCGTTTTACCTTCTATTGATTAAGTCATAGTCTAATGAAAGTGTAGCATAATGAAAGTAATATTTTTTTAACCTTTTAAACTGAGAAGCTGTTTATATCTTCAAGGTTTCCCTGTTGGATACTGCAGAGAGGAAATAAAGGTAAAGAATGAACTAAAGAAAAGTTTACAACTGTCCAAGTATATGAACAGAAAGAGAAGGGAAGAGACTTGGAGTGCAACTGCTTTCTGAGTCCAGCCTCCTACATATATCTGAGATGAAAGGAGTATATAGATGACTTATCTGATAAGCTGTGGGTAATTGTTTGGATGAATTATGTTCATTTACATCTGGATTTCTGCATCTTACTTTCTTGCCCTATGGCCCCACCACAATCAGAAGATTCAGAGAATAAAGTTTCAAGAATGTCTCATTTTACCCTGTAGCCGATATTAAAAACTGGTCAGATAATCAGAATGATGAATAATGCTAATTTTCTTCCACTAACAAGTGAAAGAACTAAAAAAAACCCTACTTCATATGTAGAGATCATAATTTTAGATATCTAAATCTAATTGATTAAAACAAATAAACAAACAAAACACAAAGGAGCAGTAAGTACAAATTTTAATTTGAGGAAAAATAAGATCTCAGGATCTGAAACATTTTGGCCATTAAAATTTGTTGTGGTTTGTAAAAATCCCAATCCACCTTTACTGCCTAAATGGTGTTAGAGGGTAATTATTTTTATAGTGTACCTAAATTAGGATACATATATTTCTGAATTTTTCAAAGATGACTTTTCAAAGTAAAAATTATCATAGATTTTTTTTCCTCCAGTAAAAACTTGAACATTTTAACTGTTGTCTGTTTTACAGTTACTTAAATTCTGTGGTGTATGCTTTCCTTGTTCAGTTTATAATAGTTTGCAAGAGTCTGGAATCTGGCTTCATGATTTGTGTTTGACTTGCATTTTAAATTAAGTTAAACTATTATTTTAAATTGTGAAGAAGAGAAGATTTGCAGACCTAAGCAATTGTTATCAACCACAACATATTTTGAAAGATTGGCAATGCCATCAGCTGTCCCTTGTGCAAAGTATTTTATTAATTGTAATTATTATTATTCATCCAGGCACTTTCAGGTTCCTCTATCATGAGTATATTCTTTGACCTAGGACACGACTCTTAAATCTGCAAGTCAGTATGAGGGAAGATGTGCACTTCCAGCCTGGTTGAGATGTATGAGTGTAGCTGCCTGTGCGTGACTCTGAAAGTTTAATCAGTTTCAGTAAACCTCTTGCATTCAATTATGGGTCACTGTGCAGCACTGTGTGCTATTTCTGTTGACCTCCTTAGTGAAGAAAGCTATTAAAGTAGGTAAGTCTGTGCACTTCATAGTACTGTACCATGGGGAGTTACAGTGGCATTTGGGGAAAACTATAACAGAAATGGGCAAATAACTTGAATAATTAAACACCTGAAAAATATAAATGCATAAGGTAACTGTAAATATACTGTAATGAAAAAAAATACTATATAGGCTGTAATTGCTTAATTCAAATATATGCTGTACTTAACTTCCCTGACTTTGAGAAGCAGATCAGCTTCCTTTAAGTAATGGAAAATATTTGCTACAGTGATTTGAGGTTTTATTTCAAACAATCTTGCTGTACCACCCGCTGGTTCTGAAGATCAGCTGTCAACACAAAGGGTGGATTCATAAAAGATGCTCTCAACCTGGTAGAGTAGTAAATATAAGCACAGAGGGGTGCATGCTCTGTTTCCAAAGCTGTGTGGAGAGACACCACCACAGTATAAGTTGTGGGGTGCTGCCAGATGCAAGTTTCCAGTCAATGATCTTAGCTAACGGAAACATCCACAAGAAGAAGCAAAGAGATTATCTGGCATTACTGAAAAAATCTACATGGACCTGGGGCCAGGTGTTGCAAAATTAAAATGCTGTGTGGAAAGAATAAATAACACATGACAAAATAGAAACAAATATGAATGTAGAGCTGCAACTATTCTGCAGCGTAAAATAAATCTACTGACTAGAATAAAATGCATTTGACACATGAAAAAGTGAGTTAAGAAAGGTAAACAGGAATAAAACTGAGCTCATAGACTAGGCCCACTTACTAAGTTCTTTAAAGGGATTCAAAGAATAATGTCACTGTGGAGGACCAATTGTAAGCGCATTTTGTCTCAAACATTCTGACTATTATGAAAAGTATGATCAAAAGAGAGGGTCCCATGGAGGTGGGACACTGCTGTTCTGAGCCAGCTTCCTGCTCCATCTCGACACTCGGGCTCAGCCCCCCCAGCTCACTTCCTGTGTGCATGCATGAACAGAACAGTGCAAGAAAATTTAATTTACACAGGAGCCATACATCACATTAACTACAAAAGGAAGCAAATCAGGCTCCCTGACTGTTTTTTTCTTCTCTTTTACCCTCATTTTTACCCCAGCTCTGGACCATCCATGCAAGATGGGATATAAGGATGGAATGATATTCTTTGTTGTCTCTCTCCCTTTACTGTCTTTCTTTGTGCCCCCTTGCTTTGCCTGGGCAAAGCACAGCAATCATTTCTACCCTGTACTCCATGCTGAACTTGGTTGTGGAAGTGGGGAGCTTGTGAAAGTGTTTTGAGTCTTGGTAGCTGATAAATAGTAACAGGTAGCCAGCATCTTTGAGCAGTTTCTTTTGAGGAGCTGAGAGCTTATTGAAGCTTACTGTACAAAAATTAGGGCCTGTTAACTTCCACATGTCAAAGTGTACTGAATGAATTTAAGGGTTGGTTAGCCAACACTTTTTGAGTCTAAGCAGCAGGCTGGTTGTCAGAATTAGACCAACTGTATAATAAAATCACAAGCTCCCTAGCACATGGACTGGTGTCTTTGTTTGGCTTGACAAGAATTTATAACAAACCTTGTGGCCTCTAGGGATGGATTGTGACAGTCACACAAAAGGAAGCTGCTGAGCAGAGGTCAAAAGGCAATGCAGCAGTTCTGAGTTCTGCAACAGTGAACTGCACATGTTCAGTCATGAAGAGCAATTGGATTCTTGCTTAGCACATGGTTTGCTAAGAGTAGCTTCCATTCTGACTTCTTCAGACATACCATTACCTTCACTGTTTTTATTATTAATAATTTATTTTAAACCTTTGTAAAGATAGTAACGTGTCCTCAGGCAGTTTAAAGCCACAGGTGTTGAAAGTCATGCTAGCCCTTTGAATAATAAATATTATATTTGCAAATACTAATACAAACAGAAAACTGAGCAACATCTGATTTCAATACAATTAATACTGTTTCATAAAAATTATGAACTATGACTTCCTTATATGCCTTCAAAACCTTCAAAAATTTAGTCCACCAGTCCACCTTCAGATTCATGGAAGTAGAGCATAATTTCTACAGTTCTAAAATGTTAATACTCATTGCACAAAATAGTGTTTTTACGACATAGTCTATTTGTTTTGTTTTCCATATGATTTTATATTAATATTATAAAACTCTTTTCCAAACCACACATCTTATGTTCCTGTTTTGAATGTCATACAAATATTAGAGTATGAAGCCTACGAAATCTAACGTTTTTCCTGATTGAATATGAAGACCACAGCACATTAGTTTATTTTTTTATAAACATCAAAAGTAGTGCAAGCAAAATATACCAGCCACATCATCCTGTTATTCAAATGGCATGCAGCTCCAATTTTAACCATACACCTTACACATAAACTACACAATGAGTAATGTAATTGATTGCTGTGGAAATTACCTCTGTGAGAAAAATCATTATTATGGCAAGACTGTGGTAGAAATAATTCTCTTGTTACATGCCAGAATTAGCATTTTAGACCCATTATAGGACTGTAGACCTAAGGAAGATATCCTTTTCTTATTGTGTTTTCTTTTCCTGTTTGTCTTTCCCCCAGAGTTAATATATCTGCCTACAAATCAATTTGAATATTCTGATAAATGATCCCATGATATTTCACTCACTAAAGCAGACTGGGCTAACAATATTGGTATGCTTCTAAAGAAGAGACAGTTTGCATACACCAGAAGTATGGGGAAAAAAAGAATTTTCGGTGTATTACAAACAAAAGGATCCATTGGAATACAGCCATGACATCTGTTTATTTAACAGTTCTTTTGAACTACTATTAGTGTTAATTACAGTCAGGAAATTATATGTAAGGAAACAAGTCATGTTCATGTCTAGCCCCTATCTAGGTATTTCTTTCTCATTCAAACTGTGAGTGCCATGTAGTGAAAACTTCAGTTGTAGTAGTTGTGTAAGAACCCTTACCTAAACAGGGGGACACTGGCTGCATGAACAGAGACTTCTCTGTTTCAAAGAACATTCATCTCAAAGGTGGAAGGGTGATGTTTGCATCCCATTCTCTGATATTCTGGTGGACACTACTGCCTGTGATCAGCAGACATGAATCTCTTGCATCCCTCTTTTCAGAAAGTGAATGGAACAGATTCCAGAAAAAGTTTGATTTCATACTACCTTTTTTTGGTTTAAATTGATGTTTCTCTATTGTTTATAAACTAACAGATAAATCTACTGTATAAACCTGCTAAATTTGGACCTTAATTATCTGCAAACTCAAAATGTGTCTGTGAGACTGGATTTGCGAGTACAGGAGCTATGGCATTCCTCCTGGGAAACACAGGAGTTTCAAAGAATGATTGAGATGCTGCTAGCATGGTGTGTATGTACTCTGAACATCACCACACTTGGGGTTCTGATAAATATCCTATTTTGAAAGGTAAGAACCTAGATGCCCCTTTCAATAACAGAAAATCTGGTGATTAGTCCTGAGTGCTGTCAATTTTCTTGCCGCAGCTTCTATGAGACTGAGGCTAAACTAGAAATTACTCAGAAATATAGCTGTTGATGATGTTTTAATTAAAGTAGTAGATTCTATACAACATTCGTTCCCAGAATAACAGATTAAAAAATTATTTTTCTTTTATCTAGTAAATTTAGTGAATTTTTAAAACCTGGAAGTGAAAAGCCCTGATGGAAGGATTCTAACAGTAAAGAAAGCTCCACAGGGAAAAAAAAAAAAAAAGAAAGAAAAAAAAAGATTTGGAGCTGATTCTGAAGCATGCATTTCTAAAAATTGCCTTCAGTGCAATATTGTCATCCTCAACATCCTTTCTCAGATGCAATCTAACTTTGGAAGCTCCCAAATTTCCTGAAACTCTTGCAGTTTCTCAGTCTTACAGTCAGGTTAAATATCTGAAGATATTGAAGTTTAACAAACAGAAGCAGGGTTATTCAAAATTTATGTCTACATATGGAAATATAAACCCCAAAATCACATGAAGACTCTTGGCTTGACAAAAGGGAAGTGCACAATCATTTCAGTTCAACTTCTGATGCAGACATGTCACTCAAAATTACTTCACATTTCACTTCATCTGACAGTTTTTATTGGCAATTTGACACTTACCCTTAAAAGTGATCACTCCAGCTCATGGATCACGCTTATCAGAAGGGAAATCTCCTCATAGCTGTGACTGAGCCCTATCTGAGCTCTGACTGATTCAGGGACATCAGAGGAATTACACTTCAAGGTTATAGGTACAGAAACATATATTAAAAAATGTATAAAGAGAATTAGGGCGCAATTCAAATGCCATTATATCAAATAATATAAACAGTGTACACCTTGAAATGATCTCAGTTGTATTTTGCTGGTTAATAAAATTGTTCATGCATCATTGTTTTGATTTGCCTCTACTTTCTGATGTTAGATAAATTGACTTCTTTATTCAGGTGCACGGTACCGTGACATACTAAACCTGGTTTTGACATTTCTAGAAAGAATAGTGAGACTTTGTGGATGGGAAATATGGTATCTTTCATGCTTATTTAGAGCAATGCAGCAATGTGCAAATTGTTGTTCTACTACATTCACCTTTCACTTCATGTGTTACAAATATTACAGGAGACAGATATTTTCACACATTAATTAGCAATTAAAAACCTTATAAATGAAATCAATTCATAGAAAATTGTCTTATTAAGATGCAAACTATTATTCCAGATGACTTTTAAATAAGAAATGAACAGAAATGTTGAAGACTGACTGCTAACCATGCAAGAACATCTTCAAAAACAATTTGTTGAATATTAATGAACTGAAAATGTCATTTCTGGTCCAATTACTACAAGTAATTAGTTTTTTTTTAATTATGGAGGAAGTGGAATTTTAATAAGGTCAATTTTACAATTACAGTTTTAAAAAAATCCTAATTGTATTGTCATCATCTTATATATCATGTTATGTAAAAAATGGAATCAACTCAATGACATCTGCTGGTCTTAATGTAAAGAGAGAAAAATACTCTGCTAATTCAGTAGGAACTGATATTTTAGTGAGATATGGTTTATTATTAAAGGTGGGAAATTAAATAGTTTACCAGATATTAGTTATAGTAGAAAAAAACCTGATGCCATTACATTCAAAAATAGTTTATGCTAATGATTAAAAGTATCAACATTTACTTTTTATTTGAAATATTTGTTATACACCTGATAAGTTTACTGAAATCAAAACATTTGTTTCTTCTCTTGGAGAGACTACTTTCTACTTATATTTGTTCTAACTTCAGTTTTTATAGTAAAGTTCAGTTCTTTGCTACAAAAACACAATTCATCCTGATTGTATTATCTCAGATGATTTGAAAGCTCAAGGGTCAATACATTAATGCACCTTGGTTTTAGTATTTATCTTTGAGAAATTATGTCCTTATTGTGCTCTGTGATATAACTTTAAAAGTTGATTGCAATTCAAATAATTTTTGCCTTTAACCCAGAATATGAATTTTATTAAAGAGATTGAAACTTCAATCTTGCATTAAGTTAGCCCATAAGCAGGCAGCATTGTCATTATAAGGTAAATTTTTCTAACCGTGTACTATGTCTGCTCTCACTAGCTATGGAATTCAAACCACTTATTACCCATACAAATAGAAATATAGGTCCACAATTTCTTTTTTTTTCTTGTTTTCTAGTGCAACCAATTATTCTGTGAAGGGAATAAGCAGACAGTCAATATATCAGTAAAGATATGAACTGTTGGTTACATTTTGAATAGAGGTTTTTCAGTAATTGTACACCTCTTCCTATTGAACCATCTACACTGTATTATAGTTCTTTGCTTATGGAAACGTATAATAAGAAAGTATCACAAATCTTATTGTTTTGCAAAATATATTATATCTGTCTCTTATCCTCTTCCAGAGAGAAAAATTAGGGAATTTTTAAAAATTATTTTTTATTATTCCAGAGAAGGAAAAAATCTGACAGAAATAAATTAATACTAGGTCACAAATTAATAGATCAACATTTGTCTTTAATAAGTACAGGAAATGGATTAAGAAACTAATCTAAGGATCAGTAGCACATAATCCCAGGATTATGTACAGCATTTGACTTGCAAAGATAGCATTTTAATTAAAGATATGTAAACAGTATATTAACCATAATAATTTTCTAGTCTGCGTGTCTGTTCATTCATCTGCCATCCACACTGTTTATCCAGTCTGGTGGCTATCTCATTAAAATCAGGATAAGGTGTTTTCTCAATTACAGCTTTGATGTCCTTTAACCATAAAAGTGAGCTATGTAGCAGGAGCAGCATGCTGCCACAGCTTGAAACTTGTTGTGCTTTAATAGTTCAGCTAGGTCAAAGTGACATTTCAGTAGCATAAGTTTCTAGCTTTGCAGCTGAAGCCCATCTCTCTTTGTGTGTTTTAAAACTTTTATCACATTTTTCATTTATCAGATATTATGGCATACCTTGCCAATAAATTGTCTAACAGACTTGATATTATTTGCCCTGGTAAGTTCAAATGTTTAATCAGATGTCTTTATGCATTTATAGTGGGTGGTCTATTATATTTGAAAATAAGACAACCAAAAGCAAATTTTTGAAAGGAAAATGTAGATGACTTTTTCTGTTTAGAAGAAAGGGAAATAAAAAACCCAAACAGATTTTTCCCTGGTGACTCCTCATGTGTCATGGACACAACAGTCTACCCTAGATACTGCCTAAATGTCTGTGACTATGAATCTGAAGATTTTTCAGTCAGGTTATTCAATACCATACTAAACTCAGACAATAAGTAAGTGCACTCAGACAATAAGTAAGTAATTAAAGAAATAATAAGTAGGTGCACAGAAATTGAAAATAAAATTATGAAAAGAGTAGAGATTTCGGGTAGGTTTTTGTGCTCTTGTACTCCCAGAAAATAAGGTGTTGGAATTGTTTGTATCAGATACCAGGACCACAGGGTTATTCTGGATTTCTGCTGCTTGGAGAATTTTGTGGCTTGTAATAATGATCATCAATAGCCAACTGACTATTGTTTATTTTACTATAATTTTTGCTTGGCTTGGTAAAATTGATACAGTATTGAAATATGCCTATGTACATATGTGTATATGTGTGAGTTCCCAGAGGAGTTTTGTGACATGGGATTACTTTATCATTGGAGATTTGTTGGTTTTCCTTAAACTATGCAGTATAAACTAACTAATATTATTTAATAAATTTTAATTCTGTTGAGAACTCTCCGTTATTTCTTAGGGTTAAGATATATAAAGCACAGATAAGTATTTGTGTTAATTACATGGTTTCTGGTTGCACTTGTAATTAAACTTAAAACAGTGTCTGAAAATGTTTACAATTATTAAAATATTTTTTCCTAGAGTTTCTTCTATGAAGATTCTAAAAGCAAACCTTATTTTATTGAGATTTAATTATAGTGTCTATGCATATTCACACTATCTGTACAAATATACTCATGCAAAAAATATACTGAGATGTACAGTATTATCTTCTTTATTGGGGCACTCTTTTACAACACAAGGAGTTGCTACCAGCACAAACAGAAAATAGAAGAGACAACACACGATTATAAGTTTATCTCTCTCCTTTACATGTAAAAATAATAGATACAGCAACAGAAAATACCTCACTAGAATTAATTTTAAATTTTTACATTTATATTTACATTTTAAATCATACTACTGGCAGAAAACAGGAAAGAAAGAACTAATATATAACTTTGAGAAAGACTGAACTAATATACTGTGTTTCTTGATAAAATTTTAACATGTCAAATTAATGGATATATTCTTAAGTATTATATCCCAAAGTGGATACATTTTCCTGGAATACAAGGTGTGTGGCTGGAATTGCATAAGTACCTAGGAAGGACAAAGCCTACATTGTGAACAGAGAAGGAAAAACTTTTATTCATTTTCAAACAATTAAAATCATGTTCCTTTCTGAATTTATTTATCTGAGGGAATGATATATGTTACAGCCTTTGCAAATTCAGGATCTCTCATTCAGAACCCTCATCTAAGATTGAAATCTTCAACTCCTTGTTAGAAGAGGTGATTAGAGTTCAGAGTCACTTTTTTCCTTTTTAAAAAATCTAGATAAAGACTGACCACTCTTTTTATCTAAATTTCTTCCATCTCCCTATTTGTGATTTTGAAGAAAAACACCTTATTCAAAGGTACTTATTTCAGGAGAAGATGGTAGAGAGTCCACAGGAAATTTTCTTATGAAATTATCAAAATCCTCAAAGACGGAAGGAAAAGTGTAGATCAACTTAGGCACCTATCCCATTTCTAATTCCACCTTCTCTGGAATTGTTTTTAATCTTCATGTAACAGTCAGGAATATTTTATGAATCTCGTACACAAACTTTACAAATAAAAGGATGCAACAAAAAGAAAGAAATAAACAAAAGAGAGCATAATATCCTTCCCTCCCTTTTTTCCCTAGAAGAAAGTGACAGCAAAATTAAACAAATAGCAGTAGGAACTACAAATTATTTTCCCAGCTACAAGATAGATATTCTCTGTAAGGCAGAAGAATGGAAAGAAATGCCTAATCAGGTACAAAACCAACCATTACTTTACTACAGTTAAGTATAATAGTAATGAATTTGGGTATTTTATGTTGTCTCATTACTTCAAATCTATGCTTCTAAATAAACATATTTGTCTCTAAATAATACAAAAAGTAATTCATTCTTTCTCTTAAAAATCAAAAGAATATCAGAACACCATTACTTTGGAAGGAGCCTAGTTTATGCGTTTCCTAATTCAGATCACAAAATTAAGCAAGATAAATCCTCCAAACTGCTATATACATAAACTTGCACAGTGTTGAATCCTTTCTTCTTTATTAAGAGTTTTTATTTTTCTTTCTTCTTTGTCAATAAAAAGATATCTAAAAATCAAATATGTCACTTTAAATCACTTAATGGCTCTACTAATAAAGAAGATACAAATCTAAACCAAAAGAGAACAGAAAAAATAAAAGGCTGAGAGTTTCTCCACTGAAAAGCAAAGGAATACTGACTGTTGGGAAAAATAGAAAAATAAAGGAGAAGTTGTAAGCAGTGTCAATGTAAATTTAAAACTCTTATGGTTTTATATTGCTTTTTCTATCCCTGTGGTTATAATCTCTTTTAACAAAGTCTCATTTTTGGATGCCAGAATATGGATCTTTAAATTGTTGTATTTCATTTTTTTGTCCATTTTCTTTACATAAGAGATAGGCACATCCCAAGTTTTCTGAGAGAGGTAGCTATTGAACTAAATTTACAATGGGAATGGTAGTAAATAATAAGTTCTCAGTACCAAATAAACCTTATAGACATGGTGTGGTTTAGTATGTACTGCACTCATACTGTGGTACATTAATAGCCTAACTTAGCATGGATAGTAATAATTAATAACATGGATAATATTTTCAGTTGACATCTAAAAATCATGATGCTGAGTCATGTAAACTCAAGTCTATATTTCAAAGAAAGTTTAAAAACTTGGGCTTTCCTTTTGGTAAAGGATAGTCAATTATTATAAAATAATGGTGGAGGGGAGAGAGGGTGTTTGTTGAACAAATATAAAATGTTATATTCTTATAATCGTTACTCATCTGTGGTGCTGATCTGAAACATAAAAGCTTCCTTCATGGAGCTGGATCCTGTTAAAACACAGAACCACAGGAAAAAAATGACTATGCCTGCTTCTGGCCTCTGTCCTAAATCCTAAATAACTTGCTATATACTTCTTCCTGAGGCTTCATTATCCTTAAAGCATAACTGATAAGGATTTCCTGGACAGAAATTTTACAAAGTGAACAATATAACTATTTTTTTGGTTTTTCTGCATTATTCATTAAAGACAATGCTGAAATTATGAGAATCAAATGAGTAATTGATCACAACAGTCACTAAACTATTACCGATAAAATACCATTTTGCCTAACAATATTTGTTGATTGATTAATCTCATCAACATGATCTGGTCAAAATATCAACCAATTGCACTTGCTAACTTATCTTCAGTACAGCACAGAAAGGTAATTCTTTTGAATGCTGACAGTTTCACAGGTACAGTTAAGGCTAATGTAAAATCATAGACAGAAAATTAATTTCAAAATGAAGTATTCCATGAAAGATAAACCAATATATATATATATGTATATATACACATGTATATATAGCACATAATAGATGGCAATATTAACCTACTGAAGGGACTCGCAACATCCAAAGACTTGCTGAGTACCTAGGAGTAGCATCCTAGTTGTTAACTGCCTCATTCAGTGCATGACCTTCTGTTACTCCAGTGATTAATTCTGAATAAACATTAACCTGTAAGTAAGTGTCTGGTGAATTGGATGTTATTCAGAATGATTTCTGATAGATGTATAAGCTGCACTAACTTAATTTTAAGGTTTACCACAGTCAGAGATAAGCCGATTTAAAAAACATTTAATTTGAAACCAATTTAGTTATTTACTAAATTACTCACAAATTTGAGGAACAGAAAGATTTTATTTGAACAGCAGGTGCATGAAAAAGATTGTCACAGATCTGACCATTTTTCTCCTGGTAAATTTTAATCTGTCAAAGCCCTCCCAGCTGCAAATGCTGTAGTGACGCCAGTGATCTCAGTATTCTCAGCAGACTTGCTGGTGTCAGTTACCATGAGGGTTAGACAAACCCTTCTGAATAATCACTTACATGGGAAAAAGGTTATACATCTTCAGTTCACTCAGACTGGGGAGGGGACAGGAAATTCCTTTTGTGATTAACAACTTGCAGTATCCAGATTTGGTTGGTTGGTTGGTTGGCTTCTTGGCACTATGCTAAAAGAGAATGAGGTCTTACCTGGTAAGAGATTCTTTTAGTAATTCAAGAAGTAGCATCTAGTAAATATTTTCTGCAAAGATTCATTTAAAGAGTTTCTTAAATGAGAAGAGAATTCTTTGCCCGTATTTAGGTCAGGAGCAGTGCAAGCTTTGGAAGCAGAGAGAAAATTGGAATTTCTCCTTTGAGTAAGTTTTACTAATAGAGGTGAGACTTCTGGAAGTAAAAAGATTGGATTTTTTATGAAGAGGTTCAACATCTTGAACATATTTTTCTGTTTTGGGATTTTTTTTTCTTGTGTAATTGGTTGGTTGTTTGTGGGGGTTTTTGCTGTTCTGTTTGATTTTTTTTTCTTGTTTGATTGGTTGGTTGTTTTGAGGGTCTGGTATGTTTTAGTTTTGGGGGGTTTTTTTGTTGTTTTGTGGGTTTGTTTGGTTGGTTTGTTTTGGGGTTTTTGTTTGGGTTTTTTTGGTTTTTTGTTGTGGTTTGGCTTGGTATGGTACAGCTATTTTACATTTTTCAGAATGTGTGAACTTTATTGATATCTATGTATATTTCACATGTGCTCATATGATTGTTCTGACATGTCATCAAGACATCTGAATGTTAATGTAAGGGGAAGTAGGGATGCCACACTGAGGAGTATCTTTTTATAATATATGTATTGAAACAATAAGAATTACTTTGAAGATGTGCTATATTGACAGAAGCCTCTATATATACTCAAAAATAATGGCTGTTCATTACTTCACATTCAGCAATCAAGGCTCCACAATTGTTCTCAGACTTGTAGTTTGGGATAAAATGAATACATTTCGAAGGTGAGTACATTTTGGATTTGAATTACACAAAATAATGGACTGAAGGAGGCTTATACATCAGGTCTGAAGTCATGTTCATCTTTTTTGTGATCATTTACTCTCACAACAATCTTTTTGGCAACAATGTCCAAAAGTCACTTTTTTTTTCTTATTCAAAAGATGATTTACTTAATGAATCGTAAGAAATTCACATGAAATTCATACTGTATAATTTCCATGACCAAATCTGATTTCTCTCAATTCTATTGTGCATGAACAATTGTAGACAGTTAAACTATCCAAAATTATCCCAAAATGTTTTTTCTAAAAAAGAATTTTCATTGTGTAAATAAAGCAATGTACACTGCTACAGCACACTGCATATAACCAATAGCCATACTGTTCTTTCCACCTAAATAGAGAAGATAACTGAATTTGTTGAAGAATTGTGCAAGTAGATCAAAGAAAGTGGGATGCTGAAAGAATAGGTAATTTTTTTTAAAAAAAATTAATTAATTATATAATTAATTAATTTTTTAAAAATTAATTTTAAAAATCTCTTTGTGTTTAAATAAAAAATGTTTATAATTCACCTTTATTTACTTATGGCTATGTCATGCATTTCCTTTTCCTTGTTACCAAAGTGAACTGCTTTGTTCTATAAGTTAAAAATTGATATGTACTTCTCAATAATATAAATGTATGAATATTTCATTGCTGACCTAAATTAGACCTTTTATTCATACATAGAAGAGAGGTACAATTCTCTCATTTATCACTAATAATATAATTAATAAGCTTCATCTCTAGCAATAGCCACATAATTATATTTTTTAAGCCATTAAAAATGATAGATTTAGATATAATGGGCTGATACCAATTATGATAATGATCTGGCATTTCCTCAAATGTTGCACATATACCACTTGAGCTAAGAGTCTGTAAGAAGTTACTAAAGAAGGAAAGAAAAACCTAGCTGAACATATTCATTTTATTTTACAAAATATTAATTGTTTATGTTTATCGCCAAGATTTATGCTGAAGATACCTTCCAAGAGTCACAGATAATATCTCAGAGAAAAATTGCTCAAATTATCTCCAGAATTCATGTTTATGTTAGACATGAGTGTAAGATTAGTATTTATAGTTTGAAACCTGGCTTTTTTATTCTTTTTTTCTAATGGAGAGTTGTTTTGTTTGATTTTTTCTTTTCACAGAGACAAAGGAGCAATTACTGCCACACGCCATTCAGTAGAAAACTGTTACTTGTCAAACACGTGAGCTTTGGAAACTCTTTATAAATATCTGCTTATGATTTTAAGCAATTCCCTACTTCTTAGTCTGTAGAAGTCTATTACAGGCTAAATACGACACCAAAGGGCTCTGAAGAAAGGTGGAGTTTTGGTTATATATATATATATATATAATTATTATTATTATTATTATTTTATTTTTTACATTTCTCACTGGTCAATCTGTAGCAGAAAATATCTGGATGTTGGGACCTCACCCACATGATTCTATACCTCCATGGTATATAAATTCTATGTAGCTAATTTTGACTTGACAATTTCACCCAGAGAGAGGAATATCAGCCCAGGATCCAAAAATCAACCTGTAGAGACACCACCAAATGAAAAAAAAAAAAAAAAAAGAGAGAAAAAAAAAAAAAAAAAAAAGAGAGAAAAAAAAAAAAAAAAAAAAAAAAAAAAAGAAACACACAAAAAAAAACCCCCACTATTTAAGAATATCTAGGCTACATCTTATTCAGTGTTCATGTCTTGAAAGAAAATGTGAGAAGCAAATTGTATTTCTGTCTTTTCTTTCTTTTTGGATGTGGAATGTGATTTCTTATGCTTGAGTTCCCTAATCCTAGGTGATTATGAATATGTTGTACTAGGTTTTGGAACAAGACAACCTTTGTACCAATTAGTTCTACTAGAATAGAATTCTATTTATGGGTGCACTCAAACATGACAGCTATACTGCTTTAATTTTCTGTACCTTAAATGTAGCATAAACACTGTTAAAATCACATCAGTGCAACGTTCTCTGAATTAGTTGTAAATTCCCCCTTTCCTTTGTTGTGTTAGTCTTTTCTAGAGATCATAAGGAGAAATGATACTTTTCAATTGGAGGAGACTTACCAATGCATGTTCAAGTACAAGACCTTTAGCAGATGGTATTTCTTCAAAAGAATTGTGGGATATTTTGACATGAATCATTGCAGAAGGGAAAAAAGAGAAATAGCATGAGCATTTTACTCTAAAATTTTTCTCCACCTGTCTCACATAAAATTACTTCAAAGTACTCTGATGTACAGTAAATTAAATAGAATTTATTTAATCAATTAAAGGTAAACAAAAGGGGCTTTCTAAATATTCTGCTAATTTAACTGACAACACATATATCTTTATTCATATACATCTAAATAATTACACTACGGGATTATTTTTATACGAAGTGAAGAATTTTACTTGCCTTAGCCTAACCTTCATGCATTCTTCCAGAACAGAATGTAGAATTCAGTTAGACCCTGAGTCACAGGGCTTCAGGTTGGAACCCTCCAAGAGCCTTGTACCCTTTCCTGAACTTGGCAAGGCTTCCAGAAGGAGTCCTTCAATACAGATCCTTACTTGAAACAGTAACCTCATGTTTATGAGAATGTAAATTATTCCAGAGAATTTGACCTTTTCTCTTCTTGTATTCCAGGTAAGTAGAAACAAGGTGCACTATTATATAGACTTTTCTAATATCAGCGATCTCAACTTTATTTTTTAGGAGCTATGACCATCTTAAGTATTTCCATGGTCTTTAAGTGTTTCTGGCATCGAGTTTTCGAGATAACTGATCTCAGAAAGAGCAGAGACTGAATAACTAAAGCATTTTCATTTAGAATTTTTGGACCTAGGCACCTCTACAGGAAATTACATTAAAGATACCAAGACCTTTTTCCTTCTAGCTCCTACTGTCTCTTTATTTACATTTAATTAAACATTTTTCAGCTTGTAGTGACTACCAAAGAAGCAAAAATGTAAGTATGAAAACACTTTCCAAATAAGAAACTTTCTTTTTATTTTGGGGAGGTCTGCCTAAGGAAAATATCAATTATCAAAAATATTCAGGAGTTGGACTCAATGATCTTCGTGTGCCCTTTCAAACTCGGGATATTCTATGATTCTATTCATCTATTATTTACTGATCTTATCTATTTATCTATCATCTACTTATGTTTCAGTATCATCTCATTATTTCATTGGAAAAACACTACAGTGATTTTATTAAGGTCAGAAATACATAGAAAGAAATAAATTGCATTGTTTCCTGTAATTCATAGTTTAACAAGACTAGACCTTGTTTTCCAAATCAGAATATCTAACATACTTGATTAATCAGGAAATGATTTCAGAGAGAGAGATCTTTCATCTATCCACTCTTGACAGCAGTTCATATCTTCACTGTTCAAGTAGACCTGGCATGAGCCCTAGTAGTGACTGTGTATTACACAGGTGTTCAGGTTTTCTTCAGAAGCTGTACTTATAGGTATTAATGCCTATGAAATGCTCTGAATAGAAACATATTAACAAGTCAGCATGAAAATCCAACAGTTTGAGTGACTCTCCAGCTACCTTAGTTGCATGACATTTTGCCCAGATCAGGAACATTTTCCTACACAATCAGTAGCAAAATTTTACACTGAAAAATGTGTGGGGAAATGAAAAAAAATATATCACCAACTTTCTTATAAAGGAAAGTACTCAAATTTAAAATTCTTATGAAAAAAGT
The DNA here is from genome assembly GCF_021018805.1 of Prinia subflava. Lineage (NCBI taxonomy): Eukaryota > Metazoa > Chordata > Aves > Passeriformes > Cisticolidae > Prinia > Prinia subflava. The sequence continues at coordinate 56,479,220 of NC_086250.1, read as the reverse complement.
GTTCATTTTTATCTGTATGATTAATATAACATTTTAAAGTAATTATCTTACTTTATACCTTTGTAAACCATGACAGAATGAATATTAGTGAAATTGTGGTCATGGAAACAGATTGCACATTATTTCACAGCTGGAATATAAACATGCTCCAGGCAAGCAAGTACTGTTTTTAATCTAAATTATATTTTCACTTGCAAAATAAATGGGGGTGTTGTGTCTGTGTGTGTGTGTTTGTTTGTTTGTTTATTTATTTGTTTTGAAGGAGTAAGTGAAAAATATGCAAGTAAAATTGCTAGGTAGGGAAAAGTGGATATTCATATAAAATAATTGAACATAATAGTGAAATCTGCAGTTTAGTGTTGTTAATACAAATCAGTGGCATTTAACATCTTAAGTAATGAAAATATTAAACTATTTGATGACAGTAAAACAGCAGTAATAACACTAAGAACTGAAAATGAGGCAGAAAAAAATATCATTGTCAGACACAATAATTCAGTGTAGTATTCTGCTACCAATGAACAAACCTCAGAGGTGTAACTATATCCCTGCAGCCAGGGAATATTCAGTAATTATAAGTACCAGTGTCTCTTTTAACATGAGTGGCAAAATAAATAAACTGAGGGCAGAATATGGGACCAAACCAAACAAACCCAGAACCAAACAAACAGAAACTCTATATGATTTTAATTAAGAGATTTAGCATTGCTCACTTGCCCTCCAATAAAGAAAATTTGACTGAAAACTTATCTCATTGAATTCTAAAGCACTGGACATTCTTATTAAAGCTATAAATAATGTGCAAGTGTCATGTATTCTTTTTATAAGCTATTTTGCTATAATTTTTACAGAATTTCTGAGTCATGTTATGACTCTGCTTTCTGTAAGCAGCAAATCTGCTACTCCAAACCTCTATAATTTTGAGACTTCCAAAAAAAAAAAAAAAAAAAAAAAAAAAAAAAAAAAAATGGAAAGAAAGAATAAGAAAAAAAATAGAGACTTTATCTTTTCTGGAGCGCCAAGGAAGTTTGGAAGTAGCCACATATTGAGATCTTTCCCAAACAAAATTTTCTGCAGGAAACAAATATAATATTATATGAATACAATACCTCAGTAAGGATTCAGGAAAGAAGGACTGCATTGATTTTAAGAAAGGAATGAAATTTCCCTGGAGTAAAGCATTTACTGTTACATCCTAACACGTTTACTGGGCAGCTGAGTAGAAACTTCCCCAGTGTCCAATAGATTCAATGCCAGCTGGCTCCAGGAGGGAATGCTGCTCGCCAGGACTGAGCACATGAGTAAAGGTAGTAGTGCCTCTGGGATAATGTATTTAAGAAGGGGGAAATACTGCTGTGCAACAGCAGCTGGGGACAAGAGTGAAAATATGTTTTTCCCAACAGTGCTGCAGATATCAGTGAAGAAGGAGGGGGAGGACATGCTCCAGGCACCACAGCAGAGATTCTCCTGCAGTCTGAAAAGGAAAATTAAAAGTGTTTGCATCCTGGGGCAAAGACTGCAGTATAGATTCTGTGGATATCAAGTGCAGAAGGCAGAGTAGGATGAAAGGATGTGACATGACTGGAAGTTCATGAGTTGAGTTCCAATTAAAGGAACAAATGTGTTATCATGGCACATGGGTAATTTTGAACATTTTAGTTTTTCAACTAAACAATTATTTAACATGAAGTGTATAGCTTTTTCAAAGATCAGAAATTAATACTTTCATAATTTTATACCAGTTATTATGGCTGCAGAGATTTTCTTTGATCTGATTTTAATTCAGCAAAAGGACATGGAAAGCACATGTATTTATGAGATCTCATTGTCTATTAGCATGATTTTAGGATAAAGTAGCAAGAGCTATTAAACCAAGGCAAGCAGGCCTAGAGTCAAAGATTTACTTACATGTGCAAGTACATGAGCTATGATGTCACAATGAATGTGATTTAGTTGTTTACAAAGAGATACCTAACTCTGTTTGTGATACAGTAGATCATCAGAGACATCTCATAACACTTGTTCTGTAGCCTGTTAGAAGGACAACGAGAGGGCAGATCAGACAACCAAGGGGATCTCACGTGCCACTAGTTACTATATTTATATAACCAAATTAAGCCAAACATGTCAGCTCTATTTCAGAGAAATCAATATTCTGATAACTTCTCTAGATTTTAAACAGTAGCTGTCAGATAGGACTCCTGAAGGTTTAGAAGGATGTCCCTACCTCTGTGAGTCAGAAAAGATGTTGGCAGGAAGTAGGTAGGGAAACTACGGGCCTATGAGAAGTCTAATCTAGGTAGCAGCAGGGCTGATCAGGGAAAGCCTATTGACTTTGGATATCTACATCAGGAACAACTATTTTTTAATTTATTATTCAGATCATATTTACACCAATGCTTTCCATATAGAATAATTTGCCTTTCCAGAGCTGGTAGGCTTGTGCTAAGAAATGTACTCTTTGGACATTTAGCTATTTTTGTAGCTAAGCCGTGGGACTGTTTGAAGTTTTGCCATAAAAATTCTGCATAGGTACTGGAAAAAGAGAAAATGAGAGTTCATGCCATAGCTGTAAAACCAACCAATCAAAAGCTTTTGAAATTACATCTAAATTATTAGATACAATCTATTGAGAAACACCCAGAAAAAGTGCCCTAAACAGAGATAGAATTATGTTGATATAATATTATTAAAGTCACTAACTAATTGTACTCCAACTCTCAATTGAATTACATCCAGAAATGAAAAGTTACATGTTACATATTATATAGCTCTGTTTAGTAGGTGTCTTTTAGTCTTTAAGGATGTGTTTTCTTAAGGTATATACAAGCTGAAAAATTGATCTGTCTGGTAACAACATTGCAGGAATTAATTCTCACCTTTGTTTAAAATTGTAAGAAGCAAATTCTCTGCTGGCCTAGCTTTGTTTGAAGTAATTGAAATCATGTCAGGAGAGAATATGGCAGCGGTGCCAAGTGCATTTTGTGATTATTTTAACAATCGTTAGCTTTTTTTTTTTTTTTTAATATATTGTTCCAGATGCTAGGGTTTTGTTTTTTTTTCATAGTGACATTTTATCCTAAATACACAGTTTTTTGTATAATCTTTTTCTATATAAACATAATATATTTCAAAGAATGGGTAATTTTTCCTGGCTAAGTTATGCAGTCTAGCAGGCCACTTGTAGTATGCTAGATTTACAGTTAGTATACTTATTTTTTCATATTCAATTACATCCTGACTGATTTCTATTACTGTCTTTGCACATATAACACCCAATTTTTCAAAATAACTTAAAATGCAGAATTTTTACCCAGCTAAACTTAGGGTGATCCTTTATCAGCATATACTATGATAAGTGGTGTACCTATGTCTCTTAGAATTTTTTAGAAAAGTAATTGCCCTAGCTGCTTTCCTAGCATGAGTGTGTATGTGTGTGTATGTATATGTTGGTGGTTTTTCCCTAACTGTACAATGTGAGCTTTAAAGTGTCATCTCATTAGTGGTTAGTAGTATTGAGTGTTGGCTCCAAACACCACTTAGTGATTATGATCCAAGCTGTAAACTATATAAACAGCTAATTGTTTAACCTGACATTTCTCATCTATGTTAAGGAAATGGATAAGAAATCTGACCTTTCTCTGAATGACAATTCCATTAGAACTTCCCAGACTAATCATCATCATGTCATACTATTTTCTTCTGTTATGTACTTACATGTAGCAGCAACAATGTGAATAACAATATTTATTATTTTCTAATTACATTGCAGTCCACGAGATAAAAAACCAAAAATATCTAATAAATCTTTAGCTTTTTTAAAACTAATGGCACTTCTCTGCCATTAGTCCATTCAAGGACTCATGTCCAGTCTCAGTGGTCATTATCTCTTCTCATCCTGTGTTTACAGCAATTAGGGCTTTTAAGCCAAAAGACAGAGCAGTTTGTAGAGCAGTTCCCGAGCTCTGCTTTGCAATCTTCTAGATCCTCTGGGAGCTTTGTCCAAGATCACTGTAAAACTTGTGGGATGTCTTTGAGAAATATCAAAGTATCAAATATCTGCTGCTGACAGAGAAGTATTACCCTGGGGTGCCATGGCTACCAGCCTCTAGAAGCTTCTAACAATCTCTGTGGGCTGTCCTGGGGGGACAAGGGGTCTGCTGGTGAGGAATGGTTGGACATCCTAGCAGCAGGTGCCAGGGACAGAGCCATGGCAGAGCTGGTCTTGAGCATGGCTCATGGAAGCACCTAAGAGATGAAGCCTTCTGTGTAGAGAGGGCTCAGGACCTCTGCTCAGGACAGCATGTGTCCTCAGGGCTGGGGGATCAGGCAGTGCACAACAGCAGCTCTGCCTGTAACATCGGAGACTTTGGCCCAGGCCAAATTTCTGGGGGAGGACATAGCTCAGCAGCACTGGAGCTGTAGGGAGTGTGTGGTGAGGAGGAATATTTCTCATCTGCAGGAGATGGGCACACTGGTGGGCTTCTTGGGTTGAGAATAAAGAAGCTGGAGAGAAGTGGATTGTCTCATCTGTTGTGCTACAAAGATTGACTGGACCTTCTCTAAAACGCTTCAGCCTCAAAAAATTATAAATAACATGATCAGAGCTTGGGACTTTTGAGAGACTTCAGCCTCTTCAGAGACCTGCTTGTAAGAGTTCAATAGCAGATGGTGCCAGAGTGAAGGGGGCATCAGGAATACTGGGGTTTGTATGGATTTTCTGGCAGTTTTGGTCTTGTGTATGTATAGATTCACCTTCAACATCAAGAATGGCCCATCGTGATGACTCAGTTACCAAGAAAAAGTGGCAGGAGGCCTGCATGGATCAAAAAAATCATCTTCAATCAAAACATAAGTAAAAACGAAAGATGTGGAATATAGTGACACTGTCTGAGCATGTGAGTAAAAGGTTTAAGAGGCTAAATGATACTGAATCTGACAAAGGTTGTGAAGAGCAGAGGGAAGGGCTTCTGCAGGTAAATCCACAGTAAAGGGAACTTTGGAAAATGTGGGCCCTCAGCTGTATGGGGCAGAGGAGATGGTGCCAGAGGAATTGGAGTCATTGAATATCTTGGCCTGTTCCTTCACCTTGGCTTTATTTTTAAAGTTTTCTTCCAGAAGTCCCAGGTCCCTGAGGCATGTGGGTAGGTCTAGAGCAAAGACAGGAGAGAAGAGGTGGACTGGATAATCAGAGACCCTTCTAACCTCAGCCATTATGTAAGTCTGGTATCAATTCATAAGACGGTTAATTCCATAAGGGAGACAGTTTCATTATCACAAATATTTTAATTATTTGCATAATTATGTTCAGGTAAAAGAAAATAGACAATTTTTGGATTGATTTTTTTTTTCTTCAAGAGGGTACAGAGGTACTAAAATAAAAAATGGGAAATATATTCTTTTAATATTTGAATTCTTTTCAAATCCTATGTTTTAGTATTCATACATGAATAGCTTCTTGATAGATACCTTTGCTAACAATTTATCTAATTTTATCGTTCACTTCATGACACCTTACAAAATACCTGATGTAAAATGAAAATACATCTCATTTTTGAAAACTGGTGTTTATCTTTCCAAAAGTATTTCTATTTAAATTAATGGAATAAATGAATTAATCATGGGAAACAATTTTCTTGCATGTATGAAAGAAGAAACTGTTTATTATGGGAAACATTTCCTTGATACATATTTTTCATCATTAGAAATAATTAAAATTCAAAACAGCTCTGTCAAGTAATTTCTTTCAAAAAATATAATATCTTTAAGACATAAAAACTTAGATTAGAGGGCTTTTTATAATCTTCTTACAAATAGTTAGTTTAATGTCAACAATTTTTCTTGATGGGGCTATTTATTCTTTTTAAATAAATAAAAACATTTTTATAAGTCAATGCTGAAGATTTTAACAGGCCAATTTATGTTATTTTGGCAATGACTGTGACTCGATATACAGAAAACAAAAATACTTACATAGTTGCAATGATCCTTGTGGAAAAGTATTAAAAAAATTCCTTCTGCATTCAGGAAAAGAAAAATTTGTAAAATGTGCAGTCTAAACTTATTACCTAAACAGACAAACTGTATATGTAGTAAGATATTTTTAACGGGGATGAGAATTCAGGAGGAAAATACTATTGTCTTTAACGCAAGTTTCCTAAGGCAAAAAAGTATGTTTAAATACTATTAGAATATTTGTTTATGCATTAAGTGTCTTTTTTCTGGGTTTTGGATTTTTTAATTTCCTAATATTAATTTTCCTAATAAGATTAATATTATTAATCTTATATCTTTTTTCTTTTTGGAGGGGGTATGGAATTAAGAAGTTCATATAATTAAATGTATATTAAAAACAAGTATTCTCTGGCCTTATAGAAAAAGGCAGTTAAATTAAGCAAATTTCTTTCCTACTGGTTTTATTCTCATGTAGAATCTACCCATACATCTAAATTTTCTTTCTTGACACTAGCTTTTAATCACAACCTTAAGGGATGATATATTGAGATTATGTCCTTCAGGGATATAGGAGGATTTTGAAGTTTTGATGGGCACACATTGACATGTAGATTCAGATAATTTGATTTTTAGATTAAACTCTATTTAGTTAGGTATTTATAAAAAATAAAATTGGAAATTAAAAATTAATTTCATGATGATTAATTTTACTTTCAAAGAAAGGCTAGGAACACAAAGCTTTGGATATTAAACCTTCATGCTGTCTGCAGTCCTGTTTCTGTTTAAAACCAGACTTTAGGTGTGACACAAATCTAAGACTGAATCCTAATACATATCTACATATCTGAGAGAGCCTGAATTGCATTATTTGGCAAACACTGATTTTGCTGCCTTTGAACATTCTGAGAGGCATTAGTCTCCTACTGAAGGATGGTACAACTTGAGGTATTGCTCTCAATCACCCTCTGCACTGGCCTTATTCAATTTGTTGTTACCAATCATCTACCTGGTGATATCAACCACATAGAAGAATGACTAGATACTACCATTTACATTTTTTATATCTGAAGCATGAGAGAAATGCACAAAACTCATTTTATTAAGCAGATCTAGTAATGTAAATGACTTTGAAAACATAAATTATTCTTTCCAAAGTCACTTGGAATTTGTAGTCAAAACACTGCCTCCATATTTACCTTTGCAAACAGCAAGAGAATAGAAGAGAAAGAACAAAGCCAGTCAAATCCAGACTAGTAATTTTTGGCATCAGTTTTCACCATTTTTGAAAGGGGTTTACCATTAAAATGAAGACTTTAGAGTAGAAAAGCATGTTTCCTTTAGCCTGACAGGATAACCAGCAATTGTTTAACTGCAGTGGCCATCATCAGACATTCGCATCCTTAACTTGTTCCAAATGTCTAAATTATATAGTGTGGAACTGAAGGCAGAATTATCCCCAAAGGATGCCACTTTAAGTCTTTCTGCCTTTTAGTTGCAGCAAAAGTGATTCATAGTTTAAATTAAGAACTTCTAGAACCCTACAGGGTGAAGCTACCTCATTGGCTTCTGTGATTCTCAGAAGTAATTTTTCTTTCTCACTCTGTACTATAAAATCCATCCAGAATTAAGCTTTCACAGAGGATTGGGAGAATAAAACCTGAGTAGGGACAGCTTTGAGAATTAAATCGGGGAGTAGGGGAGAAAAATGTTGCTGGATTTCCTTTTACAAACTATGCAGAAATATTCAGGATCATTTGCATCTTTTTCTCCCTGTTGATTGATTAATGTATTCATTCCTACCACTCCTCTGCTTCCTATATTCTACCCACAATTAAGATAATGTGTTCACTTACCTTATTGGAAACACAGTGCACATGAAGACTGATGTGTTACATAAATACTCCAATAACAGCAATGCAAAATATATCTTTCAGTTCTGTGCTTTGTTATAGTCTCCAAAAAATCCAAAGTGTGTTAATTAGAGCTGTTAAGCTGTATAGGAACTTTATAATATTATTTGTAAAATTTGCACTGAGGCAGCATCATAAATGTATTTACAGTGAAGAAAAAAGTTGTAATACAGCAGAAAAACCTGTCTCTTTCCACATGCCCTTCCCAAATTTATTTTTCACTTCTCTATTAATGTGCAGAGCTTTTTCTCTCAACTTTGGTTTACACAAATGATCATCATATGGTTTTATAGAAATAAAGGTAAATGCAACCTTTTTTCGTTAATTTTGGTAAGCAAATCATCAGACATTCATTACAGACAAATCTATTTGCAACCAACTATTCAAATACAACTATTCAGAAAATAGTGACTATAGAAAGAGAATTGTAATTATTTTTCAAACAAATATTCCTTGCATTCATCATATGCTTTTGAAATTTTTAAATGGAATTGAAGTCTACTTTTAAATGTATTTTCATAGATTTCTTTCTCTCAATTAAAGTTTTATTTTAAGAAAGCTAAATGGAAATAAAGATGGTGCTGCAGAAACTGAGACTTGGGGTGGAGGTGAAGGGAAGAAGGATGTAATCCTAGCACATATTTCTCAGCAAAACCTCTTCATAGTGAACTTGTATTTTGTTGTCTTTTCTTCATACTTCTCCTTCATTCTCTCCTGACTCAGTTTTTTTTGTCTAAACCATCTATCTCATACCATAGTTTTCTGCTACTTTTAGTAGACTTCTCATTTATTTCTGTCTTCTAATGTGATATAATTTTTTTTACATATCTTTGCTTTCAAGTGCATGGTCCTACTTTTCTTTCTCTTAATATCGTATGATCCTTTAATTTCACAAAAGGTCTCTCTTTTCCTCTTTCCCTTGTGCAAGCAAATTCCAACATAGGATCTTGCTTCATATAGTACTATTTTGAAATACTACCATCAGATCATACACTAAACTATCTTTAACTCTGTTTTATGAAGGAATCCAAGAACAGATTCAAAATCAAATTTGTTAATTACTTTCCACAGTGTGATTTCCATTGTATTGCTACCTAGAAACATTTTGACGCTAGACTAACTGTAGACACTATGTTAAAAAAAGTCATACCAATCAAATTGGTATGAAATTATCTGCCTTTAGCAAAATGGTATTGTATACTGAAAGATTACCATCTTACAATATAATGAAAATTATGTTATTACTGAATAGGGTATTTAAAAGATTTGCAAAACAAAGCTGTAAAAACTGTGGTGTACCATAGAATATTTAATTTTTAGTTATCTCACCAAAAGAAAGTAAACATACCTTCCTTTCAAACTTACTCAAAACCAGGATCATCATCAATAATGCTTTGCTCCAAGCGCTAACCCTTGGTTTATAAGCTTATGAGCTGACCTTGCAATTACTTCAATTAATTTTTCTGTATTTGTATAAAATAGGTGTCATTTATTACCTCTCCACAAAATTTCAAACAAAACCAAACCAACCAACCAACCAAACAAACAAACAAACAAAAAAAAAAGAGTAGTCAAATTCAAAATAATTGATTTTTTTCTCCAATATGTTTATAAACATATTGTTCACTAGGATATCATGCAGTATATATTTATGAAAAGCACACAAAGAGAAATAAGGTAACTAAATTGCATTACACTCTTTGGTATCTCCTTTGAAGATATGCATTTGTCCATAGGGGTTAATCTTCTCCACTGGTAAGAGAAAAAGTCTTGCTTGGTAATAAACTGTGCTTCCCCAAAGTGCATTTGGGAGACTGGAAAAGCCATAATCATGAAAATTCTGAGAATAATTTCATCCTCACTAACAATTATGCAGGACTATTTGGGATAAGAATATTGCTGGGATGTTTCATAGAGGTTCAGACAACAGCTGTCAGCATATGACAATCTATATACAATAGAATAGGGAGTTTAATGAAGAATTAAAATAATAAAACAACAAAATGTCTAAATTATACTTGCTAAAACAGAAATTCTTAAATGACATAGAGTTTATTCAGGTGGATATCTGTCTTTTGAGTCTTGTCTTAACCTTTTAAAATGATCTTAAAACAGTTTTTAGTGCTCCTCATTCACTAATTAAGTATAAAACAGTGTATTCTGGGTTGTTCTGTTGACTCATTCTTTTCAGACAACGTAGCCCCAGTAGAGTCCTATGGTTTGGTAAAACATCAAGGAATTGTGGCACATGATTATCCCAGCATTTTTGGGAAGGCAACCCTTATTTACTGTGCACAGCCATTGGCACTGATACAGAAGCATCAAAGCTGTGTCTGACAGGCTACTTTGCCTCTCACCCATTCCCTATAATATTTTTGCTGGTACAATCCATAGCCTTTTTATAGAGAGTGACTGAACAAGATGAAGTGCAACAGAAAGCTTCTCACCTACACAGACACATACATATAACTCATGGAAAGAAGGTTACACCATCAACAGCACCAAAAAACAAGACTCCTGACCACTGCCAAGGAAATAGAGACACAGATAGCCAAGGACCAGGCAGAATTGTTTGGGAGTTTGCAGTACAGAGCTGTACCACAATAACTCTCCATGTCTGTGCTTTAACACCTTCTAGCAGAGACAGCTTATTCCTTTTTTTTTTCTTAATTGTATTTATAGATTGCAAGAGAACTTATGTTCATTTCCCTAATTCCTTCCACCTGAGGATATTAAATCTCCTCACAAAATTGTATAAAGCCACACTGCTCTATTTATAGCAAGTAAATATAATTACCCTCTCATTTCTGATAGGGAAATTGGAACTTTGGGAAGACTGACTTGAACTAATGTAGTGGTGGTGAAATTCTAGGCTATATCATAATTTTCTAACTCATTAAAGTTCTATCCCTGTAATTTGTTGAATATTTAATGTTGAAATTTGAATCAGGAATCCTGAATTTGATATAAAGATATACAGCTGATCTAAAGATATATTCTAGGTATCTAAAATATCCAAAAAGTAAAACTAGCAATAACCATAAAGATTTACAAGAACAGTATGCGTTCATAACTACCACCAGATAATAATTTATCAAAAAAAAAAAGACTGGAAATATATTGAGGGTGGTTTAGATTTCCAAAGTTAATAAACTGGATGTCTTCAATTAAGTAACTTGAGACATCTTGAAGAGCCTGCTTTTTGAAAAGATGTTGATTTTTCAGTGTCCTTAGGGGTATGAGACCCTCCAACACTGAAGTAACCTTATTTCCTAGATTTGGGATGTTTTTCTAATCTCTAATATCGTTGGAACAAATAATTATGTTTCATATGATGTTTATACAGTTCTTACTTCTGTGGAACAACTTAAGTGTAATATCTCCTTAAAAATTTGCTGTTATACAATATATAGAGCTTATTAAAATAATACATTCTTTAAAACTATTGGGCACTTACTTTTATACTAATAATCAAAATTATGTTGAAATAATTAACAGAGCAATAATAAATATAATTCCAATGTTATACCTTAAAATTGCCAGGATTAATACACAGTAACATTTTTAGTTCCAAGTTTGAATAATAATATTTATAATCAGAAGCTTCTAGCAAAAAGAAATCATAATGCTTTAATTTGGAGGGCATTTTTTAATTGGTCTGTATAATCTCCTTTTCCAGTAACTTTGTTATTTAAAATTCACATGATTTTTATATCAATTTTAGCTCCACTAGAGCATGAACATTTTATAATTCGTACATGAAATATTAGCCTACAAGCAACGCCATATTAACACAAGCCTTTGTCCTGTGTGAAGGCTAAATTATTGATATTAAGATGAAAGAAGAAATAACCATCATGAGACACAACAAAATATCATTTGATTATGGCATTGTCTTTTTAGGCCCAGAGCATCTTATTGCTTGTTATTTGTTCTGTTTCAAATAGTTTAAATCATGTTGAAAAAGAAAGAAATAATTACCTTTTTTCAACTTTTTTTTCTCATTTATAGTTAGAAGTCTGGACTTCTGTTGAAACAGATAACCTTTCCTTCATGAGATAACATTAAAATAGCTTTCTTCCCACTTGGAAGATCTGTATGTTTAGAGATCATGGCCATGGCACATTCACCTGGAATCCAGCTATGAAATCATGCCCTTGTTCTCTGGTGAAAGTCATAAACCAATGAAGTAATGAATAAATATCAGAGTGGCATTGGATTCAATAACAGAGAAAGGAGATGATGAATAAACATTTTAGCATCGTCCACATGCAACCCAGTTCCTTATTTATAGTTAAAAGTTTAGTGGTTGTGAGTTGTGGATGAAGTTGTAATTTAATTGCAAGTATAATTTATGCCTGAGCATGGGCAGCTAAGGACTTAAAGATTTATTTTATTTTTTGTTTAAATATTACAATACTTGACGTATTTGACTTCTTCATATTGTGAAGCCATTTGATTTCAAATACACACTAAACTGAAACGTTCTGGTTCACAACTTCATGTGAAAGAGCATATAATTTTCAGAATGAAACTTTTCAATTTCTTCACATCATTGCTCGCTTATATATTTATATCTAGGATATTTGGTAAGCAGTGGTGAGAGCAGTAAATTCTGAACATATCACCTTTTTCCATTATTTACTAAAAAGGATTTATATAAATCAGCATATCACTACAGGTTTTTGGTATTCATAATCACTTTAACTTCTTAGTGTAGAGTAAAAGTATATGTTTTCTTGGATAAATGACACATACACTAATGATTAGCAAAAGCCTAAAAAGGCATCTTGAGGCTTTTCATAGGTAAAGAGGGAAAGTGGTGAAATTCTCTCTGTACATGGCTCTCAGTGGCGTGTCAGAGCTGTCTTTTAGCACAGGCAGTGAGATTTTACAATGATTCTAACAGGAACTTATAACTCAACTGCAATTTTATCCTTTTTACAGTATGGACAAGAGTGGAGAAATTCTATCATTAATCTCTAAAACCATTCACCTTATCATCATGATTTCAACACTTGCAAGGAATGAACATTACTGCTTTTTAGACATGCTTTGGTAAGCACGGCTGTCCACAGTGGACACATGCACAGTACCTCCATCGGAAAGTGGCCAAAATGAAAAGGCCTTGAGGGGAAGACCTGCAAGGGGCAGCTGAGGCCACTTGACTTATTCAACTTGAATAAGGCTGAGTGGTGACCCCATTTCAGTCTACAGCTTCCTGAGGATTGGCAGCACAGAGGGAGATGCTGATCTCTCTGTCTGTGGTAGGACACGAGGAAATGGAATGAAGCTGCATCAGGAGAAGTCCAGGTTGGACATTAGGAAAAGGTTCTTCATGAGAGGGTGTGGTGATGTGTATTTTTGTGTTTCAATCCCTAATGGTTTGTTCCTTTCTCCCTCCCTGGGTTGTTGGTTTAGCCTAAGTTGTATCCACCCATTAAGCTGTCAGTCTTTCCTGACATCTGCCCCTTGTTCGCAAATGTTCTCTGTCAGTCCTCCCTGGTTCCAGCCCCTGCCTAGACTGCCCCTGGAAATCCCCTATTTTTCGAGGTCCTGTTGGTCTGTCTGTGTTAGTCTCCTCACATGAGCCTCCCCATTGGTTTGTGCCCTGTAAACCCCACCCTGTGTTCCTGCCCGGTCTTCTCTCTGTTGGTTCCTCTACCCTAAAATCCCTCCTTCATCCTGTCCCTTAAAACCCACTGCCCTGCTTTTGTTCTGGTCCTCACCTCTGCTCTTTGTTGGAGCTATGTTACCATTTATGTTGCTCTAATAAAAGATTCCTTGGGCTGCATGCGAGGCCCACTTCATTCCTTCCTACACTGATCCTGTGGTGACTGTGTGGGACTCTGGGGACCCCAGGGGTTGTGTCACTCCCCTGCCAAGCTCCTTATCACCAGGGGCACAGTGACAAGAGGGTGACTGGAGACCAAAACAAGCCCTCCAGAGAAGGGTTGTGACACCAAGCCTGTCAGAGTCCAAGGAACATCTGAATTATGGTCTTAGTCACAGGATTTATTTTCAGCAGTCCTGAGAGGAGCAGGGAGTTGATGATATTTATGGGTCTCAGTGATTCTTATGGGTCCCTTTCAGCTGGAGATATTCTACAACTCCCTGTGCTGGAGCTACTTTATTATTGGACTGTCAGTCAAGAATAGCCAGAATAAATAAACAGAAGGCATTTATGCATTATCTGTTATTTACACAGAAATGAAAACATATCAATGAAGAGTAATGAAAACTGTTTGGAGTGTTGTTTTGGTTTTGGTTTTGTGTTTTTGGTTTTGGTTTTTTGGTGGGTGGTTTTGTGGGTTTTTTTGGTGATTTTTGGGGTTTTTTTGGTGTGTGTGGGGTTTTTTTTTGTTTTGTTTTTTTTTTTTTTTTTTTTTTTTTGGTTTTTTGTTTGTTTGGGGTTTCTTTGGGTTTTTTTAAACTAATAAAAGGATGGTTAGGAAAGAAAAAAATCCAAGTGGATTTCTAGACATCATTTTAAAAAGAGGACAAATTTCTCATCATCAAATAGTAACATTGTTTTATAATCAGAGGAAATGGTATATAGTGGGCATGGTTGAGAAACAACATTTACAAACAGAAAATATTCATCCCAGAAATATAACATTTTCTAGTCTCAAAGAAAAAGAGAAACAACACTTGACAAAAATTTAGCTTTTGAAAACTTAGCTTAGTCCTGACATGAGCAGCACAAAATCTCAATTGTTAGGAATGAGCCTAGTATTTTTGCATTCATAAAAGCTCCAATAGTTTCTGGAAAGAAAGAAAAGAAAGAAAGAAAGAAAGCATGCTTATTGAAGACAAAAATAATTTTCCAACTGACTACAGCAAAGCTGTATTTTCTCCATCTGCAGGCTATCGAAATATATTGACAAGGACTTCAAGACTAAAAACACCTGTTTTGACTTGCATGATCTACCTGATTTCATATACTGGATTCATTTAATCAACCCCATTATCTGCACACATATAAGTCCTCCATAAAAATATTCTAACTCTCTCACATTACACTGTACAATCTAGTAGAACCTGAGCATAGTGTATTGTCCTTGAGATGACATTCCTTGTGAAATCTCTTCTATAGCTATAGTAACTTACAGAAAGTTACAATCAGTTATTTCTTTTGCAAAGCAGTAACATTGCTTAAAAATGAAGAGGATAGTTCATTTTCATTGTTAACTGCTCTTATATGACAAGAAATAACAATTTTTAGTTTCCAGAGAAGGGTACCTTTGATACACACTGAACCTGCTGAGACACTTCTGCTACTTCAGACTGCCTTTGAGTACAAATGCAGATCAGTTATATTGGAGTTGCAGATTATTAAAGTAACACAGCAGGGTAAAATGCCAATGCTGACTTTACATGGACTTGCTAAGAGCAGTTCTTAAAAAAATTCTAGTAGGTCTCATACATTGCTATTTAAGAGTATTTATTAGAGAACTTCACTTCCACACGGAGCATCAAATGTTCTTACTTATATTTTGAATATATGTTTGCACTGGAAAGGAGTCTTACTAAAGGCATAGTTTGGAATCTTCTTTATCTGCAATAAAGATGTAGGATTTAAAAAAAGTGAAATATTGTCAATAATTCAGTACCCTGTGACTGGCCTGTGTATTCACATTTAAAGTGCAAAAGACCTGCATATATTTTGAGGTCCATATATTACTTAGTAGCACTCTTTAGTGTCAAGCACCCATAAAATAAGAAAAAAAGAGAACATTTTTCCATTATAAATCAAGTATTTAAAATGATTTCTCAGTTCATGGAAATGGATGGCTGCAAATGCAGCAATTTTTGAAACCCAATACAATCCTTTAACCTCATCAGGAACACTCAATGTCTCCCTTACCATCTAAGAACTTTAAGCCTTTAAATACAATTATTTTTCACCTAAAATGGTGTTAAAATTTCTATAACATGTAACAACTATTAGATTGACTGTCAATTCTGTGAGTGAACATCTTTCTCATCTTTCCTTTAATGTTGTTATTTTTATTAGCAGAATTCAGGTTTTGCTGATACAATAGTGTTCAGTGGTTTTAGAATTATTTACCATCTTTATGAGTGTAGTAGAAAATCAGTTTTGCTTAGGGTATGAAGATCACTGTGTACAATTATGCAATCCAGCAAGTGTTCAGTAGGAAACAGAAGTCATATTTACTTGCAAAGGGTTTACCACAGGAAGTTTGTTCCTCATTAGCTCTCTGGATTGAATCTAGGTTTAGTACATTGCAAACCTCCAGAGGATTTTACCTAAATAGATTTATGTCAATATAGAGACTGTTGGGCCAGTTTCCGGGACTGATTTGATAGAGTGAGGATAACTTCCTAAGACAATAAAAATATTTAGAATACAGACTATTAGTGCATACACACTGTGTATGGGATTGCGATATCCATACAACACCTCAGCCACTTCATATAGCTGTTGATCAAACTGTGTAATAACTAGACTTTCAGTTCTTATAATGTTGGTTACATCAGTATTTTGTGCTGGTGTTTACCAAGAACATTTTGGTTTCTTGCAGAGTTTTGGGGATTTTTTTCCCCTTTTCCCTTTCTTTTGTTTTTTTGCTTTCTTCTCCTGTATTGTGAGTTTTGGAGGTGGCAATTTTTTTGTTCTTTTTTTAGCAGGATACTCATTAAGTGAGATCTGAATGTTGCTTGAACTGCTTTCTTTGTCCTGTTTTAGGAACAGTGCTTCCATGTTTCAGTTACAGCTTGCTCCTGGAGGATGTGTACTCCTTGCTGGGTTAGAAACTGGCTGAGTGGTCGAGCCTAGAGAATGGTGGGGAATGGAATTACATCCGGCTGGCAGCTGGTCACAAGTGGTTGTGATAGACTGGCAAAAATTATTACTGGCCCAAAACAACTGAAATGGAAGCTCAAATAAGAAAAAACAATTTTCTATGAGCTGATTTCAAATTATCTAGCTATCAAACTTCTAAGCCCATGTGCAATAACTTCCTTCTAGGCACCAAATGGTGTTTGGTTGACTCAATTATATATATGTCAGCAAATTTTATCACATTTAGCAGGAAAAATAGCTTTACATAAAATACATAGAAGTATTTGATGCAGTGAATAGGCTGTATTCTTTTAGCATCTGATCAAGGAAACATGTAACTCTAAACATTCTGCTACAAGGCAAGGTAGACTAGGCACACACTTGGATGCCTCAGGTCTTTCTTTCTTATGACCGGTCACTCTGCAGTTTTTAAATACCCTGACCCAAGCATTACAAATTAAATGATGGACTCATCATTTCTTGCAGTATAGCAGAATCATCTAATCACTCCTGTTGTGTAAACAAGTGAGAAGAGTAAGTTATGTTCTAAAACATTAAAAACACTACAGTTCAAAAACTGCAGTAATCACACTAGCCACCAAGGTCAAAGAATTTAAACAGATAATTCCTTTTTTGTTTCGGTAGATAATTTGAGTGTGTCTCTTTCATATTTTCAGCCAAAAAAAAATCCTCAATATGATATTTACAGAATGCTTATAAGAGCTGTCATAAAATCATGAAGAGGTGTAAGAAGGCTGCAAAGTCAGACAGCTCCATCCCATCAACAAGAAATTAATAACATTTTCTTAGTTACTTCCTTTGCAAAGCTGACTCTTAGTTCAGAAACCTGCTTCACAGGCCATGACCCCTTTCCTGATGCAATCTTAGTAGATTCAGTGTAGGCCTATGCAGAAAACTGTTCCATAATTTGTTTTGGGGTTTTTTTGAGAAAATGTCTGTAGCAAAAGTGAAGAGCACAATATCATAGCTTGCACACACATACTCTCACAAAAGTTAAGTTGTAAATTTCACAATTTGTCTAAGAAAAAACTTTCAAAATAGGATTTCCAGTCTTCATAATTTATTAATCTCTATTTACTGCCATTTTAGCTTACATCATTTTTATAACTATTTGTAGGACAAAAAATAAGTAGTTCTGGGATTTTTCTGTTGTTCCTATGAATGTTATTCACATTGTGTGAGGCATTCTAATATATGTAACTGCATTTGCAAGTGGAGGGAGAATGAGATAAAACACATTTGAATACAAAACCAGCAGCTGAAATGTGGTCTAAAAATAAAATAGGAACAGATGGGGGCTCCTAATAAAGAAATCCTGGTAAAATGTCATAGATTTTTGTAGATTTTTTTGTTAGAGATTAAATAACTCTTCATTTTTTAACTTTCTGTGAGTTTATATTACATCTTCATGCTACCAGTATAATATGCACAGTCAACAGAAAAATTTATTTGCATTCTACTTGTGCTGCACAGCAAATTTTTTAGTATCCAACAATAAAACTGAGATACTGCAGACTTGTATGAAGGTAGGTGTCTCTGAAGAGTTTTTATAATTGCAATCTATATACAAAGAGATTAAAATATGTAACAAAATTAGTTCAGAGAATTAAAAATAACGGCAAATTCCTATACTGTATGAAGTCAGAAGTTATTGGGTTAAAATAAAATAATAATAACTTACTTCTCGTAGTAATTAAAAGCCAGCCAAATATTTAAAACATAAGTAACTTAAATTTAGCCCCAGAAATTAAAGTCTCAGCAATGACATACTCTCTAAAAGCAGACATGATAAGAAAAAAAAATCCCAAACAGAATGTCAAAAAGAAACATCAGTTTTATAAAATAATTAAAATATTTCTATTATGTCACTATTTAAGAGTTCCTATTATGTTGAACATATTTGCAGTCCTCTAAATAAATTAATTTTGTACTTGAAAACATAAATTACCCTTGCTAAAGCAGTAAAAGTGATTAAAGACATAGATTACTCTCAGTCTTCATCAAAATAATTTCTTTCTGGAATGAAACTATTAGAAACCAGGAGTAACTATCTCAGCAATTCTTTGAGTTGTGGACTTTAGTTCAACTTTCAGAATATGTGAAAGCAAATCATTATTCTGATTCTATTTCTGAGTAATTTTTACAGGGTTGTTTTGTACAGAGGCTAAAGGGGAGCTGCTAACTGAAGACTGACACTTTTTTAAATATTGATTTTTATATTTATATTTAATAGGAATATATGACTTGTATTTCTGTGTATAGAAAGTTATAAAATCAAGGGGAAAGCATCAAATTACAAAGAAAACTTCTGGACTGAAAGTTAAATGTCAGTTTCTGAGGAAAAGTAAAAAAAAAAAGAGGACATTGTGAATTAAATTTTGAATTTAGGATCACTTGTGGAATCAAAAATATGTTTATTAAAAAAAAATCCACAAAACCAATAGCAACAAAAATAAGCAAACAAAACCAGGGGAAACAAAAGATGATCCTTTCCTATCAAAGGTGGTGAAAATATTTGCTTTTGCTATTTCCTAGTACCTTAATGGGAACTTTGCATCATAGCAGACAGTAACATTTTTACATCACTACTAGTGAATATTTATGCCACTTTTAGTAAGATAGTAAGGGACACACAGCACTGTAGCTGTGGTGTCGAAATAACAGACCTCTGGCCCAGTCGTGCCTTTGTGCTTTTTAGTCTTACACTCCCATGCATAATAAATAACACTGTAAAATAATGTGTTCTGTGGTTGACACTTAGTATCTTAATTTCCACTGCTAAGTAAATTTCTTGCTGCCAAGTTGTAAACTCTTGAAATATAGGGTTTGTAATATAAGTGCTGCTACAACCTTGAATATAACTGAGAAAATGACACAACTATAATTGTGCTCTGTGAGAAACATAATAATGTATTCTGAACTCATAATCTGGTCATTTATTTTCTATAATTGCATTTTTACTTTCTCTTTAACTGCACGTTTATAATTTTATAAACAGCCTGGTTGTCGTTTTAAAACTTAGATTGGCTTCTCTTTTGTTAGCCCTGAATTTCTTAACTTTATACACCCTCCTTCTCTCCCCCTATTCTTTCTTCAATGACTCGAGACTGTGTGATACAGAAGTCTAAGGACCAGACTTCCAAGTATGGACTGCAATTCTGTTAAAGCAAACCTCTGATTTCCCCCGTACCTGACCTAAGTCTTTAATAAATTTCTAAAATTAAAATGAAAAAAAAACCCTTGAGGTGAAAGCCTAATTTTAACATCGATACAGAGAGGCCCAAACCAGGGGGTGGGTTTTTCTTCATTTATCTTCAGCCAACCAAAAGCAAAGCCTAAAGGAAAGCTAATTGTCACTTCTTTCTCTGAATCATCTGCGTGATTAATGTGATTTCAGTGTGATTAATCAACTTAGGCGACACTTATCTCTCTTTGCTGGAACCTGGAAAATAAGAAACTGTATCAGGGAACTCTTAAGGAAACTTCCCAGTCCGACCATTCCCTACACTCCCAAGGCCAGAGGCTTTCACTGCTGGGACTGGAGCCCCTTGGCAGCAGCAGCTCCAGGGACCCAAGGGGAGCCCCCTGACCCTGCACACCCCACTCACAGACACACACCAGTGTGAAAAATGATGTTCACTTTCCTGGTAAAATTAAAAATATGTTTAATAAAAGAAAAAAAATAGACAATTAGGAGACAGAAAGGATTAATACGGTCGACCGGGTACATTGGCCTAACAGGGTGGCTGGGCATTTAGCCAAGTGCACACCTGCTATTTCAGAGACATTCTTTAAATACCCTTTCTATTGCATCAGTCTGTTGCATATTCAGACTTTTCCACAAACTAGTTTCCATATTCCAGGAATTGTTTAGCATGGTCCTGCCTTTTTAGAGCATGTGTGTTTTTTGGCCACTTCCAGCTTGGGTTGTGATCTATGCTTTCTTCAGGCAGCAGGTGCTGGTAGTTTGGCATATCAGTAACACATATAACAATCATTTTAATATTTGTGAAAAGCCAGTACTATAATGTGTATCTATAACACCAGGTTTCCTCACCTTCCACCCCAGGTTTCCCTCTGCAGAGTCTCAGCTCTCTCCTGCCATAAAGCCACTTATCCATGGTGCAGTGACACACAAACAGCTCCAGCTGGTGTTCCTGAGGAACAGTCAACAAAGGAACCCCATGGCTTTTATATCCTCACAGTCTGTCCAAAGGTCTTGCTCTTGCTCCTGGGGCCTCCCTCCTGCCCCTGATTGCTGGTGTTGCCCCTTTCCATCTCCTGTGTTATCCAAAAGATAGGTCCATTCACATGGCTGGCACCACCCAGCACCATTCCCTTGGTTATCCCAAAGTTTGACAGTTCACAGCCTCTCATCTCAGACTCCCACCCAAGCCTGCATCTCCATCTGCAGCTTTTGAGCCCAGCTACCTGGACCAGATGTAGTCCTCAACAGCAGTTAGATAACATTGGGAAGATTACAGACTTTAGGGTGCTGCTTCTCCTAAAAGAGAAACTGTTAGTCAAAATTCTAAGCTCTCTCATTAGTCTCATTTGTCTTTCTTCACTTTTGTATTTTGGCTTCTCAGGTGCAATAATGAATTTCTATTTGTGGTAACAGAAATAATTAGATAATTTAGTCTGAACCTTCTGTATAACTCAGACCATGAAATATCTCTGTTACTTTTTTTTTTAGTGAATATGGCAATTTATGCTATTCAGTTATTATAAACAAAGAATTTTTGAGGAAAAAAAACCCCTTCAAAATCCTTTTATTTTTAAATAACAGTCCCGATTCCAAACCTGACAAGGCAGCAGATATTCACAGTATTCCTCAATTAACTCAGAGGAAATGAAGTAAATAAAAAGTAAAAACAAACTAACCAGAAAAACAGTCATTTATTTGAGCTGGTTTATTTATATCCATCAGTATCCACAACCCTCTTTTTTTTCCTCCAGAATGAAGCAATACCGAATCTAGACTTAAATAGTCATGGTTCAGCTGGTCCCCCAAAGATGCTCATCTCATGCTGCACACAATCCTTTTCCTTTGGTGATAACTCTGACTTTAGGTATTTCCCAGTTCATATTTGAACTGTGAAACACACCTTTGTGCCACTACTACTGTTTGCAAAACTGTGTTACATATCTGATTAACAAAACAACTCAGGATAAAAGGACCTGTGAATAACTGTCCTGCACAAGGAGATAAGTGTGATTTTTCTGAGAAAAAGTTTATTACTGACTTAGAGGAGTTGAAACAGTGATAGAACAAAATGTATGTGTAAGTCTCAATTTTCTTAATACTTGAAGTCTATAGAAACTTCTTAGAAATGTAATTACAAATTTCCTCCATTTATGCAGATACTCTTGCACGTATTCCTGACAATTACACCAAAAGAGACAGTGTATTACTCAATAGATTGACAGATTGATCTGAAAAGGTCTAAATTACAGTTTTCACTTTTTATCATGCTTTTAAAGAAATGTTTTCTTTATTCTGTCAAAGTAATTTTTAAAATTACCAGTAGCCTAAGTACGCCAGTCTCATTTAAATACTCTCAAAATTCAACAGGAATACAGACTGAATGTTTTTAAGCATTTAAAGCTGTAATGTAATGAACCAAAATAAATATAATCTGAAGTTTGTCTTCAAATGTTTTCTCTTCCATTGCCATCTAATAGAATAATTATAATGCAGTCTCAGAATTCATTTTCTGACCTCAAGTAACTTTCATTTTAAAACATGAGCAATCTACGTGAGAAATAAAAACAGCAAACACATACAGAGACAACACAGAAAAAAGCCAACTAAGCAATGAAACGAGAAACCCCTGAACCCTTTTCAAACACCCCACAAAATCCATGCAAGGCAGACTGAAAGAGTTATAGAAAAAATGTCAACAAATTTCTAGTAGATAACAGTAAAGGAAATAGAGCCAGATTCTTTGTACACACCCAGTGACATTACAAGAGTAAATGAGCATAAATTCAAGAAAATTCCAGTCAACCAGAACAAAAATGCTATTATAATGGCTAAATATTGGAAAAGGTTGCTGAGAGAGGTTGTATGATCTGCACCCTTGAAGATAATCAAAACCCAGCTGAATATGATCCTGCATTGAGTAGGAAGCCTTCAGAAATGGGCTGAAATACTTGTATGATAATAATTATCTTGAAAGGCCATTTATCATTTAATTAATTTCAGTTCAATAGCCAATGACCTTGCTTATCACCCTACCCTTTATTCCCTCTGAGGTTAGAACGAAATACCTGAGAATGAGTCTATCAAGTACGCTTAAGTCTCTTTGAAAAAACAACATGACATTAGTGGACTCGAAGAGGTGATGGGAAGATCAATTTTTGCTGAGGTTGTCCCATCAGTCATATGCAACTGCATTAACATTGCTCCAGTGTTCTCTTTGACTTTACAGTCACCCTATGCACTGACTGTGAATGTGGGAAAAGCCTGACCCAGAGGCAAGAGGAGATCAGGAACAGCACAGTACTTCATCTGGAAGAAGGAGAAGAGGCAGCAGTGGCTGTTTATTCTGATGCAGAGACATGTAGTTTATATTGATTAAATCAGAGAAGCCAAGACTCTGTGACCTTTTAAGGCTGAACAGCAGGTATCTTTCACAGTGAAAATGACAGCAGGAACATTGTAAACACATTCTTTAGTGTAGAACACTCAAGTTCCCCCCAAAAACGTGCTTAGTATTTGTTAAAGAGGAATGTGGATTTCTATTACTTACAAACATAATCAATCTTTTTATTATCTATTATTTGGTGATTTAAAAACAAATAAATAAAAATATTCTTTTTTCTTACCAAAATCTGAAATCACAGAATGTGGCACAGTTACCTGTGTCTGATGGGCACTACTGCTCAAAAGTTAGAAATAGAGGTAAATGTCAGCTTGTTAACAGTTTTAAAATCAACTAATTCTTATTTAACCAGATCTTACCTCGACTTCTCCTGTATATATTTCTGAAAGAAAACCAAAGAAATTTGTGAAAGAGCCCTAACTAAATGGACCCATGCACTTTAAAGTTCGATAATTGCAGTAAGTATTAACAAGCTAGGAAACAGTTTCCCTGTGTCTACCTGCTATCAATCAGCATGGTCTTATGAGATATAAACTTTTCTAAGCGGTACTTATGGTGACAAAGAGAGGAAAACAGAGAACCAAATAATATTATTCAGCTACAAGCACTTTAAAATAAACTTTTTGAAAAGCTCAGGGCATTATTTAGACTCCCAGGCTTTTGTAAGTTTTTACTGTTTTGACTTGTGTGGAAAAGAAAAAGAAAGCTGCAATTACCTAAAAGTGTAAACTCACTGCTGTGCTAAGCTTCAGCTTTCTTCTTAGACAGTATTGCAGGTTACTAATTAAAGTTTGACTGACAAAATAAACTTATCAGGTTAGCAACTGCCTTTTTGAAGGGAGTGGAAAAAACAGAATTTATATTGAGGTGAAAGAGACTCTTGTGAAATTTCTAATCAGTCTCTCAACTGCTATGGTAAATGCCTTGTAAATTGCCTAAATTCTAACTGTGTAATATGAAGGTTCAAAATTAAAGTGGTGTTTGTTTGAAAAACCATTGAAATGAAAAGTGCTGAATATGTTGGAGAGTTATTTGTGTTTCCCTGGAGATGATCAGGCGCTGAATTAGAGTCTATGACTAAGTAAAATGTAGAAATATTTTTTTTAATTATTATTTTATTTTTGAATACATTATTGTCCTAGTTTAAAAAATTACGATTTTAAAAGTTGCCAAGTTCAGAAGTATGAGCATAAAACATTTCCGAAGCTGTATCTATATGTGACATCTATATTATGTAAAGATATATGTCTTCAGAATTACTCAAACAGGTTACATACATACATAGATGCTGGTAAGACAAATAAAAATGATATTTTGAAATTTACATATGGCATTATTTAAAGTATGTGTCATTGGAAACATTTCCTTATTTAATGATCCCTCCTTGGAGAGTATGCCCTTGAGCAGTAAGGACATTTGCATCCCTCTTTTAAAATTAAAGTTAATTTGCCTCATCAACTCCCTTAAAGTAAAAGTCTAAGTATCTGAAACAATAAACTATTATCAGGCTTTATCACAGCAATGTCAACTTTTGAGTGATGGGCTTAACACTGAAAATAGAATGTGTACCTTAAGGTGTGTAAAAAGTGTATATTTTCAAGGATACAGGCTTTATGTTTCAGTCCTGATGTACAAAACACAATAAACCATGATAGAGCATGTTTTGTTCCATTGCCATATTTTTCAGAGCTGCGTATTTGAGATTAGTGTTTGCTGTAATTTACTTATCCCAATTTCTGTAAAAATGGGAGAGATATAATTGATAGATTTCTTTTTTTCTTTAAAGGTCATTAAAAGTAGAATTCTTTTTGTGTGTTGCTACATAGCGACACCTTAAAACTTTTCCTTATAACCATTTTGAAAACTGTATCAATGATAGAGATAGCTATTAAAGATCCAGTTGCTTATTTCTGTCTGCAGATACTGGTTCTTTGGAAATTTTATTAGCTAACACAGACTAACTCACAGCTTGTGCCTCAGATGCAATAAGCATTCAGCAAGAACTAATGACTAGTATGAAGGAGTACTGTGCAAATGGCCTCACAGTTTCCAAAAATGAGAAGAGAGCAGGAAGGGAACCATCATGTCATCCTGAGTTATCAGGGACACCACATTGTCCCTCAGTATGGCACATCTTCAGAATTTGAACAGTCAATAAATCCACATGGGATCATGTGCTAATGAAGCGTGCCAAAGCAATACAAATCTGTAAGCTCAGCAATAGGCAGTGTTATTGAAATTAACCCAAAAGGTGAAGTAGAAGGATCTTCACAATTACTTTTTAAACCCTGACCACTTAGTTTCTGACATGGAACAAGCAAAGCATGGGACCTGATGCAAATCTGTTGGTGTTGGCTAGCAGTTACATTCTGCAGCTGGAAAAGAATAAGGAGATAAAACATCTTGCTTGAAGTTATTTCCTACATCAGCTATATATATCTCCTCAAGGGTTTAATATTCTGTGTTTGCAAAACTTCTATTTTGTAAAATCTCCCCCTTCCCTTTGCATGTATGTATACACACGTATAAATACACACAAACACACACAGAGGTAAATCTTATTTATTAATCATATCAGAGTTTATTTATTTTTTAGGCCGCTGCTTGTTCTATATATGGATATTCTGGCACTAATTATAGAACAGATTGTGTTGGGATTTCTACAGGACTCCACTATGGCAATACAGATTAAGCAATTAACCTTGATGTCACTGTAATTATTAAGATACTTTAGCAAAATGAACTAATTTCCCCACAGGATGTTCTGCTGAAATCAACTTCCACTCTTTTTAAGATGCCAAAATAGAAAATGTTAATGGAAAACTAAGTTTGCAAGTTTTGTAGAATGCTGGGTCTTTTCAGTGGTCATCTTTTGGTTTTTCACACAACAGCTGATGCCAAACTCACAAATATATATTTTCATAGTAGATAAATAAAAATGCATGCAATAATACTCTGTGGAGGTCATTGAAAAAATAGGGAAAAAAAAGAAACAGGTAACACCTCTTCATTTGGTGCCTTTACCATGCAACTTCTAACCTTAAAATTTTAAAATATACAGCCAAGATAAACTGGCTTGTATTTACATTCTGTACACTATTCAGGTAATAAAACTGCTTGCATCCAAAATGAAAACTTTATATGCTAAAATCTGCTATATTAGAAACACCATTATATGAAATATTTTGTCTTCATATTTGCATATATACTTAAATTTTAAATTATTCATAGTTACCTTAGTTCTTAAACTTATTAAAATTACATTTATCCCAAATGATACTTAGTTTTAACTAGCTCAAATATGAAGTAAATATTAATGTAAAAAAAGATTTAAAAAAATCTCATTATTGGGGTCTTTTCTATGTATAGAGCAATATTTGTCTTGCAGATTTTTTTTTGTAAAAGAACAAACATTTTCTTGAGTCAACAATTACATTTCGATCATTATATGTAATGATATTAAGACTAATTACAAAAGCAAGATAAAAGGAAGAAAAAAAAATTCAATAGAAAAAAAGGCAAGAAGCAGACATTATTTTACGATATTATTTATTTTTTTAGAAAAAATTCTGAGTTTTAATACATTTTTGAGAATAAATTTGAATGTATTTCAATTAATATTTAAAATTCTGAGTAACTACGTGGTAAACTAATGAAATAAACATTCAGAATAATAATTGTCATAAAATTAATTGTATCTATATTACAATAAACTGTAGACATTACTATTATTAAGCGGTTTCATTTACCTTCCTATGTAGGAATAAAAACACAGAAGAAAAATGGTGAACATGAAGACAAAAAAAATCTTAATTTTTTAGATTAGATAAAACTCCACAGTTTGCCTTTTTTATAATTCTTCTAATGCAGCACATTTGCATAGTACTGAAGTCTATTCAAGCAGCTACTTCAATTATAAATGGAACTGAAGCTATTATCAGTTACATTGGTAATTCTTCAAATAATGCTTTTTTTCAAAAGGAGGAACAGTCCTTGAAATTCCTCATTCTCTCTTTCATAGTAGAACCATTTTCTTCTTTTTCTTCAGATCTTCGTGGTGTTGAAGGGAAAATATTTAGAAAATATATAGGCCTTGTCAGGCTGCTGTTTCCTGGCTGTACCTATTTAGAAGAACTCAGATTTTTTTTATAATTTTTTTTTCCATTTTAATGGAGAAACAAGACTTTTAGGCTTCCTGAGATTTCTTTTTTGTTTTGAGAACAGTGGAATATTTACAGACAGATGTAATAAACACTGTCAAATAATTTGTGTTTTGGCATATATAAAATGTAAATATGTTTTATAAAATGAAATGCACAAGCAGGTCGGGCATGAAGCCGACTAATTCCAGGACGGGCAACACCCACGAATGCAGGAAAGACAATGCCCCTGCTGGGAAATTGGGAAGCACACTATTAACACCAGAATAAAGGGTAAATCGGGATTGGAATCAGTCCTCAGGGGGCAGTGGAACTGTGAAGTGCCCGGTCATCACGGGAGATACAATCGGGATAACACCTCCCATTCAGAACTTCACCTCCCGTTCATACACCGGAGGGACAAAGTTAACATTCATCTTTCTTCAGGAGCCCCCATTCAGCAGACCAGACGGCAGAAATTAATATGAAGAAACCAACCCAAAGACAAAGAACTGTGGGGATATCCTCTGCCACAGGCCAAATAAACTGTATAAAAGAGGACCCCAAAAAGGGCCAATTTGTGAACAGGGGCAGTTACAGTGCGACAGAGGCCATAGCTGGGGTTCACCCAGTGCCGATCCTGGGCATCGACACTGAACTTCTGATTGCTGGCTTGCCCAAATTTTATGTCCTGTAATTCTTTAATTAATAAAATTTTATTTTATTAATTGGAATTGGTTTGGAATTTATAACACAGAGATGCAGCTGCAGTGGAGCCATTTATGCAGGGGTGTGTAATGAAATGAATGGAAAAATTAAGAACATCTTAACTAACCAATTTAGGATACTGAAGAATTTACAATGTTCTAATAAGAAAGGGAAATTTAATCTGCAAATGTCTGTTTCTACAACAATCACTGTTTTGATTGAAAACAGGACTGCCCTAACTACCATGTGTCAGGAAAGGCCTGTACCTGATTGCTCCCAGCAAAGGGCAAGCTCATTTCTCTCTTGCTCTGTCCTACAGGAGTCATTGCTAAAAGCAGCAGTTTCAGTAACATATTCCCAAGAGCTGCTAGCACAACACAGCAATCCACTGCTGACTATTTGTGGCCATTTGTTTATGATTTGCTCTAAATTATTTTCTTCAGTAACATGTTTTTTCACTTGACCATTTTTCACTCCTTTCCTCTGATCTGCAGATATTTGTAATAATGGTAAACCTTGTCTATCTTTAACATGTTAAAAGCTTCAGTATATTTTAATTTCCTTGTAATATCCCAAAGAAAATATTCTATAAAACACTTAATTGTGAAAATTATTGGTTAGTAGTTCTGTTAATGAGCTGGATATTACTCCCTTGGAATACTTAAGTAGGTGCTTTGAAGGTGTTCCAACCATGAGGTGACAGATGCCTTCCAGACAAGTACCACAAATACACAAATTACATGGAGAAATGGGAAAATTATAAAGAAGTTAAATTATTCACTGGGATCCCTGCAAGAGCTGAATGCAGGAAAATAAAGAAAGAAAAAAAAAAAAAGACAAAGTACAGAACTGCTCTTAGGTGAGTTATAGTGTATTGAATAAACATAGTTATTTAACTTTTAATTTGTTTGGTCTTGTTATTGTTGTTTGGGTGGTTTTCTTTGGTCAGGTTTTTAATAAATATAATAGATACATTTACAAAAAAAGGTCATTTTTCTGCTTATTGACTACCATAAGGAACAATATTATTATGGTATTACACATTAATCAGTACATTTACCTACTGAAAATATTTTTAAAAGTGTGTATTTCCATTTCTGTAATGTGTGGCTATGTGATTCTGTAATATACTCAGCAGGGAGACCATAAGAACTTTATGCCTTCCCATCTCAGAGTCCAAAGCACAGTCCTTAGGTCTCCTTTCTCTTTTACTGGGATGTTTTTCCACATCCTTTATTTCTCTTTCTTGTACCTGTCAAAGAGTCTTGTTTTGCCAGCTCTTTGCAGCCATTCAGGTGAGCAAGGGGTGGTTGCAGGGCCCTTTGAGGCGACTGAAGCGTCCCAGGGGAGCAGAGGCAGGAGAGGCAGGTGAGCAGGGTGTGGTGTGCGGGCAGGGTGCAGCCACCTCTCAGCTCCTGGGGGCTGGGTGTTAGGTGGATGTGGTGTTTCGGCTGGGGGCTTTTTTGGTGTTTGTTTTTGTTTGTTTGTTTGTTTGTTTGTTTAGTTGGTTGTGGGGTTTGTTTTTGGTTTTGGTTTTTTCCCCCAATTTGACTAGACCCAGTCACACCGCTCTTGGGGACGCTGGTTGCAGGGGTGTCTGAGCCTGCTGTTCTTCTGGAGCTCTGCAAGAAAGTCACCTGAGAATGGCGAGAGCAGGTGAGGGATCTGCTCTGTCCAGTGGCAGAGCTGAAGGAAGGAGTGGAAAGGCCAAGGAGTATCAGGGAAAGACAAACAGGCTGGTGGAGTTACACCCTCCCAGTCCTGAGAGAAGATCCGCAGGAGTTAGAGGAGCTCTGCCTGTCTTAGTAGCATGCTTTCTACATAGTAGAAAGGGGTTCTAATAGCCCAGAGGGAAAACAGGCTCAAGGGAAACCTTATCACTCTCAATAGCTACCTGAAAGGAGGCTGTAACCAGGTGAGAGTCAGTCTCTGCTTCCAGGCAAGTCTCAATAGGACAAGAGTACACAAGCTGTGCCAGGGGATGTTTAGGTTGGACATTAGGAGGAATTTCATCACAGAAACAGTGATTCAGCACTGGAATGTGCTGCCAAGGGAGGTGATGAAGTCATACTCCCTGGAAGTATTTAAGAAAAGACTGGATGTGGCACTTAGTGACCTGGTCTAGTTGATGAGGTGGTGTTAGATCATAAGCTGGACTATATGATCTCAAAGGTCTTGTCCAGCCTAGCTAATTCTGTGATTTTTTTTGTCCCTTTGTCAAAGGTCCTTGATTTTCCTTTCCCTCGTGTACTGACATTACGGTAGAGTTTTCTTTTGAATAATCAATTACCTATTTCACAAATGGCTGCCCAACAGATAATGGACAATTTGTTTCACTGGTATCTGTTGCTCAGGGCTAAAAATGCTATCACCTTGTTTTCTATATTGTGCAATTTGAATTTTTTATTTACGTTCAATAAGGTCATAACAGGGCTTTACAAATAAGCATATTCAACACAGCTTTTTCCTCTCTAAGTGTTTCCATAGCCAATACATTTCTGACGTTTTTGCAATATTCTTTTATTTTTGTATGGGCAGTGTAATTGATGGATTATAACGGGGAAAGCATAATTTCTGAAATTCTCTGAATCAGAAATGTTGAAGAATCAGGCTTTTGGGAAGAAAATATTCATAAAGCAAAATTAGATACATAAAACTGTAAAAGAAGATGGTATCATATTGTCTGTGTCAGGAAAATGAAAGACCCTATTAATTTTTTAAGCTAAAAATTACCTATTTATTCCATTCAGATCTAATAGTAATTGAAGCAAAATTCAGAAATCTACACTTTGTAATTTTACATATTCATTTAATGACTGTAGGGACTTTCTTAAGAAACCTACAAGTCAGATGTACAGACTCTCTTAAAAAGTTATTATTTTTTTGATTTCTAGCAGTGTTTCTATGGATACTACTGCACATACTTCCTCATAAATGAAACTTTGACAAAAAAATTAATAAACAAATAATGCAAGAAAGAAAAGAGATATTACATGCAAAAAAAAATCTTTGGTTCATGAGTATGTAAAATGCAGACGTGTGGATGCTAATCTAATATTTTGAGAGAGTTAGTTACAGGCAATATAAGAATCAAAAATTATATTGATTTATCATCTTGCATACGTTTATGCATTCTGAAACCTTTTGGAATATATAGGCCTGCCAAGAAAACACCACCTATAGTCTGATGTAAATTAAATTCTTTAGCCTGACTTTAGGACTTATTTAAACAACCATAAAACTGGCAGATTTAAAGAAAAACATTAATTTGTTTTTCCATTCATTTCATAATTCCCTAAGTTGTCTTTTTTTCTTAAGAAGTAGGGCAGATTCAAAACTGTTATTCTAAACCAAATGCAATTTAATAGAATCTCCAGAACATTTATTTGTGAAGCCTTTCATGAAAACAAGCAGCAAGATTAGGAAAGAAACAAAAAACTCAAAAAATCTAAAATAAAAGGTTCAAGCAAAATAAGAACTGACTGTTATTTTTTCTTAAAAAGGCTGCAGGAGGTTCTCAATCATACCATTACATTAGGAAAGAAAAACCATAGGTACTAAACTGTTTGAAAAAGGTAATAGGAAAAAACCCTTTCATAATATTTTCTTTTTCAAGTATGTCTTTATATATGAAATACTAAACAAAAGAGAAATTACCTTGCTTGACCTAATTTTAATCTATAATTCTTTAATGCATACATACTGTCAATTGAAACAGGAGGAAACACTGTTGTAGAACAGTCACCTCCACAAACTGTCATTATTCTTCTCTCAACTTTGATGTCTTCATAAATTTTAAGATGTCATATTTATCAGCTTTGCTGGATGAGAACAGCTTCTTAGATCAGAGAATAAGAGTTTTTTAGATGTTACAGAAATTACTAAAATCTGTAGAAATGTGAGTTATCTAAGAGTAACTATCACATTTGTATTTTTCTGTCATTCTGTCATTCATAATGTTGCATGAGAAGGAAACCTCATGAAGTATATTTTGGGCTCTTATATATATATATGTACATATATGATATGTACATATAAGTATTGTTTTATATGACAATCATTACAACCCAACCTTTTCCAGGATATTGGCAGTTTGGGGTTGTTGGTTTGGGTTAGGTGTTTTTTGGTAGCTTTATTTTGGTTTTGAGCATAGAAGGTCATAGAAGAAAGCTGGTTCCCTTTGTTTAGCTTTCACCTATGTGTCATTTCCCTGACATAAAGGAAACAGCTAAAAGGGAGCAGCCTTTATGAGAAGTAATTCCACTCTATAGATTAATAAAGACTACACCAACATTTTTAGAAAACTGAAAGCTTAAAAATTATTTTTCCCATTGTTCATGTACAAGGGTATCTACCATACTGAAACATTTAACAGCCAAGAATAGGTCACCTACAGTATGATGCAAAACAAAATATTGATTTTTAATGTAAACACACAGTACTGTAGTGGCATTAACAAGTTCCTCATTTTGTTTATGTATTGCTGACAAGAATGCTGTTTAGCATAAACATGAGTGGATGTAACCTTTTCTTATTGAGGAACCATCACTAATAAGACTGTCTGACATGTTATAACAAGATATTCACTAGACTAATGTGAACGTATTGACATTGACATATGACATGGCTTTCCTCAGCCTACTATATATCACTAGTTTTCTCCAAGTCAATTGAAATCAGTCTGTTGGTCATAAAGAACTTGAAACTTGTGTCATGAGAATTTGCTTTTGATAGCTTCCCTGTGATGAGGTATTTTCTGGTTCAAATCCCTCAGCCTACTTATTACCTCTTCCCCTTCTCATTAGCAAATAGCTGCAGAAGAGCTATGCTTTTCAGTCATTTCTCAATTAATTTGCATGATACCACAGGGTTTTCTGAATTTCTCATTTAATATCTGACCTTATCAGTAGTATTACTAGTAATTTTTGAAGATCTTTTCCTCTCTTATGATATCTCACCAACAGTATTTCAACATCATGAAGAAGTATAAAATTAGAAATTGTCGCCTCAGATCCCATTTGATACCTGCAGGGACCCTGTAGTGGAAAACTGAAAGGGTTCCTTAACATGAGGCAGAACACTAAAACCTAATTATACCCTACAATGTTCATATTTTAAAATAAGATACACTGATATAACCACCCTTCTTTTCTTATTCCTTCCTCTGTTCATTTCTTTTATTTCTTTCTTTTGGAGCAATCATCCTGACTTTCTGGTCCCATTTCATATCAACTTTTGAGAAAATTATCTATAAACTGAAAAAGCACTCAGAAAAGATGAAAAAGTTCTGATAACTCTTTCAGGGTCACTATAGATATCAATTTTATATTTCAAACTTCCACAAGAAATTCTTATCCAAAGAGATAAGGACAATTTGAAAAAGTATTAATAACTGTTTTCCTGATATTTTTATATTTGCCCTTCAACACTTATAAAAACTGTTGTTTTGTTGGGGTGTTGACCACACAACCTTCTTCAGGCTATTTTCTGTTCTTGTTAGAAGTCACAGAATTGCAGATTCCAGGACTCAAAGTGAACTGAAAAGATCACCTGTAGTCCAAAGATGGCTTCTTTGGGAAAAAAAAAAAGCTTTTTATGCTAATTGCTGCATCCTTCTACCAGTATTCATTTTATTGGGACAAAAAACCCCCATGAACCAGGAATATTTTTATATGTTGAGTATTCATTTGAGTGATAAATTGCTGTGATGACCAGCTGCTTAGAAAAAATGGATGAAAAATTGTGACTTCCAAGGAGATTTAAAGTTTCATTATGTGGCTGGCGTGGAAAGTTTTCCAGTAACAGGAAAGGTCTGTCAGTTACAACAAATAGCAGAGATGAGAGATTACAGGATTTTGAGTAAAGTTTACTTTCAAGTTATTGATTTTCAGCAAATTACTCAAATTCAGAAGAAATACTGTTAAATATACAACATAAGTGTATATTAATTTCTTGTCAATAATTTCTGGCATCTTGAAAACAAAATAGATATTAATATTGCAAATGTGTCAAAGCAGAATTTTAGAGGAAAATAATGCACTTTTTTCTTTTAGAATAGTGCCATATAGCGTTACAAAATCAATGCAAAACTCATTTCTCATATCGAAATTTTAATCTTATTTTGAAGACATATCAAAACATTTTCTAACAGGATGATTTATAAAGTAGTACATTATAGCAACTTACGATGACTTTAATAAAAATGTATTGAAGCTATAATTTTAATTTTTTTTACAATACAAGAAGATAGTATTGGATGAATCTTATTGTGAGATAAATTGAAATTAGTCTTTTTAAAAAGTTGTAATTGTGAGAAGTTATATGACATTCATAAATAGTGGAGATATGAGATATGCGTATATCAAAATTAAGAGCTTCAAATTCAAATTTTTGCTTTTACAACACTACGATATCACAAAAGCATTTAAATTTTTGATTACTTTTTGAAAGTGGTGCTGTACGACAGCAGCAGTGTGAATTCTGCAATGGCAGACACACAGATGATGTAATTTCTTCCAGTTCGACATATCAAGAGTGCCTACAACCCTGCCAGTTTTTAGGTATAACCTATGTAACTGTCTTTTCTGTAAACCAGAGCCCAGTGAGCTCAGTATAAAACCACACGTAGGCTTCTCCACGTAGCAGATCCCTAAATTTATCATATTCTCATGGAAAGAAGTCTATGGAAAAGAAAATGATTTCTTTAGGGCAAGAAGTACTGCTATCAAGTCTCACCAAAAAAGAAGAGGTAGCACAACTGAAAGCTTTTTTTAAAAAATTTGTTTTGAACTTCCTATTCATGTACTTTAGAAAATTCTGTACCTGCTTTCACTATTTTAAGTTGAAAATTCACTATTGGCAATGAGCAATATCATCTATTCTTTATATCCCCTAGATTTTAGACTCTGCCAGAATCTGCTAAATCACAAGCCAACATTTATTTAATCTGTAATTTTCTCTTCTTTACATGAACTTTTATTGGCTTGTCCACGTGTCGCAGAGCTCTTAGTGTGATACACTATTGTTATAAAGTGTAGCTATAGCAAGATCCTGGCACTACATAATAAATTATGAGTTAATGTAGTGTTCTCTGTGTATCTTCTTTTATTCATAAAATGTAGAAATTTTAAAAGCCCCATTTGGGGAAAATAAAAAACATCAAAAGCATTTACATAGATATCCTTCATCTGTGAATTTTTGCACAATTCTCATGCAATTTTCTTTACTTCATTTAGGACTACATTTTATCTCTAATTAGATTCTAAAATGCAAAGAGCATTTCATTGACTTTTTTAGGTGTACCTAAATATTTTACCCCTAACACACATTAAAGGTATAGAGACAGTTAATGATGCAGATATGAACCTAGTGAGATTTCAAAGGATTTTACCAGTCTTCAATGGAGAAGTTTCTTCTGGAAATACTTAGTGTTTCAAACTCATACATGTCTATAAACTTTCAGGTATCTAATTTTCTGTGCTTTTCTGTATGTAAAAAAATATCATTATAATACTTTTAAGAAAAGAAAACACTAAATATGTTGATCTCTAAATATGAGAAGCATGGATATTTTTGTGAACAAGCCTTAAAAATCTTTCAGCAAACTTGTTATGCTGATACAATTTATGGCACAATCCCATGCTCCCTAATTAAAAACTAATGACTAAAGCTTGCTGCTGAATTTTTTCTAACATTTTTAAATATGGGTAATTACTATTCAGTAAAGGCACATATATGATCCGGGGCCAGTTCTGTACAAGGCTCACACCATGTTGTGTGAGCTCACAATGCTCACAAACCTGCTTCTGTAGTGCTTAACCCCTGGAGCAATGCACTGTCCCTGTGTGCACTTGTCATACTGTTTAGTGACAAAGCTGAAATACCACATTTATACATCTCATTTTACTCTGAGGGATCTTATTCCTCTCCATAGAGAAATTAGTTTATACCTCGAACATGTGAATTAACTGAATACCTTTGAACATTGTACACACCTACATCACAGTTCAGTCCTTAGTAGATAGTCAGTGCCCATTGTTTTTATTAAAAAAAAATAAAAAGTGATGGGATTATGACAAGTATTGTTCAAATCAACCTCCCCTTCAAACCCTTTTCTGCTGCTTAATCCATCAAGAAATTCAATGGTTTGCAATCCAAGCAATTGGACAGAAGGCAAAAGGCAGGAACTGACACACAGGAACTGCCACCCGAATGTGAGGAAGAACTTCTTTACTGTGCACTGGAACTATCAGATGTAATTGTTATGTAAAGCCTATTTGGTAGAATATCTCTACTGAAAAACCTGAATGAAAACAATTCTAAAAATCTTACAATCATAGAATCATTAGGGTTACAAAAGACCTCCAAGGTCACCGACTCCATTTGTCTTGATATTCTGCACCAACCACCTTATCTTGTTTGTCCTATGTCTAGTATCAATCATATCTTGTAATGATTGTTTTATCAAAGCTTTTATTCAACATTTCATTTTAAACTGAAGTCATCTAATGTCACAAAAAGTAATGATTCTTATTAACATTTCAATCAGACACTTTTTTCAGGCTATATGGATTTATCCATAGTTTCATTTCAAAAAGCATTTCTCATCTTTTAAGACATTTTCTGTTCATCTGAATTTTATCTCTGCCTTGTAGCACAACTAAAAAGACAGATTGAAGCTCTGTACTTTTGTATGTTAAAAAGGATTTTGAAACAATATAGGCTGAAATGCTTCATCTCAAAATCTTGCTCTGAAGCTTGCATAAAAGAGCATGAAAAAATCCAGTCTGAGCTGATCTATAAGAATATATTGTGACCTGCATAGTAAAGATTTCAGTGGGGGTTACATTTGTGTTTGCTACATACACAGATTTAGTGGTGAGAGCCAGAAGAACACTTTATTTCACGGGATGATTGACTATGTTGGTCATAAATAGTCTTAATAAAATCTTGTTCTTAATCATGATATTCAAATCCCACATGATTATAAAAAATGAGGGTAACAAATAGAATGGATTTACTGGATCTGCAAGGGTATTTGTAGTACAAATTCAACTGGTCATGCTTTAGAGAAAGAGATTTTTGATGCTGACATCCCCTGTCAGGAGAGCACAAGTTTTACATTAGGAGAAGATGACAGGACTGAATAAATGGAACATCAAGGGACTAGAATACACAGCAAATAGGCACAGCTAGGAGGTCATTTGGTAAGAGAACCAGCTGGATGCAGTTGGTGTGAGGGCACAGTGGCAAATCTATCATCTGTCCACCAGCAGAGAAAAGACACAGGAGACTGGACTGACTTCAAAGACTGCCAGTACTAGTAAACAATTTGAAATGGAAAAGCTGAACTGGAAACTGGTATTTTATCTTCACGCTATTTCTCAGCCCTTCATCATCGCTCTTTATTCCCAAATCTATCCTCTCCTTTTCTTACTCCTTACTTTTTC
Source organism: Prinia subflava (assembly GCF_021018805.1). Taxonomy (NCBI): domain Eukaryota; kingdom Metazoa; phylum Chordata; class Aves; order Passeriformes; family Cisticolidae; genus Prinia; species Prinia subflava. The sequence continues at coordinate 56,441,624 of NC_086250.1, read as the reverse complement.
ACTGCTCAGTTTCAGATACTATCTGATAGGTGCTTCAGGGTAAGAAATGCAGTTATTACTCAGCAAGTTGCATAAATATCTGCTGTGATTACTTTGTTTCTGAATGACTGATGAGAATTCTAGAGATACCTTCCTTTCCTGAAGTTACAAGGACAGCCCAATACCAGCTAACTAAATAGCTCCTTTGCAAATGGGAAACCTGTCACAAGGTGGTCCCCCAAGGATCAAATCTAGTTTCAACACTGTCTAATATCTTCATAAGTGACTTAGATGACAGCACTTGGTGCACTCTGTGGAATTTTGCCAAACACACCCAAGTGGGGAAGCGGGTACTTTGGGAGATTCACCTTGGAGACCTAGACAGGCTGGAAGAGTGGACTAACATTATGAAGTTCAACAAGGACAAGTGTAAAATTCTGCACCTGGAAAAGCGTAATTGAGGAGTGAAGCACAGGCTGGGATCTACCCATCTAGAAAGCAACTCTGTGGAAAGGGTTCTGGGGATCCTGGTAGGCAATGATTTCCATATAAGTGACCAGTCACTCTCTGCAGCAAAGAGAGCCAACAGGACTCTGGGTTGCATCGAAAAGAGCATCACTAGCAGAGACAGAGTATCCCAAATTACTCAGCGCTTATCAGGTACCACATGGAATGCTGTGTACGACTTTGCTCCCTGCTATACAAAACATATGTGGACAGGTTGAAAGGATCCAAAGAAGATCCACAAAGATAATCAAACTCTTATGAAGCCCGTCATATGAACTGGGTTTCTTCAGCCTTTAACAATGAAGGCTGAGGGGAGATCTTAATACCATGTTAAAATATTTAAAGGATGGCTACAGAGAAAAGGAGGGCTCTGTTTACAAGGAATCCCAAGTCTAAAGCAAGGTAATGGATATAAGTTACTCCTGGTAGATTCCAACTGGACACAAGAGAAAAAATTTTCACAATGACAGCAATCAGCAACCAGAACAATCTCCCCAAGAGGAGGGATGGATTCCCTGACACTGAACACTTAAATTCAGCTGGACAGGAAGCTGGACCACTTTACCCAGACTGGGCTTTTGACAAGAGAGTTTGGACCAGATGATCACTGAGGTCCCCTTCCAACCATTTATTCTATGTTGTATGAAATTCTATCTTCCATGTTTACCATGGCTGTTGACCTGTCCCATATTAATGGATTTTCAGGAAACTCCACTGACACTCTGTCTGAATAACTCTGTCCCTATGATAAATACTATTTCATGGGTAGCACTAAAGAGGATCTGACTTTATGAGAGATTTAAGTCTTTTCCACAATCCATTACTGTTATAAAATAACACATGCTCTAGATCCTTTCATTCAAAGTTGATCTGTAATGTTTTTCTGACTACTCAAAAAGACACCTTTTGGAGGGAAAATCTATCTCTGTTGTGCACATTTTTGCTGCATATTTACCTTGAAATTTTCATTTCATTTACTCTTGGATATAAATCTGACTGGTTGGCAGCACACAAAGTTTATATTCTATTTGCTTTGAGAACCTGTGGAGGCTTCTACAACTTCTGTTGCCTAAACAAAGCAAAACGCTTTGTTAAAAACCATCAAAGAGACTTAGGAACATGAACCTCTGTAGATCTGGAAGCCAAATATAATAAAATATAAGACACCAGGTAATTCCATTGAAATTACATGACTAATGTTTTTTGGATTTTGCTCTAATCTAGAAATAATGCTGGTATAGTCAGAAGAATTTTCTGCTTAATATTGCACAAGGAGGACATTTTAACAGTGTAAACAGTGATCCATTAAAATTTAAAGAATTTTTTTTTATTGTCAGGTTTTGCACCCTTTAATCATCACTTAATGATTTTTTTATAACATTAGAATTTTTCTGTAGCAATGAAAAAATGGCAGATTTGTATTCAGTTATTTGGAATTAAATGGAAAATTTTCTTTCTTAAAATATAATTTTATGTTCTTTTAAACATCATATAATGTTTGAATATTTTTCATGGATAATTCTTCATCAGTTGTGTGATGCAGGGGCTGAAAGCATCTGAGGTGATACACTTTATCATTAACAACACTTGCTACTTGCTTATGGTAATTGTCTTTATTTATGCTACCAGGCATGTATTAGCATGACAGGAACGATGGACAGCAAGTTAAACAGGTCTTACAATCAACACCTACAAATATAACTAATTAATCATGCCCATGTCAAGTTTGTCAGAAACACAGCCTTTCTGGGAGAAGGAAGGAGCCACAAGAAAGATTTTAACAGATTTAGAATGCTGCTGAAGTCTTAACAAGTAAGCATATGCAACAAAAAACTTATTTAATATTTGCCATTCTTTGTTGTCTCTGCTGGTACAGAGTGATTGAATAATCTATTTGCTATTTACTATAACTGCATGACATCCTAAGGTGCAACCATTTTCAATATGAATAAATGTTCTTGATAAATGTTGAATAGAAAAATGCTCTGGTGTGGAACCAATGAATTGAAAATCTTGCTTAGGACCTGATCCCATGAAACACAAAATGAGCCCTTTAAGTGGATATTCTCTCAATTTGTGTTTCTCTGAGAGTTAAGAGGCTGATTATCACCAAATATGTTCAGTATCCTGCAGGATCAGATATTAATCATCAGTGATTCTAGCAAATGAGAACATCTGATATGAAAATGTCATTAAAACTAGTTTTCTTCATCCTTCCTAAAATGTTTTTTTCTGTGAACTCAGTTTGAAAACATGAGAAAAATAGCCTATGGTCTTCTGAAGTTAACTCTTATCTGTCAAAACTCTATTGTTTATTTTCACTGTCACTGTAGATATATATTCAAGATGTTACTAGGATTTGTTGCTTCTTTACTGACTTATTGTTTGTATTTTAATTAATGATGGGAATTAAAAGTGACTGTAATACAGCATAATACAAAGACTGTTAGATGCATCAATCAAGCATATTTCATTTCACTAGTATAACCAATTTTTTAATTAGCAAATTTAGATTTGCATACAGAGGATCATATTGAAGAAGAATAATTGTGATGGGAAACAGTTTTGAAAGTTCATATCATCAATAAATGAAGACTAGGAATCAGATGCACAGCATTCTCAGTCACTGTATTATTGAAACCTAAAAATATTGAAAAATAATGCATGTTACATTACTTTTATGAGATCTGTGAGATTGTATATATGGTACTAATCACTTAATTAGTACATCCTTATATAAAAAGAAACACAATAATTAATGGAACAATGCATTTATCAAGAGCTCATTGAACTGTATTTTGATAGTTTCTATTACATGTTATGTTATTCAGATTTTGTTCAACAGATTGCTCACTAGATAAGTATATGTAAAGAATAACATCTCCGATTTACAGGAAATGGAAGTACCATACACTGGTAAATATATAAATAAGTGAATGTTCATGTAACTGTTTCATTTTGTTTAGAAATTAAATAAATAACTTTGAGTCTACTTTTAATAATATTCTCAGGTGTTAGGCATTTGGCGCTCCTAAAGTAAAATATTTTCAAAATTTCTAGTTTAATGGTGTCCACATGGACGTTAAAAGAATTGTAAAGAAAGTATAAACATGAGGTGAAAATAGGAATTTCAGCTGACTATTTAGTATAGTGAAAATAAACTAGATTTTATCAACATCTCGGATACATAAGGCAAATTCACAGGCAAAAACAGTTTTTGAAAATGTAGTATATCATATACCACAGTGACTATTGTTGAAAAGAGCCCACCATAGCATTTCATTCCAAATTTTTTGATTTAGAGGTGATAGTAGAGCCCCTACTCTTGGATTTTGCCTCCAGAGTAAGTTAGTCATGTAATGACTCAAATTTCTTTTGCTTACTCATTTCATGACCATTTATATAACAATTTCTTACATTTGTATAATGCAGTGTCACCTTCTGGGAGCACACACAATATGACTTTCCTTCTTTATAGGTCTTGGTTTTACACAGTATTTAGTATTGTAGAGTTACAGGGAACTTCTCCATTTTCTTATTCCCTACAGAAAAGCAGCATGCTTTTATCTTTCCCAGGATCTCACTTCTCAAAAGTCATTTAAGCTTTTGGGTGCCTATCTCTTTTCCAGTTCAAAAAAGCTTGAAGGTTTTCTCTAATTAGATTATTTTAACATATCTTTAATCTTTTAAAATATCTTTCATATTCAAGTTTATGTTCAAAATTAGTTTTTGTTTAAATAGTGTGAAACTGTGGGAAAAGTTTCCAATTTGCTAGCTGTATTTTTTACTTTGAGAAGAGATTGAGCTCTCAAATTTGATCCCAGCAAAAGTGATCTTTTTCTACCTATAACTGATTTTATGTGTTTTCAAAATGTACAGTTAGAATGAATTACAAATATTTTTTAAAAATTCTTAGAAAAATAGAAACAGGAAAAATATTTCTCTGATTCTGAGAACTACTAAAAAATGGAGTAATATTTTTAAAAAATATTTTCATGGGTAAGGGGAAGTCAAGGTGGTTCTGATTTCTAGTGATTGTTTCTGATAACTTTCTTTTATATTATTTGATCTTTTAATGGTTTTGTCTTCACTGTAAACTTCTGCATAAAGGAGTATTTAGGAAAGGAAGGAAAAGAATGTAAAGGCATTAAAAATTATGTAAAATTTTGGCTGGTCAGTATACTGCACCAGCCTCGGGCTGATAATCAGAGATTCACTTCACTGCTGTGCATAGAATTGTCTAAGCTAAGAAAACACCAAGAAGAGATAAATGAGAATGGTTGGAACTGTCATGAAAATCTGAAAACACAATAATAATGAAACATCTCTGTTTTTCCTCTCAGATACCTTTCCCCATGATTGTAAACCTGACTTAGCTCACAAATATTCATTGAAAAGAAAGACAAAACAAAAAAGAAATAAAAAGAATATCACTGCAGGCACGAAATTAAGTTTCTTGATGACAAAATTTACCTTGTAATAAGAGCAAATGTACTAATGCAAGTTTCCTGGGCAGTTCCATCTATATTTTTAGGTAACAGAAATATTAGCCTGTGTGTGTGTTAATAAACAGCATCTTTGCATAGAGAAACAATGGAATTTAATAAAAGTTTTATAGCTGCTGATATTATGAAAGTCTTCAGGTCTTTGTAATACAGCTAGGCTAAGGGAGAATTTTTATGTTATCAGCTTTTCTTTTTTAAGCCTATTCTTTTTGTTATCTTTCCTGACATCACTATGTAATCTGCAGCTGTGCCAATGCTGGTGTGACAATTCCAAATAAATGTAGTGTAAACAAAAGAAATTGGTTCCCTAACAATAGAATCTGTATGAATCCTTTCTGAAGAGCTTCATCCCCCAGTCAAGTTTCCTTCAAAGCAGCAAACTATCTGTGAGAGAGAAAATAAAATTTAAGAGATTCAAACAACAGTGAAAAGGACTAATGAATGGATTAGATGGAATGCAGCAGGGAGTTCAAGTGTTTATATTCATACTACTTCAAGGTCCTGAACTCCAGAGTGGTGAATTTACAAGGCTGCTTGTAAATACCACATATATTAATATTTTCATTAAGGATAACAGAAATGGTCAATTATAAAACAAAAGAGAAGACAAAAAAGAGAGAACAAATATTTAATTTTCTGATTCCACCTACAATTTCAAATATCCTTCTCCTTTACCTAACCATGTTAACTACTTAGAATTATTCAAACCCATACTTTCATGCATATATCCATGTCTCTGTGCCCATACATGTAAAAATATGAAATGTGTCTTTTTACTATTTCATTATTCATGTTTTATGTAATATTTATGTCCATGTTATTTACTGAACTTTTTAAATATTTTGTCATCTCTTAAATGAAGGAAGTCTTAGAAATTATTTTTTTTATTTTGTGAATTTCAGTCAACCAGAAACAGATTGCAGTAAGTTCTCTGAGTATCCATTAGTAATAAATTAAAAACTTGGACTTCAAAACAGGCTTGCTTGGAAAAAACAAACAAACAAAAAAAAGGAGTAAGGAACACAAAGGCTTCTTTAATTCCTAGTTCTTCTATTTTGAAAATATAATAATTTTCTTTAAAAACATGATAGTAAATGAAACAGTTCATAGCAGTAATTCCTAGTGTTTCACATTTATAAAAATGTAAAATGAATATTAGGTTTCAAGTCAAATGTTTACATGCAAATTTACATGAGTGTTTGCTATCATTAAGCATTTGCTTAATGATAAGATTATACATGGTTATCTCACTCTCAAGCCCAGTTTGACTGCAGAATCAAGTGGGTTTTTTTTGTTTTTTTTTTAATGCAGACACTGGCACATTTTCTGTTACAGTTTGGCTTACAATTATAGGAGACATCCCACCCTAAAATGTGGCAAACTCCACATGGGGTTCAGGGGGCTCTGCTCAGCTGTTCTAGCCCTGTGAGGGAATGATCTGACCCAGAACAGTCACAGCACCTGCTTCAGTGTGTGACCACAGGGACAATCACAAATCCAGGCTATGCACAGGTAGTGGGAAAAGCTGGCAATGTCACCTGAGGGCTGACAGAGAGCATGCTCTAGAACTCAGATGTCTTTTGCTTAAATTGCTATGGAAGAACCACAGGAAGATTCAAGACAAAATCTTAATAAATTAAATATTTTAGAGATATTATTGTAAAAAAAAATATAATTCTTGCTAAGTGGATTCAGCTACTGGTACAGATGCTTTCTAATAATTTTTCAAAGGAAATCAACATTCCCCATAAATTGATATGATCTTAAAGGGAATAGTATTAGTATTTGTGAAAGTCTGAGCAGGTGTTGCATCTACACACAGCAACAGTACAAAAAAGTAAGAATGATATGAAGACTAACATATTTCAAGCTCTGTCTGCAAGCATTATTGAGGGCCAGCAGATCCCTTTCTCTAAATACTTAGTTCTCCTTATCTTCCATTGAAGGTTGCCAATGAAATCTCAGTACATTTTTCTGCAACAGGGAATTCTGTCTAGAAGCAACTAAAATAGATCATTTTTTCATTCCTCATAGGCCAAAAAAGCACTCATCAGGCAGGATTGACTGTGAGGCATTGCTGAATTTGATTTGATTAAGACTGGCAAATTAAAGATGAAAGGCTTTGCACCACAGATGAATTGTTTTTAGTCTTTTTTCATAAGGTTATTATGAAAGTTTTAAAATCATTGTCAGTGTTATTTTCTGAATATGTGTTTTTCTCCTAGGATTACAGTGGAGTGAATGACAGAGGCCAGAACTGATCTTGATTCATAATGCAGATATGCAGTGAAAGGTTCAAAAATAAAAACCATAAGAAACCTGGAAGATGGCATACATGCTTCTCTGCATATGGCCTTTGTTTCTGACCTTTGCACCTGAAGGTCATTACAGAGACAGGACATCTCCAGAAATTTTGTCAAGATGAGGGGGATCATTTAAGGGCATTGTCTAAATAAAATTTGGAATTTTAAAAGATCAACATGTCTCCCATAGTAAACCAGACTGTTTCTACATCAAGTTTAACTAACCAAGAAATTAATAAAATATCAACATATTGCAGAGTATTTTTAGAAAGTTTATAGAAGTGTGAGTGCATGTGATTAAATGAATGTTACCTATATTTTTGGTAATGTTTATCAATAATAATATCCCATTAATGAAAAATAATGTTAAGAGCCATGAAGGGCACTGTTCTTGATCTCTATCTTGAAAAGATAAATGCTGTGTAACTGAGTTTTCCATTATAACCCACACACTTAGATTTTTTATGATAAGAGATACTTCACTTTTATTGGTTGAGAAGATCTCTCAAAATGGACTTACAATTGAATACTTGGTTCTTCAATAAATAGGTTTTCTACTTTAAAAATTACAAATTTCAATTTTGGATGTATTTTTTGTTATCATATAGGAATGGAAAAATGAGCCTAGGAGAGGTATCATGTTAAAACATTTTTAATTCTATTTTTAATTAATTGAGAAGTTCAAAAGCTGAGGGGTATTTCCAATTTGACATACCTATATTTTATACTGATCCATATTATATGTCATGCTGTCATAAAGCTTCATTGGAAAATCATTTAGTAAAACATACTTTTTCCATCTTGATTCAAAAGTTTTAAATTATACCACTTGATGTAATTAGGATTCAAGGTGAAATTTTTCAACCTATAAAGAACTTTCTTTCTGTCTGCAGTTGCATGTATACACAAAACTAGCTCATGGAATGAAATTATTCTAAATTGTCCTTTAAATCTATTAAAGTTAATGAATTAATCACAATCATAATTATTGCAATTATTACAAAATTGCCATAATAATCCAAATAGTTGAAGTAGTTATTAGTCCTGTGCTACATTTTGAATGTTGCAGTTCAACTTTGTTCTAATTATACAAAAACAACAGCAAAATGTGAAAACTTCACATTAATCTAAGTCTCACAATACTGCAGTAATCTATTTAAATTTTATAACTAATGTCATTGCATTAGGTGGATATCTCAGAATTTTTATGTTTATATATATGCATATTTTCATTTATTGTATTTATAGTTGTACTTTTTGTTTCTTCATAAAGAATTTTGTTTTGCAATTTTGTTTTAAGATTTTGTTTTAATTCAATCAAGAAACTAAAAAAATCTATTAAAAATTTTTATTTAACTTTGGGTAGTTTAAGATTATATATATGTATGATATTTCATTATCTAAATGTTTTCACTGGTGTATTTTAATGTTGAAATTGAGGGGAAAAAATGAAAATCATTAGGTTTTGTTGATGGAAGGTTCCTAGAAAGTTTCCAGCAATGAAACATTATGCAGAGAATTTGTCCTTGCCAGCAACACATGACCTTGATTGTTTGTATTTAGGCAATTATAATTAAAATATCTCCAAAAGAGAACACAATTTAATGATATTGCAGGATGTACCTGTCTAAAATTTTCATAAGCCTTCCCAATCATACATCTTAAATAGGAAGGTTTTTTGTACTATGATCATCAGTATTAAAGAGAATAAATTAAGCCAAAGTTAAATTTTTAATTTAAAAAGTTTTAGCTACATTTTAGTGATAAGAAATTGTTTTCCAGGGCCAAACTCTATCCTGTTCTCAAAATGACCTGTAACAGATGCTTTGGGATAAGCAAAAAATAAACGTATTAATATTTATGTGTTAAGTTTATTATCTCCAAGTTCATCATAAATTGGAAGATTTACCACAAAAAAAAAACCAGGAAGGAAAATTTACTTTTCCATTTTGATTATCACATTGTGTCTCTAAGTTGAATCTCTCATTTCTTTCTGTCTTTCAGGTTGATGAATCTCATAGTATTTGGTTTATTTAGATATAAGTTACTTCAGATTCAAGTAAAGGATGAGACCTCATGCCCTGAAAAAGTAGAAAGGAGGACAACATATGGCCAATGGAACTCACTGTCAATAATTGCAGGCTACAACTAAAGGAAGAATTAAAGTAATTCACAGTGATGTATTCTAGAATATCTCTAATCACTTAACCTAAGAGTGATTTTTGATTGTTAAATAATAACATCTTAGTGAAAATTAAGCCAAAAAATCATGTAAGTAGAAATTTAAAAATTAGAAGAAACTATTTTCATCTTGGAATATTATCCACATTACTACTGAGAAGATTTAATGAAGTGATGGTTCAGCATCACTTTGCTGAGAGGAGGTTATCAGAACTGAACACAATTCTCAAAGCTGGAGATAGCACAAAAAGAAAGGTAGAAATTAGTGTGATAGAAGAATTGGCATGCTATTTACAAAGACAATAAGGGCTTAATCAATATTGCTAAAAATATAATGAAGGTTCAAACTGAGATTTTTAGGCTTTTTACCTCATCCATGAAAAACGAGAAGAGGAAGGTAAATCACAGAGACAAAATACTTTGAAGGACAGTAAAAAAAATCTGCCTCTGACTAATAAGGTTGAAGATATTGCTATATTCAGGAAATGTGAATTGCCTGTCTCTGGACATGTCTCCCTCCAGACATGTCTTGACAGACATACAACAACAAATAACTTTGTTGGTTTTCAACTGCTGCTCAAAAATGTCCCAGTATAAGTATTTTGACAGAACATTGCTCATTTTCTAGTTTTGAATATAAAGTTATTTTTCTGTTGAGATATAGGGATTTTTATGTTGCTGAAAACAAAATCCTTTCCAAATCAAGGCAGAAAGACATCCTTTAGCTCTGATGAACATCAAGAACAAATATAAGCTAAGAAATCTGAGTTAGGTAGATTATAAAATTATATATATAATATATATATACACTCACATATATATATGCATCTTCCTAGCATTACAGATAGAAAAATGAACATCAGTTCAAATAAATGGCATCAACTTTTTTTTCTGAAAATAACAGAGATGGAGATTATAAAGTCTACATTCTCGTAAAATAAAACAAAAATATTGTTTGGTGGTTTATATTTTTGAAATAAAACCATTACGCAACTGATTTACCTAAAACTTTTTGAAAGTGACAGATTAAAAAACTGAAGAAAACTAATGGAGAAATTCTTGCTCTAGAAGAATTGCCAAGACATATATTTTTCAGAGCAGCCATGAATCTTCATGGTTGATTCTGCAGGGACTTTTCAGCCAGTGGTTAGCAAACGGGCTCCTTTCTTTTGATATTGATGGTGTCAGCTCACAGTTTTCAGGCCTGTGTGAGCTTTGGTTCTCCAAAGCTGTAAACCTCGTGGAAGTGGTCATTGCTTATAAACGTGGTGCAGACAAGTTGAAAAATCTTGAGCTGACTTACATCCTACTGACTTCAGGTGGACCATTTGTTTTGAATATTAAATCAGTGCACTGTTGGCTTAAGCTACTGTTCCTGCTAGAAGGAAAAGTATAATTTTTTATGCTTATATGATTGGCAAGTATTTGATGGATATTAAGGTGGTGGAAAGAAACACATCCTATGTGTGAATTTAAGTGTAATAACTCCAGTTAAACCACTCAAACTAGAGTTTCAAAATATCAAACTGTGACAGTAGAACTGTTGTATGAACACTGCTGAGATCACACCTCATCTGAGGCTCCACATCTGTCTGTTGGCATTGCCCACTGAATAAATAATCATGAAGACAAACACTTTGGAAACGTGCTCCAAGAGAGTGGGGCTTCTGCTGCCCTCCTGTTTCACATTGGTCCTTCCAGTCCTGGGTGTTTCACTTGGTTGCTCTCTGTAGTTCCCTTTGGTTTGAACTTTGATCCTGCAAACGAACTACAGCTTCCACATCTGTAAACAGTGTTAACTTCCACATGTGAATTGTCACCAAAATGCAGTTTGCAACAACTTTGCCCCAAGGTGGGCTGCAGGTGGTGGCATTTCTGTGTTCATTCCTGCTGCCATGAATCTACTGGTGATTACTCAGATCCACACGCACAGAGGAGGGAGAGCAGAGAAGAGGCATTTCAGGTATTGGTCAGCTCCCTTGGCTCTCTCTGCAGACAATAAAATTGCTGTTCCACCAACAGTGGTGTTCAGACCACATAAAGCTCAGTTGCTGTTTTGTCTTGTCTTGCAGGAACATATGTCTCTCTAGTGAATGAAGTCCAGGAAGAGATTAGTTTAGGTTAATCATAATGAATGCCAAATATGATAATCATTTTTTTTAAACTGAATTCACAAAATGCACAAAGATGTCATTCATGGAAGTTTTCTTTTTGTGTGTGTGGAGCAGGCTTCCCAGGAGATCTGACTATTTTCTTGCTATCATAGAATGGTTTGGGTTGGAAGGGATATTAAATCATCTAGTCCCAACCTAGCTACCAGAGGAAGGGATGACATCCCCTAGATCGGGTTTATCAGGGAAATGCTGTGTTTAAATGTTTCTTTGAAATTCCTGATGCATTTGTTCAAAACAAGGATTTGGAATTCACCCCAGTTTAATTTTTTTTGGTAAAATTAATTTTTTTCATGTAAGTTATAGTATTAAAAAAATGCATTTTAAGCATGTAGGATCAGAACAACAAGTGTAATAATGTTTTCCTTTAAGTAAAAAAAAAAAATTGTGATTCAATACCTGAGAGTCCACAGCCTTGAATTCCTAGAGGTCAATCTGTTTAATGAAATGCTAAGCCTGGTGGAAAGCCAGTTCAGTACAAGTAAATTCATTGATTTGCCATGGCAAGTTATAGAACAGCTTTGGGAAGGTTTGTAGGTTGAACTCCTGGGTTCCATCCTCTGATCACAGATTTTTCTGCAGTCTTCCAACCAGCTGTCACACAGCCAGTAGTGTATCGCACCAGCTTTTAGGCTGTGATAACTTCTGTGCATGGCCACAGATGGGTGATGAATGTTTGCTGGCACAAACTCCAGATGATTATGTATTAAAAAAAGATAATGATAATTATCAAAGCATTTGGGAGCTCTTCTTTCTCCTTCACTTGCCAGAGGATTGAAGATAGTTCCTGATCACTATTACTGAGAGGTGCCATGTGGAGAATTCTCTCTTCTGTAATTTATAGTTGCTTCTTAAGGGGTTTCTTCCTTAAGTCTAATGTCAAAATATTATTTCATAGTACTCTATATCCTAACATTCATACTTCCTTTCTCATGTCTAGAATGATGTCACTTACTGCAGGGATCTCTTGCAGCAGGTTAAAACTTAGAATCAGATTAATGTTTCCTCAGTTACCCATATGGCATCATAACATTTTCTTGTAGAAAGCAAGGAATCACTGGGTGAACTACAATGAAACCTGAACAGCATATCTGCATCGAGATTAACAGCTCTAAAGTCCTTGAATAGTATTGCTCAACAATCTCAGATATTCTGTTCTGAAATAATTGTGATATAGTTTTATTGACACAAAACATGAGTGTCTTTTGTACACCCTATGGATATTTCAATTATGACAGTTAAAATTATATGTCTGTTTCATAAAAGTATTCAAAATCTCAAAATATTTCTAAAACATTCATTTTAATAAGGATGTCTATTTCAGATTCTAAATCTGTTTCTTAGGTGAAACTTTGCCTTATTGAGAATACAAAGGGTAGGATTTGCGTAATTTTAATGTGGAAATGAGATATCAAATTTGCCTTGGCCATCAATCTTGTTTCCCCAGATGGCAGCATAGGAAACTTTCAACAAGGCAGTTCATGTCTATTTCAGTGTGAGATAAATCAACACATATATTAATTAATTGTACAGTTAGATACTATTCCAAATTTCTAGTCTTAGTAAAGAAGACACTTATCCCAGCAAGTGAGATATTTGAGAAAGATAAACCCTGTAAGAGTTTTACTAGTGAATTCAGGGTCAGTGAGTTCAGGTAGATTCAAGGGTTTGGCTTTTCCTTTTACCTATCAAGCTCTTTTCTTCAGTGTGCCAGAAGTGAAAATGAGGGTGTCAAAAATATCTTGCCTGGGTTGTCGTAGCAAATTTTATCTCTAATTTTAAAGACAATGTGACCCAAAAGCTGCATGTATGTCTGATTTCCTTCTTTACTGAATACTAGTTCTAAAGACTCACAATGAGCAATATAATGATGTTTTGACACGGGAATCTATGTCCTTTTGAGTACATTAAAACAACGGATTAAAAACAAAATTCCTTTGGATAACAATGGAACTGAGTAATTCTCTCACTAACCTGTCAAACACTGCCAGACATTTTACTGAAAATATTGAATTAATTAGAATTCAGGCATCACATTTATATTTTTCTTTTATTCCTAGGTAAAGCAGTAGGAATTTTGCCACTACTCCTTTGGGAACAGGAACTAACAGTATACTATTGACCCTTTTTTTAATGCATTTTCTAAATATTCTGTTCAAGTTCATTTAAACAAAAAATCATTGTCAGATATAATTTTATCAATTTTATCACCTCCACTCTTCTTACGCATAATTCCCTAACAGATTTTTTTCACTGACTGATTAAAAAACAAATAAAAACCTGAAAACAAACAAACAAAAAACAACCCACCAACCAACCCAAAAAGAAAAAAATCCAAAGAAAACCCAGCCCCCGAAAAACAGAGAAAAAAGAGAGAAAAATCTAGCCAGATTTGTTTAGATACTGTTATGTTCCAAATAAATCTAACACTCCTGTTTACAAGTAAATGTATCTAGGGGATATTGTTTTTCTCAATGAACTCCCTATTAGCATGGAATCTCTTTTCATAACATATGGAATTTAAAATATATATATCAATATTTACATTTAGATCTTAACTAGTTAAATATTGTTACTACATAAGGTATTTGAGCTTTACTTTGGCTAGCAGTTTAAATGATGTTTCCCACATTGTTTTTCACCAAAGACCATGCTGAGGTATCCATTTTTTACTGAAAGATTTATTAGAATAGAAAAAAATTCAAATGTATCAAGAGCTTAATCTTTTGACTACAAATCTATGTTTTGATTGATTATAGCTGTTGGAGAAACGTGTAAAAATTTATTTTTGACTTGCTGTAAGACAGCAAGTTATTTTTCAATGTGTCATGTACACAAATAGAAGAAGTGACAGCGACTTTAAACTCATATGTGCCTTTTTAGTTCAGTTTTTATCTCAGTTGTAGGAGGTCTTGAGAACAGAAAACTGTGAATTTTGTCTGCAGTGCTTTTAAATAATTGCTCCAACAATACTTTAATCAAACTATTAACTCAGTAGGAAAAGAATCATTTTGAAAACATCCAGAAAATATAAGCTGCCCAGTAATAATCATTAGTTAGATATTGTATTGCACATTCTGAAATTCACCTGATGCCATTTTACTACACATTGTAATGAAAAAATGTCTTTTCAGTGAATTATTGTGGGAGGACTGTAACAAAATGTTATCCATTGGCATTTAGAGGTGCGATTGAGGACTCTAGAACAAAGTTAGGCCCTGCATATATTTGTCTGTTGTCATATCTCTACACAGACTTCCCCAAGCTCCAATTTCAGTTATATTTACCTTGTTCTTAGTAAATGTTTGAAAGCATCAACACTTGACTGAATGCCAGCACAATCTTTCAGATAGGAGTCAGTTCACATATTTTTCTTATACTTTGAATATTCCTTTGTGAGTCCATCATCATCACTATGATCAAGTTTCATGTTTGACATATGTTATGACACACTAATGTACATTATAAACATGTTGCACATTAACCTTAATGGCACTGGGTCTACTGTGCTAACTGATGGCATTAGGCAGATGAAGTGCCAAGATAACATCATTGAAAAGACAACAGGATAACATCTTATTTTAATAGCATTTTAATTGATGCTTCATTATGTAATAGCATTGTGCATAGTGCCCAGTGGAAGTGTAATGTTCCCTCTAACAAAAGCTGTTCAAATTTGCTATTGCAGAGTATGTGTTAAACTGCATTTTCAGCCTCCTGCTGCTGCCATTGGTAGAAAAGTGATATTGCGGAGAAGAATCCCAGGTATAATGTCACTAAGTGAGCATTATCTGCTCTGTCTGCAGAGTCAAAAGCTAAAGTCAAAACTGTCCCAGACTTCAGCATGCCAACATTGAATCTACATAATTGTTTTTCTTGAATACTTCATTTTATACAATGTGACACTTTAAGCTGCCATAAAATGAGTGTGACTTCATGTACACCCGATATTAGAGAATTATACATTTTTCTGCATCTTGTTAAAAGCAAACGAACAAAAAAACCCCAAATCGTGTAATTTTACAATTCCTCCATTATTTCTAAGTAAAAGGCAAATATTTGTTTGCAAAGGGAAAAAGAAAAATACTATTTTGAGAATAAATTCCATTTACAGTTCTACATGTACTGTATGACTTCTATCAAAGTCAGTTGTATTTTTAACTGTGCAGAAAAGAATGGAAAAGCATAAAATGATGAATATAAAGTCTATTAATCTAATATAGTATAAATTATGATAAAGTGTATCTGTACCAGTATCATAACCAATGCTTATTTGATTTTATTAAGTACTGAAGTCTGACAAAGTATTTGGTGTCATGTGTTCAATAGGCTTCAACTTTAACAGATTCCATGTCCAGAAAAGACCAAAAATTCCTTTATTCTGATCTATTTGTTATAGACCATGTTACAAGTATATTCACTAGGTTGTGGTCATACTGAATTCACAAAATTTTAAAATCTTCTATTCTAGTAATTATCTTTCCATTAAAGATCATCCAATCTCCTATACTAGTCATGTCATAACTGTTAAAAGTTAGAATTTTGCTTTTAATCTGAATTTGTTTGTCTTCAGACTCCTGTGATAGTTTCTGGCTATGGTTTCACCTGTTACATCATGATGGGGTGCTTCATTAAACAGATCTAAACCAATTTCTGTGTAATTTGTAGAATCTACATTACAACTTTTTGTTGTTGTTTAAATTTATGGGGGGGTCCCCGGGGAGTGCCCCCCGGAGACCCCCGGGGTCCTTGAGGGGTAGTGGTGTTCCCGCGCTGGCAGGCAAGGAGACTCAGATGCCGGTGGGATGCTGATGAGGTGAGGGTTTATTCACTGAGGGAGGGGGGAAGGGCAAGGGGGGGGAAGGGAGGAGAGGGAAAGGGAGCATCAGGAGGCCTCCAGGGGTAGAGAGGCAAGAGGGGCAGAGCCTTCTGCCTTGGCATTCTTATCACAGAGGTTCAAAGGGGCGCGGTAACATTCTCCAGCCAATGAGGTTACAGATACAGGATACTGCAGGGAGGGTACAGACTTGGGATAAACCATACATTTTCCAAGGGTGAGACAGAGCAAACCATTTCCATAAAATGCAATCCCACAAGTCACCCTTTTTTTCTTTAAAATGTGAGAAGAGAAATATGACATATGACAATTAACAATTTAAAAAATGAAACAGTAATTACAGTTTTGCAGCATGAAACCAAATACAATTGCAGTAAGGATTATGTTATACGGTGAACAGTTGATCTGACCTTGTAATTGCAGTAGACGGGTTATGTGAGTTTATATTGCAAGATTTGAAACAAGTTAACAAATTTGTTTCAGCCTTTCCAGCGTGACTGGCCTAATAGTGTCTAGTCTTTTCCAACTGGCTTTTCAGACCACCACAGCCCCCAGCTTAGGCTGAGGCGCTGACCTCTGCTCCCACTCTAGGGACAGGAAAACACGTGGAGTTCCCCGGGCTCCACACACGGCCTCAGATTCTCACCCATGGATCTGAGCCAAATCACTCCTTTCACTTTGCAACTGGTTCAACCACCTAACAAAAGACCCCCAGTTTTAGGTCATCAAAAGAAAAACAAAAGAAAAAAACTACAAAAACCGTCAAATACTTTCTCAGACACTCTATCAGGTTATCAATCACCCTCAGAACTAACTGAGGACAGTATAAACCCAAAAAGCGTTACCGATTCAATAGTCTACTACTGATTCGCACTTTACAAGAAGACAATCTAAAAACTGCTTCCCTTGGATCCACACTTGTGACCTGAAAAGGCCTCTGCTTTCTAAATTAGAAAACAGGGGAATCTGCAATATGAACACACACAAAAGCTAGAAAGGCATAATTGTAAAAACTACTTCATGGGGATGGGAGGGAAATGGAGGGGTTTGGGACACCCTGCTGTTTGGCCAGAACAGCAAGGGACAGGGGCAGAAAAACAGGGAAAGGAAATCGAAGTAGCATTAACAATTATACAAGGCTGCAAAACTGGTATTACAAATTCACTTTAGCTTTGGGGTTTGGTTTCTTAGCGTTTACCTTGTGGGAATTGAAAAGCGGAAGATGGGACTGAGAGCACGTGGCCATGGTGGCCATGCGGTCACAGAGCAGCACGTGGTGTTAGCTGTGCCGTGCCGGGTTTAGCAGGAAGGGGTTAACTCTCGGGGGTTTGTTAAGGGAAAGGGGGTTAGGGAGAAGGAGCAGCGAGGGGAGGAGGGGGTAAGGGTAAGGAAGGAGGTTACACAATTTACAAAACCGAGTTTTGGAAGGTGCGGGTTTGGGCACAACTGAAGACTGCTTTTTCCTTCTCTGATGGCCGTCTGGCTGAGTTTCTTTCGCTGCTGTCCAGGGCTGCTTGTCCGCGCGGCTTCTCCCAGTGCTGGGGCCCGCGTGCGCTGCGGCGGGGCCGGGACCACGTGTTGGCTCGCTCCGGGACTGCCCCGCGCCGCGGCCGCTGGGCTAGGGCCGCTCCTCCGTCGGGGCCGTGCCGGGCCGGGGCTGCTCCACTGCCGGTTCGCCACCCGCGCCGCGGCTGCCGTGGGCCGGAGGGTGCCGCGCCGCTGCCACGCAGCCCGCGCAGCGCCGAGGCGGGCCGGGGCCCCAAGGGGCCGGGACCCGGGCCCGCGCCGGGCTGGTCGGCGGTGGTGGGACGGCCGCGTGGTGGCTCACGAGGTCTCTGCACGGTGGGGGAGGGGCCACCCCGGGCCGTGATGGCCCAGAACGGCCGCTCCACCGGAGATGGCACCGAAACGGAGTTACCATGGTCCATCTTGTCTCAGGGTCGCTGGTGCTGTTGCCCGACGTTGGTGTGTCATCTGTTGTTGTTTAAATTTATGGGGGGTCCCCGGGGAGTGCCCCCCGGAGACCCCCGGGGTCTTATGGGGTCGTGGTGTTCCCGCGCTGGCAGGCAAAGAGACTCAGATGCCGGTGGGATGCTGATGAGGTGAGGGTTTATTCACTGAGGGAGAGGGGAAGGGCAAGGGGGGGGAAGGGAGGAGGGAAAGGGAGCATCAGGAGGCCTCCAGGGGTAGAGGGGCAAGAGGGGGCAGAGCCTTCTGCCTTGGCATTCTTATCACAGAGGTTCAAAGGGGCGCGGTAACATTCTCCAGCCAATGAGGTTACAGATACAGGATACTGCAGGGAGGGTACAGACTTGGGATAAACCATACATTTTCCAAGGGTGAGACAGAGCAAACCATTTCCATAAAATGCAATCCCACAACTTTTGTCATAGTATCATGAAAAAATAAATAGTTTAACTTAGATTGTTAAATGCAGTTTATAAAATTGGATCTTAAACAATTCCCAGCTCCTGGCATAATAGTACAAAAGCATTATCTATTTCTCTCCCACAGTAGGGAAAATTTTTTCATTTGTAAGTTGAACTGTTTGTGATCTTTGCTATGTCTGTTGCATAAATCATATAGTGCTACTAACCATTTATTATTAAAATATTGACGTGAACAGTGCAAAAAATCTTAATCCCATTTTTCAAGAGCAGGTAAGGGAGTGACAGAGTCCAGCTAGAGTCGTATTGGTGTCTGTTTTTCCTAAAAAGATTAGGTCAAACAGGCAAACCCAACAAGCTACATGAGTGCTGTACTTTTTTCTAGTACACTCTCATTCTTTCTACTATGGAATTTCAACACATTTAATTTCTAAATAAAAGCTTGTTACTGCATTAATTTAATGAAAAACAAATCGATATAATACTGCTTATAATGACTGGGTTTTTTGTAAATCAACAAATCTTCTATTAATTAACCAGTGATTAAAGTCAGCTTGTGAAAATTAATCACAGCCTGGAAAAGTCATTTGTCCTTGTGTGCTTCATTAAGATAGTGTTTGCCCTTCAGGCAAGAAAGCAGCAAGTAAATGCCAAAGAATGAGCTGATTAAACTAGAGCTGCAGTGAGCTGTTTGCCAGAGACTCGAGCGCCTACAAACATGCCCACCTCTAACTAAAAAGCTTTCTATGATTTGCCTGTTGGATAAGGCATAAAATAGTAAATGAAAATTCTTCTAGATTCCCATAACATTTCAGTATAATCTATAGAATAAACAGTTTGCACTGCACAAGACAAAACAGTCAGGTATGACTCAAAATGTTGGGAAACTGGAAAGTTGTAAAGCATTCCAAAGGTGTGCAGGCCATCTGTCAAAGCAAAATTTCATTTAAAAGTGAGCACATTTTTTCATTTTAATCTAATATCATAACTTCAGAACCTAGATTAAAGTATAAGACATTGATTTTGGTTCATACCTGCAATAGTCTACCCCAGAATGTAAATATTATTGAATATATTTGATTGAGGGATGCAATCTGAGGGTCATTACATTCAATAGACAGTAGGAGACCTAAGGCCCTAAGATCATGAACTACTGCTTTCTGGACAGAGAGCAGTCCATAGGATCTCCTTCATAAAAAAAAGAGGTAGAAAGAAGTGCAAGGAATTACTAGAAATAACAAAAGAACCTACACCGTTTGAAACAGAACTTGTCTTTACTGGAGGCAATTTTATGTCTTTACCTATTAAGAAACACAAAGATGTGCTTAATAGTGAATAAGGGACACAGCCTGGTATGGCTTGAGCATCCTGAAAATTAATCAGGAAAATAAAATTGCCCTTGTAGAACACTGCCAGAGACTCTCCCCTGTCCACCAGTTATTCCTACCTCCCTTCTCTTAATAAGAAATTATATCAATTACACAGTCATAAGTCACATTAATGAATCCTAATTCAGCCTATATAGAATTGTATTCTTTCTCCCTACAGCATGACTCTACACCTAAAAATACCCAGGTATCTTAGAGTGGTCATTCAACAATCTGAGGTTCTTTTTATCTCCCATGCCCTTCACAGTGTGCCATGTCATTCTCGTGTCCTCAGCAACTCCTTTAACCTAGCAGCTGTTGATTTTCCTCTCCCTGGACTGCAGCTGCTCCCCGTTCTGAGACTCCCATATGAGGCTTCACACAGGTGATTCACCAGCTCTGACTTGTCCTAACGGCTGATGCTGGTCTGGATTTACAATGATTAATGGACACAAATAGAACAAGACAAGGACTTTTTGTTGAAGTGTGAATAGCCCTGGGCCAAATCCACACAGGCCCAGGAGTGCCCAGAAATGTAAGAATTGAATCAGAACCTTCAGAAAAACTAAAATATATAAATCCATACAGACAGGAGGTAGAAATGCAAGTTTAGTTTTAAATGAATAGAGGATCCTAAGTGCCTACATTATTTAGTAAGAGAACCCCTAAGACCTAGTTTAAAGTTTAGTGGCATTGCCTTTTGCAAAAATAGATAAACTCTAGACATAACGAAAATAATATAACCTTGCTGAAAATTCCTAGATGGAACAGATAGAATTATGTGCGTAGAATTTGTGCAAGAATTTGTGTTTTTCTTCGCACATCAATCTTAACTTAGGATTGGCCCAGCAAGACTATAGAAAATTCGTGTAAGTACCTAATTGGCTAAAAATAGAATAAGAATGCACCACTTTGAGAACACACACACAGGACTCATGAAAACACTGATGCAGCTCTTGTTGTTGCTACTTTGACTCTACTGATAAAACACTCGGCACACAGACTGCTGAGGCCTCTGCTGCTGCTGTAACTGCTGTCTCTGCTTGGGACTTAGAAACTTTGTGTTACAAGGCTTCTGCATACTCCTACAGACTCTAATAACTTTGCTTTCAAGGGACATATTTAACAATGCAATAAAGGACTTCTTTTACAACTACCCAGCTTTTAGTCTTCAATTAAGACACACCAAAATATGGGCACCTTTTGAGCTTTTTGACTTTCTCTCAAGAGAAATGCATCCCCCTAGGCATATTGTCATCTCTCACTAAAATTGTAAACATTTGGCATTTTTTGATATTTCTGTTCTTCATTCAAGTTCAAATTCAAAGTATTAATATGCTTGAAAGATTAAAAAGTTGCTAGTGACAACACAAATTCATATTTCTGCACAAGCTTTATTTCCACGGGGAGTAATCTAAAAAGACTAGGGTACAAGTCCTATGAGGAGGGGCTGAGAAAGCTCAGATTGTTTTGCCTGGAGAAAAGGAACCTCACACTTTATTGCTCTCTGCAATACCTGAAAGCAGGTTGTAGCAAGGTGGGGGATCAGTCCCTTCTCCCAGGTAAACAGGTGACAGGACAAGGGAAATGCCCACAAGTTGCACCAGGAGAGGTTTAGATCAGATACGAGGAAACATTTCCTCACTGAAAAGGTGTTCAGGCATTGTAAGAGGCAACAGGAAAGTGTTCAACCAGCATCAATCCACTAGGTAAATGGAAATTACCAACCCATCATAAAACTTGTGGGTGTGGTACTTAGAGACCAAGTGGTGAGCACAGTGGTCAGTAAATGGCTGAACTTAATATTATAAGTCTTTTCCACCTAAGTAATTCTATGAGTAATTTCTAAAAACAGAGGAAGGAATAATGTTTCCTAATTTTATTGTTAGAACTGGGATGAACAGTGGAGACTCCAGGAAACCAGGGAAGTTAGGACAGCCCCTGTGTATAAGAGCAGAGTTAGGACACGTGTGACTCACTATGCAGGTACATTATGATGTCTTATAAATTCAATCTGCATGGGATTGTGATATGGATGCATTTCTCTGCTGAGAAAAATGTTGCAATTATTCAAAGGTTTTAATTGGCTTCTGAGCATTAATTCCTACATTATATAAAAGTGAGTCTGGGTATCAAAGCCTCAAACAAATAATACTAATCATAATTTGAGAAGTATTGATTTGAAGAAGTATATGTACTCAAAGTCTGGTCAACACCTTCCATCTTTCCCAAACACATTGAAATTAGGGAACAGAGTCAGTCTTCTAATTCTCAACTCCAAGTATGTAATTTGCTCTTACAGTTTTATCTTCTTTGCTGAACACTTGATCAGCTCTGTGCTATGTATTTTAAATTCCAATATAGAGAACTTGTTTAAATATTAATTTCTCTGTGTATGCATGAGTCAAACTGACCCAAAGGCTATGAAGTGGTGTCACACTCCATAAATTAGGAACAATAAACTCTATTGAGTATGGTATGATTTGAGGTTGAGAGCAAGAATACTGGATGATTAAACACTATTTAACTGTATTATTGAATTGTTATGGTAAATGGTAAATAACTTTTCTGCAGTCCATATTTTTGAATGATAGATATAATGGAAATATAGGCAATAGTGATGGTATAATCATGTGTCTTCTTTCCCAATTTTTAGTGTTTTCTATAAATCTGCATATTAAGCTTCAGTATAGAAATTATGATTGAAGTTTTCAATTGATTCTTTAATCCCAAATACTATTTTTGTACCCTGAAAGGAGGACAAGGAGCTTCCATGGCATTGGAACAATAACTTTAAATAATTTTGGCATTTGAAAAGTAGCAACAAAAAATATGCAATGTAATGAATTTTGTATAAATCACATGCACCACAGATACCTGAATGCTCTCTTTTTAAAAGATAAATCTAAAGAAATGGAAGGGAAAATAAATAGCAAAAACCTAGGTTGAGGATTTTTCATTGTAGGGATGGCATATTAAACATTCCTTTATGCATTTTAGAAGTTTACCAAAATTATCAGAAACTAAGGGTGTTATTTAATTCTTAAAAATAAGTTGTAACCTTTATTCTCATTTTGAAAAATAACTAAGCTGTAAATTTTATATTTAATCCTTGAAAGTAAAAAAAAAAAAAGCTTGTTCTAGTTGAATAATTAATTGTTTAATGAATTTCAGCTTTAAACAGTGAGTTCTTCACTTTTCCCATGCACTTGCTCAGAAAAAGCAAGAGAACAAAGGGAGCTGAATAATAATTTCTTGTTATGATATTGTATAATTTGTTTTCCAATTATTTTTATACAATTTAGATTCTTTAATATTTATGTCAATTATTACTTCTGCATTTTTATTTTAATTTATTACATTTAATAAAATCTTGTTCCTTTTCAAATTTGCAACAGCTGTACTAGAGCATCCAAATCCCACTGAAACTTAAAGGACTGTCCCAAGGATGAGGTGTTACTCTGCACAGATACATTGAATGATTAGGATTGGGACATTAGCTGAGATTTAACTGCAGGAAAAGATTATTTGCTTGATGTTAGATTTACCAAGCAATTCAGAAAGAGTTTAAATCACAAATGAACAAAATGTTACCATGAGGAGGACAATGTCCCTATCCTCCCTTTGCATGGAAATAAAAGCATGAGAGACAACACAAAAAAAAGGCCTAATAAAAAAAAAAAAAGCTGGGAGAGATTTTTTTCTCTTCTTCCCTCTTAACACTGTTACCATGGGTTTTTTCTGATTGATGGATTCAATCTCTGGTGGGTTAGTAGGGTCCAGCACTGTCCTTGTAGCTGTCTTCCCATCTGTCACCTTTTACAAGCACACTGCTACACCAATAAGGTTTTGTGCCTATAGGGTTGCTTTGGCTTCAGTAAAGAAGTGCTTATTTAATAATAGATCATGGATTGTAGATAATTTAATAATGGAAATGTTCCAAAGATGCACAGACATAACTGTGGGACCAGTGGGGTACTTATAAAGGAAAATTATTTCAAGTGGATAAAAGGTAATGGGGATAGCCAGGAGTCCTCTAGATCATGATGTAGTGAATGAAGCAATCACATAAAACCTCGGAGGATGCTGAGGAGCAATTGACAGATCAAAAGAACTTCTGAATGCTGGAGGTTTTAATGTTTATTTTTTGTTGTTGTTCATGACCTTGAGTTTTTCACTTTTGTTTTTGCTTGTCTTTGTTGAAGTAACAAATCTAATAACAAATCTAATTTATATTGGAGGACAAAAAACCCAAACAACTGTTTTCAACTATATCAGGAAAAAGCAATCAAAAATAACTCAGTCATAGACATCAAGCCACGCATGGTAAGGGAGATCCTGTGGGAGATATGACAGATGACACACTATGCTATTCATAGTTTGATTTTAACCTATGAACTGAAAACTCTGAAATGGTAATGATTTGCCAGATGATGTCTCAAATAAACTACTTCATTCAAAGAAAAAGAACCATAGAGAATAATAAAGCCGTAAATTCAGGTGATAGAGTAGACTTTCAGATTGTAGATTAACAACTACTTCTAAAGGAAACAAAAACATAAATAACCACAGACAACAGCTGCTCAAAGGCAAGAAAGAAGAGGAGAGCAGGAAAGTGTCCTGGAGTTTGTAGAAAATTCATGCATTTATCCTGACATACCGTGGTTCCAACCTTCTTTAGGAATTTCTATACTAACAAAACTTTTGTTCAGTAAGGACACACTGTCTAAAATATTTTTAAAAATGAACAAATTGCCTCCAAATATTCAAAATTTTCCAGGAATTAATCACAAAGTTTTAGTTATAATTTGATACTACTAAAAAACTTTACCAAAACTTCAGAGCACCTATAAAGAAAACAAAGCAACAGTCAGTGTACCAGGAAAAAAATTGTATGGAATTTCAAATGATCTTACTGTTTAGCCAAGATTTATTGTAGTAAGTAAAAATAGATATTGCAGTGTGTAACAGATTATTAAATGAAGTTGAGAAGGCAGAAGGTAAGTATTTATCCATCTTCTTCTTCTCATTTTCTGCATTTACAGATCTGCAGTTTCAGAATATTTGTGACAGAATATCTGCCTTTGTGACAGGTTAGAAGGAGAAAACCAGGTCTGAGAAATCATCAGAGTCAGCAGAACCTGCAACGCACATGTGCACCATGAGAAGGTGGTGAATGCAGATGTGGGTCTCCTCTGTACCAATGTGGGTTCTGAGGGGACCCATCTGCCAACCTGGCTTACTACCCTGGGGTTTTTTTGCCTTCTAGGGGCTCAGACCTGGGATTGCCCCCTTTCATAAACTTTAAAAATCATAGAATGCCTTGGATTAGAAGGGACCTTGAAGATCATCTAGTTCCAATTCTCCTGCCATGGGCAGGGACACTTTTCAATAGAGCAGGTTTCTCAAACCCACATCCAGTGTGGTCTTGAATACTTCCAGGGATGGAACATCCACAACTTCTCTGGGGAACCTGTTCCAGTGCCTCACCAACCTTGCAGAGAAGAATTTTTTCCTGTTATCTAATCTAAACCTACTCTCTTTCAGTTTGAAGACATTTGCCTTTGTCCTGTAACTCCATACTCTTGTAAATAATCTTTTTCCATCTTTGTTGTAGGTTACCTTCAGATACTGGAAGACCACAATGACATATCCCTGGAGCCTTCCTTTCTGCAAGATGAGTAGCTTCATCTCAGCCTGTCTTCATGGGAGAGGTGCTTCAGCCCTTTTTTCATCTTCCTGGCTTTTCTCTGGAGTTACCCAAATAGATCCATACCCTTCTTATGCTGGGGACTTCAGACCTGGATGCAGCACTCCAGGAGGGGTCTCATGAGAGTATAAGGGGAGAATCACCTCCCTCACTGTACTGGCCTTGTTTCTTTTGACACAGCCCTGGATACATTTGGCTGTTAGAACTGTAAGTGCACCTTGCTGCCTTTACTGTTGTGATTAAAGTGTAGGGAAAGGGGATAGTGAAAATAAAGGCAATTTTCTGATCATGTTAATAGTTATTTCATTGTGGTATTAAATATGTGTTTACTGTACAGTTACCTGAAAATTGCACTTAATTTTTTATCAAATCTCACAGCTTATTCAAGACCTGCACTTTTTGCAGTATGGCATAAATCCTGTCCTGGTGTCTTATATATCAAAGACAGAAGGAGCTAATCAAAGAGAATGAGTTTGACACCTGTAAAGGAGCTGTGAAAGTGCGAGAAAACTCTAACATGCAGTGGGATGAGATTGTAAGTACAGTTTTCATACTAGATAAGCTGTCATCTTCCTATGGGCAAGAATTGACCCTCAATGTTTATCGGGAATCATTTCTAATCATTTCTAAAAGGACACAAATTATTTCAAAGAGACAAGAATGGAGTATGGATTTCTTTCACATGAAAAAAGTGATGTCTCTGACAGTAACTGCTGTCTAAATCATTACATAATTGAAACATTAAAGGGATGTGATGGATTGAACATGTCTGGGTGCCAAATGCCCTCCAAAACTTCTCCATCTCTCTGTCTTGGACACTCTCCTCATTTTCAAATGAACAGAGGAGAGAAAATATAATGAAAGGGTCTTGGGCCAAGAAATGGACAAGAAAACATCACTCACGAATTACTGTCGTGGGCAAAACAGGCTTGAGGAAAATTAACTGCATTTATTACCAATCAAATCAGAGTAGAATATTGAGAAATAAATAAATCTTAAAACCACCTGTCCCCCAAACCTCCCTTCAAACCTCCCATGCTCAACTCAAATTCTCAAATTATTATTATTCTCAAATTCTCTACATGACTACAGCCAGCAGGGCAGGGGGGCAGGAAATGAGGATTGCTGTAAGGTCATCACATTGTGTCTGCCACTTCTGTTCCTCGAGGGCAAGACTACTCATACTGTTCCACTGCTCCAGCATGGGGTCTATTCCATGGGAGACTGTCCATGAACTTGTCCAGCGTGAGTCCTTCATAAGGGCTGCAGTTATTCACAAACCTCTCCCATGGGGGCCCTTTCCATGTGGTGCAGTCTTTCAGGAACAGCCTGCTCCAGAGTGAGTCCCCCATGGGGTCACAAGCCCCAGCAGCAAACCTGCTCCAGGGTGGGTTCATCCCTCCGTTGGTCCACAGTTCCTGCCAGGAGCCAAGCCATGGACTTTCTGTGGTGTTGCAGCCTCCTTTGGATGCATCCACCTGTTCTGGTGCTGGGTCCTCTGCGGGTTGCTCTGTTGCACTGGGACCTCCATGGGCTGTAGGGCACAGCTGGTCATGCCTCACCATGGGCTGGACCATGGGCTGCAGGGGAATCTCTGCTCCCTCTCCTTTTCCACTCTCCTGGGTGTCTGCGGAGTCATTCCTCTCACAGGTTCTTACTCCTGTCTTGTCAAGCTGCAATTTGCTTTTGCACAATGGCTTTTTCCCTTTCTTAACTCTGCTGTCCCACAGATACTAACATTGTCACTGATGGGCTTGACTTTGGCCAGTGGTGGTTTCTTCATGGAGCCTGTTGGCATTGACTCCACTGGACTCAGAGAAAACTTCTAGCTGCTTCTTATGTAAACCACCACTGCAGCCCTCTCCCACCAAAACCTTGACAGGAAAACCCAACAGAAGTACAGTCTTTTTGAAAAACTTCCTATGTTGAATGTGGTGGAAAGGAGACAAAGACCTAGCAGAGGTTGATGACAGTTGTTCAGCTGGCTGTGAATGCCCTCAAAAGCACTGACATGAAAGCCTTTGTGCTGAGAAGCGGCCTCTGATCCAGTCCTAGCTGCCTGGATTTTTGCCTGGCTGGATGGCTCCTTTCCTCTTATCTGTTTTATCTCCTCACAGATTCAATAGTTCAGCAAAGGAGCAGAGAGAAGAGAATACGGAGGCTCAACAGAATAAAAGGAAGTGATTTCGAGGGAAAGAGACAAGTAAAACATGCACGATGGGGAAAAAATCAAAGAAAAAAAGTACCTACACAGGGAAAATGGAGTGGGAAGTAAGAGATGAAAAAAATTAAATATAAATATGTAGAGAATTCATTATTAAAAATAAAATATTATAAGGTTGAACCCCAGAAGAACAAAATTTGAGATAATAAAAAATCTGAACTGATACTTTATGTACAAGTACAAATGCAATCCATATCTTCATATACCAATTTTTAAGTGCAATTTCTGCTTACATGCTTGGTGATTCCGTTTTCAGCTTTTTTCCCTCCCTGTAGCAATTGTCATGGTGGGGGAGATTTTAAAAGGCAAAATTTGTTGGTCTTCCATGATGTTTATACAGAATAAGAAAGAGAATTGCTGTATTAGGCCCATATTAATTATTTTGCACTGAATCCTCATGCTATTTGCTGCTTCTCCTTCCGGAAACTCACATCATCTCTCTCAGTCTCTCTGCATTTGCTCTTTATCCTGCAAAAGAGGACAGGTATTTTTTCTCTCGTCCTCCTTATGGCCTGTAGGCCAATCATCAATTTAGAAGAGATATTTTTCCTATTCTCAGTCCTTGTTTCTGACACTCAAGCTCCCCTAGCTGCTGTAAAAAGAATCTGCAGACAGACCAGTCTAGTTTCTTCAGTTGTGCTTGGATTCTTTGTAAGAGGAGAGTGTGTGCATGCTGGCTATAATAAACCCACTTGGGTCTGGAGCATCCCAAGTACAGATGGATTCTGAATAATTAATACTCCAAATCTCAACATGAGTCATTTGAAATTTTCATAGGCTGTAATCTTGCCTAAGTTTTGGTTGAGTTTTACATCAAGAGCAGAAAATCGTTATTCAAATAATCTTTCAGCACAATATCACAAATTCTGTTATCATAGAAGCAAAGATGATATGAAGTCTCAGGCCATTCTCTCAGGCTATTCCTTCTATTTAATATTTGCTTCCTTTCTAGCACGTTCTTGTTTGTAAATCTACCTTGCTATTACACTGGGCACCTCACATTATATCCTATGCTTGAAAAAGGAAAGCCAATATATTTTTGGGAATAAAAGTGTAAAGTAATTTATTTTATTGAAATGTGAATTTAAATAAATTAGGTTTTATGTTTAGAAAGAGGTTTCAATGAAAGTTATGTACCTTTCTCATCTATGTGTTGCTGCTGCTTGGCATCAAATTTATTCAATTCTCTCAAATCCAGACAGCTTCTATGAAGATTTACTGGAATAGAAAAGTAATCCAGAAGATGTTCTACATTAGTTTCAACAATAGTTCTTATCAGGAGGTGATTTTCAGACAAACTCTCTAGTTTATTACCACACTTCCTTTTGCACCACTGCCTCACAACACAGACTGAAGCTGAAGATGCCCTCCAGCAATGCACTCTACCCCTTCATTCAGTGAGCACTGAGGAACTGATCTAATAAACCAATGAATTTTCAAAACAACCTGTAATAGAATTAATCTTTCTCTGAATTAAATAGGTTGAAGCAATTAGGACACTTGTGGGTCAGAATAGGAGAAGCTTTATTCAAAGCTACCAAGAAATTAATGCTAAAAGATTGGTGCTAAAATTCAATAGTTTTCTGACATCAGAGTTATTCATATACTTTTTTCAATTGTTACATATATTGGGAACCCGAAATACATTCCCATTTGTTTATGTAAGTGAACGTGACTAATAGTGGAATGCACACAGTTTCTTCATAAATATTGCTGTAATGTCAGGGAATTGTTTCCATTCGTATGAATAAATTAAATTCAACTGATTTGAAAATATTTTACTGAGTCTGAAATAGACTCCTTTAAATGGAATACTGCCAGAGAAAGTAATTATGTACATATTAGAAGTTAAAAGATATTTCCTGTTAATAGAACATGGCCTGATAAAAGGTGTCAAAACTCAGTGAAGACTTGCCACTTAAAAGAAGTACTCCAAAAGGAAGCAAGAAGAGAAAGATATTCTGAATTGTTCTTGGAATCTGGTAATTTTAATTTTCAGAAAATGTAACAGCCATATCTATAGGCAGTGAGAGGATCACATGGTATAACATTAGGAATTTTGTGGCAAACTTTTCTACTACTTTGCTGTTACTTTTAATTTTCACATTTGGTCATCAGAAACTCCAACTAGTGGTTATATTCTTAGGTATTTGCATACCAGCTAGGGTTAAAAAAAAGATTAAAAACAAATATATATATATTAAAAAAAAAAAAGAGCATTATCTTGGTCAATGTATAAAACCCAGTTTCCCAAGGAATTAAAAAATGTTCAGGCTTTCTCTTCTACACTAGCAAAAAGTAATACAAATTATAAAATACCCTATTGATAGAAAAGTTCAGAAATGTTCTCTTGGAAAAAAAAATTACTAGTTTTGTTTCAGAAAGCTTTTGGGAATTCCTCCTGTCTCACAGTGGACAATGAGAAGGGCCTGGAAGTAGGAAAAGGTCTCTCAGCAACAGAAATGCTCTTAATTTCATCCAAGAGAACTAGAACAGACATTTTAGCCCATATTCTGAAAAGAGGGAGATGAAGTCTTTGAGAAGCTTAATCAGAAGTCAGACTTTAGACTGTATGTAGGGACTTGAAAATATAGTAAAGGTGTTTTTCAGCCTGACATCACTGGTACAAAGACTTATAAGTTTCTGGGTAGGTAAATTAGTGACATGAGATCAGGTTTCCTAAATCAAATGTCTGCATTCTCTTTAAATATACAGGCAAACAAATATTCCTGTGAATTTGCCAGACTAGTATATTTCCAGAGGAAAAAAAAAAATTGTTTGTTATCTTTCTATCAAATATATCACAACTCTTACTGTCTCCCAAGTGTACTGTTCAATTAGTCCAAATAAATTTCACTTAAGGTGGAATTCAGCTGCCTGCATTGCAGCTGCTGCTCTGCCAACTGTTCATATCCCATATGTGCTGGCTTTGCCCAATACTGAAGGTACTAAAATTCCTTTGCCCTTTGCTGTTTACCATGGAAACATCTCTGATCATATAAAAAAAAAGCATAATCCCAAAAAATCATTTGTGTGTGTGCATATATATATATATATATCTCAAGTGCTTTTGTCAAGACAAGCATCTATCCTAAGATCCAGTGTATTTCTGGCTTTGATGGAACCATCCACCTTTATATAGGTAAAGCAAAATCAGTGAAGGTAAAGAGAGAAAAATACCAGTTTTCTCTTTCTGTGGAAAAATAATTGTTTAGTTTTAAAAAAGAAAGTACTCACACATATGTACGTATACATGTGTGTGTGCATATGTCTATGTGTATGCAGGGCTATTCCCATTGTCCTCAAGAGAAGACCTGTCAGCCTGGATGCCAAATGATGGAAGATTTTAATTGTCTAATATTTTCTACACATTTAGTGGACACAGACACCTAACTTCTGTGATTTGGCTGGCAATGTCAGAAGAGGTATCTCCCTGGTTTGCTTTTATTTCCTAGTCATCAGATTTAGACAATAAATATTAATATCTCCTAGGGCTTTGTGGTTAGTTTGGGATTTTTTTAGTTTCTCTTGGTTTGTTTTTTATTTGATTTGGGTTTTTTTTTAATTAAATGAATAAATCTATTCTCTTTCCAATAAAAAAGTAACTTTTGTGAGAAAAAGTTTGTTTCAGAGATCAATATTTATAGTAAGTTGGAAAATATTCCATCAGAATTGCCTCCATTTATTCTGCAATCTTTTTCTTCAGCATTTTCATAGGGTTTGTACCTCCAAATATCACTTACAAGTGCTTCAAACACTCTTGTAAGTCATGCAGTGTAACAGAATATTGTAAAACAACCTGTAAGGTGCAAAATATCAATTTAGTATCACTTGGTATAGTAGTCCATCCACTTACATCTTGAAACAAAGACAGGAAATAAGGCACACTTACAGAAATTTCATACATGGCTCAGATGAATCCTGGACCAAAGAATGCTCCTGGATGGTATCACTGTTTCTTTCTCTAGAGGATGTATGTGTTATGACCCAAAATTGTGGGCAAGTACAGGAAGGAAAATTCTTAACAGTGTTGACACTGTTAAGGAACATCAAACAAGTAAATCCAAGAAATGTATCAAATATGGCTTTAAATGAAAAGAAATAAGTGATTGAAGAATAACACCAGAGGGTGTTATTTTAAACGTGGTGGCTGAGATTTAAATTGTATTCTGGACCTGCCTAGGGATCTTTTTTCATCCACCAACAACAGAGGATGAGTCATCTAACAGTCTTTCCTTTAACTGTTAAGGATCCTTAGTTATGTCCCTATCACTCCTTCTATCAGTAAAGAGCTTTCCCATATTGCAGTCTTATGAACAAGTCATTAAATAGCAGAAAAATATTCATTTTATTTGTCCTCAAGGAGTGAATGTTTGCTTCTTCCTTATCCATAAAAATTCCAGAGTTTGTTAGCTGTCACAGGAGCCTTCCCCCTCTATATTATTATTTTTAATTAATAAGATTGTATATATATTACTTATCTTGTGTCTCAAGTATGTATCATCTTCTAAGAGTTGTTATTGCTGTTATCATCACTAACATGCAATATATAAAAAAGTAAATAGCCCTTCCAAACAACTAGAGAAATAAGAAATGAGACAAAGCCAGCTTTAGCATCATGCATGAAAAACAAAACAAATTTCTATTTGTCTGCATTGTTGTTAATTTCCTGTTTTGATAGTTGCAAACTCCCATTTTGGAATTTACTTTAATATATTTGTCAAAGTGTAATAAAAGGAACACGATACAGAGAGTTTCAGTTTTCTCACAGAATAGACAGAATGCCTTTGATTTAGCAGAAGTTCAATAACAGAAACCAAATCCATATTTTTTTTAATAACTGGACCCCCATAAGACCCTCTAAAAAGACACTAAAGAGACAGAGATATATATTCCTATATAACAGTGTATTTAATTTCTCATGTTGAACTGGAATCCTGTTTTTACGTATTGTGCACAAATCAGAGAAAACACAAGGGTACAAAAACAAAGCCAAAAAAGATCTCACACCAAAAAAATCCTCATGGTGCAGTAACCACTAAAAATGATAGATATGCTTTTCTTTTTCCTGATCATGAGTGCACTGCAAAAATGAAAAGAGTGCATGAGCATGAGGACAGTTTTTTTGGCAAAGGAACAAAGGAAATTCTTTGAAAATCATCAGAACTGGATCAGAATTGTCCATTTATTAAGTGACAGGAATCTAAAATTAAGAGAATTTTCACAGCTTTGATGCCAAAAAATATTAATCTTTGTAGGATTTTGAGTAGATTTTTTTTCTTCTTCATAAAATTTAGTTTACGGATCCAAACAGAAGAAACGAAAGAACTCTACTAATTCTTTAACAGCAATAAAAAGCTGTCTGGATATGGTCCTTGGGAACTCTGCCATTGTCCTTGGGTGACACTGCTGGAGCAGGGGGATTGGAACAGAATGCTTTGAAATGTCCCTTCTGGCCTCAGTAATTCTATGATTCCATGAACCTTTCTGATGGTGCATGTACATGCAAACATAAAAACACACACAAAGAAAATATTTTAAAATTGCATAATTTCAAAAAAGTTATTAGATTACTAATAAATGAAAAATCAGGAAAACTGAAGAGGATGGTGGAAACAGAATATCTGTATGTGCAAAGTTAAAATACTATTAGATCAGAAAAAAATGATATAATGTAACAAGTTTATTCTAAAAAGAGACTTTCACAAAAATACTTAGCAATGTCACATAAATGCTTCAATAAAAAAAAATAAGATAAAATTTTTCGACTGTACTCTATTTTAAAATTTAGAAAGCCTCTCTTATCTTATGTATAAAAGTTTAATCAAAATGCACAATACACATCCTGGGCTCCTTGTTTATAATGGCATTGGAGCTTGAGTTTTTATTTGGAAGTATTTAGCTAGTGAGAAAAAGGAGATGATGACTAGAAAAACTGTATAAGATTAACCTCAGACTGCCATCATTTGCATGAGGAAATGGAAAATTGAAGGTAGAAGTGAAAAATATAAGTCCACCACTATTAGAAAATTTTCATAATTTTTAGTGTCTATCCACCTAAAGGCCATTTATTAAAGAATAAGTTTCCTTAAGAGCTAATGTACTTTCCTAGCTATTTTATGCTTTCTGATAGTTTCTCCATAGGCAGTAATTTCATCACTTTATAATGTTGAGAAACAGTCTGGAAATGTTGCACTAGAAAGAAGTAAAATGCACTGAGGTATTTTAAAGCTGGCTCTCCATAAAGTATTGACCAGAATAGCAGGAAAAGTAATAAACAAAATGAGTGCTTGGAGTTATTTCTCTCTTGTCTTAAAGTAATTTTTAAAGATCATAATTTTGTGAGAAGGAAGCCTATGAAGATATCAGAATAATTTCATAATCTACATTTTATTAGATTCAACACACTGTAATCCAGTATAGAAAAATTCTCTCACATATGTTCATAAATCTGTCATTTCTGTATGTTCACCATAGATTGTGATGTTATTGCTTTACACTTCTTCAGTACCAATCATCTTTGGATCTCAAAAAACTTTGTGAACTTTAATGAAAGAGTACAATAATGAAATGTAAGTTGTTTCAAATTATTTTTTCTTTCATGTTACCATCTGTACCTGCTCAAAGAAAGTATATCCCCACAGTGTGGTTTTCTAGAACAGATTTTTGGTAATAGTACATGTAATATTATGTTAAATATTGTTTTAATTTTGCTTAGTGCTTGTGTGTTAATACTGAAAAATTTAGGAGATTTAGATTATGTTTTTCTCAGGAAAGTGGTGTGCTTAATTCAGAGCTTTAAAGAGGCAATCTTTTCTTGTTTTGGCCTCATGCAAACTTTGGATACTTCCTGGTTTCAACCTTGTGATGGAATCGTCCATCAGAGAGAAGACTAAGATACACAAACAAACACAATACAGATAACCATATGAAGAGAAAATTCTTGCAGAACCTTTTACAGCCACCAATTTTCAGCACAAGTCTCACCAAGGAAAAATAATATAAAGAATTAATAGTTCTTAATCTGATGAAACTTGGATTCATGTCTTTCATATTTCAATAAAATTATATAAACAGCTTTTTGAATAAAATTATCCTTAACACTTTATCTTCTTCTATTTTATTGAGGCATATCTCTACTTAAGCCTGCATTCGAGCAGCAAAAAGGGATTTGCCACATGCAAGGTGCTCTGATGGCTAATCTGTTAGGCTGAATGTTAAAGGAAATACAAAACACTGCAGTCATGCCTATAGAAAAAGAAATCATCATTTCTATTATACTTGTGTCAGAAAATATTTTGTCTCATGTTTAGAAAGCACAGGCCAAAGTTTCAGTGTATTCACTGAAAAAAGTGCAAATATGCTGAACTCAGTGGCAGGACACAGCCTTGCTGTGAGCAGAATTAGGTCCTGTGGCTTCACAAAAGATTAACTGTGCCATAAAAGATAAATTTATAATTCAAAACACTGTGCTATTGTACTTGGTTGACAATGTCTAACTTATCAGAATTAAGATCTTTAAAACAGCAAAGACATTTCAGTGCAAAATGAATGGATATAGGATAACCAGTTCTATTGGTTTTCATGTAATTTTTTGCATTTGATGATACCTTCTTTTCTAGCATATTTAATTAGGCTATTCAGAATAAAAGAGATGTGGGCACACCTATCTGATTTCTGACTTCTATTAATATGCCTTCTCAGGGTGATAGCAACTGAAAATATAGTTAACAGTCTATCAGTACACACCGTGATTATTTTGATGACTCCTGATTAACAAAACATTGCAAGGTTGGAAAGTCTGTTCTGGCCACAATATTAAGATGATATGGAAGATTTATGCTGGTTATCTTTGGAGTATTTTGTTAGTACACCTCATCCAAGGACCCAAATTTTTACATAGTCATAGAATCATACAATATCCTAGTTGAAAAGGACCCACAGAGATCATGAAGTCCAATTCCCGGCCCTGTACAGGACAGCCTCAAGAATCACACCATGTACCTCAAAGCATTGTTCAAGTGCTTCTTGAACTCCAGCAGGCTTGGTGTGACCACTTTCCACTCTTTAAGTGCCAGCCTCTGACTAGAGAACCTTTTCCTAATATTGAACCTAAACTTTTCCTGATTTAGCCCCATAATGCAAAATTCAACTCCAAATACCCAATATTAACCAAGTTGTAAAACATAATAGGGGCAGCTTTGAGTTACATTGGCTGCAAACAGTTAATTTACAAAGATTCATCAAGCAAATCAGACACTTGCTTTAATAATTCATAAGTTCTGTCTTACATTCTCTGTAATGCATTTGATTTCATTAAATGCCCTTGTATAAATTTTAGCTTAGAAACTATTGCATCCTATTTTATCTTCTGCTAAAATCATTATTTCCTTCTTTTCCCTGGGCCTTTTTGTTTCTTATTGATTTTGTGTTACATTTAAAACAATTTTTTTTTGCATTAAACCTCTAAAACAAACTGAGTTGGGACATTTGCATTGGTTTTCCATTTGAAAATAACACAGGTGTGAATAAGGCCATTCATACTTAGGAAATTTTGAGCTAAATGCCTAGTTACAGGAATTAAATGTGTCCTCTCATTAAGTTAGGTAGAATTAGCTTCATGGAATCACAGAATTACAGAATGATTCAGCTTGGCAGGGACCAGGGATGATCATCAAAACCCCCTGCTCAAGAATGTTTACCTAGAATGAGTTGTCTATAACCATGTTCAAACAGTTTTTGAGTGGAAACTTCACAAGCTCTAGGGGCAACCTGGGCCAGTGCTTGGTCACGCTCAGGTGAAAAGGAGTTTCCTAATGTTCAAGCAGAACTTCCTGTGTTTGTGGCCATTGCCTCTGAATTTTTGTTGCAAGAAAAGCACTTCTGGGCATGAAGCATGAAGAATTTAAAAACCTTCTTGTGGCACTGTCTAGGTTTTCAGTTCTTTCAAAATAGTACTACTTTTTCCACTTTTTGTGTATCAAGACATAGAAGACATTGAAATTATTGCTGTCTTACACGACCAATTCAAGTTGGAAGTTAGTACTTCCAGGATTTTATGCTCCAAAACCTTACATTTTGAAGAATCAAATTATCTGTTTAATATAAATGTTTAAGTATGGGATATTTCCAGTCTAGTGAACCTGCAGCAGTCCATTGTGCTCAAGCACATCACAATTTTCAAAAGGGGATATTCTGATCTGAAATTAGGCAAAAAAATAGTGGGTATAGTCAGACTTCGGAAAGGATTTCTCAGGAAGGCTGTAGAATCTCTACTGTTAGAGGCATTTGAAGCTCAACGGAGCAAAGGTCAGAGAGACCTCTGAATAACCAGTTGAATGAGGTGATCTGGTCATCTGGAAGTCATTCCTAGGTCACATTACTTCAAGATTCTATTTTTATCTAACAACTATTTCAGCAGCTATGGACTTTTCAGTTCCTAAATTTAAATATAATACTTGCCCAAACCCTAACCCTTATAGTTTCACTATTACACACTAATTTTTTTTCATAAGATGGACCAGTTTTTAAAAGTGTGTGGGCTTTAGAATGGCTAAATAATTGCAATGTAAAAATTATTACAGCGTTTTTGGTACTTCCCCTAATTATCACTTCTGGAATATATTCATAAAAAATGACTCTCATATATTATTAATTTAACTCCTCTAATTATAGTCATACATAAGTAATTATAAATGTTAACTTTATTCATTAAATTGAAAAAGATTGAGAGAATTGCTGACATTCAAAGAAGTTTCACAAGATTATTTCAGCAGCAGCTTAGGTAAAAATGTATCTAAAAATCTATAAAAATAACTAGTATTTAATTGTTATGTTTATTTCTTGGGATACCTTCAGAATAAAATATGTATAAAGCTTTCTGGTTTTATTAGGAAATCTTCTCTTAGGAAACTCTCTACTGCATTTCTAGAATAGTTGATAGTTTTTCCTTTTATGGTATGACAATTTTTATATTTTTGGCAATAGTTTTTGGCAAGATTTTTTCCTACTGATTAATTAAATACAATCTTAGAAATCATAGCCACAAAATCAGAGGCTAAGATTGAAGAGAAATGAAGGAAATATAGTCAAGGACAAAGATGAATATAGCATAGCACCATTGCACTTCTCTAGATGCTTCCATAAAGACAAGGCAAGTAATCTCAGCTAGAGCTGTGGTATTTAATGCAGAATTTTCTTGGTTTTGGTTAAAAGGTGTAAATAAGTCAAAGCAGTCTTCTTCCTTTTTAAGTGGCAGAGGAGGTGGTGAAATAACATGACATTCCTTGTTGTTCCTCACATCTCTGACTACAGCATCAAGAACAGTCAAGAATCCATTGCTTTTGACTGGCTCTACCTCTTTTTCCTGTAGCTGGTCCCTGCCATGAGGCTTCTGTTTCAGTCTCCCAGGAGAGGGTAGGAGATGTGAGAATTGGTGGAGGAACTGGATTACAAAATAGAGCCCTGGGACAAGTTTAAAGCAAAGAAGGGGAAAAGAACAAGGCCTACTCCAAGAGAAAGTCTGACTTCAGCTTCCTAGAATATACACTGGCATATGATCCAAGTCCCCAGTCTAGCACAGCTTTCCTTTTCTAACATGCTCAGTGGATGCTCTAATACTTACTGCACACAGACTAGGAAACTTGATCTGATAGTGCCACCAAGCAAAATTTTACTGCCTCTGTTGGAAGGTGAGAGTTAAAATCTGAACAATGGCAAGGAGGATGATAGATTCACTCAATTGACTGTGCAACTGGGAATGCCAAGGCCTGGAGAATAACTGTGGGAACCCCTCTATATTATGCCTACTGCTCTTTATTCTTTCTTTTGAAAAGTAGAATCTCTATGTAGAGATAACGTGATTATGGAGGCCCTCTCACAGACATGCTTGAGCTCCCTGTCTGGGGTGTCTTTTCATTCCTGGTGCTAAGGCACTTGGCAGGGGAGTGACACAACCCCAGGGTCCCGAGAGTCCCAAGCAGTCGCCGCTGGGTCGGTGTAATAAGGAGTGAAGTGGGCCTCACATGCAGTCTGAGGTTCCTTTATTAGCCTCACATAACTCAAATGCAGTGCAGAGGTAAAGACAGCATACAAAGGCATTAACAGAAGGTTTTAAGGGACAGAGTCAGGGTGGAGTTTAGGGTCAAGGGGCCAATAGAGAGAAGACAGGGAGAGACACAAGGTGGGGTTTACAGAACACAAACCAATGGGGACGATAGTGTGAGATTTATATGAACAAACCAATGGAGCCTCAAAGGATAGGAAATTCCCCAAGGGGCAGTTCTGGTGGAGGCTGGTACCAGGGGAGACTGACAGAGAACATTGGGGAATAAGGGGGAAGTATCAGAGGAGACTGACAACCCAATGGGTGGACACAAACCAGGCTAAACCACCCCGGGTGGGGGAAAGGAACAAACCACAGGGTAATAAAACACAAAATTACGCAACACTACATTGTGGATCATAAAAAGCATAGGAGAGATCAGAGCATGGTGGTAAACTACATGTGTGCAGGCCTTTAATAAATGCATGCAAACAGCAGCCTTGCCAACTCCCAGGGTAGAATGATCTTCGATCTCGCTGGCATTCTCACTCATCTGTCTTTGCCCAGCTGCCGCTTTGGGATCCTCCAGTTAGTGAGGTAATGAAATAAATTTACTTTTTGCATTTCAGTTATGGTTTTATGGTTGTCCTGACTGCCTGCCTGTGTCAACTCATACCCTCCAAATATTCTGATTCTTAGTTATTTCTGCTGATCATAAACCTAATTCAGCAAAGGACCTCCATTTCAGTGTACACTTTAACACATGTTTAAATTTAGGAATACTTACACATCAATTAGCTCCAAATGGTGCTTTAACTAAATATGTGCTAACTTCTTTAGCTTAACTTCCACCTGAGACTAATGTTTTGCCTGGGAAAATATTCCCTGAAATTCAGAAGAGTTTCATTGTGTTGCAAATGAAGTTAGTATTTGACTTTGATGAAAGACTGCAAAGAGGTTGGAGAAATAAATGAAATGTCTGACCCCAAAGAAGTCAGAGAAATAAGTATATATAATGGATGAAATTCTGGCTTCCCTGAAGTCAAAGACAAAATTGCTGTAGAATGCACTAGAGTAAGGATTTCATGTCACATCTTTAGACTCACTGTCCTGAACAGAGCATCAGACATCTGACTCCTTTCTTCTCCCTTGTGTTGAATAGTACTTTATAAATAGACCAGATGTAGTCAATAGCACCATTTGAAGAAAGGCATCACTCAGCATGAATAAAGGTAATCGAAAACAGCTATTTTTACTAATGAACATGTTTTTAACTGCCAGATACAGAGTTAGCAAAATTACAGAAAATAGAGGATATTTTTGCAAATGGAAGTAATCATTTTTTAAAATCCATTTTTTGCTGAGGGTAACTAAAAATAAACAAACATGCATTTTTTTCCCTGCAAAACTATAAATAGTAAGATACAATATTTTGCTCCACTTAAAAAAAAAGCTATTATAGCAACCTACTACATAAAACTATTATAACTATTATATAAATTTTATGTGTGTATATATATAATTATATTAAATGAATAGATATATGGAATAAGATATATGATATATGGGATAGATATACAGAAACAGTATGATATGAAACTATTACATAAATTCTTCAGAAAAGAAGCTCAAACCTATTATATAAAATACAAAGGCAAGTGGCAGGTCCTGCACTCGTGGAGGAATCCCAAGTAGCAATACAGGTTGAGGGCTGAGCTGCTCGAGGGCAGCTGCTGAGAAGAGTCTGGGAGTGCCTGCAAGGGCACTCTGTCAGCTCATTGTCAGTTTGTCCTCCACCATCATTTGGCCATCAAATTGACAATGAGCTGACAGTGTGCCCTTGCAGCCCATATTTCAGGAATGTTAGATGTACTTAGAAAATACTTTATATATATCTCTAAATATAGAAGAAATGTTCCATGAGTACAAGGGTCCATGCTGTCAACACTGGAGCTACTCGGCTCTTAGCAGGTTCCATGGTGTCCAACGTTTTGTGCAATGTTTTATACATTCCACTCTAACTTAACAATTGAGCTATATCTATAATATTGCTGTTGGCTTGAAATGGGACTCTGACATCATTATCTGAATGATGGAGCAGAGTGCCCTTAATGGGTGTGCTGGGGGTGCAAAAAATCAGGATGGCTGATTTGCCAGAGGGTTGTGCTGCCATCCAGGAGACCACAACACACTGGAGAAATGGGACAACAGGTTTCTCAGCAAGAAAGTTCAACAAAGAAGTGTGCAAAGTTCTGCAATTGGGAAGGAACATGTCATGAACCAGCACAAACTGGTAAAACATCTTTGCAGAGAAGGCCCAGAGGGTTCTGCTGTACACCTAGGTGAACATGAGCCAGCAAGATACCCTTGTGAAAAAAGAAGACAAACGGGGCCTGAGCTCCAGTAGTAAGAGTGCTTCCAGCAATGTTCAAAAACTGACTGGACACTGTCCTGGGCAGCTTGCTGTTGGTGGCCTTGCTTGAGCAGACGCATTTGCCCAGATGACCTCTTGAGGTCCCTTCCCTACTCAGTCATTCTGAGGTTCCATGATTCTGTGATAACACTTCTGAAAATATACAAAAATAATATTTATATTTATTTCACAGTACATATTACATTATTTATTATATAGCATATATTACATTATATGTTCTAGAACATATATTATGTACGTTATTTTAAATATGTACGACTAAAATGATTTTAGGTTCTTATCTGTTTGCAGAAATTAAAATCCACACCAGTTCTTTGCTGGTTTTGTTTCTGTTCTGGAAAGTGCGTACCATATTTTCTTTAACAAATAGATGTATATATGGTAAAGCTACTTTTTATTTTTCTTAAATTCACACAGTCACAAAGAAGCAAAGTGGTTTCTTTGGCTCTGAGGTTAAAAACAGGAAAAAAATTAAGGAAGATGAATAGGAGTCAAATAGAGTCATGAAGACAATAGAAACAAAGACAATGCTTTGCTATCTTCTCTAATAGTTGTAAAATTGAAAGTGAATTGCAAAAAGTAGGAGCACTATTCCCTTCATAGTAATACATTAAAGTCTTATGAGTTACTTTCTGTCTGGATATAATAATCAAGCATTTTAGTTAGCACTGTGAAAAGTAAAAGAGATATTTTCTTTATGAGAAACATCTGTAGCATTATATAAAGAAGAATATTAAGAGAATATGAAAATATCAAGTGGTGGGAAAAGACAAAATATAAAACTTTATAATTTTAATTTTCAGTAGGAACGGCAGTGAACTTTAAACACTGCAGAGCATTAAAAATCTACTCTAGCTGCATGAGTGCATATGGACATAACAACAGATACGCAATATTGTGCTAGAAGCCCCAGCAGAAAAATTGTTAGGGTTTGATTCATATCACTGAAACAGCCAACATTATAGAAAACCCAGGTTTAATATACTCTGTGATTTACTTATGTATTGTAATTATCAATTAAAATGTTTTCATAGGGTTTTTCATTGAACCTATATTTTTGACATATACCTTATGAGATGAATCAGTATAATTTTGAAGGTAGTTTCTGGAGCTACCTGTCACTAAAGCCAGTGCTGGTTATATTAAATATTAGGCAGAAAGTATAGCAGAAAAAATTAAAAGTAGTTTCCTTTCAATCTTTAGTATTGTTTTCTTCCTCAACCTTCATCTTCTCAACCATTTTTTACCTTTGCAGCCCA
The DNA here is from genome assembly GCF_021018805.1 of Prinia subflava. NCBI lineage: Eukaryota > Metazoa > Chordata > Aves > Passeriformes > Cisticolidae > Prinia > Prinia subflava. The sequence goes on along the minus strand of NC_086250.1, from coordinate 56,398,716 downwards.
ACCCTTTTGCCTCATAACTTCTTGGATCTTGGTGAAGCTTAACTTTCCATAGCCTGAATATGTTTCTAAGGAAGATATGAAGAGTTACATACAGAACAGTTGATATTGTTATTAAGAACTGATAAGTATTCACCATCTTGTTTGGAAAATAAAACCATCCTTTAAATCTGTTTCCAATGTTGGAAATGATGGTGGTACCAGACTGAACAAGAAATAATTCTCAGAGAACATAATGATTCTAGTTATTTGTTGCTTGTTTGTTTCTGACAAAGAAGCTTTGCAAGCACAACTTTTTAGCACTTCCAGAAAAATGCTGCATTCTGCTTCCAAGGGTATGCCTTGAGACAATAAAATGTGGTGAGAAAAATATCCCTCTGCCTGTCCTTCAAGTGATACGGTCCACAGATCTGTTACAATGAATACTTCAACAGACTTTGGGCAGAACTAGACCTGCCAATCACCTGTCATGAAATACTTCCTAAAGCATAGAATAATTCATATCTACTTTTCTAAATTACAGAGATTGTTTTAGTATGTGCTACGGAAAATACACACTAACAGCTTCTACTCTAAAGCACGGTAACTTTCACCTAAATACATTCATAGATATAAATATTTAAATAATATTTTCTAGCTTTATGTTGCATTAATTATTTATATGGAGAATACAGAGTATCTGTAGTTATTCTTACTTAGAGAGAAAAAAATGCTTAGGTGAGCATGTCTATATTATCCTGTATTTTGTTATAAAGTCCACAGACACATTGCAATAGAATTTTTGTGGGAATTATGTCATATCTTTATGTGGACTCCCAATCTTTAAATATAGGCATGTAAATTCCTTAGGTAACATAAATCTCTCTTCTACTTTCTCATGAGCACTAATGTTCGTGGAAGAATTCTGTTAAAGGACAATAAACAGAATAGGTTAAGATCAGAAGATCAATACATACATACTGCTGAATTAATAGGTACTTGCTAGCTCTCAGAAGAGGCCACATAATTACTCTGCTTTAAAGAATGACTTTAAAGCTCAACTGAAGGAGAAACTGAATCTGCTTATGTAATCAATGCTCTAATACTTGTGAAGGACTGCTTGTCTAAATTAAAACTACAAGATCAGTGCATATCTCAATTTAAATAAATAGACAAAAGTTTCAGTTATAATGGTGCACAGATTGAATACGATTTTCCATTCACATGCCAGATAAAACCATCTGGCACAGTGTGACTCATGGTCCTGCAGACAAATTCTCTTACCTCACTGAGAAAGGCCTAAATAGCACACTCAATTTACCTAGTAGGGTTGATCTCAAATATGCACTAAATTCAAACACTTCCTGTGGGATTTTTAGGACACAACTAGTTGGTCAAGGTCAAAATAATAACAGAGAGCAAGCTAAGAATTAAAAAGTGTAAAAAATTCACACCAACACTACATCCTGTTTAGCTTACAGTTAAAGGTATAAATGTGTACATGCAATTCTATTAGGATGCTTGTCATAGATAAGTGTACAAACATATTCTGTAGAGATTTCATAACGTGCAGAATGACTGCCCAAGGACATACTGCTTAAGCTTAAGTTTTGGAAAGAACAAGCTCCCAAGGTACATATGTTTGTAAGGATTGTGTATAACTTTGTTTCTTTACTAGGCTGAAAACATTATCTCTGAAAGATATGATTTTTTGCTTTGACATTTCTGTGTAATCACAATTATGTCCTTCTGGAGAAACTTGAGTTCATCTCTTTACTAATTTAACAAGGTTCTGCTTCAGCCAGTGGGATATGTTCTTTTTATTAATTTACCTTTTGGGATCATCAAAGGCAACAATTACCACATACACTCATAAAGGCACAGCATAACCTTTCTGTGGTGCTTGGACATATAAAGCTGTAGAGTTAAGCGAATAAAGCTTGAAAACAATAGCATTTAGTGTTAGAAAGACAGACAGTAACTGACTTTCTATTCCAATCTTTCATATTGTCCAGCTGCTCTGGTAGAGTCAGATCCTACCCTGAAGGATAAACAAATCTTTTATAGACAGTCTTAATGAAATTGGGAGGTGAGATGTTGTATCTTCACAGCCTGGTTCTAGGCTCACATCTCTTGCATCTGTGCTGGACCTAACTAGGAAGGCTGTGCAGAGTAAATATCACTGGAAATCTCTCTAAGCACTGGAATCTCAGAGCAGTAAACTGAGGCGTTTTAAAGAAGAGTACACTAAACCTGTCTTAAAGGGAACAGAGAATCCTAACAGCTAAAATCTGTAAGAAATGAAGCATGTGGTCCAAAAAGGAGAGGAATCTTGAGAAAGAAGAAATCTACAAAGTACTTTCCTATATCACTATTGCTTATGTTCAGTTTGTTATTTAGTCCAAAATCATAATTCTCATGTATGAATTCTATATATTCAAACCCACAATATCATCACAAAATCAGAAAAATTTATGTGTGTATTTAGTTGACATCACCAAGACACCTACAGGAATAAGGGTGTGCAGGAACTATCTATCTGAGAGTGTTTTCTGTGAAAGCGGCATGCAAAACAAGACAGAGGAACAGTTTTCATTAACCATGATCCCGAGGCAAACATTCTTTGTTGGGGTACTATTCTCTGACCCTACTGATCTGGGAGGCAATGGTAGGCTACACTCCTAGGTAGCCCATTTTCTGCAGCTGATTTACTGCAAGATTTCTGCATTAACTCACTGTCTAGTTTAGATATCCCTCTGGATACCCTTTTAGGGTAACTAAAAAGACATTGTTGTGGTTTGTTTGCTTTTGTTCTGGTGTGTTAAGATTTTTCCTTTCTATGATGTAATCATTAAGAGTTTGTACCTTCTCTCCCTTGATCCTGAAAGTTCAATGCCAATCCTCATACCCCCTCCCTGATCCTTTGTCCATCACTTGGTGTATCCTTCCCTTATTCTAGAAGGCTCTAAGAAGGGCGTCGAGTGATAGGCTGGAAGGCAAGGGTCCCTTCCCCAGTCTACCCTCAGTGGTTATCCTTGTTGTCTGCTATGTACCCTGTTCCTCTCCAGCCTTCCCCCACTGGCTGATGGGTGGTTCCCCCTTGTACCGTCCTCCGTGTAAAAGGGGCTGTGGGCTCCGAGCCTGGGTCAGAGCCTCTGCACAGCCTCTGCACAGTCTGTACCCCTAGGTCTAGGGGCTCTCTGGAGTCACCAATAAAGACCTGGATTGATCCCACCATGCAGAGCTTCTTCCAGCCTTTGCTTTCCCCTGACACAGCCTTCCTGTGCTTGGGGTACTGCCCTTGGCCACCCCTCGGTCCCCCGGGCGCTGAGGAGTGTCCCCAGCTGACACTGTGCCTGCTGCTGGACGGGGTCCCGACCAGGGAGATCGGGAGGCACAGTCACAAGACTTAAATTACACCCGTGTGAAGGTCTTCTCAAATCTAGAGAAAAATCTGGTTTAGCTTTGTCCTTAATGTACTGTTGTAACTTGCTTTCTATGACTTGTGACATCCTACAGTGGCTGATTGCAGTCTTCTCTGCCTCTCTTTACAAATGAACTTTAAACATTCCTTAGACTCCTTTTTAATCATTCTTGGCAATACAGCTGTTTACAGGAGCAGGTATTGTGATGTTTCCTTGTCATATTTGTGTCTGGGTGCTGTAGGAATGTTATGTAAACTCCAGACTCATCCTTCTTCCCTCATTTCTGTATTTGATTTTCATCTAATAGTGTACAATACTTTACAACCCAATCAGAAAAACACCAAGGGACATGATTAAAAAAAAAAAAACCACAGCAAAAAACTGTAAGAATATTTTTAGTTGTTTACATAAATTCATAATATTTCCTGAAGTTTTACCTTTTTAAAAGTTAGGAGTTTGAACTATCTAATTTTAGGCCTTTGAACAATTATTTTTGCTTTAGCTCTTAACCGAAATCAAATCACCTCTTACAAGAAACTAACATTTTATTGTATTTTGGGAGCACTGATAGAACCTTAACAATAGCACTGTGACTGTGGACTGTAATTATTGATAATTGCTACTGCTTATGTGTAAAACTCTCTGTTCATATGACACAGCAAAATCTACAGAAATAGGTTTAATATATATTGAATCATTGAGGCTTTGTAAGAGAAGGGTAAACCCCCCTTTCCCCCAAAAATAATTAAGTAGAATTTAACATTAAGCAATGGTACCTTCTTGTGAGATTCTGGACATCATGTGCAACAGTGTTGGTTTTAAAAATAGTCTTCATGTCGAGACTATCTTTAAAATGTGTCAGAAAGTATGTATCCATTAAACTAATATAAATGCTACTAAACTAATATAAGTATTACATCTTCTTTCCATAGTCTTTCCTGACATCTCAGCTCTCACTGGTACTTCTTCAGCGTGGCAAGGTTAGTCAGGTCTGAAGTCAGTATATGAAATAAGGAAGTTCATCCCGATGCTGAGAAAAACATTGATCTGATTGAAAACCTGTTTCACCATCACTTCTTGTAAAGAAGATCAGATAACTAAAACTAATATAAAGAGCTGGTTAATATCATCTGGTGGAGAATATTACTGTTTCTCGAAGACAGGAGAACAAGGAAAGAACTCTTTGAATCTCTTCCCCTCCCCCTCCCATTTTTCTTTATCTTTTCCTTTCTCTTCTTCTCTTGATCCTCATTCTTCGGCTTCTTTCAGTCCAGCATAGGACTTTGTATTTCTCCCTCCTCTGTTGCCACCTTGAGGGGAGCAGAGTGAAGAGCTGGTGCCAGAACACAGGTGGATAAACCAGGACGTGGTCCAAAAGGGCAGGAACTGACGGGAGCTGGGTGGAGGAACTCGTGCAGGGATGGGGGAGCACATGTGCTGGTGGATGCACAGATGGGAAACAGCCCCCACTGTAAAAGGAGAGGCTTTTAGTGCATAAATTCTCCAAAAATTCTTCTAGACAGGAAGAGCTCAAATATTAGTTCCTCATCTGTTCATTAATAATAGTATTGTTCCTGAGAAAGCTCTAATCTATATGCTTACAAGCAAGGGATTGACACGCATTATATACATTACAGTTTTAATCTAAGATAGAGACTCACATTCTGATATGTCTGAGGAGTTCAAAGAAGCTGTGCAACAAAGACTTCTGCTGCTAGCAGCCTGTGCTATAGGTTAATACTGTTAAGTACTGAGGATAGATTATAGTGAAAAGGATCAAGACAATCCAAGCAAGCCAGGAATCATATGAGAGATAAACAATCCTACCCGATTTTTTACAGCAGCTGGAAAAGAAATCTTAATTACTCCATTTCTACCACAAGAAAAGACAATTTGATATACCATACAATTTGGAAGTATACACCAAAGAATGCATTCAGCTTCTGTCCAAATTTCAAAGGCAGAAAAATCAATGAATTCAGATACTAGCAAGATTTAGTAAAATGCCTTCACAATTCCAAAAATGTTAGAAACTACCACAAAAACCCCCAAATGCCAACAGCTGAGGAAATGCTGTTTTCTACCACACAGCTATCAGAAATATCTCATATAATCAATGTATGAAACTGTGTTCATAAAAAAAAAAAAAAAAAAAAAAAAAAGCAAGGCAAATATGTTGCATTCACTGATTTGAATATTGAAAAGTAAAATTCTGTGTGATTACAGATTTCAACACTTTCCAGTTTTGTAGTGATAGAAAAATTCTTGGTGTATCAGCTATTTTTGTTATTCTCACTGATGATGTGATATTAATTATTGTGATTTAGTGAAATCCAATTTTAAACTGCAAGCTTTAAAATTCAAACATTTTGTACTTACAAAAGTATTTTTAAAATGCATTTGCTATTTACAAGTCAAATTTGTTCTCATCACTTAACCTTCCTTTGAAAACAAAATAAAAATTAGACACAGGCTTAAGTAAATTTAACACCCTTTAAAAATTTTGGATATGCCTTTCAGATTAAAAAAGAACATTCAAAAACCCTGTGCAAAGTAATCTATATTTAATAAAAGTGTGCTGTGCTTTGGGGGGTGTCAAACGTTTTAAATTCAAATGCCTGACAGGAGTGTTAATAGGTTGAATGCCATCAGATTTGCAGTTTATGGTAGAGAAGCAAGTTTGACTTCTTTTTTAAAACAAATTGATATTTAACCTTTACAGCTATTCAAGGCCTCCTATTGCTGACAGTTGCACTTGTTCCACGTTGGCTGAATTTTAAGCAAGTCAGTAATACTTCAGGTTTTATCGCAGCTATTTACTGGAGTGCAAACAGTGACCTCCACATGACAGCAGCAGAAAAACGCCTTTTTGAGACATTGATGCTGTGTTGCACACTCTACGCGCAGCTCCTTAAAAGCACTTTGGCAGTTCAATAACTAGCATTTTCTGGGCTTTTTTGCTTTTCAGTAAAATTATCAGATTCAGATTAGAAGCTCAAGCTCCTTATGAGATTTGTATGTTTAATACAGGATTTGTAAACAGCTGATAGTCCATGTATGTTATCAAGGACAAATAAAAAACAGCAAAAAAAATAGGCTCAGTTCATGGAACTATCAAGTTGAATGGTACTTAAACTTACACCAGTTTTGACTTTGTTCCAATACCTCAGAAAACTCTAAGCAACCTGCAATTTTTGCACAACATGATGGAATACAGACATGATACCTCAGTCCTGCTTTTGTGAAAAACTGGCTTCAGGCTTGTTAGACCTTCCTCAGATTTGGTTCCTTTCTGGAATAGTTTTCTAAAAGGCTAAGTAGCCTAAATAATGTATTAGAATGGAGGTTACTACATTTATGAAAGGAATTTTGTGCAGTTGTATCTGATAATGAAAAGGGACACTATTTAATGGTCTAAGATCTACTTTCCTTTTGAGGATATCTTATCTGTGACAGTGAATGCTCATATCACTTGGTTAGTCCAGATTAGATCCTTACTAGGGTTTTTTTTGAGATGTCTTAAATACGCCTAAAAATGCCTAAGAATTAGGACCTCCTGACATAATAGAGGAACAAGAATCCCATTCCAATTTGAGCTTTCTAATTGAACAGAAGTTCTGGTGTGTGCTTTGCCTAAATACATTACTTGAAATCTACCTGATGACTGGAACAAAACAGAAGAACAAGCATATAATTTATGATAGTTTATTTCATAAGAGTATTTGATAATCTGATTCTACAAATAACCTCTCTGAAACAAATGCCAAATTTCTGTATCTCAAAGACAAAAAAACGCTGTCTGAGATACATTGCAGTCTGAGATCCATTTTTCAGGGGATCAAACACCAAGTCTTCTGTTGAGGACATGTCTCCAAAGAGTTACTTAGGGCTTCTACATGCTGAACAAAGGATTATCTGTGGCTAATATGACAAACATGGTGGAAAAGTATGTTTCCAGCTATGCTTTACGTTTAGGAGTATTTTTTATTGTTTCAGTTGTGAGTAACTTTGCAAGATGAAGGAAAAGACAGCTATCCTAATAGTTAGCCTTTTTTTAAGCTTATGAACTTGCCTTAGACTTTTTTATTAGCGATCCCTAGCCAAGGATGATCTGGACTCCTTTCCCAAAATAAGGGACCTAAAAAACGCAGTTGACTTTTTTATCCATCACTACTGCTGCAGAACTACTTCTCTTTTGAATAGTTAGAGCACTTGCCCAGGAAACAGGAGATGTGTTCAATTTCCTTTTCAGCTTCATCTTCTACTTGACAAAGTTGTGCTCACTCTGGTGGATTATGGAACAAGATAGACTGAAAAGGAAAAGAGAAAATGGAATGCTCCTCTTGTGTTATCTCACTGTGCAGGCAGAAATGTAGGATTCATGAAGATAAGAGAAGATCAAATACATGTAAGCCTAAACATCTGGTGGTTATAATTCTGAAACCCCTTAGGTTGAACTTAGGTCTCTCTTCTCTCACTTAGGAACTGAGTGCTTTAATAACCACACTGAGACATAAAAGTTTCTGTGACCCTTGCTCTACATTAATTGTTGTTATTAATATGGATAGACTTCTACAACTTGGGATGTAACTAGAATTATACCTAAGTGGCACTGGAAGTTTTAGTTCATGATGGAAATTACGTTTGAGTGCTTGCAAGTGAGCCTGCCTGTAGACCAACCTGTATAAAATAGACACCTTATTTCATTTTTTGCAAACACCTGGGTTAATTCACTGGCCGATTAGTAAGGCAGCATCTCCACACAGGAGATAGCCCCTGTTCTTAAGGAAGGATAGATGGTTGCTAAAATGCATGCACTTTGGGGCTTTGCCTCTTGCTTTCAGTTCTGTATTCAAAGGGCAGCAGCACTTTGAATGCCAATGCAGATTGATGTCATCACTAACAGGATAAGCATTTTGAGTGGCACTCAGTGAATGATTGACATTGGGTACACAGCAAGTTCTTATTCTGTCAGAATCTGGCATGTTTCTAGGTGTCACAGTTAATCCACTGCCAGTTATTTGACAGGGTTGTACTTAGTGCCGGATGCCAATCTCCAAAATGTTCATGATTAAGGCTGCATACAAATGCTACTTATTCAATTGAATAAACAATAGTTCCACTCGTACAAGAAAAGGTGGACTCTCCATACAAATATATTATTTCCACACAAAGTAGTTAATCACAGGATAACACGGGATACCAAGGTGTTTGTGCTGAGTATGTGAATTGGCAATCACCAGCCCTTCAGGTTGACACCTGCCTTTGTGGGGTGTAATGTCACCAGAAGAGCTCTTCAAACACAGCAAGGAATCAGTAACTGCCCTGCTTGCACAAAAGGAAGAGCATGTTGAGTTCTCAATATCTTGGCCAGTACAGAGAATATTAGAACCCCAGAATTTCTCTATTGGATCTTTTGGTGCTTCCACAAGTTCAACAGCTGAAATCTGATCTTTCAACTAGCTCTTGAGCATCTGCACTGTAAGAAGTCTTCTGAAGTGATACATAAGAGGGAAAGATAGGGATGGCATCCTACCTTCCCTCCCCATGGTTCAGGTTGCCTGGATCTATGCACTGAGCTGCACAGACATTTCTTCCATGCTTCTACTACTGGCATAACTAAAACAAGCCTGTGTAAATGCAGCAGAGATGTGAGTCAAGAAAAGTATGAAATACTTAAAATCTGCTTTCTGTATAGGCACAAACAGCCTTTTTAAGATAGTAGTAGAAACTTTGGTCAATGATTTCCAAGACAGCAAAGTAGAGAAGTCAAACTAAACAGACACAAGGAGACTTGCTGAAAAAATGGGAACGCAAAAGGACAACAGGCGTAATGAGGCACAAATGGTCATCAGAGACTAGAAAATGGAAAGAAGAAGGTAGAAAAAAGACAGTGATGATACAAATGGACAGTTCTGATGGCAAAGATGAAACGCTCTAGACAGATGGTTTTTACCTTACAAACAGATATTTTATTTAGTCGTTTTACCTCAGTCTGTGGAAAAATAAACATTACATTACTTCTTTCTTCCTCATAAAGTATGCAGTCTCATTTGCCACTTGTTATTGGTTGTAGTACTTACTAATCTTAGTACCAGAAATGAGGTAAAATTGTAAGAGTGAAGGTGTGGGTTTGTTTATTGATGGTTTCCAGTGGCAGCTGTACTTTCACCTTTTAGCAAGCTACACTTGATCTTCTTAGACACTACACAGAGTAATTTTTAGTGTATTCTGGTCAGACACAGCAGTGTTGAAAAGCCACATCCAAAACATGTCCATTAATTATCACTGTTATTTTTTTTACTTTCTCTTTTTTGTTCCTTGTCTGGGTGATTTTTCATTTTTGTAATACATCTTAAAATACAGTATAATTTCCCAAAGGAAAAGCAAAAGTTATAGGGTAAGGCTAGTCAAATGTTTGATGTATATATCAGCAGATCAAGTATGATGGTAAATGGAAGTCTTTTTGATACATGTATATTTAATATACTAGCCCAGAAAAAAAAGGGAACAGACTATATGCATATATGCAGACGAAAAAATATTGTTAATCTAATGTTGTAACAGCCTAAGAGTAAAAATTAACATAGAAAATTCTTACCAAAATACAGACATAATTATTATACATAAACTTTCTGGTACTTGTGCATTGTAATCAGTGTTGCTTCTACCCTTGTAATGTCCCTCCAGGTCCTAAGATTTATGGTTTTTTTCTTCCTGAAGAACAAGAAGCGTCAGTCACCATCAGCCGTCAAATCCTGACGACTTCAGTGTAAGGAGTTTAATATTCAGAGTTGAAGCTACTTCCTCTTAATCTTAGAGAAGTGTGGGTGTATTTTTAAAATTTGTTACTACTGATTGGTTGCCTCTGCTTGCTTACAGCTGAGTCCAAGAGTGGTCCCACAGCCTTCATAGGCTCAGCCAGCCCAGAGGCTCTTTTAGACAGCAACTACAGAAAAAATGTTTCTGAACCTTCCCACAGAGGCAGTGGCAGAGCTCATGCTCAGGGAGGGGAGGCAACAGGTCCTAAGGGAGGGGCTGAAACCAGCTCAGCTCAGCCCAGCTGCAGTCAAGGTAAGCCCCTCCGCACAGGGCAGAGCCTTTCTTCAGTTGTTAGAGACAGCTGAATATGGTGAGTTTCATGACACGGATGGATTTGTCTTTTGCCCTGCCTGCCAGGTGTGGCTGCAGCAGGTCAGTGTTGGGCTCAGCACCAGCTGGCAACACATGTGTGCATACCAACACACACACTCTTGATACTCAAGATGTGCAGATAAACAGATCAATGCAGAGCATTGTCTTTTCAAGCACTGTCTTGGGTTATGTAACAAAAAAAAAAAAAGTGTATTCTATTTCATCTGTTGAAACCAGCTGGGGAGATGTTTGCTTTTTTTTTTCCTTCATCTCTTGTAATTCCAGGGGGGAGGAGGGTGCATGCCTTCTGACAATAGCCCAGCTGTTAAAACCAGGTGGGGCAGTGTTTCTTATCTCTTTCACCACTGTCCACCCTCGGGGGATATCTTCTGTTAATGGACCATTAAGGTTCACCAGTGACACGACACATTACACCAACCCATTGAGAGATGCTCCACCCAGTGAGGAGGGAGCCAGCTGTTCCTACCAGGATAAAAACTGAGATGTAGGAACACCAAACATCCACTTTTCCACTGGATTCTCAGAGGAAGACCGGACCCATCTCACTGTCACTACAGGATCATCTCTACTCCAACAGAACCACATCTGTCACTCCAGGAGGAGTTATTTGGACTGCCTCCAACACCCTGGCCAACAGAGTATCAGGTTGTATTCCTGACTCTGTCAGGGTTTTCTAGGACTTTTGTTTGTTTGCTTGCTTGTTTTTTTTGTACTACTGCATTTGCATTTTTAATATTCCTAGCAAAGAACTGTTATTCCTATTCCCATATTTTTGCCTGAAAGTTCCTAATTGCAAAATTGTATAACTTTGAAGGGAGAGGTTTTTACATTCTCCATTCCAAGGGAAACTCCACTTTCCCTGACAGATACCTGTCTTTCCAAACCAAGACAAGCACCCACATAATCACACAAAGTACTCACACAGGTATGAAGAAAACTTTATCCCTGGTTAAGAGTCTTACATTTCTATTTAATATAATCCTTAACTTCCTTTGCAAATGACTCCTTTTATATTGCAATGCATTCTGAAGAGACTTCCTTTAGTTGCCTCATCTTGGTGTGAAACATTAATAGTAGTCATTTCAGGAATGCTTCATTTTCACTGATAAGATAACCAGAGTTTGGTCACCTGTTGTACTACTTCTGATATTTGCTGTTCACTGAATTTACTGCAATTAGATCAGGTAATCTAACACTAACCAAAATCATGTCTATTTAGCCACTGCAGAAGAAAGACCCACAAACTGAAATGTGGTATTTAGACATGAGAAGAAAAAGGAGGGAAAACAGTGTGAGGGTGGGTGCCCAGGAAGATTGTGGAGTCTCTCACCTTTGAAATATTTAAAATTTGATTGGCCATTGCCCTGAGGAACTTGCTGTAGTGGACACTGCTTTGAGCAGAGAGGTTGGACTGCATGAGCTCTGGTGGTCCCCTGTGACCTCAACCACTGTGTGAAAACATAGAAGTGCCACAAAGAAGTTAAAATTTGAAATCTCTGTGCCCAATTTTTCACTTGAAGGAAGATATTGATATCATCATTGAATCTTCTGCTTCCAGGAAGTTAAGTTTGAAGCCTAAATTAAGAATGCCCTGTTTCCTTCATCATTTTTTTTCTGCAAGACTGTATTCCCTTGTATTTTCTCAGTCTCCTATAGCTCATGATGAGCATACAGCTCTTTTATGACATCACATTGGTATATTTAACATTCTTTACTTTCTTATACACACAGGGGCTACTACTTTAGCATTGGAAGTTTGTGGCTCTCAGACACTTGACTGTACGCTCATTCTAACTTGCTGAGACAGTCTTCTGTATTTAAAACAAAGAACCACTGTATTCAGCACATTCATTAAATGCAACTCAGAAACAATCCCTATTCTGGGAGCTTAATGCTTTGCTGGACAGCTGAGTGATATTGACAGTGTAACTGACAAGTTTGTTAGAAATAGTTGCATAAAGTTGCAAGCTCTGCGGGTTTTGCTAAACATGCCCAAACTTGACTAAAACAGTTGTAATGACTGAGAGGAACTTATTCTTTTAGGAAATGTGCTTTATAAACCATAAAAATTCTTTAAGTTAGAAGTGATCAAGATGTTAAGCTGGGGTAATTTGACTTGTCCTACTTCTTAGAACACTCATTTTCTAAATACAGGTTTGTTGGTGTGTGGCTTGTTTGTAATGGAGTGACCAGAACATGATAGTTTGGGTGCATGCCAGACTGACCATAACTGAGAAATTCTTTACAGTGACATTTTAGATCCTACTGAAGAAAAAGATTCCGTTGTCATCATTAAATTAATGGAAAACTCTGACTCAAAGGGAGTTCTGGTAAAATTTGGTTTTACAGGAAATTAAATCACTTAAGAGGACACCAGAATGTGCTTTCATACAATTCTACACTATTAAAGTGTTTATTTAGCTAAGTACATCATTCTCATTTACAAATGAATTGTCTTTGGGACAACCATATATGTAAGCAATATGATCATCATAATTAAGTGACTGGTGAGATGGAGTAACTGGGTTTTTTGATATATAAAGATAAATAGGTGACATATTTGAACCCTTAAAGAAATTCGCATCAAAGTTTTGACCTAAGAGATGTAGATAATGGAGCCAGAATTAAATCCTTAAAGGCTGTCAGTTCACAAGAAACCAATATTATCTAGTTTTAGAATCTACTTGGACTCAAAAGTGACAGATGTTTTAAGAAAGTCTTGTCTGCTCCCTTTCAGATTTGCTGAACTTCAAGAAAAAATATTTCATGCAAAAATCCCCCAATCTTCACACTGAATACTCTCTTTGAGGTATCTCTTCTGAGTGTTAGCTAAAGCATTTAACATTAAAACACTTTGATAAAGATTAATTCATCTTATTGTTTAAGCATCATGGAATTTTGATCAAGTTGCCTCTTTGACTGTTAATATCCCTTTTTTATTTTGTAATGGCTTAAATTTAACTTTCAGTTTAAATTCATTAGAAAAAATAAGAATTTATATTATCAAAACCTTTAAACATAATTTTTGCTTATGTTTAGTACTATAATAATAGGTATTTGAACTTCTAACTGGCAACTCTGTCATGATAGCAAGGGGAAGAACTGCTTTGATCTTGTTCTGTTTAGGGTTTTTTATGTTGTTTGTCTGAATATTTGAAAAGGTGCTGATGGAATCTGCAAGCCAAGTTATTTGCATGGCTAATAAGTTTAAATTTGATGCTGTAGCATTGACGGATGATCATTTTCAAATATCTATCATGTTTGTAACAGTAAATGTCAAGCAGTACTTACTAAGAAAAGATCTTTCTCCTGAGAATTATTATGATTTTGAGAAGAAGAAAACCAAAATAAAATATAGCAGACATGTCACCAATGAAAAATTACTCTTTCTAAAGATACATGTTAAAAAGGCCCACATTTTCCATTTTATGACTATATTCTCTAGGAGAGACATTTAAATTTCTCCCAGTTGCTATGTGAATTTATTGACAGTCACATTTTATAAATAAAATGGAACTTGAAATAGTTTATAAATAATTAATGCATGAATAAAACATCAATAATAAACATTAATTCAGTTAATATTTTTATAGTCTGACAAGAAAATAGGTGTTCATTATATGTTTATAATAATGCAACTTTGACATTATTGGTAAACCTATGCTGCTTTTGCAATATGTTTTTAATTTTTTATTAAAAAAATACAAATTAAAAGAATGCCTAATTATTTGTACTATAGATTAATTTCAGTGTTTTCAAGATTAATATACCACTATGTGAGGTATTGCACAAATCCAAGCAGACATCTTCTCCCAGAGCATTGGTATTTTTCCACACCAATTTTAATATGCATTTGTTGTTCCTGAGAAATCACAACATGAAACCCAACGTTTATTAAACCCGTTAAATCCATTAAACTTCAGAAGCACTATCTGTTTATAAAGCTTTTCATAAACCTTTGCAAGAAAGTTGTAGAAAATGAGACTGGACAGCAGCACAAGGTAGATGCTGATATGATCGGAAGAGTGTGACAACAGAAGAGGTACTGATATTCCCCAACTGTTTTATTATGCTCATTACTGTTCAGATTCTGGTGGTATAAATACAGTTTTTAGGTTGTTGTATTGGATTTTCATGGCAAAGTTCTGATAGTGGGTCAGCTGTAGGGGTTGTTTCTATAAGAATGTACTAGAAGCTGCCCACGTGTCTGATGGAGCCAATGTCAGTCACCTCCAAGATGGATCTGCTGCTGGCCAAGGCTCAGACAATCAGTGATGTGGCAGCACCTCTGCAGTAGCACAGCCAAGGGAGGGAATAGCAGGCCCATCCAGGGAGACAAAGAGTGTGTCAGAGAAGCAGCCCTGCAGGCGCCCACATCAGTGCAGGAGGAGGCAGAGGAGGTGCTCCAGGCACCGGAGCTGAGATTCCCCTGCAGCCCATGGTGCAGCCATGGTGAGGCAGCTGTGACCCTGCAGCCCCTGGAGGAACTCAGGGAAGCTGAGCTCCACCTGCAGCCCCAACACCAGAGCGGTTGGATGTACCCAAAGGAGGCTGCAACTCTACACTGACGCAGGTTCTGTGGGTCAATAGAAAGATGAGTCCATGCTTGAGCAGGTTTGTTGGTAGGATTAGTGACTCCATGGGGGTCTTGTGCTGGAGCAGTCTGTACCTGAAGGACTGCAGCCCATGAAAGACATGGGCTGGATCAGTCTGTGAAAACCTGCAGCCCATGGGAAAGACCAAATGACCAGCGTTAGAAAACTTTGTGGAGAATTGTCTCCAATGGAAGGGAACCCCATGCTGGAGCAGGGGAAGAATGTGAGGAGTCTTCTCCATGAGAAGTAAGGAATAGCAAAAAAAACAATGTGTCATGAGCTGACTGCAGTTCCCATTCCCCAGCCCTCTGTGGGGAGGAGGTAGAGAAAACCAGGAGAGAAGTTGAGCCTTGGAAGAAAGGAGCAGGAAGGAAAGGTGTTTCTAAGATTTGGTTTAATTTCTCATTATCTTACTCTGATTGCATTGGTACTAAAATAAACTAATTTCCCCATGTCACATGGGGATGTAATCCTATCTGTCTGTCCACGATAAAAAATATTTGACACCTGGCATCCAACACCTATTCACTAAGTCAGATAGATTCTCTATCCCATATAATTATTTGTACAAATAAGTCCACTTAGGAGACATTAAAAGCTACTGCAGTCGGTGCCGAGTTTATTTTAAAAGATCTTAATATTATTTAAAACATAAAGACCTGGTGAAGGAAATGAGAAAACTCACATCAGAGCTGATGGTACTGGATCACACTAACTTCAGAAGAAAAAACTAATTAAAAAAAAAGATTTAATGCCTTTTACCAAAGATGAAAAAACCTCCAGAATTTAGCTAATTTCCAACAGTTAGGAGCTTACAATTTAGCAGCAGTGGATGTCAGTCATTGGTGTAATTGTGGTGTTCAAATGAGATTGTTATTATAACTGGATGGGTGCAACCATCCCTGGACAGTTCCTTGGATAGATATGGAACAAGTTCTAAACAAATGCAACTATACTTCGAATGAAATGGAGAAAATTCTTGAAACTTATTTTACAAACACACATTTCTGTTTTAGCATTGCAGCAATTAGAAAAGAAAAGGATGAACATTTAGGATGTGTTAAAATGTATGTCAGATGTGACCCTTTATAGCTGGTAGGTTGCCTGCATCTCAGGACAGTTTTAGGAACCAAATGGCATTTATTCCTCATGGGGTGTTGTTCCCTCTCCAGCTGAAACTCCCTTGTTCCCTTAATCCAGACATATTCCCTCATGATGACATCTGGACTATGAGAAGGACCCAAGGAGAAGGCTGAGCCCTTTGAATCTCTCAGTCTGATAAGGATTTGGTAAACAGCAGGGAAAAAGGCGAGCTTGTTAAACAGTTTGGTTTGAGTTTATATTGGCTCAGAGACAAGGAGGTTGGAAACAAAATACCAGAGCAATTATATGTTCTTTTGAAAGAGAAATTGAGATGCATAAAATTGCCATAATTATCTTCACTGACTCAACTTATTTTGAATTCATTATTTTTTGCAGTTTATAATATGAGTTGAAATGTGAAATGACATTATCATTAACAGAACATTATTGAGGTTAGATGATAGAAATTTATTCTTTTCTTTAATCTCACTTTTTTGATCAGTTAATAAAGGTACCTCTCAAAGGATGTATAAATTATTTGCAATCAAAGTGTTTGCCAAAAATCCCAGAGAAGAACAAAAGAAAAATTTTAAAATAGAACTATATTCATCAATTTCTTAATTCAAAGCAGCAATAGATATAAGCATACACTACACATGCACATTTGATTAATATTGAGTCTAATTATGTACTTTCTGTAAAATCTCTTATTCTGTGCTTAAAAAAAAAGGCATCATCACAGTGATGCAGACATCAGATCATTGTGATTTGAAATACATGAGTAGTTATACCTCATAAATCATATAAAAGATTCTTTAAAGAATCTTCTTTGTTTGTTCTTCAAAATGTGTTACCCCTCCTTTTCTTGCTGCGTCTTGTCATCAATTATTTTTGTGTGCAAGAGAGAGGTAGAGAAAGGGGAGTGATCATGAAAGGTGAGGAAGGGAGAAATCTACTGTCATATAAAAGCAAGATTTTTACTTTTTCCCTTACATAAAAGTAGGGACAATAAACATGCCAAACCTCTGATATAGAAACAAACAACCCATCCTCCCTCCCAAAAACTCTAAGCCCAAACAGACCCCAAACAGTTAATTGCAGCTGTTACCCAGAGGGTAACTCTTTATCATCTGTCTATGGCACTCACTTTACTGAAGTGAACTTTTTCATTCCTTTTTAAGTTTAGAATGAAAACCTGTGAAAATGCTAGTAGTGGAACACCAGCTGCCATTTTGAACCTGGAAAATGCATGACTTAATCTTTTGTATTTGCTTAAATAAAGTATCCACATACCACTGCTTTCTCAGTGGTATAGATGTTGTTCCTGCCAGTTTTGAGGTTGCATATGCCTTTGTTACTATGATCTGGCAGTAATGAGAAGCTGTTATTTATAAAGGCAATTAGAAATGACCAAGAGACCTATCAAGTTACAATGTAGTAAAATTACTCAACATGAGTATTTGGCTTAACAGGAACACAAGACCGTAAGAAATATTTACAAATAATGTTTTTATTTCTTGATGCCATAAAAGAAAAGGAAAAAGAAACGTTTATTTTCTGTCTCTATACTCTAGATGGAGAATGAAGGTGTTACTCAAGTCAAATAATGTACTGTCTGAACTGGTGGTGTCAAAATAAGTGGTGTCAAAAAGCACATCTATTTCTCTCTCTTTGAATTAAACTGAAAATAGGGTCTGCATGAACACTCTAACTAAACTTGTATAACTGAACATCAAGGGACTGTGATTTCTGTCTTGGAAAGGCCATTTCCTTAGAAATGGAAATTCTGAGGCCTGGACACTGCATTATCTTCCTGGTACAATGGCTTCTGCTGAAGTCAGAATTGTAAAAGGACATGACTCCAGTATTCACAATGTTATATTGAACTGAAAGACTGAAAATTAATTTTAAATCTGATAACATTTAATTAATTACTTGACAATAACAAGGTCATGCACTGATATGCTCCAGCCCTGGATTTGAACTAAAAAACAGTAGGAAGACAAGGGAAGTGATACCCTGCTCGATGCTGGTGAGACACAGCTGGGCCACCATGTCCAATGCTATGCTCCCTGGCATGGCAGAGATCAGTACTACAGATTTATAAATTCTAGATGAAACGTTAAACTTATATCAAGGACAAAATAATATTTTAGAGAAATTGTTTTTAACCTATCTAAATGCCGTAGCATTTTTTTTAAGACTATGATAAAATACTTAATTTTAATTATTTATAGAATTAAGGAGCAGAAGATTTAGATCAATTCAGTAAATTAGTATACAAATGGAAACTTATTTTACAATGGAAATATATTTAAGTAGCACATAATTTTAAATTAGCAGAACTTGTTACACATATTGCCAAACACACAATTTGTCATTTGTTTGACATAGACCATGCTATTATTTGCACAATATAAACAGAAACCTGCTCTGGCATTTCACCAAACTGAATTGAAACATGTTGTGTGATATATGGCATAGCTTTCTCCAAGTGTCATCTAATTTTCTCTTCTGATACTCTTTCCTGAACCACAGAATACATTCCCATGTCATAAGAATGCATTTGAATTTACTTTCTAGTTTGGGGTTTTAGGGACTGTAGATAACAGCATAATGAACCTCATTTTTAAGAGTAAATGGGAGTTTCTAGCCTGACTGCTTAAAGGTTTTTGCTTTTTACTGAACTAATTTAGAACTGTGAAGAAAAAGAAAATCAAGAGATTCAAAGGATAGGAGTAAGTTAAGGCAATCATGAACCTTCCAAGGGAGAAAGAAAACAGGATTTTATAATACAGAGAAGGGAAAATTAATCAAAACCTGGAAGTATTTTCCAGCATATTTTCCAGCCTGGGTTGAAGATTAATCTCTGTATAATACAGCCAGAGTATTATACACACTTTACACCAACTATTGCCTTTGAAAAATATGTGTAAGTAGAAAAAAAAGAATTTGAAGGCTGCCATATTATATCTGCAGGTGACTACAACTCTGAAAGCAGAATGAAAAAAATTACCTTAGTAGATTATTCTATGACAAGGTAAATGAGTTACTTCATATTCCTTTCTTGCAAATTTATCTTTAGTACTCAAAAAAATTCCATTTGCAGAAATAACTACATAATTCAATAGTAGTTAAATTAATTCATTAATTTGCCAAGTGTCACATCACTGTCTTGGTCTTCCCAAAGAGCGAGTTCAGCATAAAACAGCAAATGAAGTGAAGCATCAGAGGTACTGAGGATGCACAGAGCATCTAAAGGATCTCCTCATAATTCATTAATTATTAAATCCTCTTCTTACTCCGCAGAGTAAGTGAAAAAAGTAATTCATTCTTTCTCCCAGTAAAAAGTAGGGAAATAAACAGTAACCAATTTCTGGGTTTAGTTTTGGTTCTGTTTTTTTGTTGTTGTTTTGGAGGGGTTTTTTTAGAAGGCAAAACAAAGATCCCCATAATATATATCCTAGCAAATCCAATTAAAAAAATGTTTATACTGAGGAAATATTTGGACCTCCTACTGGTATCCATGATTGGCTTTAATGGTGGAAGATTAGCATTTGTAATTATGACACCACTGAAAAAAGTGAAAATATTCCCATGAGTGCCAGGGAGTGGAGATATCCCATTTAAATTATTTACATTCCTTCAACTTACTCTGTAACTAAAACTTAATACCTGCCTATAATGTTACTTCTTTCTTTTTAAATTGTAATTGTGTTTTATTTTCCTAGATTTATATACTATCCAAAACTTTGAAGCTTTAAACATCTAAGTAAAACTAATTTTTATTCTATACTGTTACCAAATATTCATGTTCTGAGATAGTTTCATAGGGAAAAAATCTGTCAAACTACAGAAGGCTTCTCCTACAAAGTATGTTAAAATGTTATAGAAATGTTTCTGAAATTGAATATTTTCCATTCTCAAATTCAGTTAAAAAGCCTTTTTTGTGCCTAAAATATCCATAAACAGGAAACTAAGTATACAGCTATGATTTTTAAAAATTAATAGTTTTACTACTATTACTACTACTACCAGTAGTCATAACTTCAGTAGCTGTAATAGTAGTAGCAGTAGTAGTAGTGGTGATACTTTCATTCATGATTAAAAAATCCAAAGCTATGGAAAATTATAATCCAAAACTATGTTTAACTATAGTAAAACAATACTAGTTCCAATGGAAATGACTTAAATTTTATAGAAATATGAAATATGTCCCTTGATGTATAGAAGTATGCCACTTGATAACACATATTGTCCTTAGTCCTCTGCTCTAGCAGTAAACACAGCTTTGAATTTTTTTCCTCTCTGTGCAGTAGTATTTTATTTCTATGGCCCCAACAGTCTTTCTGTGAAAAATTTATAATCTGTAGCCCTTGAGTAATATTATTGTGTAGGATAACATTCGCTAACAACTTTTTGTACAATGTAGCACGCTTGAGATGGAAAACCAGTTGTAAACAAAGTCTCTCTGAGTAACTACTACTTTTTGTATCACAAACAACAATGCTAGAATGCTATATATTATTAAAAAGAAATATCACGATGCTGAATAACTGCCAACATTGTAATAATAAGAAGATGGAAAAAAGGAAAATATCTTTGACATGGGAAAAAGTTATATCTTGAGGTAACATTTTCTATCTAGTTCAGCCTGTACACACAGCCAACCATTTTATGTAAAAGCTGAAGGTACTGTATAAATAAAACCCAAAAGAGCAAAGAATAGATGAACTAATGAATTTTAAACCAAATTTGTGCCAGAAATGTGGTGGAACAGCACCATCTGCAGGTGTGTCACTATAAATCTGATGTTCTTCGGGTAAACAGCTTTAATGTCATCTGTCCTTTTTTGGTACATACTTAGTCTTTACTTTAGCAGAAAGTCCAATAGCAAGTGAAGACATAGATTATTTTGCAGACAAAATGCTAGCCATAATGGAATGCTAACATAATACAGAAGTACAAAACCAAACCCTTTTTTTTTAGCAAATATTTAATTTGAAAGAACTCTTTCATGTGAGGCCTTTCGTTCTTAAGGATGGAACAGATCTATTTGTTTAGACATATGTTTTGCATAGTTATGTCTTTAATGCTGTTAACTGATCTAAACCATTTATCTGTGTGTTGCAAATACTTATTTTATCTTTGTAAAATATGGTTCTGAATCAGATCAGAAAAGAAAAGGTCAATATGATGCTATGTAACATGCTTCGGATTGACATTAAATTGCTTTATATTGTATCAATTAAAAGTGTCAGTTCTGCTTATAAGAAAATAATTACATTTTACTTCCACTAGATAGTTGGATATTCATAAAGACCATATTTTTACTTCACTTTCTTCTACCTTCATGCCCTCCAATTCATTGTAGGTGTTTGGAGTTGTAACACTATTTTTTTTGAAAAATAGCCAAATGGTTATGTGGAAAATTTTGGAGGAAGGGTTTGGACAATGTGCCACCCATTTGTGCAAGGATTTATTTTTCTCTATATTTTTAAGGAACTCTAGGAACTTTTATTTTGTCCAAGAAATTATATTCAGCAGTAATAAACATTGACTACTAATCATAGGTATTCAAAGGATGTGAATAATTATTTAATTGCTGTAATGCAGAGTTTTCCATGAAAGTTCTAAGACATTTAGCAAAAAATACAGTGATATCCCTAGACCCTTGGCCTGTGTACTTCTATGTAGATTTAGAGCTGCAACTGAGACACATTCTTTAAAGAATTAAGGATTTTAGAGAAGTTAAGATTTTAGCTAGAGATAAGGTTTGTTGGAATTAATTAAAGTAGATAGATAGGCCTTGTTAAAACTAAAAGTTAATAGTTAGCTACTCCAGATTTGAATTACTAATTGCTTGTCAACTTTATGTTTGCTTAGCTGTGCTTATAATGAGAAACAGGGAATCTGATAAATAGACTTCAGGAACACAAGACAATTACAAACCTCCTGTGTTCAGAAACCCATTGAAAAGTCACGACGACAGGAAACTAGGAATCCTACCAGGGCCTCATTTGTCACTTTGCACTGAAAAGCTAGAAAGGTCAGAACGAGGAAGACTCATATTCCCTCCTCCTTTCATGACCCCTCCCCATAAAAAGGACCACCGACCCATTTCAAAGAACAAACTATGCATGCTTAATTGCTTTTTGCTAATTACCATACAAAGCAGGGAATGGGAGGTGACAGGGTTATGAATATACATTTGTATTCCATACTTTTGTAAATAAAAGGCTTTGTAATCGCCTGTGATTTTTGCAGTCCGTATTAGGGAGTGATCCCAGGCGCTGTGTCACAATAAACACACACTTTCTAACTTTAAACTGTTAGAGAGTCTTTTGTCTGTCACAGTTGGATATTGATATGAAATCATATCCCTATTTTAATAAATCACAATGATTTAATTTATACATTTATATCAGAGGATATTCTTCAGACTATTCTTTATTGTATATATGTTTTAAAATAAAGAACAAGCCTCCTACTTAGTTACTCTAGATTGTGTATCATGATGTTTGGAAATGCAGAACTGTTTTCTGACATATTTGTCTAAGACTTCCAGGAGGAGAAAAAACACTTCTGTGAACAGGTGTAAGAAAACATACAGCTGGGGCATTTTTAGGGCAGATGAGTTTTTTTGCTGAAAAAATATTAACCCATTAAAATGGAAACCATGGCTATAAATACATAGGGTGGGAGACAGTTCAACTGGGGAAGCTCATTACTGATGTCATTTCTAATATATATTGCTGTAGTTCTGAAGCATAAAATGTCTCTTTCTTCCTCTATCAGCATTCTATTTCTCCATCTGTTTCCTCTCCATTTCTTCCCCTTAATCACTTTGTTGGCAGGATTTCCTGTCATCTACTATTGTACCCACTACAGTGCCTGTTTTAATATTTACAATAAAACCCTCACACCAAAACATCTCATTTCAAAACAGAAGCACACAAGCAGACAGAAAAAAAGGGAAAATAATACTCTGGTAGTTTGGGCATTCTGTAATTATTCAAAAAGAAAGAGTTCCAGAAATTGAGGGAAAGAGGAAATTAGGTTCTTTTGGTTCAAGAAATTCAAGTCTCTTCCAGGACTGTTTCAGAAAAGGAATGTGAAAATTTTTTCTCAATATGTGCGTATATGGAGTTGATCTCATCTTAAGTGTCCGTGTGCAATGTGCAACACTTGAAATCAGAAGATTCGTGGGAAGAGCAAACCCTCTTTCCTCCCAGCTCTGCTACAACAGAAAATATTAAATTTTTATTTTATTGTGGATTTTTTGGTAAAGCTGCCAAAACCTGCTCAACATGCTGAGGTTTCAAGATTCAAATAAACATTTAACTTGAAAGTAGTTTGCATTTTTTCAGTTATTACATTATAACATGTCCTCCTGCCTTTTTTCTGATTTTTGCCTTTTCTCCAATTGAAGTAATTTTTCTGAAGATATAAATCCAAAGCTGCTATCGTATGGTGTTTTCAACATCCCCTGATAGAGATCTTAAAAATACTTCTTAGCTCTTTATTAAGACAAGAAGTAATTTAAATAAAGATGTTCTTTTACAGAAATATCCTTTTGCAGCATACTCTTTATTTCTTAATTTCAAAATGAGAATAAATCCTTCAATCTTGAGCTATATTTCATTAGGAAACAAGTGAGGTGGTGTAAGTAACCCAAAGTTGAAGAGAGAAAAAAGACAAAAAAATATTTCAGATAATGATAATCAGTGCTTGGGTATTTATGTTCATTTACTTTTTTTCCAGATACATATTTAAAGAATATTAAAATTTTGACACTTTTCAGTTTTTAATATAATTATTTTAAAATTCAT
This sequence comes from Prinia subflava, assembly GCF_021018805.1. Classification (NCBI taxonomy): domain Eukaryota; kingdom Metazoa; phylum Chordata; class Aves; order Passeriformes; family Cisticolidae; genus Prinia; species Prinia subflava. The sequence goes on along the minus strand of NC_086250.1, from coordinate 56,374,650 downwards.
TTTTTATATTTTTAATTTTAAAACTGTGCTTTATGAACTGGTTTTGTTCATAATTTATTTTATCACTTATAACTTCTTTTTAATAAACACTTGGATTTCAAAACAGGAAAAACTTTTGTGTTAGAATGCATCACACAATATCAGAACATCTACTGCATGCAAGATTACTTTCATATGTGGCTCAGAATTGACAGACTGTCTGATAGTCTTGAGGTATTGAATTTTCTATGTGTTTTGAAGTCAGAGGCAAAGTACAAGTAGCCAAAAAATCTGTGTTGGGCCTGGAAAATCTGTGTTGCACCAGATTAATTTAATATTGAATGTCACACAGTATTTCTTTCCACAGTTTCAAATTAGAAGAGCAGGACTATTCATTTTTCCAGTGCATATGATGCAGTCACAATGCCTTGCCTTTGCAATTGCTCTGTTGGTGGGGAAAAGGATAAAGAATTCATGTCCCTCATCATTATTTGTCAAAAATCTAATAAACCCTTAACGTATTAATGTTCCACCAATCCTTAAACCTGTTTTCTGTCTCACTGAACACACTGTGCAAAATCTCACAGAACACAGAATGTAGAAGGACAAAGCACAAAGTTTAAGTCGTGAGAGTTAATGGCTGTCAAAGTGCATGTAAATCATTATTCTCTGTAGGGAGGGAGTACTCAATTTTTATGTTTGTTTTTAATTAATATATTACAACAGACAGAGTAGGTGAGAATAGGGTGGTAAAGGAGATAAGGTAATGATGATGATGATGATACCAATGATGAAATTAAAACCAGGAAATGGAAGAGATACTGAGAGAAACATAGGATGATGGAGAAAAAAAGGCACATTTTAGGGTTCAGAACTATGGTATAGCACTGTATCAGGGATTGTACCAGTAATGAGTTTATACCACCTTGATGAGACAACTAAATATTGTAGGTTAAAATATTAATTAGAAATTATTTTTGTAGACATCTTTATCACATCATGAATCCCCAGCAAACTTTATGAGGCCTTCCCCTACATTGATGTTTAATGAAATTATTTGTATTGATCCTCATACAGCATTGAACCAGTGTCTTCACAAATTTGCATGTTCACTGCTTAACTAGTTTAACACCTTAACATCATTCTCTGGTTTAGATGACAGAACTTTGATAATTTTATAGCTGTAATTAAATAAAAACAATTTTGCTGTAAGCCTGACAAGAGAAAATGCCAACAGTTTAGTTAAAATTAGTGGAATAAAGGCTAGAGAGAATTGCTTGCTAGTTTGAAGGTTAAAACAAAAAAGTATATTTGGGAAGGATGGAAAGACGGTGAGGAGACAAGAATATTATACAAGTATCTGTGTGCATAGATAAACAAATAGAAAATATCTTCTGCAAAAATGCATGTGCATAAATAGGCATGTTCACACACACGAATTTATGTATACATATTGGTGGCTGCTTTCATGACTTACCCTTGGCAAAAGGCCTCTCAAAGAACGTTCTTCCAGAGAAGAATATGCATGTAGACACTGAATGAATCAAATACACCAGGCTCTCTGGAAGGGCATCTGCCCCCAAATTGGTCATGTCACAGACAAAGACAGCCATCAGCTGCATTGAGCAATCTTTGCCAAGAAACTCTGAAACAACAAAGTGGTCACCTTGAAAATCAAGAGAGGAGAAACACAAAGATATATCATAGGGGAGAGACCTGAGAGGGGGAGAGAATGGGCAAGGCAGGAGGTGCTCCCTCTCAGTGCAGGCTGTGCAGTGCTGCCTACCCTGGGCTGCAGCCCTGGACATGGCAGTGAGCACAGGCAGCCCCAGAGCTGGAGTGTCCCACATCTGCCACATGGGATGCAAGGGACACTCACATGGCTCAGGGGATGGGACCACTGCAGCCTGTGTGTCCAGAAAGAGCAAGTGCAAATGAGGAAAATGTTATGACTAGTGGTATGGGAAAGGAGGTAAACAGGCTATTTTAAACAATTAAAATATTTAATATTTTGCAACTGTCTAGTATTGCAGATTATCTGCTGACATATTTTGACTCTATAGTTCACTGATTGGCCATTATAGAGATGTCATGAAGAAATCAAGAAACCCCTTTCATCCTGACTTGGTTTAAACTCCGCAAAATGAGCAGCACAGCACTATTTGGATTGGCAAGCATTAAAAAAAAAACAACAACAAAACCAACCTCAAACCAAAGAATCCATCTGAACTGTAAGCTTTATCTCTCTGACACTCTGCTCAGGAGATATACTAAAACTGTAGAATTGTTGTATACAATAGAAAAGTAAAAACAACTCTTCTAATATGATTGTCACAAAGCTGTTTGCTTGTGACAGAAAGTCAGGCTTTAGTTCTAAATCTCAAGTTTCCTTTTTGACTACAACATATTCTACAGGTAATCCTGCAAGCAACATACATAGCTTGTGCACCTGAATGTGCTAAGAATGTGCTTCCAGGGATACTAACAGAATGATACTCGTACGTGAACATTGAGGACAAGATTATAAACAGTCTCAGTTTAATGAATACTCTTGAGACTTGGATATTGCAACTCCAGTCTCTCTGACCCTTGTCATTTACATAAAGAATCAGTTTTAAAATCGAAGGATGTGCCAAGCCTTGAAAAATATGCAATAGCCAGAATTTCTTTTTTTGGGAGAGCACACTTGAGTGAACATCTCTCAACCCATTTATGTACAAGGGAAAAATTACAACTTTCACAAATAAGTGAAAACTGCATAAAATATGGATAGAACCACTTTGACATTGGCACACAGCCATTTTAATTTTCTATAGAGATGTTTACTCTTCTGCAGCATCAAATTTATAATTAAGCAGTATTTTCAATAAATTGTAAGTATAGTTAAATATTTTCACTATGTTTCAACTGGGAAACTAATGTTGTAATATATCTGACTATAAGCAAAACTAGAACAGATGATAATCTTACATTTTCAGAAGGTACCAAATGGATTTCCAGAGCTCTCAAATAATCAGATTTGGAAGCAGGCCGATGTAGATAAAACCATATTTTGTACACCGGGAGGGCAAATGAAATTAACTAATTTTTTATCAGTATTCATAATAGTAGATTTTTATATTTACAATAATTTCTACTCTCTCATTTGAAGTTTGAGATGTTATCTACACAGATATTTTTGTAATATTTTAATATTACAAAAATTCCTGTTCTGCCTGATCCCAACTAAATCCATGGAAAGTACAGAGGATAAACAACCCGGATGAACATTCATAAACCAGAATGTAAGTCAGTTACTTCACTGTGTCTAATTACTTAGAAATGCTTCCTCTAACATTAGATAATTTTCATTAGGACTGTAAACCTGTTTTGTAGTTTTTAGTTCCTCCCTGAGTTTTTTCAAAATAAACCTGTATTTCCAAGGGTGTTTTGATATTATGAAATATACTACACCTTTTGCTGTGTACTTTAGGTCATTTTCAGGGTACGTGAAGAGGCTGTTTCAAGCTTCTTTATTTTCTATTTAAATATTTGTGTGTGTGTGTGAGGCTGCATATAGATTTGTGTGATTTCATTACAAAATGCTTACAATAGTGACAATTATTTCTGTTATTATTGGAAGCTAATTATTACTGAATTCAATTGCAGTTAATAACTTTTAAAATAATATTCCCTATTCCCTACTTAGCTATCTATCCATTATGTTTTAGTGGGTATTTATATAAGCTGTTATATTTCTTCTGTTACTTTGTTTTAATTCACTGGAAGGTTTTATGTCTCCCCTTTTTGGATGAACCTATTTTTTTGCCTTACAATACTAAAGGCAGTGGGAACATTTACACTGACTTGATGTATGTATGACTGATTTTCAGAATCACAGAATCATGGAGTGGTTTGGGTTGGAAGAGACCTTGAAGATCATCTAGTTCCAAATTCTTGATATGGACAGGGACAACTTCCACTAGATCGGTTTGCTCAAAGTCCCATCCAACCCGGCCTTGAAAAGTTCCAGGAATGGGGCAGCCACAACTTCACTGGGAATCCTTTTTCCAGTGCCTTACCACCCACACAGTAAAGAATTTCTGCCTAATATTTTATCTAAATGTACTCTCATTTCGTTTGAACCCATTCCAGCTCATTCTGTCACTACATATCCTTGTAAAATTTTCCTCTCCATCCCTCTCATATGCACCCTTCTCTTATATACTGAAAGTCTGCTCTAAGGTCTTCCCCAAACCTTCTCTTGTCCTGGCTGAACAATCACAACTCCCTCAGACTCCCCTCATGGGCTCCAGCCTCTGATCATCTTTGTGGCCCTCCTCTGGATTCCCTCCATTTTACTGAACTGGAACAAAAAGATGTTAGACATTATGCTTTGATGACAGCAAAGAGATTTTAAGAACAATTACACTGAAAGTGTACTTTTCCCAGAATACATATGGTAAAAAGAAGCCTGTTGGAAAACATTACTACCTCATAGAGTAGTAAGATAGTTACTGAGGTTTTTCTGGTGAGGTTGTTTTGGTTTGAATTTGTATGTGTTTTGATTTGGTTTCATTTTTAGCATTTTGTAGTGGTGAATTTGAACCAGGGAAGCATCCTTCATCAAATCAATTTCTTCTTCCTATTTTGCTCTGGACTTGAATGCTTTATTCCCTTTCAAATGTGCCTCTCTCCTATGTTTCAATTGATTTTGCTACAAGACAGCTCTTCAAATCTCTCTCCAAAGATCTTTGCATTTAGCTCTCTGTGTTTTGTTTCTGTCAGAGCAGCATTCTTGTTTTATTAAAGAATTTAATTTTCCCCTTGTAGCTCCCTTTTTCTTCTTTCTCATGTCTTCTCTTTTTCCTGAATTTATTTTTGAGTGCATCAAATATATATAAAAAAAGGAAATACCAATATATTTCTGTAGATTAATTAAAATGCCTCTAATGATTTTCTTTCGTGGAAAAGGCCTGTTTTTTCTTTGCATAGACTATGAGGAGCTCTCATGTGGCTGGCTGGAGAGAAACAGATAATAGCTAATCAGAGAGCTGTGTATAGATTAAATTTGGAAAGCAAGATGGAGTTACCTGATAGAATGCTGCTGAAAGTCGTCTAGTAGTAGTCTGTACAAGCAGGACAACACTGTGAAGTTCTAAGTAAGTGCTGGCACTTTTCTTCTGCAGTGTACTCTTCTGTCAGAAGGGAGGGACAAAGTTTCAGTTGATATCCTTACAAAGGTGGGGAAGTAAAAAATTGTGTGTTTCAGAAATTATCTTTGGATAACCATAGTAACAACATCTTGGTGTATCTTTGGAACTGAAAATTGAAAAAGGAGGAACACTGAGATAGCAGTAAAAGAGCCTCATTGCCAGGAAGCCTGCAGTCATGTCATTGGAATACTAGAGAGACTGAAGAGCAACAAAGCAGTGGCTCCTTAAAGTGCTCCAGATTTTAGACACTAAAGCATTTTACTTCAGATTTACAAGAAAAGCAAGGGGAGAGTGTCAAGAAAAGAGAAAATCTTAACTGCTGCCTTATCTTCTCTCCTCTGCTAGTACATCCTTCTCCAAAGAACAAAATTAGCATATGGGTTATTTTATGGAAGCTTATATACACAGCTGTGCATAACTCACACAAAAGTGTGGCAGATTGTATTTGCTATCAAACCAGCCAGCAATAAAATTTTCAGAGGGATTGCCTAAAATTTTTCAGGCAGAGACAGTGAATATTTTAGCACATCACATCCATTGGGAGTATATTTTTAATATGCCTTTCCTAGGGGTTTATAGGTATATTTCCAAGAAAGACTTATTTATTTATCTCAATTCTTTTGAAATGTTTGTATTATACATAAGCATTTCTTCCACAAAAATTGCCATCAGCAGTAGTGACAGCATGTTGAATGCATGTTGAAAGAAAAGCAAAACAGAACGAAACCTTGAAGTGCCATTACAGTTAAAACACCAGATTATTCACTGTAAGGTAGCACAAAAATTCTTCTAGACTTCTACACACATCTTATTAAGTAGTCACATCTTTAGCAGTATGTCTCTTCATAGAAAAGTGTTTCCACAATTTGGCTTAATTGGAAAAGCCTATTGATTTACTTGAAGCTGAACAAAGATTAATAGTCTGTTTTCAGTTAGGTACTAATAAATTTTTTTTTCTTTTTTTCTTTTTTCCTTTTTCTCTTTTTTCTTTTTTTTCCTTTTTTTCCTTTTTTCTTTTCTTTTTTTTTTTTTTTTTTTTTAATCAAAGTCAGAGACAATTGTCACCCATTATCCATTATTCAACATGCACTATGTCTGTAGTTATGGTCATAATACACTTAGGGCTTAAAATTCCTGTTAGTAGGGCAAAATACAACACATCCCACCTTTGAGATGATATAGTGAAATTTTGCATAAAACCATGCTTAAAGAACCTATGCTCTTTGAGTCAGATTTATCAGCCCTCTGTGCAGACAGGTCTATGGATCAGAAATACAGAATAGGGAATCATGCTCCATGAGTGGCCTAACTTGGTCTTCATTGTGTAACAAGCTCATATTTATACAGTCAGAAATTTTTATTTTCACGATGCTTACCAATTTTGAAAAGCCTCTTAAATGAGACACTTAAGATTTCAATCTCTGCTTCAGTTACTTTAGGCCAAGTATTTTATTGCATAATTAGACTTCTGAGTTGTCTGTTATCAGAGTGTAATGAGCAGAAAATAGACCAAAAATATCCGTCTGGAAGACCATGTCATGTATTTGTGACTTACACCAGCCACTGGAAAGTCTGATTAAGAATTTAATTTCAGGCTGAAAGCCAAGAAGCATGAGGTGGTGCAAACCAAGTAAATATTTTATTGGTGCTGGGAGGCAGCTCTACCCCTGCTTTGGGGTAAGTCTTGCAGTCACCATCTATGCTTTTATTTGCACAGCTTCTAATACAATGCTGTCACTGAATAGTTTTCAAAGATGGTCAGGGCTTCAATAACTCTTGTACTTAGTAATCACAAAATGTCTCTCCACACCATATCCTTAAAGTTAAGGATATTTTTTCCTCCATTTCAGAAAATTTGACAATAACTTGTGGCAGGGTGAGATTCACTGATTCAGCCAAGCTGAGTCCAGAATTCTGACTGTATTTTGCTTAATGATACATCATCTACAGGCTTTAGTTTCCTCTTGTGATTAGTTTTACTGCAGCAATATTTATACTCTGGCATACAGACTGCCTTAGAGGATTCTTGCCATCTGTTCGCTTATTCACATGTGGAACTCTGCTTTGAATTGCATTTCATAATATTATAATACCCAAATGTGTATATTCTGAACATATCACTGAAATAGAATACATACATGAAAAAAATTGATTTCATTTATTTGTACGTATATATATGTACACATATTTCATCTATATATGTGTGTTATAATACATATGTTTGTATATATAACACACATGCATGCATAAATGATATTGATTTTACATATAAATGTGTTGTATTTATTAAGAGTTCAAATGATTTTTTACCTATTAAAAATTACTTAATCCTGAGAGTAGTTGTCGCTTAATGGAAGGATTTAGACTCTGATCCTGAATGTCTTCTGGATGAGGACTTCCATTTATGCTATAATTGCCTACAGATATAATTTACAAAAGATAATTAGTCATCACTACATTGAAAATTGTATGGTAAGTGTAGGTATGAATACTTTCCTTTGGTATGAATTCACTGTGCTTCCCAATAAATACACATTTTACTGTATGAGTTTCTGGCTTTATCTACGAACTCTGTACTCACATAATTCCTTTTGATTTGTGGAAACCTGTCAACCTGGGGTTTCCAGTGTTCTGGGGTGCAGCATGTCTGTAAGCATTTGCAAGAGTTTGCTGCTGACATAATATTTTTCCACTGTAACATTAATGGGAAAAGTCAATGTTTTTGTAGGGTTCTTTCCCTGATTATTAGGCTAGAAGCATCCTTCACATCTCTGGAATTTAATCTGGGACTGAATACAGGTTTTTCTTCATGTCCTCAACTGCAGCTTTGCAAGAGATGTGTTCACTGGATGGGACCTGCCTTTCTCTGTGCAGTATCACAAAATAGGACACAAGCTGTGCATCTCTACACCCTAAAAACACAGAATCAAGACCATAGTTTTCAGCTAGTTTTTAAAACTCATCCCATGTTTTAATCAAGTAAATGTCTATATTTAAAATCAAATTCACTTATGCAACTTTGTACTGAAAAGAAAAAATCTTTCATAAGTGTGAAGACAGGACAGTAGAAACCAAAAAAACATCTTCAGAAACAAAACAAAACAACAAAACAAAACAAAACAAAATTATTCTCACTGTCCCAGTTCAAACATCCTATTAATTCTAAAAACAACCCAAAATTCAGACTGAGATCTTAATTAGCATTTAGCATTATATCTGTTAGAATTTGTGAAAGAAACTCCATTGCTAGGAAGGAATTTTAAGCTATTCCTCTTTCAACTTAGATAAACTATATGTCAAAAAAAACAGTCGGCTACATAAGAAACCATTAAATTAAAACAGTCCCTAGCCCCAAGAAAAATGAGACTCAAAGAATAAGAACATCATATTTGAAACAGAAATCAAATTTACAGAAATTCAAAGGGGGAAGGGGAGCAAAAATACACCTATGTCCTCTGTCAACTTATACATACTTATGTGAGTATAAGTGAGCTCAAAGTCCATCTCCTATTGTGCAATATAGAGAACTCCAAGAGTTTTAATTATACATAGACAATTAAAAAGTAAAAAAAAAAAAAACATAGTGGTCATGAATTTCCCCTTGCAAACAGCTGTTAACAGTATATGAACAAATGCAACACTTGTAGCTAAAGCCTTGCTTATCCAGGAAGAAAAGAAAGATTAATGACATCATTGCTTTCAAGTGTGTGCAATTGGAGGCAGGTGATATCTAAACAGTGAACGTGTTTTGGGGTAAGGAATAGCTATGCAACTCACCCCACTGGTCTCTTTTTGTTCACTGTTCTCCTTTTCTCACAATTCTCTCTAATGATTCGATTCCCTTAAATAGCTTGAAGTAATTTCTGTAATGAATAAAGAAAAAGGTAGTATGTGAGAGTGTATTGTATATTATGTGCCAAAAAATTCTTGTTAAAGTTATTTTTAGTCTTGAACATCAGATACATTCTCTTGTTGAATATAATAATACAGGTTTCCCTCTGTAAGTGAAGGGGGTTGGGAGGCAGCATCATTAAAATTGTCTTGATTATCACCTAAATTTCTTGAAGTCTTGCATGCTCCATTCAGTCTTTGTCTCGGGTACTGAGATCTCTACCGCAGTGCTGCTAAAAGTCTTTAAGATAGTGAGATTTGAACAGAGAAGTGGTGTTATAACACAGTGTCCTGTCTCTCACAAGAGGAAAACTATAAGTAGGTAAATATAAAGCAATAATTTCCTAAGCATGCTCTCCCAGCCTCTGAAAATTAATAGCTTTAAGATTTCCAGATTAAAAAATGGCAGCTGATATTTTTCTCCTGGAAAAATCATGTAGCACCATCCTCCCTAGGCCCTAGACCTTAAAACTTCTCACTCCCAGAGTTTTTGATAATTGTTTTCTTTCAGACAAATATAGGCTGATATTCTGGAGACAGTTTACTCAATAAACTATTCCACAGAGTCCTTATAGACAAAACGGCACCATTTTCTCCTTCCTCTAGTAAGTAATGGTGCCAGTGCATGCTGTGTTCTCACACAACCCTCTTCGTTTTTTCATGCCACATCCTTAGCCTGTACTGTCAACATTGCTTTATCATTTCTGATACCCAAAGGCCTGGAGAGGATAGGAAAAAAATTGTCTAAAAATTAATAGTTCTCTTGGAGCCTATGAGTACAGATTGCATACTTGGATAAGCCCATTCCAAATGGGCTCATCAGTCCACTGAGTGATTTCTAATCCTGAGCTGTGTGAATGTGTGTTGCTCTGCATTACTCGTTTGGAGGACCACAGCTCATTTCCTGAACAGACTTCCTTTATCTCTATAGGTATAGCTTCCAGGTTTAATAGTCCCTGAAGATTTTCTTCCACAAATTAACCTAGTACACCTGCTAAATGCCAGCTGGAGATGTAAGAAAAAGATAGTAAAAAAGAGCAAAGTTTATTGAAACTGTGGTTAGATATGCTAAGAGTATGAGTGAACAAGTGGACAGTAAATTCCTGAATGGAGAGCAAGATAGAAATCCATACAAGCCATGCATTACCTTCTGTTAACATAAGAAACTTTGAAATTACTCTTTGAGAGTTTTATAATTATCAAGATTTTTAAAAATTTCTGGGTTTTCTGTTTCAGATTTGTTTATTGTTAGGATAACTTTGTTTTTCTTCTATTTTCTCTTTGAGTTGAAAAAGCAAAATTCAGTAGCACAACCTGTTCTACAGCCAGCCCCTCAGTGGACCACTGCATAGTAAGATTGAAAAATTTAAATTCTCAATTCTATTTAAAAATTATCCCAGAGATATTTTAACTGTAATTATTCTTAATCTTCACCGTAATTAATTATAGATCAACTTTGCATATATGTAAGATGATTTTTGAACCCAAAAGGAGGATATTATATGAACACACATTATTACAAAATGATGCAGCAAAATATTTGGCCTAAGCTCAAAAATCTGCTACAATCAAAAGGGAGTTAATTCTGCACCATGCCATAAATCCTTTACAACGGAGTGGGCAGCTGCAAAACCATGGATTTTTTTTGCTAATTCATCAATACTTCCTTTTGAGAAAACTGCATCTTTTCAATCTGGACAATTTTACATTATGTGTAAGTGGGCCTTGCAGCAGCTGAGGGATGAGCAGGGTTGCCAGGAGTTTTCTCTTTTCACCATGAACACAATGAGTAATTGGTAAGTGACGTCACTGCTTCGCTGACTGGCAAATTTCAGCACTGAAATTTCAGTCACTAGGGAGTGCACTGAGACAGGTCATAGAACCACAGATTTAAAAGATCAAGAAGAATAGTTAATCTAGGCATTCAGTTTAGAAAGTTTGTACATTCTGAGGAAAACCAGAGACTATAACACACATTATCGTCCATGATGTTTATAAAAAAGAGGAAAACATAACAGTAGCTTACAAGCATATTAAGTCTTAGAATGTGTGTGTTGATATTTTTATTTTATCTTTAAACAATATCCAATATGGGTCTTATGTTTTATTCTTTCATGCTTCATTCTGCCATGATTAGGAGCAACTTTGCATTTCAAGTAGATGAGAATACAAATTTTCCCTTTAAGGGCAAAAGGAAGCAGTTTGTGATCATCACATTACCTGTGAGAACTTTAAACATTCCATGACAAAAAAAATTACCATCACTGTTGAGAATATTCAGTCAGCAAAATATGACTATTCCCCACCTCAAATGAAGACCTACTACAAATTTCTGCCAAACAGAAATTGCAATATGACAAACACATTTTTCTTTGATATGCAGCATTGGGTATTGAAATAAGCAGGAAAATATCTTTTCAGAGGAGAATTAAAGATTTAATAGAGTCATCCCCAAATAAGTCTGTGCATATTGCTATAGTTAAAGGAAGTGGACATGCTTTGTTTTAATTTCTGTTGTGTTTGCTGAGCAGTTTGATGGACATTATTTGGTTTATTATGTACTGTAGGGATGTGCATGCATACAAGTACATTTACTAGTGTGGAAGAAGACTGGTAGTAATTATAACTCTACTGATATATTTTATATTTTTAAATTATTTTATATTTAAAATTTCCTGAAAGTTTCAGAGAACATATAGGACTTTTTTAAAACAAAGCACAAAAATTTGTGGTTTAGATTTGTTAAATTTTTCTTCCATAATTTAGACTTTTAGATGTCATAATACTTCTACATGGTGTGTGTTTCTTCTAAACCTCCTCAGGATTTGGGCATCAAGGGGTGAACAAAGACAGCATTCTACAAAATTTCTAATCCCCTTGAAGTTGTGTATAGTAGTAGTCTATATAGTAATGTGCTGTTTGCATTTGTTTATTTTCATTTTTTTTCCCATATACTAATTTTCTTATTGCTTGATAGCTACTCCCATAAGAAAAAATTACCATAATGGTTTCTGCCCCATGCCTGCTAGCCCAAAGCATATGGTGTAAGACAAAATGTACTGTTCAATTATAAATTCAGGTTTGAATCAGAAATAACATTTGCTTTGAAATCACTGAATAAGTTTGTTTTTGGAATTGCTGAGTTTTTAGCTTATGGCTTGAATATTTTCAGTTGGAGAACCAGAAACTCTCTGGATGGATCTTTTTCAGTGACTTTGGATTAGTGAATGAATATATGAAACCTACAATTTGAATGGAATACTAAACATCTTTTGTGCTTCAGATTCAATTAGCAGCCCAACATATTCATAAGGATACATGGAACTGTTCACATTTAATGAACTTTTATTTTTATTAAGGTGCACACATGGGAGGGTTGTGTGGGCATGTGAATCCAAACATATAGTTTTCTAATTGCAAAATATTAATTTGATTTTATAAAATAGTGATACAATTATTTCTCTCTATTGTTCACTGTCACTTTGGCATTTGTAAGGTGGTGATTTTGTCAACATTACTAAGTTTTCATCAGTATTTTTTTCAATATACAAATTGGCATGTAGAACCAAGGAGGAATAAACAATCCCAAGTATTTTAAACTTAATTTAAAGCTGATGAAAATTCAACCTAAACATCCTTTGTGCCAACGTTTAAATAGCAGATTTAAAAAGTAAGCTAAAAAGAGGTGAGCTACAATTTACTGTTTGAGATATATTCATGCATACTGCCTTAGTCAACTTTTTAGTATAAATGGAGAAATACTTTTATAACACTTCATAAATAAAACTTACAATAAGGCTTTTAAGGTACCTGTCTCCCTAGAGGCAACCTTTTCATTCTGCATAGAATTTTATTTCAGTACTGCATCAGTTTGAGTTCTGCATAAGTGTCAGTTTACTCAGGTTGTCTTTATGAAAATGAATGATAATATCTAAGTAAAGAGAAAAAAAATTGTAAATGCCTCACCCAAAGGCTTTTTCCTCTCTCATTATCAGTCACCTTTGGGGAAGTATAGCTGCTTTCTGAAAGTGATATAAATTACAATATACTTTGTGAAAATTACTTTGCCATTCATAGCAAAATAATACAAAATGTTTCACTTTTTTTTTTTTTTTTTTAAATAAACTATATATATGCAACTAGTTGAGTCTTGAGAAAGTAGATTGCAATTCTGTTCCATGCCCAGGGACTTAAACTAAAACACAAAATGTGTGGGGTGGTTGAATTATCATGATGATAACTACAGTGAGTTGGGTGGTTGGTTATCATAACTACAGCCTGAACAATAAAAAGTCAAGCGTAGTTTTGTTTGCATGAACACTTCTGAATCAAAGCAAATGTTTCTCAGAAGCAGACATACAAAACATCTCATATTAATCTAATTTGTATTAACACAGGAGGTAAAATTTATCTTGGGCAAAGAAGTTATTTTCATCCCCACAGAATCCTAATATGGCATAAAAATAATAAAAATGTAAGATCAAACCCATAACAAGTATAGATAGATGTAGAGATTTGGGTGTAGCTTAAATAACTTGTGAATACCCAATTTTTTTTAAAAAAAAAGATGAAAATTACACTCTCTGAAGTTAGCATAGGATGTTGAAATACTCTTAAAGGGGAATTCAAATTGGATTACTCATATAGACTTCATTACTTCCATATTAAAGCATGTTGTCTGTCATGGTACTTCATACTGTATAACTGAGCTTCTACTAACTTGTATCACCAGAAAATGAAAATAGCATCTGACCTGTTTGCATGATTCAGTGTTATTTACTTTGAGGACCAGCTTAACATGGCTTTATTTTTTTTTCTTTTTGGTAACAATAGTTACAGGACATGAGGTATTTCCTATTTGTCACAGATTATATGTTGCATTTTCAGGACTGTCAAATATTCTTTTTTTACTACTTTCAGGGTTTACCGTGACCTTAATTTATATGACTTGGAGTTACTCTTATCCTTTTTGTTTTTCTGGGATTTTTTTGGGTTTTTTTTCCCAGATAGCCAGAGTCCCTTTGCCTGTCTCCAGCTGGGTAGAAGACAAAACTGTAGTTTTAATTTTGTTTTCTTAGAATTTTCAGTTACTGCTTTTATTGTTTGCTCCTGGTATGCAGTTTCTTTCTTTATGGAATCAGAACTGTCAGCATTTACTGAAGACTGGTTGTCCAAGACTCGTTTTCACCTAAGACATTCTACAACACCTAGATGCATTCCTTCTATCTGAAATATCTTTCCTTTATCTTTATGAGTAAAAGTACATATATCCTTCACAAGAAAATGTATGTTGTAGCTTCAGACATGGAAAAACTAATTTCATACCAACTAAAATTGTAAGAAACTTGGTGGATAATGTGGTTCAAATTCCTGCTCAAAATAAGGCCAATGTCTAACTCAGATCTGACTTTAGTTCTCTCAGGTTATTGAAGGCTTTGTGTGGTGGAGGTCTGAATGTCTCCACGGATGGAGTTTTCACAGCGTCCGTGGGCAAACTTAAAGCTCCTGCCAAGCTTTCCTCTGTATCTTCTTTTTTATGATCCATCAGGTTGCTGAAGACAGCAATTTGAATTTCTCCTTTAGGCCTCTCTTAAACCTGAAAAAATCCAGTTCTTTTTTTCTCAATACATAATGTTTCAGACCTCCTCTTATCACCCTCTCCTGGCCTTGAAACAACTTTCTTGCACAAGACAGCCAAAAAATGATAGAATAACACATCTTTAATCAGCTATAAATATTTTTCTATTGCTAATCTTCACAAATCTGCACATAGAGCTGTACCAAAGAAGCAAACATCTCATATTACCGCCTTTGACTTTTTTTCAGAATTCCCCTCTGTACCAATTTTGTTCATTGTCTCAAGCTGCTAAATAAATGCACTCTTTGCTCATGTTCACCACCAACTTATTAATAAAGAAAAATTAACCACTATGGTCTAGAACAATTTACTCAGTTCTTCATGACCTTTGCATCCATATCACCAACAATCTTGTCTAACCTGCCTAAAAAGAAAACTTTACAGCAATAAAATCTCCATTGGAAACCAAATAATTGGACAATAAATAAAAATAAAAATATCATGGCCTCTTTTGTAGGCTAAAAGTCTTCACTTCTGCCCTGAAAGCCTCTCATATTTTGTTTATACTTCACTGACATTATTTTTAACACCTCTGTGTAGATGTATGACTGTTCATGGATTTCAGATCTTCTATTGCAGATTCTCTGGGTGCTCACACTGACAGTAGTTGCAATCACTTGGCTTTTTCATAGAATTTTTTCACCAGAGGTCTGGGAAGGTTTTGTTTGTTTTTTTGTTTGAAGTGAAAGCTGTGAATGATGGAATATGAAGTGGTGGTCACAGAAAAAAAACCAATTCTAGTTTGATAATCAGCCATAAAAGAGTCTATCAAACTTTATGTGGGTAAATTAATATCCCCAAATAAAATTATTGCATATATATTTATCTTTAAATTGCTTTTTTCTTTTTTAACGGTAGAAACATAAAATATTCTAAAAGTGTGAAGAATAAAGCTAATTGGAAGATTTATTGTAACTGAATGAGTCTTAATATTCCACTGCAGGTGTAATATTCTTGTCAACTGCTTAGAAGGCTGTTCATTAAATTTCTTTTTATTAGCCTTCTTGTGGCTGGCAGGTTCCATACACAAAATCAACTTTAATTTGTTGCTGAGCAGTCCCTGAATGTGAGCACAACAGATAAATCATCATTTTCATTAAAAATACTTAGCTAACTTTTAAAACTTGGTAATGTCCATACTTATTCTTCTGTTTTATGTTAGTTGGTTGAGGAGAATTTTTTTTTTCTAGACTATATCTATAAGTCTCAAGAAGTATTGATGATCCATGAGCTCTTGTGAGAGAGGTGAGGGTTTTTTCAATCAGGTCTGGAATGTGATTTCTGTATAAGTTACTTGTCTTAGTTAACTTTGTGATCAATGGAGATTTAGTCAATACAGCTGGGAGGGATCATGAAAACTGATTCCACAGGAAATGGGGAATCCTGTGCAGACTGTGACATTTTTTACAATTTCTGTGTAATTATTATATAATTGATCTTTCTTGCCTTTTCCACACTTTCCTCTGATCATGCAGTGCTTCTTACCAGTTATAGCAAAACTGTTTATGAGTGCTAAAGAACTGAGGAGATTAATTCTTCTTATAAATAGAAATATATTTTTATAATAAATATATCCTTAAAAAGAATTTCTACTGACACTGCTTTAATAGTAATAACACATTAAATCAGGATTATTCCCCTGACTTCTATAGTGAGGATAGCAATTGTCTGTAGTTTAGCTGTAAGAGACTGAGCCATCTTTAGGTGTTTGCAATGCTGGCATTTCTCTTTTCCAGAGATCCGATGGATAACTCTCAAGGCTCATCGGCCAGTGTTCACAGGTTAGCATGGCAAATGCTGATACTCAGAAAGTCCTGATTTCATGCTAAATTTCATAACTACTAAAGAGCAAGATACGTATCTTTTTGTGGAGGACTGAGAAATTTGTCTCATTGTTCCTGGAAATCCCTGTACTCTTACATCTAAGAATATGAAGAAATCATGAAATTACTGGACTGGAGATAAATAGTCTCATAAATAGGAATAATTACTTGATAAAGATGGGGAACAATCTCATTTGTAACAGACTATGTGACATATATAGCTCAGAACATCAGTTTTAATTAAAATGCAGACATTGCTTAAACACAGGGGTTTTGTGATCTGTGCACATAATTTTTCAAAAATAATTCTCTGCTTCTGACAGTAACAAGAACTGTGGTAAATCTCATAGTCATTATTGTTTTATTGTCTTGTAGAAACTGCTGAATTAAACTCTATGACCTCCCTTACAAAAGTAATCTGTCTACCTGACTTTATGGTTATATTTTCCAGATAAAAAGGTCAACATATCAAGTGAAATATCTTTAATTTTTTCTCCCTCTGCCAATTAATGTTCTCTGCACATATTTTCCTACAGTCACTTATTACTCCAGGCTCAACCAACAAAGGTAAACTGATCTCTTGGAACCTCTTTCTTGACAGAGACTTACTAATTTAAAGGTCCATAACTCAGTTCATATTAACCAAAATGAGTTAGGACTGGAGGTTAGAAGACTGATAACGCCAGTTGGGATGGCATGAGGAGATGAAGTCAAAATGGTAGCAGTGATGTGCTCCTTACTCTATGGAAAAGGACACATGAAAATAGAATAACACAAGTATACATGTTCAGCTGCTAACACAATTTACTTAGGGTAAACTGTGTGAAGAGGGATGCTGAGGCGCAGCATGAAGTATGTTCTCTGCCACTTTAATCTCCAAATTTGAGTCACAGAGAGTTAGGAAGTTTACTGGGGATGTCCTGAGCTGGCTTATTTGCAGCTTTATGACAAGCCTGTAACATCATCCATCTTTCTGCAGCAAAAGATCTGATGTACAAGGCTCTTCAAATATTGTATTTATAACAGACATTGTTTGAAGCAAGAGCTAGGGTTAATGTAACCTTGCTTCAATTACATAACAAGTTAGCTCTAAGGTTATTGTTATATGCAAGCTGTTTTTTACAATGAACTGAATTATACAATACTTATAGAGATTGAAGGGGAAAGTAATTTCCTTTTAAGCTCCTGTTCATTTCCTGTGCAAGTAACACAAAATTAAAGCCTGACAGTGTGTATCACAGAAATAAAGGAGGACATGCAGATTTGAAGTTCTGACTGATCATATTAGAACCTGATTAGCTATTCATAGGGAAAACTAGGTATGCTTTTTTTCTGGTTTTAGTTTTCACCACATCAGCAATTGCACCATCAGTATATTCCTTGAATGTATGACAGACAAGAGTTAAAACAGCAGAAGTTTGCTTGCTTTATTATTTTACAGTTATTGCTGATTTTAACTTTTAGTCGTTCATTTTTGAGCTCTGGATCACGAGGTTTAAAATGAAAATGATAAGGATTGTAATTAAGGACTAGTAGAAGCAAAGAAAAATAAGATGAATGTTTTCTCCTACTAAAGACATGCTTGAAATAATATAGAGACAGCTGGAAAATTTATCAGTCTCTTTGATGTACTGATGATAAAAGTGATAATATACAATACAAAGTAAATTGTTTTCTTATACAGTTCTGAATGTCCCAAAACCATAATCAGAATCACAAAGCCAGTTAGCACCTTCTCTCATATCCAATATTTTTATATTTGTCTTTGAGTGATCATTGAAAAAACAAATCCACATTTTTGCATCTGTTCCTAGATAAGCTGTTCTGATGTGAAAATGCCAGCTCAAAAGGAAAGCTATGACTAAAGCCAATAGACAGTAGAGTGAGAAGTAGAATTTTGCATGCCTAATCGGAAATTTACAGTTCTGCTAACTTCAGTGTATTGAATATTCTTCTTTGTTCAAGTTCTTGAATATTCTTCTTTGATTCATCAGAAGTTTCTCAATTCTTATTGCAGGGTGTATTTGCCTATCTTTACTTTAGCACAATGTATTGGATGCCAGATGCACCAAAGCTGCTCTGTCTCTCCCCTGTGCAGCTGGAAAGGGGAAGAAAATGCAAGGAAGAATTCATGGATTGAGACAAGGACAGAAAGAGATCACTCACCAAATACCATCACAGGCAAACCAGACCAAAATTAAAGATATTAACTGAATTTATGAGTAACACAATCAGAGCAGGATAATGAGAAATAAAATAAGACCTTAAAAACAACTTCTCCTCAACCTCTCCCTCCCTCTCTCCCAGCTCTATCTCCTCCCCACCCCACAGTGCAGGAAGATGGGGAATGGGGATGATGCTCAGTTCATCACACATTGCTGCTGCTCAGGGAGGGGAGTCCTCCTTCTGCTCCACCCTGGGCACCTGGAACAAGTAACATGTGGAAGCTGACAAAAAAGCTGTATTAACAAAAAAAAAAAGGATTTTCAACATAGCACAGCATTCTGAAATATTTTCAGAATATTTCAACAGAATAACTAGAATGTTTGGAACCTTTATATCCTGGAGCTCACTACTCTGAGATAAAAATGTAGCAGTGAATTAAAGTATTTATTCTGAAAACCTGACAAAGTCTACACTTTGATATACAGACCTAATTTTCCTTAGGTATTTATTTGTATGCTGGGAGAATTAAAACTAAAATTTCTGAGAAAGAAAAATGTACTGTGTTCCATTGTAAACAATATATAGTTTCACAATTCTAACCAAAGTGTCATTGGTTTAAGAACAGCTTCAGTTGGAGGTAACATATTGCACAAGGAATGAGACTCAGAAATATCAGATATGCTGAGACTACCTTTGGGGCCAGAGATCACAGAAAAAAAACATTAATCTCTTGAATAAAAATTAAAATAGATTTCTTTAATATTCCCTCCCACCGACATAGAGGCAACACAGAAAATAATTTGTCTTAAATAGTTTTTGATATCTACAGTTTCCACAGATGATAAATAAGGTCCATATGAGGAAAAATCTGATGCACTTCAAGCTTCTCGCTATTCTCAACTCATAACTGAGATCAGTGAGACAAAATTTACAGCAATGTAATAACTCAAAGCTTTCCCTAACGTTTCTGAACAAAGTCCCCAAGACAAACTTTTCCCATGGTATTAAACTTCCCAGTATTCAGTGTCCATCTCCTGAGATGTGAGTTTTGAACATATCATATCCGTGAATGGGTCAAGCTGGGTTGACCTCAGAGGGTCATCTTGTCCAACCCCCCCTGCTCTAGCAGGGTCATCCCAGAGCTCAAAGCACAGGGCTGTGTCCAGATGGTTCCTAAATGTCTCCAGTGAGGGAGCCTCCACAACCTCTCTGGGCAAGCTGTTCCAGTGCTTGGTCACTGCACAGGAAGGAAATTCTTCCTCATTCTCAGGTGAAATTTCCTGTGCATCAGTTTCTGCCCATTGCCTCTTGTCCTGGTTCTTGGTACTGCTAAGAAGAGCCTGGATCCATCTTCTTGGCACCGTCCCCTCAGATATTTTTGGACACGGATGAGGTCCCCTCTAAGGTGTCTCTTCTCAAGGCTGAAGGTCCCAACTCCCTCAGCCTTTCTTTGTAAGAAGCCCCATTGCCTTAATCATCTTTGTTCCCCTGCACTGGACCTGCTCCAGGAACTCCTCACCCTTCATTTTCTAGCACAGATTTTATAACAGAGAGGAAAGTATAAACACATTTGTTTTTATATCACTGGAGAGTTATCAGTCCAGCCTGTTTACTTCTGTGGAGGAACTTGAAAGTTTATATGAAATTCTTAATTTTTAATTTGTGTTAAAACCCAGTAACTTTAAAAGATGAGTGAAGTCTCTGATCTTTGTAAATAATGAATCATTAAAAAAGAGCCAGAGGCAAATATGGAGATAATGATTAAAATTACAGTTTCTGAGGTGGGTGTGAGTGGAGGAAATTAATCTGGACCTTTTAGAGCATGTTGTTTGAATTGGATTCCACAGAAATAACTATTTAAAATACCAGAATTTAGAGTAAACAATAAGGTTTTTTGGTGAATTTTAAAGACAAAGCCAAAAGGTTATAAAATTAAGTATGTGTTATTTGACTGGTAAGCAGTAATGGGAATTTCTTTTCAGCTTTCAAAACTAGATGGGAATTTGATGTTATGCAAATGGGAAAGTATCGTAAAAATCAAAATCAAAGTTTGGTACACAAAACAAAAGTTTCAAATATAAATCAAGCCAAATGCACTGGCCAGTGGAAAACCTTCAGTGATTTTCTGTTTGCTGCTAGACTTCATACAGAATTAAGGAATGAAGAATACAGAATTCAGGTCTGAAGAATATGAAAAGCAATTATTTCAGCTCTGTAGCTTAAGTAATTTGGACTTTGTGATTTACAGGCAGCTAGATAACAAACTCTTGAGCAGAAAATCCATACAGTCTTGATAAATGTAGTCAAGGTATATAACAGGGCTCTGATATTGCATAGTTACAAAATGTAAAATATAATATCTATAAATTAATTTTTATTTCTATACCTAGTGCTCTTTTATAAAAATAAAAGAGAGATAAAAGCATGAACTGAGCACGTGGGATGTATAACAGTGTTAAAAGAAATTTTAAGATCCTAGAAGATTTAATTAGCCACTTAAAAACTCTAAATTAAGGAAGAAAACTTGACATAGAAGAAACTTGGTAAATATGTACAGAGAAATGTGGTAGAATATACCATTTGGGATGAGCTGAGTGTTTCATTGTCATCAGTGCTGTATGCTTATATTTGGTTGGAAAAGTTATCTCCTCCAAGAGAAGGATCCTTCAGCAAACCCCAGATAGTTTTATACCTACAGTGCCCTGCTTTTGCCTACCTGAGAGCCTGGACTGAGGTTGCTTGGGAGTTTTCTAGTGTACAATTGTTTCTCGAGTTATGCTGAAGAATTGTATGGGGTAGAAATATCAAAAGTAGTATGGATTTACCCATTTTGACTATAGGGAAATCTTTCTGATGGAATTATTCCAAGAATTGTAAAAGTTTTTTGTCACAGGAAGGAAAATTTGAGAGAATTAACAAAGTCTGTGGATGACCAGAAACTGGGGTCTAGGACTAAGCTGAGTTCTAGTGAGATCAAGACATGAGAAGAGCTGAGGTATTAGACAGCGTTCCATTACCCCACTGCAATGACTGACACTCACTCCAGTGAGCTTACAGAGCACCTCCTGAATAAAGCCTGGAATGATTTAAGGGTCAGGAGACTTCAGACACTTCGTAAGAGTGAATGAAAGCTGGTCATGGAGAAAATAATTATTTTCAAAATATTTTTTTGTGTTCTGACCTGCTTCCAGTTGTCTCATTAAAACAGTAAATAATACTATAATATGCACAAAACGGAGGTAAAATTATTCTGAAACACTTTCTCAACCAGAATTTAAAAAAACAAAACAAAAAAAAAACCCTCAGGAAAAGACAATTCATTAATCTAAAGGTTTTTAAACTCTGAAAATATTTCTTATCAATGATTCATTACATATAAAAATGCTCAAGACTGGAAAATAAAACACTTGAAGATTTAAATATCTTTAGACAGAAATGTCCAGAGGATTTAGTAATAATATTCTCATTTCTTATGAGCCATTTAGAGTGAGAGTGGTATAAGACCACTCTGATTGCACTTTATTGTAAGGAGCTATACTGATTTAATCTATTTGGGGATGGAAAAAAATAATTTTAGAAAATAATAAAATCACATATCATTTGAATAACAATTACTGGCCTATTCAATACATGAATTAATCAGTCTATAATTTCAGTGAGTTTCTTAAATTTTCTTGATATCCGCAGATATTAACAACATATGTGCCCTTAAGTGCCCTTAAGTTATGCTTCACTAACACTTTGATTCTTATCATGTGAAGATTTTCTGATCACAAAAAAAAATCTAAGTGGCAGGAGCTTTATAAAACACAAACCACTAAAAGGTTTTTTTGAGGTCTGCAGACCTTGATAATCTTATAATTGTTGCCAAAAACTGCTATTTTCAAATTTTCAGAGGCACTGAAAATATGTTTTAGTGGGATGAGACAGGAGTGTAGTTGGGAAGTTCAAGGGGATCAACGCTGATTACTGATAAAGAGAAAAGAAAAATAAATAGAAGCAAAATTTTTCGGGATGTTGGAACAAATTTATACCACTTAATCTGAGTACAGGAAGCATCCTTGCCTGCAACCCCTGCAACAAAATAGAAACAGCAGAGATGCACAAAATAAATAACAATGTTAATATCTTTCAGTTAAAAAACAATTAAAAAGAACTGCTGTTTTTTATTTTTAGTACACTCTGATGAATATCCTATTTAAAAGCTCATTGAGAAGACTGAGAATCAAAGATCCTTTAGCACAATTAGACTGCAGCTTTACAGATGTATGGATTTTGTTGTCTTTCATAGCTCAGAATTCCTAATTATTTCAACATTATCTTAAAAAATTCTAACCTAAATATCAGAAAATAAAAAAGGTTTGGAAAAAGACCTTTATCACTTCAAATACTGGGGAAGCCCAGACCACAGCAGCTACGTATAGATCATTTTGCTATGACAGAGTTATTTTGAAGACTGAAAGCTCCATTATGGGAATGACCTGACATGTTGTAATTCAAGATATCATCAGGAGAGTGGCTACAAGTTTTCCACTGAATGCTTTGATGCTTAGTGGATGTATTAGACAAGTGTTTTGTACATGAATCCAAATCATGAGCTTTTTCAACCACCAAAACTGCAATTTCTGGTTATAAATTCTGAATTTCTGTATAATACAGGATACACAACACAGGACCACAACATTTGCAAGACAAACTCACCCTGAAATAACAGAATTTTCTCACCTCATCACACTGATGACTGGATTTGTTTCTCCAGAGGCCCAGTCTATATTCTACCAGATAAGAACTAAACAAATTGTAAGGAATGACTAATGTACAAATTTAATTCCAATAAATCTTTCTTATTTGGCAATGGGACTTCCAAGTCAATTTAATAGCTTATAAAGTACTTCTGAGTGTTAAGTTTTCTTCTGTTAATCAGAATTTAGGGATTTTTACAAAGAAGAACAACTTCAGAACTGTTGCCACTGACATGAAGATAGAAAAATTGTAGTGGTTAGGAGTGAAAAAATAAACTGATCAGCTCAGTTTACTCTAAGCTCAAATAAACTGTTACCAGCAGTAATTTTTTAAATGTCTTGATCAGTCAAGACTCCTTTCATTCCAATATCAAAGTTCATCAAGAATCCAAAAAGCCATTAGAAATTCAGTCTAACTGTGACCTCTCCTTCTCAAACAGTTTTTCCTTTTTTAAAGATGGAATTTTTTGTTTTGTGTGGGAGCAGATATCTCTCTTCGTAGGGAACAGTTTATCCTTTGGCTCCTCTGCCACATCGGATTTCTTTAGCACTCTGGAACAGGAAAAAAACAAAACAAAACAAAACAAAACAAAACAAAAACAAAAACAAAACAAAAACAAAACAAAACAAACCAACAAAAAGATCTCTTCTAGGCAACCAAAATCTGATATATACATATTAAAAATTTCTTTACAGTCTTTGGCCTCCAAGACTTTATCCACTGTCTCCTGCCATTTCTCATTTAATGAAGGTTCACAGTTGCTCTGATTTCTCCTTAATTTACACCTTCATCTCTCCTATTTCTTCACCTCCCACAGCTGAGATCGGAGTGAGACAGCTGTTCTGGTTGGAGAATGGGTTGATATTGTCTGACTGAATTAATTTGGAGGCCAACATGATATGAATTCAGAGATGCTTACCTATTTCTTTTAGCATACTATATTTCACAGACTCTCTAATATTTAGGGAACAGTGGACAGTTGGTCCTGAAATGTCAATACTCAATGTGACAATGCAGACAGAAGTGTCCCTAGCTCATCTTCCCTTTGCAGAGAGAGGGCATGACTGCTTTCTTCACATGCTGAAATGTCTGCAATGTCACCAAATAAATTTATGACTGTGTCAATGATTATTTTTCTTTCAATATTTTCTTCATTGATTTACCAGAGATGTAATGTAGCATTAAAAGATGTTGGTTATGTGGCTCATTTATATTTATATTTAAATTATCTCTTTTTTTTCCCTGCAAATCAATTTTTTTTTTTTTTTTGTATTTTTTTTTTTTTTTTTGTATTTTGTTTTTTTCTTTTTTCATTAAATCAAGCATTTTCATCATCTAAAATAGGAAGTACTCTTGGAGATTTATTTTCTAGTTCAGTATTTAGGCAGCAATTCAGTAATTCCCTAGGGGTTTTCTTTATACCTTTCTATATGTTTTCTGTCTTGAGGTTTGATAATGAGTCTCATTCCCCACATTCCATGCAGTGGCTGCTATTGCCCACCAGTGCCAAGTTAGACTCTTGACTCATCTTCCTTTCTCTTTTCTATTATCAAACTCTTTCCATTCCAAATACAAGGGTTAATCCTGCAACAAGCCATGATCAGCTGAATCCTTACAATTAGATGGAAAACATTACAGCTATATGAGTTGTCAGAGAGGCAGAAATGCCAGCATCTATGCAGCTCATTGCTCGTTCATGGTTATAAATCTCAACTGTTGTCTGCTGTTCTCCCATTATTGACACAATCCTTCTTTCTCCCTGTACCCTCTGATAGCTGTTTCATGTGATGTGATAGATGACTGTCTTGTAATTCTCCATTTTTTAAATGCTGTAGGAAGCACTGAAAAAAAAATAACACCCACCTTCTTCATATATCTCATATATTCATCTCTTAAATACTTGCTGCTACTGCCTTCATGGATTTTTCCGGACAGCTGGCAATGTTTTACTTCTGTGTTTGGCAAAACTATTAAATATGCCATATACACACTTGGTGAAGTAGAAAAAGTGCCTTTCCTTGCAAAGCAGCAGTATCAATAAAGTATAATGCTCTTATAGTAGTGAAGGGTCATAATGAGGGGCACTGCAAAGAAAATGTTTTAGTATCATTTGGGAGAAAAATAAAGCACTGATGGAATTCAGGATTTTTTTTGTCCTGGATGAATATAACTAGAAGAAAACTGTCAGATAGCTGTGGGGTTTTTTAATTCCGGTAGGGTTAATTTTATTCACAGTGGCTGGTGTGGGGCTGTGTTTTGAATTTGGGCTGAACATGGAGTTGATAACATAGAGATGCTTTTGCTATTGCTGAGCAGGGCTAACCCAGGGCCAAGGGCTCTTCTGCTTTGCATTCGGCCAGGCTGGCGAGTGAGTGGGGGCTGCAGGGGTGGATGGGCAGAGACACAGCCAGGACAGGTGACCCCAAAGGGATATTCCAGCCATGTATTTACACGTGCAGCATGTAAATGCTCAGGAAGGAGAAGGAAGGGGTGGACATTTAGAGTGATGGTGTTTGTCTTCCCAAGTCACCATCACATATGATGGGGTCCTGCTCTCCTGCAGATGGCTGAACCTCTGCCTGCCCAGGGAAAGCAGGGAACTAATTCCTTATTTTGCTTTGCTTGTGTTCATGGCTTTTTCTTAGATTGTCTTTGTACCCATCCATGAGTTTTCATCAGTTTTCATGATTCACTCCATAATCCTGCTAGTGGAGAGGTGAGGGAGTGGCTATGTGGGGCTTGATTGTTGGATTTGAACCACAACAACAGTGTAAAATATATAAAAGAGTAGCAGAGAAAAGGATGACAAAATGCTTATATCAATAATACCTGGTTACCCAGCTAATAAGGAATCCATGGAAATCCAGACAGGATTTTCTCTAGTAGTCAATCAAAGTTTAGTTTCACTGAGAACCTGTTTAAGTAAGAGACAGAAAAAAGAGAAAGGGAAGGAGAAAGGGAAGGGGAAAGAAAAAATATAAAAATTAGGGACAAAAGGGACCCTTAGACTAAGGTTTTGGCTTCCTCTCAACAGCAAGCTGCCTAAAGAAATGCCAATTTGTGTTTAAGTTTTCTTCACCTAAATTTTAATACTAATTTGAATACATTGTCAAGTATTCCTGTAGAGCAGTACATTTTTGATATTTACAAAGTGGAGTATGAAAAAAAGATTATTAAACACAAGAAATAATTTGTTTTGTTGATTTTCTTCAATAACATTGTAATAATTATAAATGAACTGGAAAAGGAAATTATAAATGAACTGGAAACTTCTGCAACATGGAGTTTTGCAGAAGTTTGTGTCACAGGTATCACCCACCCTAAAAAGGTCTGAAGAGATTTTTAGCATCAAAGGGAAATCAAGATATAAATTGGATGTCCAGAGTAAATATTTCTCTTTTTTTGTTTGTTTTTGCTTCATGGAGTAAATAAATATTTCAACATCTTTCACAGATCTGGAGAAAACTGTTAGTTTTTTGCTGACTGCTGATAATATTTCAGTTTCTATTAATAATATTTCTTTAGTTATGACACTGAAAACAGGCACATATTATGCAAGCTAACTTAAACCCAAATAGTGTTAGGTAACCATTTCTTGACATGGCAAATCAAAGAAAAGATGTTATTATGAATGTCAATACATATGAACGTCTAACATCAGAAAAGAAATTTAAGCAGAAGAGATGTGCAACAAAGACTAATAAAATTCCTACAATAATGAAAATTTATATAGTAATACACTGAAAAAATAACACATCTTGAGAAATAAGACACTGTAGAAAAAGACAGGTAAAAGACTGTTCAGATTTTACACTAATTCTGAAATTTTTTAAAAAGATAAAGCAGACAGGACATTGTTTTGGTCACTGCAAATCATTATTGCTGACATTATAAAAAAAACCCAAATATAGTTTGTTTCTGTAAAATAAGAAAATACTTATATTGCTTCAAACAACTTGGATATAGAAAAATAATTCACACAATGTACAATCTGTAGAACACTGATCTTCAAGATGGTTTTCTATGTACCTTTTTGTTGATCAAAAGCCAATAACTGATGTTAATCCTTGCATTCCATTTGGTCATAAGAAAAGTTTTAAATTAAAAATATAATGTTACAACTGATCTGGAAAGAAAAAAATCACTGAGAGTTGCATTAGTGTAGGGAATAATTGCAGTTTTCAAAAAAAAAGAAACTTAGAAACAACTGTCAGCGTTGCTGAAACAGATGAACGTGCTTGTTCCATTTGATTGTACAAGTATGACCTTTTAACAGAAAGGTTGTGAAAAAAGACTCAGGTGAAGTGCTGCTTTCCTGACACATTAACCTCCTCATTGATGCCAGTTTCCAATTATACTGTCAAGATGTCCGATAAGGGGTGGTGGCAGTCAGACTTTGGAGAGCAGAAGATGGATATTGATGGACACAGAACAAGGCAATGTTCACTTGAAATGGAAAGAACTATGTCCTATTGTAATACACAAAATTAGATTCCTTGAAAATGAGTGATGCTCCAGGGAAGGTTCTTAGTATAAGCATAGTTCACCCGAAAAACTTAACAAATTTTTATATTTCACTGGTCTGGAAAGATATTAAAAGCATAATAATTTGGAAGGCTGTTGTCATTACAAGTTCTACAAACAAGCTCATTAATAGCGTACCTAAACAACAGAGATTTGTAATGAATGTAACTAGAAAATAATGAAAAAGTACATGAAATTAAATTAGTGTGAGAACACATTACTCAGTAATTGGTGGCATCATGTATTTTAATATGTATATTTTCAATGAAAAATGAAATGCATTGTTTTTCTTTTGTAAGATATTTTGGTTTTATTTGTTGAATGATCTAAGTATATATCATTAGTCATTCTGGTAGAAACCAAGCCTTTTACTAGTTCATTCACTTTTTTAATTTTAAATTTTGTCAATTAGTTTTTTAAATTGAGTTTTGCTTTTGATTCTTAAATGTACTTGATTTATTATTCAAACATGCTGTATTCTACACCAGATTGCTGCCACCTGTGCTGCTTATATCCATGGTAAGATCATGCAAAATATCTTCACACAGTTTCAAGTTTTTAGGTTTTGAAATCTGAGATGAGTCACTACTTGTGAAAGAAACCTAATTATGTTAATGAAAAAGAAATAATTATGAAACTTGGATCTAATGTCTAAAACATAGATTTTATGAAATACTTCTTCATAGAGGTGTAATGGAACATACAGAAAAACTGAAGCAGATGGAATTGCATAAAATTCAGTAGAAACAGACAGCTTTTTTCCTTAAATTTTCTTACACTGAAAAATGTGAGTAAAATCACACTTTCAATGGCTTGAAAAGTCTTTAATTGCTTTTGGGCAGAATAAACTAGTTTATATTTCATTAATTCTAGTAATTTTGTTTCTAAATATATTTAAATTTTGGAAAGTTCAGAAATATTTTCAAAAATTCTCCCCTTCTCACAGGTATAATAATAAGATTTCTGTACTTACATTCTGCTATGCATGTAAGTACAGAAAAACTAGTAGAAGAATTAGTTTTAAAACTAGTAGAAGAAGTAGTAGAACTGCTACGTCTACTAGAAGTAGTAGAACTACTACAGAAAAACTAGTAGAAGAATTAAAACTACATTAAAACTAGTAGAAGTAGTAGAAGAATCACTGGATAGCAAATACCTCATAAATATTCAAGCTTCTTTTCATGTATGGAGAAAGACAAGAGAGATGAGCAGTTTTTACAAGAAAAAAAATCCTTAAATTTTATATTACATTTGTGACAAAATTTCTCAAAAGATTGGTTTGGGGGTTTTGTTTTATTGTTTTGGTTGGTTTGCTCCTTGGTGTTTTGTTGTGGTGGGGTTTTTGTTGTTGTTGTTTGTTTTGTTGTGTGTTTTTGTTTTGGGGTTTTATTTTTGTGGTTTTGTTGTTGTTGTTGTTTGGGGTTTTTTTGTTTGTTTGGTTTGGTTTGGTTTGGTTTGGTTTTGGGGTTTGTTTTTTTTTCTTCTTCTAGATTTGTGAAATCTTTTGGACACTAGTAAGAATACCATCAGCCTGGCTACTGTGCACATACAGAGATGCCAAACAGGCAACTGCTGAAAGATTTAGGTCTTGTGTGAGCCTAAGAAGAATCACCCATCTCAGGTAAGCTGAATCTCTCCTGAGTACCCATTGTTTATGATATAAATAATTTCAGGACTGTTGGAAACTGACTGCAACAGGAGGAAATGAATAGAAGAGAAAAATTAAGAGAGAGGCATTATAATATACTTAAACAGTTCTTGACCATGAAATAATTGTATTTTCTTCGTTCCAATCCAGTTAATACTTGGTGAAATCACCAGTTAATCTATGGTGAAATTTCAGTGTAGGAAGAGGAGAATCCCAACCCCAGAGCATTTATCAGCTAGGAAGGGTAGGCTTTCTGACAGTAATCCCTGAGCAAGTCTCATGCCTGAGACATTTAGCAGCTTCCTCTCCTTTACAGGATACAGGTGGACAGGTTGTGTTTAAGTATTGACTAGCACTGACCCAGGAGCTTCAGCTAAAGGCAGTAAATATAATGTAGTATCTTACCTCGTGCACCAGTTGTTTCCTCCCAGATTCGACACAGTCTGAGCTTTTCATTGATTTTGACACCTTAGGAGGAAGAACATTTTGTCTTACAGTTAGGTTCATCATCCAAGCTCGTCTGACAAATGCCAAAAACTCCTTTATTCCCACAGTACCATGAAGAAACACTCCACTCCTTAAAAAAACCTAACAATAAAGTGAAAACCCATACAACATTGGGAGTTTTTTTCCTCTAAAAATAAAGCTGCTATTTTCATCTGTCTATATGGAACTTCTGGAGAAAAGGCATCCTGAACATATGAGCTTGTAAGAGATGCAATTCTTAGCAGAACAGCACTAAATAAGACACCCACTGCTATGCTGCCCACTTTCCTTTAAAATGGTTGCTGGGTTTGCCCAGTTCTCATAGAGCTGTAGACTTTTATGAATACACATGGCAAAGAAACATTGGACTTCCTTAGTTGTTTTATATTCTCCAGATTATGACACATTTCCATCTGTGTTTCCACGTACAAAATTTGGTCTGAGAAAACTTCTATTTCTTTTTGCTTTTTTGTTTTCTAATCTAAGACAAGTAAATGCAAATTGTTTTCAGTTGAATGCTTGTCAGAGTATCACGTTTCTATGGTGCCCTTCAATGGAGTAATTCTTTTAGATTCCAACTAGATTTTAGGAAAAAGGGGTTAATTTCCTAATCCTTCTCATAATGCTCCATAGTTGGGCAAGATGTTGTTTCTGTTCCCTCAAGCTTTGAATCAATTTTTTTAAACTACCTAGGGAGGGCTTTTTTTTAAAAAATGTCTGATACTTTTCAATCTATCATGCTATTACACTAAGAAGATTTAATTATTTTAGTGTTCCCTAGGCATATCTCCTATTGCTGTTCTCATTTTCACAGAAGATCTAAAAAGGTACAGATCGCAATTACTATTTTCAAATGCATCATCGTTATGTAGAGATCTATAATTCCATTTTCAGTCACTAAAAAGGGACCTAAGATTTGTTTCTTTTCAAAACACTTTTGGAAGTGGAGACTTGTTCATTATTTGACCCTAATTTAACTATAATGGAAAGGTAGATTACATGGAAATTGATTGATTAATTTACAAATTAATCTTTTTTTCATAATAGAGCTTCATATTCTTATACCAAAAGATAAAGAAAAGATAAAGCATGAGTGGAAACTTATAGCAACATGAATGGAGTAAAAATAATTAATTTTAACTCTAGGTATTTTTTAAATTTTATATCCTGTAATTAAAGATATTTATTATTATAAGAAATTCTGAAAATTAAATCTGAATTCTTCCACTGACTTCAATAAAATCAATATTTATTATAAAATATCAAACTTGACTTTTACATATAGCTTTCTGTTAAGCTCTAAAGTGGTTTTGTTTGGGTTTCTTGGGGTTTTTTTTTAAGCAAGCAGAAAAAATTAGCTGCATTTTAATTAAATAAGATATTCAACATTAAAAATAACAAAGAATATCTGAGATCTTTGGTTTTACCCTCATTCAAATTCATTACTTAAATATGTACACATGCATGATGCACACACATTATTTTCAATTGCATTTTAATTCACCTGCACAATAAGACACCAGACATTATTTTCTGCTGCATTCAATGCAATAGGTTATTGGGTATGTTTACATTGGAGAATTTGTTAAATTCCAAAATATATACAGTACTCTGGAAAATAAAGAGAGAGGGTTATGGTTGGAAAGTGAAAACGTAAGGAAATTACATCCCCCTCTCGAACCCACAATGACATAAATGATACACCCCAGAGCTGGCTGTGTGCTGTTGAAGGCTTTTACACTGTTGTGGCATAAAAGCAGGAAGGAATGTAAGAGCAATCATGAAGAGGAATCTAACCATGATAATTCAATTAATCTCACAGATTTCAAGAAAAATAATTCCAAACACATTTCATAATACAAAAGAAACTCCACCCTTGTATCATACTTCAGGGATATATGAAATGTGGTGGACAACCATGTTAACTAGAATGTACACCATGTTAACCAGGATCTACATTTCTATATACTGAGGAACATGTGGGATCACTGACTTACAAATGCCATTCCCTACACCTGTATAAATTTGTAGCACAGTGAGTGCATCTGTACAGGAATACACTTCACGTTGAAGACCTTTTATCCTCATCGTTTTTTTTGTTTTATTTCAGTTTTTTACTTCAAATTATCCCAAGTCTGATTCTGTGATTGTACCTAAAAAATAATAGAAAAACCTCAAAAGCAAAAAACAAGCAATAAAAAGACTAAACTGCACCAAACTTTATCTGTTGATTTGATTTCATCTGAAAGGAATCAGCTTATACATTCCAAGAAACTGCTCTGTGATGTAAACAATTTCAGTCACTGGCATCCCTCACTTTAAAGATACAGTCTTGGTCTGTGCAAAAAAGTAAGCTTTTCTTTTGCTTTTCTCTCCCCTTTATGTTTCATTAGCAAGTCTTAACTTAACCCAGAATTATAACAATTTTAACACCATATAACGTAGTAAGAAGCATCTCCAAGGATCAGATTCCTTTACTTTGAATGAATATTTTTATTCTTAAGCAGTTGATTTTGTAGGTCAGCTCAGGCATATACTCAAGTAATAACTAGTGTGTACACCTTAGCCTAAATCCATGAAGTTTTTCCAGCAGTTCTGAATTTAGACAGCTCCAGAATGACTAAATGGAAACCATTATCTGCTTGTGGGTTTTGGTTGGTTGGTTTTGTTCTTGTTTCTGTTGGGTTTTATTTGATTTCCTTCTTTGTTTCTTTTTGTTGTAATAAAACCCAATTACTCAACCAAACCAAAATTCAAAGTGTTGAGAGAATTATACAGTGTTTCCAATGTTCTTAAGTTTTATTTATTCAGCCTGTATGAGTGTAAGTATGTACCATGCAAATATCACCATATAAATCTGGAAATTTACATGTCAGCATTGTGCAGGGTTTAATTTTCAACATAAAGAATGAAAGGTAAAAGTGGTCCATTTTCTGACAGTTTATCAGTTTGTTGGCACCAAGATCTCAACAAATGAAGCTAGATGTTACAACAATCTCTTTCTAATTCTTTAAAAGGTTTTCTCAATTTGCCATTACAGAGGGATGTCTTCTGCAATTTCCACAGCATAAATATTCTTTCCAGAAGATAGACAAGATTCAGATAATTTGGTGATAAATTTTTTGTTTCTAGAAGTCTAGGAGTAGATGAGGTTAGTTAAATACTGGTGCTCTGCTACTAATAAACCTTACAAATTGTACCATACTAAGAACTATGGTAATGCAGCTATTGAAAAGTTTGGTACGAAGAAAAGTATTTATTTCTTTGATAGACACTTTGAATATTATTAATAATCTGAAATTTTCTTAAGGTAATTCTTCTATTGTCTGTTTTTGGGAGTGAGTTGTGTACCAAAGGAAGAGCTTCAAAAGAAGATTAATAAGAATCACAAGTGATTCAAACAATAATATGTCTAATACACCTGCTCTATGTTGTTGAATAATTAAGCTGACATCTTCAGAAATGGGAATTCTGTTTGATGAAGAGACTGAATATAACCTTACCAGCCCTGTTGCATCCTATAGACACTTTTATTTCTTGTGACATTAAGATCCAGGGCATCCACTTAATATCTTTTCCTTTCCTCTTGGTTCTAATAATGCTTACTTACCAATAATTGCTATTATTTCAAATTAAATCAATGGAGGTAATTATTTAGGGAATAGGAGGTTTTCATTGCGTTGGTTTTGTGAACAGGGCAATATATACTCCTTGTATATGGCGTTTTGGTGTAACTTGGTGGTTTTTTTCTTGTTTTATAATTCATATGAGTTATCTGCAAAAAAGTAGATTGATTTATTTTAGCTACTAGATATTTTCATACACTTTCTGTAACTAGATTAGTAGTGTATGACAGTAAGGTTTAAAGAAATAGATAGACAGACAGACAGACAGACAGATAGATAGATAGATAGATAGATTAACACTTCAGTAAATAGGAATAATGAAAAAAACCCTAAGAAGCCAATTAATTCACTACTGTGAAGTTAAACAAGCAAACATATTTTAAAGTTTACTGCTAGCAACTGAATGCAAAGAGATTGATTCAAAGCGTAATTAGCACTGGCCCGAAAAGAAACACTCCCATTGCTCTGTGCAGTTAAATAAATATGGTGCATACCTACACTAAAAAGAGTGTAAACATCTTTTCTTTGTCTTTCTATATTTTATCCCCTGACAGAGAACTGATCTAAGTTAGTTCCCAGCTGAAAATGACAGAAACAATGCCTCAGCAGGCTCTTGTGTTAATTTACTACTCACTTACCTCACTTAAGGATCGCGTACAGATTCCTAGAAGCAAGTTTGTTTCTCCAGAATTGTCACACAAGAAATAGCCATTATTAGTGGAGATCACTTAGTCTCAGTCCCAGTGCTATCAAGATTTTTGTTTACTGTTAATTTACACCAGAACAGAATCATAGAAGTGTTTAGATTGGAAAAGATCTTTAAGACCATCAGGTCCAACCATTAACCTAACATTCTCAAGTCCACCACTTGTCCCTAGGTCCACATCTACATGTCTCCAGGGATGATGATTCCACCAGTTCCCTGGACAGCCTATTCCAATTCTTGACAACTCTTTCCCTCAATTTTTTTCTGATTTTTAATTTCCAACCTAAACCTCCCCTGATACAACTTGTTACCATTTCCTCTTGTCCTGTTTCTTCTTATTTGGGAGAAAGGATGTTTCAGGTAGTTCTGTAAGGTGTCCCTTGGGCCTACTCTTCTCCAGGTTAACAACCAGCTCCCTCTGACACTTCTCATATGACTTACTCTGTAGAAACTTCCACCACTGTAGCCCTTCTCTGGACATGTTCCAGCACCTCCATGTCTTTCTTGAAAGTGAGGGGCTGCAAGCCGGACAAAGAACCTGAGGTGTGACCTCACCAGTGTTGAGTACAGGACAGTCACTGTCCTGGTCCTGCTAGCACACCATTGCTGAAAAAAGCCATGATGCCATTGGTCTTCTTGGCCACCTGGGCGCTCTGCTGGATCATGTTCATCCAGCTGTTGAGCAGCATCCCCAGGTTCTTTTCCACCAGGGAGCTTTCCAGCCTGGCTCACCCAGCCTGTAGTGCTGCAGGCAGTTGTTACTACAGATGTGCAGCACTTGGCCTTGTTGAACCTCACACAGGTGTACTCAGCCCATTGATCCCAGATCCCTCTGCAGAGCCTTCCTACCCTCCAGCAGATCAATACTCCCACCTAAACTGGTGTCCTCTGCAAACTGAGGGTATACTCAATTCCCTCATCCAGATCATTGACAAAGATATCAAACAGAACTGGTCTTAAAATTGAGTCCTGGGGAACACCACTTGTGACTGATTACCCACTCGATTTTGTGAGTTTTAACAACTGCAGGTGGGGGAAAAATAAACCCCAAAACAAAATAAACAAAAATTTAGCACTTTCATATTAGGAGTGACAGAAATGCCTACATAAATATAACTTATCTAGTGGCTACATTCAGTGTATTTAATACTGCATATTAAATGTGCTAAGTATAATCATTTGTCTACTTATCATTGTCAAATATTACACATTTTGTTGTGAAGACAGAAAGGAAGGTGAGAGAGACATGCTTTGGCATGTAATATTAAAGTACAGAATTACAATCCATTACATTCCATTAACAGCAAACAACCTTATTCATAATAGAGTGTTAAGTGCCAATTATCATGAGCTCTCTGCTTATTAATTGACATATGTTAGCAAGCTTTAAAAAAAAGATTGAGATTAATTTGGACTGACATACTGATTCTTTCTGAGGTTTGAATATGTGTTATGAAAACCTACTTCTTTTAAACAAATTTTGTTCCCAGTGAAGTTTATTAAATCTCACAGCAAATTGCTGTAGTAAATACATACTAAGATTTTGCCATAGGGGCAAAAACGTGCATATATGGAGATAAAAATATCTTCCAAATTGTGCTTACTTCTGGATAGTTCTTTTACACCATATTGCTGACCTGAGTAGAATTACTAGCATTTTCTTATCTTTCAGTCATGAGCTCAGGTTTCCCTACTTCAGTGATGTAGCTTCTATCTCAAAAACCTTCTCATTCAGGGTTTGGAGGTCAAATTACCCCTACAGCTTTATCTATATTCTACAGTTCTCTTTTGAGATAGAAACCTTCTTTGTGCTTTCCACTCTGGTTTCCTCTGAACGCTCCAAATTTTTTTTAAGTTTTAATCTGTTACTTGAAATGTTTGAGGAAACATTTTAAAGGTTTTCTCTTCCTGAAGTATACTGTTAAATTGGAGGTTTTCCAAAATATAATCAACCAGTCAAAAAACAAAAACAAAAACAAAAACACAAAAAACCAAAACAAAACAAAACAAAACAAACAAACAAAAAACCCCCCACAAAAAAGGCAAAACCAAAAAGAAAACTTAAAAGAGAAAGATAATACCCTTTTACCTTGCTCCCTTTAATTTTACACTAAGCCTGCAGAGGAAAGCTGTAGGCTTTCAGCCTACAGCTGAAGGAGTTGACTGATGTTATTCTTAAGCCACTCTCCATCATCTTTGAGGAGTCATGGAGAGCAGGAGAGATGCCTCAGGATGGGTGGAAAGACAATGCCACTCCAGTCTTCAAACAGGGTGAACAGAGGGACCCAGGGAACTACAGGTTATCCAGCCTCACCTAAATCCCTGGAAAGGTGATGGAACAGCTCATTGTGGATGTTTTTTCTAAGCACGTGGTCAAAATAGAATGTTCTCAGGGTAGCCAGTATGGATCCCTAAGTTAGAAATCATGCTTGACCAATTTGTAACCCTTCTGTGCTGACGTGACTGGCTGGGTAGATGAGGGGAAAGCACTGGATGTTGTCTTCAGCAAGGCTTCTGATACTTTCTCTCATAAGACCCTCACATGTAAGATCAGGTGTGGGTTAGATGAGTGGGCAGTGAGGTGGATTAAAAGCTGGGCAAATGGAAGAGCTCAGAGGGTTGCAGTCAGCAGTGCAGTCCCACTAGAGACCCGTAGCCAGTGGTGCTGCCCAGGGTCAGTACAAGACCCTTGCATGCCTGGCAAGTTTGAGGGTAGAAACCTTGGAGGAGTGGCTGATACACCTGAAGGCTGTGCTGTCATTCAGCCAGGCCTGGACGGGATGGAGATTTGGGTGGAGAAGGATGTAAAGAAGTTCAGTGAGGGCAAGTCTAGGGTCCTGCACCCACGGTGGAATAACCCAATGCACAGGTACAGAAAAGGACCTGACCTGCTGGAAAGCAACCATTCCTGCATTAGCAAGAGTGTGGCCATCAGATCAAGGGAGGCCCCTGTACTCTGCTCTGGGGAGGCCACATCTAAAGTGCTGAGTCCAGTTCTAGGCTCCCCAAGGCAAGAAAGACAAGAAACTACTGGAGAGGGTCCAGCAAAGGGCTGTCAGGATGATTGGGGAACTGGATCATCTCTGTTGTGAGGAAACGCTGAGGCAGCTGGAACTATTTTGCCTGGAGAAGAGATGACTTAGAGAGGAACTTATAAATGCATGCCAGTATCTTTGGGGTGGCCATCAAGAGGATGAAACCAGACTCTTTTCAGTGGTGCCTAATGACAGGACAAGGGGCAACAGATACAAATTTAAAAACAGGAATTTCCATCTGAATGTAAGGAAAAGTTTATTTCCTTTGAGGGTGACAAAGCACTGGAACAGCCTGACCAGAGATGTTGTGGAGACTCCTTCTCTGGAGATATTCAAAATCTGCTTGGAAAATGATCCTGTGCAATCTACTCTTGGTGAAGCTTCTCTAGCAGGGGGGATTGGATTAAATAATCTCCAGAGGTCCTTTTTAACCCCAACCAATGAACCTTTGATTCATTCCCTGGAGAGGATGTACCAGAGATAAATCCAGCCTGCGTACATACAAAACCTTAAAATCTGGATATTTCTACAAAAACCTATGAGATTAAATAGAAAGTATTAATTCAGAAAAAATCTGTGAAATTTTCATCTGATTTGTGAAAATGACTGCTGTTCATCCTAATTATTAATAATGATGTTATTAATACAGATGGCAACACATGTAGTTTGGAAAATGAGCCTATACCAGAATTTACTCAATTGTATCTAATTAACAATAGATATTACATGCTTTTTTATACTGAAAAAGAAGATCAATTAGTAGCAGAATCAAGAGAATCTGCTAACATTATAGTGTGGTGGTTTTATTTTTAAATTTAATGCCACGTCTTTTATTCTAATAAGGGTTAACATCCATACCCTTTTTTGAAACTCTCAAATGCTCAAGCTTTCCAGGTACATTTACTATTTTGTATACCCTGTCTTCTGTACTTCTGTCTACACATTACCCAGAAAAAATGCCAAATTCTTTATGTAGGGAGCTCAAAATTCTCTGTTAAGTATCAAAATGAGAAAAAAATAGGTATGGGATTTCTGAAATTATTGCTATTACTAACAGTGTTGTAAGCATAGGGCATACTTAGTACCACCATTTACTTTGTGTCGTGGTTTGAAGGGAAGTGAGTTTTTTTTGGAAGTAGTGGTCAAACCAATCAGTCTTTAGATCTGAGTATTGGCACCTTTGTTGGCCACTAAGAGGTGGGACACGCCTCTGAGGACACGAGGGGTTAAAAGCCGGATTTTCCAGCAGGACTCCCTCTTTCCTGCTCTGCTTTCGGAGAGGGAGCGTCTTCTCCTCTCCCCTGCCTGGGCCTGGTTAGGCCGGGTGGGGGAGGGGAGCAAGGTGGGCCTGGCTGAGCAAAGTGGGCCTCGGGGTGGGGAACAGAGGGAGCTGGAGTGGAGCTGGTCCAGCTTCCATCTAGAATGGAGGGGTGGAGGGAGAACTTTGGAGGTGCCTTCCGTCCCCCTCCCTGTCCCATCCCGTTCCCCCCCCCCTTCCCCCCCCCGGTCCCGTCTCTCTCCTCCCCCCACAGAGAGAAGGTGCCGAGTTGGAGCTGCTTGTGAGAGCTGCAGTGCCTGCGATCGCCTGTGCCTGACCTTGGTGGTGGGAGATAAAGCTTTTAACTCTTTCTAAGGCAGAAGAGAGTTATCCCTGGACGCTGTATTCTCATAGTTGGTGGTTTTAGAAGAGAGAGGACAGCCTGGGACCGAGAGGGTAATGTGAGATGAAAAGAAGCCCCTTCGATGGCCGGAATGAAGAGGAGTGGCTTATGAGGCTGGACTTTTCTTGCATAATGATAGCCATAGACGGACCCTGGACCCTCCTGACTATAAATAAGACTGTGTTTGGGTGGATGTTTTTGGCTCAAACCCAGAGACGTTCTGGCCTGCTTCTTGGAGCCCCTGGCCCCAGGGGTAAATGGGGGGGACCTGAGTCCCAAAATGAGAAGATGGCTGGTTTTTGGTACTTGGCCAAAACATCCTTAAAAAGAGCCCTGTTGCAGTGCAGGTCCATGGACGGCAGTGAGAGTGCCGGACATGGAAAGGAGGGTGTCACCCTGGCAGACCCTTCCAGGCAGTGCCATGGGTGACGTGGGAACACGGGATGGTGGACCTGTGTTTCCTGTGGGGGGGGGTCTGTGGTGCGAGAGAGACTCCTCTCGTCCTGGATGGAATGTGGATTGTCTGAATTTTAAAGGATGATGATTTGGATTAGGAACCCAGGGTTGTTGAGGGATTAAGCAAGTAGATGAAGGTAATGTGCTGGAGTCAACTGAGTGAGCATGTATGGAATGGAAATTGGGGGGGGAGGAGAAGCAGTGTTTTGGGAGGTTTTCTCTTCTGCTTTTGGGTGGCTGGGTTTTTCTTTCCTTTTCTATTGTCCATTGTTATGTAGTGTAATAAATTGTCTGTCTGTTTCAAGTATTAGGCCTGCTCTGCTCTGTTCTTGACCACATCTCACAGCAGTTCATTAGGTAAAATATACCCTCATGGGTGCATTGGCATTTTGTCTAATGTCAACCCATGACACTTTGACACAAAATGTTTCTTTTAGTGGGAAAGTGCAGATTGCAAGTGCATGAGGGGCTCCCTCAGGTGTCTCTTGACATTTCATGGAGTTGGGGGCAAGTTTTGCCAGGTAACAGTTATCTAGGCATCAGGACATTTTAGTTTTGCATAAGAACTTTGTGACCTCTCTCAGGAGCATTCCTCATCTGTGTGCAAGTTGCAAAGACCATAGCTACGATTAATTTTACTGTATGGATAATGATTCAGCAGCTCATCTTTGATCTATTTATAACAGTTTGCTTAGCCAGTGGCCATGATAAGTGTTAAGTCACAAAAATGTAATTAGTCTCTGTTATGCCATTCAGCCATTGATGCTCTTATTATTTTAGTCTAAACCCAAGTTCATACTATTTTAGAGTAATCACAGACACAGCTGCAAGAAACAAAGAGACTGAGACTTCAAGCATATACCCTAAAGCAGTAACACTTGGTCCCTGAGGTTATTAGAAATTCTTTAAGTAGATGTCAAACAAAGGTGAAAATTCATCAGCTGAGATTAGCTTTCTCTTGTTAACTAACAGCTATTATGCACGGCACTCTGAGATTCATTCTCAGTTTTGCTACTGTACATAAAATAAAGGTTAATTGAGTGATTGACAGATAACAAGGGTAAGCTAAAACAGACCAAAGTTTTCCCTGGAGAAGTTTGTAAGTGTTTAATGCTTTATTTTCATGTCAAGAAACTAAAAAGAAAATGAGCACTTTTGTAAGTAAAGAAAAAAAAAAAGTCCGATTCTACAAAGAATCATAATCTTTAATGTGGAAATATTACAATTTACCAAATATTCTAA
The DNA here is from genome assembly GCF_021018805.1 of Prinia subflava. Lineage (NCBI taxonomy): Eukaryota > Metazoa > Chordata > Aves > Passeriformes > Cisticolidae > Prinia > Prinia subflava. Next base: position 56,333,831 of record NC_086250.1, on the reverse strand, counting down.
ACAATCAATTCTAAACAGACAATCTCATGGAATGAGCTAGATATATCAAAAATGGATGGAAGTCTGCCAGACAAAGAATTGAGTCCTACAGCTTAAACCTTACAGGCTTAGGAAATTTCTAAGAAAGGACTGTGTAGGAATTTGGGAGAAGAATTGAAACTAAAGTAATAAAATTAACTTAGAACAACTAAGAATAGAAATTGGCTTTTCTGTGAGAAATCATCCATATCTTGCTAATTTCAGCATTTTATACGTGAGTGGAAAGCATAAAATCTTTCTTCCTGCTCATAAGTGTTAAGCAAGCAGTTTGCTGGAAAAAAATTAGGAGAAAGAGAGAAATATTCTGAAGCCCTAAATTCAAGAATATTTTGAACATATTTTACTTTACATTAAACAAATTAAACTCATCTATTTTTTTCCTAGGCAAAAAAAGCATAGTATTTGAAATAGAATTAGGCATATAATTGCATACCTCTTATGAGTCACAAGAAGCTGATGTATAACCGTAAGGATCAAAGCAGATAAAAAATCCAATAAAATTTAAGTACAGTAGAATTAAAATATCAAGATAAGAAAATGTTCAAGAGTCAAGAAAAATTAACGAGATGAAAACAGATAGAAATCAGATCTGGTAATTATTATTGTATCTGATGTGTAAATGCTTATTACTTCTGATGACTGCATTTAAAATTCTTCAGAGTGGAATAATTATTACTCTGATGTTACTCCATTAATTTTCTGTTGACCTCAAGTTCATATATGTTTGAATACAACTTTTCTGCTGTGGGTTTACTCTTCTGATAAGCTAGACCATTTGGAGTCAAAGTGGTAAATTCAGTTCTGTGGTTTGCAGATGGTGGTAGAAACTCTTCTTTTTTAGTGCGTGTATCTATGGTTTTCTGTCCGTAACCTGAGATTTAAACATTAATTTTTTAAAAAAGGAAGAAAGAAATAGAGCTTTTGTAGGCTTCAATCCTTCTAAATAGCTATTTTGTTCTTTGGACTTGATGATTCTGATAAGTTACTAGACATGCAACTAAGGGAAATATATTAATACTCCCTAAAGTCTTGAGTTTGAAAATTCACACAATCATAAGTGTTCACAAAAGTGCTCCTTTGCTGCAGTCAGTCCTTCAGACAGAGTGGCAGCAGGCACCTCGGGGTATGGGACAAGCCAAGAGACCAGGGATGACAGATGAGCCTGAGTAGCTGAGGCGACAGGATACATTAGCATTTCTCAATTGTGACTATGAGTCAGCAGAAAACCTTAAACTAATACACAGACATTTATAAAACATCATCACAGCTACTGTTGGTAAGCCTGAAGGCTCACAACATCAAGGTTTCAGAGGAGTGCCTGAGGGGTAAAGAATTTCAGATAAGAAAATTGTTTAAAATAAATGAATAAATAAAAAAATGTGGGCAATCTAATGCTGAGGTCTAAAGTCTCATTTACTAGCATGAATTATATAATAGTATATAATACATTTTTAATATAGTTTTTCTGAGAGTATTCTGTTGAAAATTATAGCTGGATCTTTAGATTTTTCTTTTAGACTCTGATTGACAGGATAATTAATTCAAAAACTCTGAACACAGGCTTAGAATTATGCCAAAAGCCATCACTGAAACTACTGCTCTTTCATTATATTTCTTATTATTTAAATGTATGTATGGTAGTAAATGCAAGAGCATAAATTACAACTCTATCCCTAGGCAATACCATCTGCTGCCTTCCTGTGGTGCTTTCCACATCTAGCACTTCTGTGACCATCAGCAGTGAAGCACACAACACGGCCAATAGTCACTCTTGTGAACAGCTGAGGTGGGAAAAGGACAGCTTTCAGATAGAGGACATATCTCCACAGGGACAGGGTGATGCATTTTATTCCTGATCCCATCATTAACTCAGTTTAACTTGGGACACATCTATTCCTTAGTTTCTTTATTGGTGAAAACAGAGATGCTACAACATTTTTTTTGGAAAAAAAAATATGTTTAGTATGGAAATTATTTTGAATGTAATAATGTTTCTTTTTCTAAGAATGGAATCTTTAATCAGACCTCAATTTCATATGGTTTCCAAAAGAAATTAACAATAAAAACTGTTTTATATCCAATTACATTAAAAAGAAGAACAAGAAAAATCAAGTTAAGACATTGAGTTTGGCTCCATACCTTGTTGCACAATGCTAGTTATTTACCAGTGAGGTTCAACAACTTTTTCAGGAATTATTTTTGTTATATGCAGATTTCTATTAAATGTTTTGTATCAGTGTTTTACGCCTTGTTTTACGCCTGCTCAGCACAGGCATTTGTATTTCTCAGGGGCAAATTCCTGATTAGTAGAAAATGTAGAACTGAGAAAAATGCCAATTCTGGTTCGTTAATTGCAGTACAGATGGATAGCTGCTTTCATGAAAAGCTACAATTTTTTTACTTTATATAATCTGAAAGTTCATATTATCCTGGAGAAATATCTGTGCATTTTTTGCAGTCAGAAAGGACAAGAGAATGAATAATTTTCAGACATTTGATAAGGCATAAATAGTAATATATTTGTGAAATAGAAAGCTTCAAATATGTCTCATTACCTGGAAAGAAACATCATCTCTATTGTTTTTACTGTATTTTGTAGAGAAATAGACTCAAATGGCTTGTGAAAGTCTCCTCTCTTTCCCTCCCCCATTGACTGTTAAAACCAATTTTACACAAATTAATACATATTTATTTATATAAATCTATTTGTATACACAAAGAAGTTGTCGTACTATCATTTCTTCCATACTGAAAGATCCAGTGGGCTTTTTAAAAATCATCATTTTTTCAAAAAGAAAAGCCAAAAATATGCACAATACATATAGGTAAAAATGGCATATAACAATTTTTAAGCAAAGTGAAATTGCCCAAAAAGAAAAAACAATCTCTTTTAATCTTGAAGAGACAGATTCATTGTTATGGTACTGCGAGTGTTCTTAAAGGTTAATTTAGGAAGGATCAAATGGTCAGAGTCTGTTGAGGCAGTCATGAATCTTCTATGTGTCCCTATCTTTTATAAGGAAAAACATGTCCAATTTATAGTTACTAAGGTGAGTTTTTTGAATGTTCATCATGTCAACAATGTGTGATCTGTTATGATCCAGTTCCATCTTTTCTCATTGGCCACTTGTTCTAGTTTTGCTTGCAGGTGCCAAGAAGAAGGTGGAGCCTAGAGCCATGTGTCTGCGTTTTTATTCTATATTACACACATCATTGCTGGGGAGAGTGGCTTCAGAGGGAAGAGAAGGAAGCACATACAAGGAGTGTGTGTGCTTTGATCTTTTCTTCCCTTGGAGGAGTTGCTGGCAGCCAGTGCTCTGTACTCTGTCCTCTCTCACCAGAGTGGGTGTGTGGATACGGAGCAGTTTGTTCGGAGTTTAATCCCCAGCTGATTAATCACCACATTCCAGTAAATGAGAATGACCCTATAAATGGGTTGACACTTCTATAGCAAAATTTTTCTCTTTTATTTTTAGCATTCATCAGGATGAGAAAAATTGCATCCTGTAAATACTTGTTTTACTGCAGTGCCCATCAAGGACACTGTTCAGGTCATGTAGATGTCTGTTCTGGGGTTAGGTAAGATGCATAAGAACATTACTGATGAAGCAATACATATGTTGGGGTGACATTGGTCTGAATTTAGGCTTCAGGCTCTTCAAGTGTCTGTGTGAAAGGCAGGAGAGCAACTTTCTCATGTTAGCCTGAGAAATCTAAAGGAGGAATTCAAACAAACCTTGGGAAGTGAGAAACCATCCACAGGTGGTGTTTTTCCAACATGTTTACTGGAAAGAAAGGTTTACAAAAGGGTGTAGACGCTGAATAACCAATCATGTTCTTTGTACCAAACTACTCTATAAAAGTAGAATTTAGAAGAATAAAGTTTGTTCTCATTTTCACCATCATCAGGAATCATGTTGTTATTTCTGTGCCATCTGAAAATCATAACAACATGCATAAGTACTTTTCTTCATGTGTCAACACTGCCCAGCTCATTAAGACACAAAATTCTGTTGCCTGAAGTACCTCTGAATTTTCTCGGTATGATTCCATTAGTTTGATAGTTCTGGATAGTTTGATTTCTGGTTTGGGTAAAGTGAGAGTTTGAGTAAACAGGAAACAACTGAAAGCTGAAAGGGAGTAATTTCCTTCTGCAACTGCTGCAATATTTGTCTGTCTTTTTACCATTCTTTTGCTGAAATTAACAGGAGAAAAGAAACAACGTGAGGCTAACAACAGATTATTGTTTCTAGTTTCTCTGTATCAGAATGCAGTGATTAAGCACTGTAGAAATTGGGAGATAGAAAAGAATATTAAGAGTGTAGAAAACTAGTATAGTAATGAAAGATATCACCTTTTTTCCAGCTTAGGTCATTGCAAATTTTAGGAAAATATGAAAAATAGCTTGGACTTTAACTTTTTTGCTTCTTGTCAGAGCTTTCCCCTAAGGTGGCTGTGATGAGTATGAGCAATTTGTTTTCTCTTCCTGACCAGAACAACAGTTTAATTTTTAATTTTGTTTGACAAGCTGACCTATCCTTTCAATCTGTGACTCCTAAAGATTTCATAGACTTTCACTGCCATTCAGGCTTCACAGTCTTTTCTTTTTCTCCCATCCCTTGCCTGTATTTCTCTATCCCCACCTCCAGTTCTTTTGGGGGGGGATAAATTTTGCTGGTGAAGTGTATGTGCAAAAAAGTATTCATACACAAGAGATCAGGGCCATCTGTTCATTCTCAGTAAGGACATGGTACAAGCATTTTGATTTAGTTCCACCACTGGACTCTAAAATCAAAGACCAGAATATACTCTTGATGCATGCAGTCATTTCTTGTAAACATGTTTCTAAATGTTCCAATTTTTGCTCTCTGGTTTTCCTTGGTGGGATATTCTAAACACTAGGATATAAGCTACTCTTCATCCTATTTGACTTTGGAATTCAGTTTTCACATATGTTGAGGGGCTTCTTTTTCCCTGAGGCAGAGAATTTAAGTTCTGCTTGAATCAGATTGTATTGATCATTGAACCCCCAAATGTCTTTTGTTCTACACCCATTACCCCAACATGGGAGACATTATTAATTGCTTCATAGCTGTTTGCAGTTCTCTCACAGTCAGTGTGAATTCTAGTCAGAAGGAGTAAAAATTATGATTTCTGATGAGCATTAGACATTCTGAACTGAGTATAAAACAGGACAAAGCACTGATAGGCAGGTATGTGAAAAGAATAGAGCATGTAAATTCATTATGACAAATCATAAGTATGTGAGTTACCACTTAAATTTTACAGTAATGGAGAATTCAATACAAAGTACTGTATTGGACTTTGTGTCCATTTTCCAGCTGGACTTAAACCACGAGAAAATGCAATCAAACAAGAAAACACAATCTAAAATGAGATGCTGAACACCTGCAAAACTACCAAAGAATTATAGGAAAGTGGCTCGGTCTAAAAACTCATGAATTAGTTTCATTTTTAGTTTTAAAGAGGCACCAGCTGTCTCTGAGAAAAGCTAGCCAAAATTCATGAGTTCAACAAAATATATTTATAGGTAATATTTTCATATTATTTTATTTGCAGACTGTTCAAAATAGAATTTTAGTAACCTTGTTACAAAGTCTTTATCAATCCTAAATATTGTCAGCTTACAGACTTGTGTCATATGAGCAACAGGACTTTTTTACCGTTGCAGTAAGTTATCCTCCTTTTTCTAAAGTGTAATTCAGCTGTTGTCACAAGTGATTGTGAATCATGAAGATGGGCCAAGAGATTTTAAAAGATTAAAAGATCCATGCTCTAGGGGAGCTTGTTTGATCAGGGATATTAGACTAAAGGACCTCCAGGTGACCCTTAGAACCTCAGTCATTTTGTGAATCTCCTGAACTAGTCAGTATATGCTTCTATCTTTTGGAACACACATTAATATTTCCTCTTGTTCCTACTCTTCCCAGTTCCTTTGTGTACATGTAAAATGAAATTTAAGAATGTCAAAAAGTCTTTAAATTTATGTAAGGGAAGGGAGTTGCTGATCCTGGAAAGAAAAATAAGCATGAATGAACTGCTATTGCAGTAGAAGGGAATTGCTGATCTGAATGATCAGGAAAATGCTGATCTGATGTTCTATAGCATGTGGTCATCACAGCAGGGGAAAAATGATGACTGAAGTCAAGTTAAGCCTTGGTGTGGCATTTGCTTATACAAATGTTTTTGATATTTCTCAGATAGGGATTAATTGAAATGTTGATTTCTGATTTTTTTTTTTTTTTTTGAAGACCTGACTCCCCAGAGAATCATTCTCAGGAAGACATGATGGCCAAGGACACAGCAATTATTTCCAGACTGAGAAAGAAACTCTGCAAAGTAACAAGCAGACTGCAAAAATGGAGAAATAAAGAACAGAATAACAGGACCAATCATTTGATGGGATAAAAGACATCTTAAATGACTGATCTGAAACTTTCAATGTCAAGAGGATGAGCACTGCAGGTGTCAGTGATAGTCAGCTGCTGTGGAGGACATGATCCAAGTCACCTTCACATTTCAGCAGATGCTGCTGGCTCACCTCTATCATGGATGTGACCTCTAAAGTCCAAGATAGGAGACTTGTTAACTTAAGATTGTTGGAAGCACCCAGGGATTCGGCACTGAGGGTGCATGTCATAACACTATTCTGCTAATATTTTAATGATAACATGATGTTGACTTTTTAGCAGTTATATAAAAATATTGACATAATTTAATTACTTATTTTATAAGATTGGTATGATTATATTTTCTTCTGTCATTCATGTAAATATCTTAGTGCTATGATTGCCAGCTATTATGTGCTGTTTTGTCCCAAAGTTGTATGTTTTTTAAACAGTAATTTTACTTTCTGTTGCTATGGTTGTGCTGGAATTTACATATGATTCCAGTCAAAAAAAGCTATTAAACATCATGCATACTTCCTCACATCATTAATCTTTCTTTTGCGTGCTGCTGAAGACTGTCCTGCTAACAGCTTGCCCAATAATTACCAGTTGCTTTCCTCAAGGTTCTTCATTCAGACTGTCCAGCTTGTTGCCTTCTGATCTTTACTTGTGTCTTTCCATTAGTACTCAAATTCTTTCTAATAAAAGCTTCATTTCTAGGCTCTACATTTAATCTTGCTTCTTCTTTTGCAACATATTAATCCTTTTATTTTGCAAAGATCACTTCAGGTCTGCAACACTACTACAATTTCCTACAAGATTATATCCATGTATATTTCCTGTCCTTTTCACTTCTAATCATAAATTCCTGAACAGGTCTCCTGAATTTAGATACAAGAATCCTGATTTATTTTTTTTTTAATAAGTCTCAATTTATACCATGTTATGTGTTTTCCTTGAAACTGAACCTCCTAGGCCCTTTCTAATCTCTGTTTAGTCATCTAGCTATAAAAATATCTTTTATCATTATTGAATTTGAATAGGATAGTTTGTACCCTTGGCTCCTCCTTCCAACTTCTCTCACAGCCTGGACACAAATACAGTCTTCCCAACTTGTTCTTCAAGAGGAAGAAACTTTTTCTGCTGCCTCAAATTCTGACACAGAGATTCTATGATGCATGAATATCTGCTTTGACCTGGCCAGAACATACACAGCTAGGAGTAGTTAGGAAATGGAGCTGTAAAATTCTACTTTCCAATTGAATATGTATGCATTGAAAACATGTTAAGAGAGGTGTAATTTGGCTTAATTGTGGGGATTTTAGAAACTTAGCAAAAATCCATGCTTCTTGAGAAATTTCTTCTCTTCAATTTAAAGCACAGGGAAAAAGGTCTTAAAAGAAATTTCTAAATATGGATAAAATCTCAGATATACTCCTTCAGCCTGTTTCAGAGAAATGTCCAGCACTGTGTGCTTGATTTTTTTTACTTTTCTTGTCTTTTTTTTTAACTAGGCATATACATTCAGAAGCTGAATGTTCAGATGATTATAGTTTAGCTAATTTTGACTAAGCTGCCAGACAGGTAGAAAAAAAGTGTTTTCCTTGCAAACATAAGGAAACCTTACAGTAAATAATGCTATCATCTCTAATTGCTGTAATTAGTACTATAATTCCTTGAACTGTTATTTAAATAGCCATGTAGTTCAATAAAATCCCATTTAAATAAGGGGCACAGCATTTTTCTTGCCTCTTGAAAAATTTAATGTTGTAGTATACTGGTCTTTGATCTGAATTTCTAAAGGATGTGGCAGCATTTCCATATAATATAGTTTGGCTATAAAAGCTAGTGAAGACAGGATTTTTAATCAGTATGAGCTTCTCTGCAGAGACTCTTCAATTCTTTGTTTCACATCAGAATGATTTGTCTGCACAATGCAAACACAATGAACTGCTTTCCCAGCAAGCAGTAGTATCATGTTTTATCAAGATGAAAACATGTTTGAGAGACAGAAATTGCTTTAGAAATTGGTATCAGTGCCCTGGTAACTAATGTTCATTAAGAGATCCCAAGACATTTTTATAAGGATAAGATAAACATATTTTGTTGGTAAAATCTAGTCTGGGTAAGTTGATTCTCTGTGAAACACCTCTGTATTTCTCTCCGGAGGGGTGATCAATCACTTCCATTCTATACAGTCTTTTTTCCTGAGAAATGGTTCTTTGGTTGAGGTTTTTTTCAGAAGTTTTGTAATAGAGGATAACTACTATGCCACACCCCAGAACAAAAAGATCTATTGAAAGAATAAAAAATTAAAAGCAAGGAAATGGAATAAAGGTAAACTTATGCGGTGTATACCTACATAAAGACAAGAAGATTTATTAAAACAGGAACAATAGATCATTTGTAGGATGATACTTTAAGGTAGTTTCTTGGTACTCTTCAGCCAGTTTCCAAAATTCTTTTGGAGATATGATTTAACTAATGCTGGCTAATGCTGGGGAATTGCTGACTCTTCAGTCTTCCACGAAAGAAGTTTGGTCATAAATATTTTTCATTTTATTTTAAGGAAAAACTTTGAAAACAAAACACAATGACCTCAGATGAAGGAATCAAATCACCAAATCCAAGATGTGCACATTGATACTAGAATAAATATTTGCTCATTATTTTGTTATCAGAGTCTAAATTATCAAAAAACTTCTAAAACTTAAATAGAGGACTGGATGGAAGGGGAGTCATCAAGATCTATTTATATCTATATATAGGTATTTGCATGAGTAAAAAAATCAAGGAAATGTGACAACACACACAAATAGATTTCATATGCAAAAAATCCCCAATTAATACACATTTATACATCAGAAATTATCACAGGCTCATTTGGATGTGACCTATATTGAAACAGTCTTATACTCTGATAAGCATCAAATAAATTTAGCTGAAATGGCATACATTTGACATAACTGACTTTGCTATCTGTTTTATTTATTTATTTTTTTTTGCAAAGATGTCTTAAAAGTGCTTGTATTTTAAAATAATTCATATGCCTTTTGGTGCATGATGATTGCTATGGTTATTATCTGAATTATTGGCTGATACTTTCATGAGTCTGTTGCATGCATACTCACTAATGGAAATCAGTATTTCATCTCTTGAAAGCTATCAAGAATGTAAACTTTAACGTTGTTTCCAAGCAATTACCTGAGAATCCCATAGTAGATAACACCTATAAAATATAATCATAAAATATAATCATGACACAGAGAAGCAACCCCCTGAAAATTAATAATTTCTAAGATTTATTGCTATGCAGGATCACAGCTGGTTTAATGTGAAGGACGTACATTGAAAGTTTATCAAGACTCAGCCAAGCATCTGAGTTGCAAATGTAAGTAGAAGCAGGAGCTGAAAACTGTTAACAGCAGAATAGATGTATTTGCAAATAAAGAACATACTTTACTAGAAGTAGAAATTTAATTTGAAAGCATCTTCATTTTTGGTGAAGGGGAAGGAATAGTGGAGAATAATTTTGCTCAGAATTTAGATACTTTGTTCATTTCCTACATTTTCGCAAATATATTTTCTTGATTTTTGAATTAACACCCTGTAGCTTCCAACTGATGTACACAGTTAATGAGTGAAGATATTCCATTAATTTTCTGACATACTGTTAATATTTTTAGTGACTGAGGGCTGTCAAAACACCTGCCAAAAATGATGAAAGTAAAGAAATATTTTTCTGTGTTGTCACATAGAAAGTGTTCTTCTCAGTTCCTTCTTTTTTGACGTTTTGTTTTCTCATCCATGATAGAAAAAAATATTTATGAGCAAGAGAGAATTTTAGGTTTATACTTTGTTGCTTACTGCATCTTTTTTGTTCTATCTATTCTATTCTAGAAAACTGAAACTGTACTATTGACAGTCACTGCCAAACAATTTTCTTGTTACAGACAATGATTATGTACAATACCACAGAATCCTTGTTATCTCCATTTTATTTGTGTGACCAATCAATAAAAGAAGGCTTGGAGAGGATAGGTGCAGTAGGTTAAGATTTTTTGGCTACTAGATGTCCACCAAGCCGCTACATCAGTCTCCCTATTCAACATAAGTTGAGGAGAAATGCATGTGGGTTGAGATAAAGATGAGATCACTGTAATTACCATGATGGGCAAAGAGAACTCAAGTTGGAGAATGAGCAATTAATTTTTTTTCCAGCAAAAATAGAGTAAGATGGCAAGAGAAAAGGACAAAACTAAGAATGCCTTCCCTCCTTCTATCTTCACAGGTTCAATTTCACATTGTTCATATTTCACACTGAATTCATTTTATCCTGATTCTTCTATCTGATCCCTCTAAGTGGCATGTAGGAGATGGGGAATGGGGATTGCAGACAGCTTGTACCATTTGCACCTGCCACTTCACCTTCCTTGCATTTCTTCCCCTGCTGCAGCGTGGGGTTCTTCATGAGGGTTACAGTGCTGCTCCTTCACCTGGGCAGCAGTTCTTCAATGACTGCTCCAGTGTGGGCCCTCTCCATGGAGTGCAGACCACCAGAGATGCACTGCTGCAGCAGGGATCTGCCGTGAGCTGCAGCTCCTGGCAGCATCTGCTTCTGCATGGGGTCCCACAGTTTGCAGCTTCCTGCAGTGCATCTGCACCTGCTGTGACCCCGGGGCTCTCCACAGCCTCAGGGTGGATCTCTGCTTCCCTATGGACCTACAGGACCTGTTGTGAAGGACGCACAACATAAGGGGGACCTTCACTTCAAGGAACTGACTGTATCTGTTGGTTGTGTCAAGCAGTTGCCTAAATGGCCTTCCCTACAATAGCTAATACAAAGTATTATCTTCCCCAGCCAGTCAGTCCTGCCTGGAGGTGTGAATACATGGCTCCCCAAAAAATTTTTAAAAACCATCAGAGTCTGAAGAGAGCAAAGGGCTTGAGCTGGCTTCACTTCACAAATTCTTTCTGGAGACCGAGAACACGCAGCCCCATAATGGTGATCTTACAGAGACCTGTAACAGGAATCACATCTGTATTACTATCCAACTGTATTTTGTAATTGTTATATTATGTTTGTCTTGTGATGTCATTATATTGCTGTATTGTTCTGCGAAGTCAAAGTCCCATGTAACATAAAATATTCACTAGAAAGTAAATTTGATATTAAAAATTAAAACCTCCTTGTTTGGAATATTTAAAATAATCTAGTCAGATTCTGACAATTAGCAATATTTTACAAATATAAAAATGAGAGCCAATCTTGGGAAAAAAACCCAGAGCTAAAACACTATCTCTAACAATGGCAACAGGAAATAAAAAAAAACTCCAAAAAACACCCAATTCAATTACCCAAATATTGTATTTTTGATGAATGGAGGTTGGAAAAAAGGAGAAAAAAAGAGGAGTTACCACTATATACCTACTCTGTCTTGTCCATTACAATAAAAGTAATATTGTTAAAGTTTGAATTTTAAACTGAGCTAAGGAAAGTGAATAATTCCATTCATGTACAGATACAATTTGACCAGCCTACAGATTACTATATGTTAATATTAATGTTAATGTTTCTCTGAAATAGTTTAGGTTACCAGTAATAATATTTAACATTTTTCTTTCCGCTGTGTTTTCTGTTACTCAGACTTGCAGGCTGGACTGAACAGCCCTTATTTGTAAAGAAAGATGCTTGAAACCTTTTTTTGAAAGAACATACTCTTAATCATTTTGGTGTTTAGCTTTGTTAAGGCGTGTCATGCTGGATTAAAAGCAAGTACCAAAAAATGAATAATGAAATCTCCACTCTGCCAAACAGCCAATGTATGATGCCAGTCATTATCAGAACAACCTGTGAATCTTGGACACATCTCTCCTAATCACAGAACAATTTGGTCTGGAGTCTTATGAGAATGAATGTGTCCTTCATCAAGGCAAGATATCAAATCCATAGATATTTTACGGGTTGTAAACATCTGATGAATTAACTCCCTTGCATTTGGAAATGCTACAGAAAGGCTCCCTTGCTTCTCCTGGAGCTTTCACAGATAACACCTTTGCTTTTTAGTAATTCAAGGGAAAGTCTTTCTCTCATTGTACCACTGTGTAAGATTCAGTGTGTTGAGAGGAAGTCTAATTAGATTTGACATTTTAATTGAGGGATGATAAATGCCCTCCACCAAATTCTGTACAAACTGTTCACAGGTGGCTGCTTACATGATAGATTTTGTTCATGGGAGCCTCAAGATATGCTTTGAAATTCTTTTTGCCTACAACTAAGAGAACTAAGTAAAATATTTTTTCTTAATTTTGCCACTTCGCACTCTATTGTGAACGTTAAATACCTTTTGGCATTATCATCATTATTGACCAGACAGTTACTTTTAATGAAAAAGCCATTTATTGGTATGTCTGTAAATGTTTATAAAGTTCATATTTGAAAAAAAATCCAAATAGTATGTAAGAATTAATAGGAATATGGTAGAAGAAATTATGGAGGGGGGTGGAAAATAGCTTCAGTTGAAGGCAAATATCCACTGCACACTCCTACTACCACTGTGCTATAAATACCTCTGTGCATATTTTGTTAAAAAATATAGGCAGAGAAGTTCTCTTCCTGATCAAAATGCCTCTGAGAGACTAAGACTTATATTTGTGAAACCTCTATGTGTTCTGCAAATAGTGACAACACTTCCACAGACTATCAGATCAATTCTTGGGTGGCCTTGCTTTATGTTCTAGTACATGTAACAATTAGCATTTTCCAGCTGTTAACTAACATATTCTGGGTTGGCTGGAACTAGTAAGTATCTTAGAGTTGCCTCAGTCTTCCAGTTTTTTATGTGTGTCTTATGCTAAAAATGACAGTTCAAAAGTTATTGGGTATGCCTAATGAATTAGTGGGTTAAATTAATTAATTAACAGAATGTCTGTGCTATTAACCTAAGGAACAGCTAATTATATCTATGTAAATCTAGCCATGGACAGTTAGGGATATCTATAGTTTCTGATTTAATCCATCTTACATTCAGTTCTTAATTGGAATCCCACATTGTGAAATTCGTCATAGTGTAAATAAATAGATTCTATTTGCTAAATATTAGAAGCACAAACACATTGTAATGGAATTCTAAACTAGACAAAATATTTTCCAGTTCTGTTATATAGTTAAATATCCCAATACCTGCCCCCCCCAAAATATATATATATATTTGCTTGAGACTGACAATGGCAATTATCCTGTTTATTGGCAAAGGTGTGAGACATATCTGGAGGACAAGAAGAGTTTTGTATGAGCAATCACATGCATACCAAAAGCTTTCTGAAATGAAGAATATTTGGGCACAGCAAAAAGTGACAGATTAAATGTTTGAGGTAAGTAATTTTGCTACAAATTATATCCTGCTTAAATTACAAATAAATTATGACAGTGATAAAACTAGCTGACAAAACCAAAAGTAAAAAAAAAAAAATACTCCTCAAGTGAAATTATCATATCTTTAACAGCTGTATCAAATGTGACTTAAAATTATAGCGTAAATGTTTAGTCATCATTTTTAAAGTGTTGTATCTCATCACTGTATAAATTTTATTCTGTCATCTTTGCTAATGGAGATACAGTAGCAGAAGCCATTAAAAAAACCAAGCTAAAAATTTCTTTCTTAGCAGCCCAGAAAAGTAAAGTAGTAAAGATTAGGTTTTTAGATTTAGATTCACAAAAGTACTAATGAATCGTGAAATGCAACATAAAGTACATGTGAACATCAAAGCCCAGGAGTGCAAGGGATGAAAATCTATTATTCAGTCAGTTCAAAGTCTCATTGCCACTGGCCTTCCCTAGTAAAACTTCTTCCTCAGTAAAGCTTCTTCTGGACCACACTGTGTATGGGTTTAGGCTTTAACTCCTGCCAAAGATTGCAGCCTGCATTCATCTAGCTGTTATGTGGAAATTCCAACACATCTGTCTGTTTTTAATTTTCTGTACAAACCCAAGCAAATCCATGCTTCAACTACATCAAGCCCACACTCAATAGCAGCATGCCTGTCATAACTCTCCTCCCAAGAAAAAAACATTGTGGTAGAAAGTGTTGCCTTCTCATCACAATCACCATAGAGCTTGGTCCTGCGATATTCCCAAGAAAGGAGAGACCTCAGTTCTGTGTTTCCTACACCAGTGAGGAATCAAAATTTTTCGACTTACTTTGTCTTGCAACATCCTTTCATAAAGAAATATTTTTAAGAGAAATAAAAGTCTGTAGAGTTCCTGTGTATCAGAGAATAATGACAAAGTCATACAATGGTTGGGTTGGAAGGAACCTTAAGGACTGTCTAGTTCCAACTCCCTGCCATGGACAAGGACATCTTTCCTTAGACCCCTCTGCTCAAAGGCCCCCCCCAGCCTGGCCCTGAGCACTTCCAGGTATGGGGCATCCCCAGCTTCTCTGGGCAAGCTGTGCCAGGGTCTCACCACCCTCATAGTAAACAATTTCTTACTACTATCTAATCTAAACCTGCCCTCTCTCACTTTAAGGCCATTCATCCCCCCCTTGTCCTGTCACTACTTGCTTTTTTGAGAAGTCCCTTCTCAGCCTCCTTGTAGGCCCCATTTAGGTACTGGAAGGTGCTGTAAGGTCTACCCAGAACCTTCTTTTCTCCAGGCTAAACAACCCAAACTCTATCAGCCTGTCATCATAGGAGAGGTGCTCCACTCCTCTGACCATCTTTGTGGCTTCCTCTGGACTCCCTCCAAGAGGTTCACATCCTTATTTTGGGGGATGCAGTTGTATGCAGTACCTTAGATGGGATGTCACAAGAGCAGAGGGGCAAAATCCCCTTCCTCAACCTGCTGTCCATGCTGCTTTTGATGCAGCCCAGGATATGATTAACCTTTAAGGCTGCAACCCCACATTGCCAGATTATGTCCAACTTTTGATTCAACAATATACCAAAGTCCTTCTTCATAGGACTGCTCTCCCTCCATTCTTTTCCCATTCCATATTGATATTGGGCACTGCCCCAACCCAGACACAGGGCCTTGAACTTGGCCTTCTTTAACTTCATGACATTTGCACAGACTGCTCCTCCAGCCTGTCAAGGTACTTCTGGATGTTATCTCTTTCCTTAAGTCAATCAACTAAAACACTCAGCTGGGTGGTAATGGATACCTTTCTGAGGATGCGCTCAATTCCACTATATCAATTTTTTTTTTCTCCCCAAATCCAAGGATGTGGAGATGAAGGGAAATTCTGGAGCAAGGAAGACTTATTTTTGGTAGAAGAGAATGAGATCAGGTAGCAGTGAAGAAAACTGTCCATACATAAATCCCTGTGTCCTGAAGGGATGCACCCATAAGTACCCAGGGAGGTGGTTAGCTCTGGACTCTGCTTGCACAGGGGGATTGAACATGAACTGCAAAGTTCCCTCCCAATGTCAGCCATTCTATGGTTCTGAGATTCAGAGTGAAGTAGATAAGAGTTGGAAAGAGACAGGAAAGGTTTTCGAAAACTATAAACTGCCATTTCCATTGCTCAGAATTTAAAGGGACAGAAAATCATCCAAGATAGTCTAAGAAGAAAAAGGATTTCAGTTATAAAATGAAAACAGAAAAGAAAATCATCCAAAATCAGAATAGCCAAAGGCAGAAAAACTGGGGAAAGGGAACATATAATTTTAACATTGTGGTAGGAAATCTGTGACACATTTGTAATGTTCAAAAAAATATATAAAAAGCCCTGGTTTTCCAATTGCTTTCTATGATGAGCATTGTCACAGATATACATGTAATTCAACATCTATAGTTGAAGATAAATTTGCTTCAGATATAATTTATTTATTTTTTCCTTTAAGCAATTTTCAAGGAAGATGTGGAGAGAGCAATTTGGATTTGAGCTATTAGGCTAGCTCCTTTCGTAATGGCTTTGCAATTTATTCATTTCATAGCTTCTCAAGTGATATACATTATTTTCAAAGAAAATATGGTCTGAGAGTTATTTTGCATATCTCCAAATCTCTTGGGTTTTTCATCTTACATTATCTGCAGAACAATAGCAGGAGTAGCAATATTAATAATAACAATAGCAATAGCAACAGCAATAATGTGTGAGAGAATCCATCTGCAACAAGACAACATAAATGTACTTTTTGTACTCTGTTCATTGTAAAAAAAAAAAAAAAAAAAAAAAAAAAAAAAAAGTAACCATAAAATATGGTATGTTTTCCGAGTCTCTCACAAACATCTCTGAGCAGCTTTCATTTTCACATTATCCTCCTGTTCCTATTATTATCTAATCCCAGACTTATTTGCTTAAAAGAATTTTGGAAACATCTGTTTTCTTCAGTGAACGTGAACCATCATGATTATGAAAATCCTTAGACTGAGTCAGACTGAAGCCTTATGGTGATATGAAATCCACAAAAACAAAGTAGAAGTTTGCACCTGGCACCTCCCATATAAGACAATGTATAATTTTAAACCACTATCTTTTTCTGTTTCTCTTTTCTTTTTCATCCTGCATTTTGAGATCATTGATAGTACTAGTGATAGATCTAGTAAAACACTGAGATTTTAATATAATTTGTTTTGATAGATTATTATAAGTGAGTGGATGCATGGTTTCTTAAAACTTTTGAAGGACATTTCAGATCTGGCCAGTCACTTGTACAGCCCTCCTGAATATGTTGCAGAATTGTATCTTAAAGCAATATTACAGCAATTCTTTGTGAGTCAGCAACACTCATATACTTAAAAGTTTTAAGACTATACTTATAAAAAAGAATTTGACCCTTTCCTTTTATGTGATGCACATAGTCAGGATTATGCAGTAGTTATTTTAAATATATCTCTCTATTTTTCATGAGGAGCAGTCACCTTTGGAAAATTTGTAGTGTAGTGGAATATAAATAAAACTTTGAAATACCCAGAAGTTTGGATAAACCTAGAAATATGTTTTCTAAAATTTCTATCTCTTTGTTTAAGGTGAACAGGCACGCACAGAAAAACATACCCTATCTAATGATTTTTGCCAAGAATTCAATATCAAAATTTTAATACTATGTCTGCAGTTGTTGCTGAATTACCTTGACTGTACTCAAGCCAGTGCCACTACAGTTATTGTTCCTGTTCCTACTCTGAGTATTAAAAAAGCTTTCTTCATTTTACAGGAGTTTTCCTGACACTATCTCTCTCTACTGTGTTTGTAGACTGTCATATAATACCATATAAGAAGTAAAACCACTGAAGCAAGCACATGAGTTTCCATTAACATAATTTTTGTGTTTTCTATTTGTTTTCATGTATTTTGGTCCTTTAATATTTTAAACATCAACACTTTAAAGTGCTTCATTTAATTTTGCATAAGTCACAAATTCAATGTCCTTTGGCTAAATCTTTCAGTAAGATAATAGAAATACTATTTTTACCACAAATTAATGAAAATAAAAATTGCACATTTCATAAATGATTATCTTGTAACAATCAGAATTCATATTCACTCATTATAATACAAAGCAATTCCCAATTATTATCCAAGAACAATTTATAAGAAAATCAATTACTAAAATATTTGAGATAGGGAGAAAAAATTAAGTCCAACTACAAAATACTCATGAAAGAAGAAAAATCCATTGTGGAAGTATTGTGTTTTGCTTTCAAAAGACTTGTGAAGAAGAGTATTCATGTGATTATAAATTATTTTCTAGTTTTATTGTATTTTTTCTCTACTCCAATGTTGTCCACTTGGTCTTAATTAGTAGCTCCAGACACTGGATACAAATTTTCATATAAATTTTATTCTAAAATTATAGAAGCTCATTATTTTGAGTAATAGCTATCATGGCAAATTGTTTGAAATGTTGACAAATAATAAAGGCATTATAAAAAATATTTTTAATCACTCATATTTCTGAATTTATCGTAAATAGTCTCAAGCCTTCTTTTCTATATGCACCAAAGGTGTCAGCTAAGCTACCTGGTAGAAAAAAAATTATCAATCAAAATACTTTCTTCTTTTTTTTTTTTTTCATGTTTCTTGATTTATCTTTTTTAAAGAAAACTCCTGTTCTACTGTTTGACTCAAATAACATAACAGAGAGTTTGCAAGATTGATAAACAAGAAACAATAAACTTTATGCTTCTCGTATAACAATGATATCTGAAAAAATTATACTGTCAGGAAATGATATTTCTGATTTCCACAATAGATCTCTGAACTATTAAAGTGCAAAATATACCTGACAACTGGATAAAAGTGGTTCTTAGGATATTTAAATTATTAGATATGTAATCTAGCCACATTATTCTCTCCTTTGTGCTGACTGAACTGCCTTATAAGATAGATATAGTTAATTGCATCTTCTTTAGAATTAAGGAAGTAAAACTAATTCATACGCTAATTAATAAGACACATTTTCTTTGGCCTTTTTATAGTAAAGTAATACATGTAAAATTTCATATTGTAAAACAGAAAATAAACCACTTAGGTCTAGATTGTTGCCTCCTGTCGAAAAATGTAATTGTGAGGTGGCAATGTACCTTGACAAATTTCACCAGAATTCTTTCAGTGTGTTTTCAATCACTGAAACATAAGATATGGTCTCTATCATCGTCCTTGTCCTGGATGGGACCTTCTCAAATCTTTCCAATCTCAACAGAATCTAAGAGAACACCACATACTTCCTGGAAGACCATCCAGCCTGAGCAGCAGACCAATAAACTTCAAGAGTTTTTACCAAAATTGCCATAATCTGAAAAAATCTAGAAAAATAGTCTTCTATTTTGCCAAATATAGAAAAAGTAGTCTTCATGAGATTCTGCCAAGAACTTTGGCAAAGAGATAGAGAAGATAAAGGAAAAGGGAAGTAGAGACCTGCTGTGTTCATCAAGCAATATAAACTTATATGTTAGACATTTTTCTTCTGTTATCAATCCAAGGAATATAAGATACCTAATAAATCCTGTATATAATTTTGCTTTAGTACCCATTTTCTTCATCATTGTTCTTTCTTATGTTTTATGATACTTACAAAATTAGATTAAAGAAAAAGTTTCATAAAGTTTTAAGAAAATAAACGAACAGTCTGAATGTATGTTTTTGGTCATTTGAGATTCCTTAGAATATTTCAAATGCCTGTATAGGGATGATGACCTAAGGCTGACCAGATACAGCCTAAAGCACAAGTATTCTCCACCTCAGTTTTAGGTCTAGGATGACTATACTAATTTTGATTTTAGATTAATCATAGATGAGATATAAATGAGAATGTGTGCAACTAAAATGGTATATATAAACTTGTAGCAAGAGACATCTAGAAGTAACTTTTAAACTGGTAAGGATTCAGCAATTAGTTTGATGGGATAGAAATACTACATTATATTGCTGAAATAATATTTCAATCTGTTCTATAATTACAATTTCTTATCAAGATCATTCTTGTCCTCTGTGGAACGTAATTTATCAGAATAAGGTTTAGTTTGTGGTAATTAATGCTTTCAGACAAAATATAATTTCATATAAAATTGGGAATAAAATTGAACTTTCTGCTCTACAGCATCATTACATCCATGTTGTGGTAAATTCAGTGCTTTGAATCCATTAACTTTTCATTGTGTAGTGTTATCATCCACTGCTAAAGATTAGCTACTGACACATTTATCAAAGGATGATAAATGAGCTGTCCTTTCAGATGTCTGATTATCTGACCTTTATTCAGTTAAAAGCACAAGGGGCTGACAGTGTTAAGTGTTTGCTAGTTTAGAATGAAATTGGACCTAGGAAATGAATGTTTGGTATTCTCTTCAATAACACAAATTTATCCCATCAATTTATTTTTAAATTAAACAAAATTCATTATAAAGCTCTGTAGAAACTACTTATTTCCAAAAAGTTTTTTTTAAAAAGTCATTATTTCTTGAAGGGTTCTTAGTTCTAAAAGTTGCATGTAAAAGAGAATAGTTCTATCTTTATCTGTTTAGCTGTAGATTGTAAGGCAAAAAACCACATAGGGTTGCAGAATACTTTCAAGTGTCTACCAAAAATGTGGTAACTTTTATCTATTTTTATGACATCCAGACAGCTGCTGTCATCAGGATCACCACAATTCTAGAAATCCTCATCATTCAACTATAGAGTATATTCACTAACATCAAATAATTTTATATGTTTACTAAAATTAGTCTGCACTTGCATAAGCTGTGAGTGATGAAGTGCAAAGCTTAGATGAAATTTTTAGATAGATTGCATAAAACAAGTACAGAAAAATAATCAGTGTTAAATAAACACCTAAAAATTGGTTTTGACATTCCAAATGAAATAAACTTTGCTACAAATTAGAGCTCTAAGCTTCCAGTTTAATGTGATTTTGCATATGTCAAGAGACCCTCTGGAAATAAATATTGCTCAGCTAAGCTCTGAGTGAAATACTGCCATTGGTGTGAGCCTATAGTACTGGG
Source organism: Prinia subflava (assembly GCF_021018805.1). NCBI lineage: Eukaryota > Metazoa > Chordata > Aves > Passeriformes > Cisticolidae > Prinia > Prinia subflava. The sequence goes on along the minus strand of NC_086250.1, from coordinate 56,312,936 downwards.
CTAGAAAAAGTCAGTATAGCTCCTTGCAAAAATATTTTTATTCGGTCTAGCCATCAGCCTTGGCTTCTGCTCATCTCTGAAAAAAAAAAAAAAAGAATGGCTAGACAAAGTGATAACAATCTCCAAACTATGAGAATTATGCAGATGTGTTCTTGGTATAAAAAGCTTCAAATTAAAAAGCAATATGCAGTGCCATATCATGTTCCTTTGCCATACTGAGGGTTATCTTTTGTTTTCCTTTCTAGGCAAATCTTGATAATTATATCCTCCTTCCAAGCTGACTGGACATGAACTGTCCTTAACTAGTAGTCAAGATGTTGAGATTGTCAGCAGAAGAGTAAGCCAGTATTCTTATCATCATGACTTACTACCATGAAGAATCACTTTGGGATTAGGGCAAATTCATCTGCTTTTGCTGTCAGGAGTTTAAGCAAAATAATAGCATTTCTCTTTAAAAATATGAAGTTGTCCTGATATTTTTCTAAGTTATTTTTCTTATCTTGGGAATAAATGCTAAAACTTTAGAAAATGTGTAGCTAATACAGGGGGGTTTAAGGCTACAAATGGACAAAGGCACAGCTGAAGTGTTGCTTATAGCAAGAATTCTTTTCCTGAGGACAGATCAGTCTGAGGAATCGCATCCTTAAATTTTTAATGTATGAATCACTGTTATTAAATTGGTACACCTCATCTAAACCTTCTTGCTAAGCTGACCTATTTCAGCCAAAATGTAGTTCTGCTCCAATACAGTCATTGGCAACATGACAGTGAAGATCAAATTAATCTCTACCTTTTCTTACTCTAATCTGGGCTAGTAATTCTTGTCTGGTTTTGTACTAGAGTCTTACACAGTGATGCCATGACACTAGTTAAACTTTTAGATGTCAATGTACATTTAAAGTTGGTCATGTGAGCTTTTTGTCCTGTAAATGTCTAGTTGTCAGAATATCTTCCTCATCTGTGAGAGCTGCTGTTTCTCAGTACATGCTCACCTTGTAAATTAAATTTAATTACAGATTAGGCCAGGCTGAGTGCAGGATTTAAATCTGCCAGATTTAGCTTTCTGCACATGTTCAAGTCCTCACCACTGGTCAATCCATCCCATGGATCTAGACAAAGATCCAGCATTTGCCAGGTGCCCAGCTAAATAGCTCTCTAAACTCCCTCCACTAGATTTTTACTTACTATAAATCAAAGCTTAGACCTCAGACATGTCTGTGGGTACTGATGTCTAGACACATGCATCTAAGTGTCTTCATATCAGATTAAACCACAACCTCAGGTTTTTAATTACATAGGCAGAGACACACAGTGTTGTTTTTATACATACATGTATATTCTTGCTGTCTCTCCCAAAGGATATGGATTGGCTGTAGGGTTTCACTCTGCTTCATATTCAGGTCTACAGGTATTGTACAGACTCATCGAGAGCACTGGAAAAAGATTCAGTAAATTCAAAACAAGTGACTGTTAGATGGCCAAAGTAAGATAGGATGAAACCCATCTTTGTTTTTCAATTATTAATTCTTTAAAGCAAGACTGGTTGACAAAAATGGGACATAGGTTTTCATTAAGATTTGAAAAAAAAACATTTTCATTTTCATTACAATAAGAACTCTCTTCTAGATCTAGTTGTAAACAAACTAATTACATCTAGAAAAGAACTGTTTTCCCTAGAAATTGTCCTCCTAGCACACAATACACTAAACCTGCAAGACATTATATCTGCTTTTTGTTCGCTTTCCTCAATGAAGAATACATACAGATTTTGAAGTAAGAATGGTGTTGAAAGAAGTAGCAACAATCATTACTTTAATCATTTGTCTTTTATCACAGTATTACTCAAGTTACCTTCCTTCTTCTCAACTCATCTTGCTTCATTTTATGGATGAAGTTAGCATCAAACCTAATTGTTTTTCTTCTGTTTCCAAAGCATCAGGCTTTCTCTTTGAAAGCTCTCAAAAGTTGAATTTACTGATCTTTTGACACTGGTATTTGAAGGTTAGCAAGTCACCTTCATATGATTGCTCACCTCTAGTCTCCATAGGCTGAGGAATAGGATCATCAATAGGAAATCTTTGGAAATCTGATAGAAATATCTCAGTGTTGAAACATTCAGAACTTTCAGATATGGTCTCCTGATTTGATTAAAACATTTCTCAGCCTCTCATTCTCTCTCTCATTTGAGTCAGTGGCTGATTCATATTTTCATGGCACCTTCATTTCAACATTGTAGGTGTCTTTATAAGTTTGCAAGATTAGAATGGATACTTTCCTCTTCCTTTACCCATCTGGCTGATAGTGGTGTCATGAGCAATACCTTCTAGTGACAATCAAGTATATTATTCTGTTTCCATTCCAGCAGACTAGCTGACAATCTGCCATAATCTAATACACTCATGGGAAATTCATAGGGTTATCTGCCAAAGCCTTAATAACATTTAAAAACCTAATTACACTACTTAGGCATATTTATTGATTTGAATATTTTTTAAACTCTTTCCAAATTATCAAAATGGTTTTTTGTCCTTTCCCTGTACTTTGTGGTTTTCAGTCTCATAAAATTAGAGAGCAAAATAAAAGGACTACTTATTTAATTTCCAAGACTACTAATGAAAGTAATTAACAACTGTTTTCCAATACAGACAAGCAGAAAATGTCACCTTACTCATCCTCAGGTGACAAATGACCCCTTCATAATATTATGGTATGTTTTTCCAACTAGTCTTGCACTCATTTATGAATGTGCATCCTACTATTTTCTCCCAGTTTTCTTATAGATATCATGTACATCTTTGTCAAAAACTTTTCCATAATTAGAGCACATAATATTTCCTAACTCTCAACTCAAAATCTTGCCAGTCTACCACAGAACAAAATTAGGATTATAATTGCATGTTTGTTTCTGATTAATCCATGCTGACTAATACTGAATTTATTTCCTGTGGATGGGCACAATTTTTTTCATGTATTTTGTAGGATAACAGAAAAAAATGAGCCTCCTTCCCTTTTATCAACAAATACAATTTTCTAGAATTTCACCCAGTTTTTCATTATTTCCTCAAAAATAAATATTTACATCCCTTCTAAGAGCAGTTCTTTAAATATTTGAAGTAATTTTTGTTACATCTAGTTTGTTTGAAGCCATCTAAATTTTGACATCACTTTATAGTCTGTTTTTCTGTGCTTGCCACTCTGTGACATTTATCAAAGGCACTAGATACCTCCATGTCATAAGAATTACATTATTTTCAATACATTTTTGTTCAGTAATCTTCTATATCTTTTGCTAGCTTAAAATTTATTTGATTCAGTTAATATTCTTTCCTCTTTAGAGACAGGTTCTTATTAGTCTCACAAAACATCCAAGTGTGAAGCATTAGCAATACAAATAATTTTCGATAGAAAATATTTTTTTAAAAAAAATTGATAACAAAGAATCATTGAAAGACCAGAAGAAATAGAGACTTCACTGATATTTAATGTCAAAGCAAGATTTTGAAATATCTGCTCCAGAGAATACTATCAAACCCATTTTTACACAATGCTATTCTGTGGCCTAAATATGATGAACTAACTCAATTTAAGTAATTGGAGAAAGAGCCTTCAGAGAGCTAAAAGAATCCAATAAAAGGAAATTATTACTAGTAAGCAGAACAAGACATTGGGATATTTTCAACATCTGGTACATTGGTGTGATGGAAAACAGGCAAATACAGATTTATCTGTGCAAAAATATAAATGAACACAGTATGGGAAAGTTACTTTGACTAATAGCTGGCAAGTCCAATGTGATTAAAAAATACCTATACCTGTATAAAATAATGCTATGCTTGCAATCTAGTGCACAGACTGTTTAATGCAGGAGAAGAGTGGAAAATAGAATTCATTGCTGAAACTGAAAAAAGGTATGAGAATTCATACATGGCAAAGTAAATATTAAACATAAAAAAAGAAGACATATCTCAGAAAACTTGAAAAAAATAAACAGTGAAGGATTATTCAGTGTTGAGGAGACTGATTTTAGTAACTTGAAACAGTAATAACTGAAAATTGGTTCTGGAATAACATGACTTAAGAGAGGTCTGGCTAGGTGAAAGGACTGGACGAGACAAGCTGTAGTTGCTATAGGTGTCTGTGGTGCTACAATCCAGATTTTGTTATGGGGAAAAGGCAATACGTCTTCTGCGTGGTACTAAGAATTTATTATAATTAGTGTTTTAACAGTCTAACAGTCCATGTTACTTGCTACAGAACAGTCTCATTTATTACAGAATCATAGGATAGCTCAAGTTGGATGTGACACAAAAGCATTATAGAATCTAATTGCCTGCTCCTGCACTCTTAAGAGATGGCTCTTAAAGGTGACCAGCACTCATTGATAGCAATACCTACAAAAGCACATTGCTGGAAAACCTCATTAGCTGGCTCCCTCAAGTCTCCTCTCTCCTCATCAGGTCAAAGTTTTCTGGCAGTTTTTCTCCTATTGCTACACAAACTTCCTTTTATATACCTTTTATATATCTTTTCTATACCTTTTATATATAACTATACCTTTTATATTTCCTAGTGCTGTGCTCACCCCTTCAGTGCCCCTTCAAGTCCAGAAAAGGATAGGGGTGATTAAAGAACCAGAGCTTAGATACAAGCTCAAATTTTACCTCTGCCCAGTCCAGTCTAGAATTTATTTAAAGAGGAATACTCCACAAAACTTTCTGGGAAACCTATTCCCATCTTCAGCCACCATCATTGTGTCTTTTTGGTTTTGCTGTAATCGAGCTAAAAATAAACAAAATCCAAATACACCAAATGTTAGAAAACTGAATGTCTTCTAAAGCAAACATAATCATATGTTCTTTTTAATGTAGTTATAATTCATACATGTTGATGTATAAGTGACAATGCTTCATTTTCCCAGATCTTTTTTAGTCTGCAGTAAGAAATCAGATGTTTCTGTTGATTCAGTAGTGGACTGTAGTTCAAAGTATCCCAGACTTTTTTCTGTTTTAGAAATACCTCATGGAGGCAATAAGCTTTATTTTGCAAAGTAAACACCCATCCAGTTTCTGCAATGAGACCTCTTGGAGAAGACAGAGCAATGGGCTGGCATGCTCTTCTCTTTGTTAGTAAGGCAGTATGTCTTTCCCTACGGCCAGCATTAGAGTACAGGCAAGTGCAGGACTAAGAAGTTTTCCTCTATTTGTGCTTGCAGAGGATATATAAATCTCATTGTAATGGATATGAAATGAGTATCTTTCCCTAACACTTATGCTGCTCAGAGACACCTAGCACCAGTTTGTTTCACCCCCTTAGTACATGCACAGAGGCCTTTCAGGGTGTTTTTAGTAAGTGCTTAAGAGCAGAGGGTGCTGTGCACTCTGGATCTTCACTGAGTGAGACTGCCTTCACAAGCTTTCTGTACAGAGCTGGAGCCAGTCTGACACTCAGAGCCCTTCTGCAGCACTAACTTATTGTCAGGGTCCCACCACTAACATTCACTGGCTCCTGAACAACATCTTAGTATAGCAGAGATTGAAAGATCAAAAATAATTTTTATCCACATAAAACCAGATTTTGGTTAATGGTCTTCAGGGCCTTTGAGACTCATTTGATCTAAGTAGTTTACTCATTTGAACTTTTTCACGACTTTAATATTCATCAACTAAGATATAGTATTATGTTATGGTAGGTTCCTTTATCATGTCAGTTGCCATTGGATAAAATAAAGTGTTTGCCTCTTGCAATGCAGTAACTGTGCAGATGGGAATTAAAGTAGAATTTTATACCCAGTTAAAATTATAGGTAGAACTTAAGCAGTTCAGACATAATTGCCTGGGATGGACTTTTGCCAAAATAAAGAATTTTGCTCTCAATGAAATGTCCTTGGGATCTCTGAGGATCACTTTTGCTCATGCGTTTCTATTTAAACCTACTGGACAGATGGTATTGCCAATACAGAAAAATCCATATAATCAGTTTAATAGCCAGTCGACAGGGAGGGTTGTGCTTATGAATTCTGTTGTGCATTTACCATGCCTGACTGCTAGGTGCCCATCAGGATGCTCCCTCACTCCCTTTCCTCAGAGGGAGGGGGGAGAAAATGAGATTAGAAAACTAGTGGGCTGAGATAAAGGCAATCAAATAAAGAAAAGCAAAGAATGTGTGGAAGCAGAAATGTGTATTTTCTACTTCCCATCAGCAAGCAAAGCCCAGCCATTCCTTGGAAGTAGAGCCCCAGGATGCACAGTGGTGGTTTCAGGAGACAAATGCCTTAATGAATGTATCCCTCCCCCTTTCTCTCAGATTTTACATCATGAACATGGTACTCAACAAATTAAAAATATAGGGAAGGTTTCAATATAATTTTCATAATACTGCCACTCTATCTAACTTGACGTTCTATCATTTATACACTGGTTTTAAGGATTCACTAATTCACTCCAAATTGCTGCCGAACTGTGTTAGGCAGGTTAGATAAAAGAGTTCTGTGCAGTTCTTGCATCAAATTCAATTTAAAATGCTATGGTGAAAACTGATAGAGACTATTCTTTCTAATTCCAAACCTTAGTTAAAGTAGACTATCTTTGTATTAAGATATTGGCTTTATTTGAGACCTAGGAAAAACAATCACTTCCAATTAGTAAAGATGACAAATTATCCCGAACATTCCTCCTCTGTATTTGTACGGGACCTTTCAATACAATTTATCTCATTAGACTGTGGAAGGCTGCTGATTCAAGTGGTCTGCTGGAAGTAATTAATGGAGATTTGTTCAATAAAATGTGACCTCAAATTTTGTCATTTAAGGCTTTCGACACCTGTGGGGACACAGAAGACAAGGCTGTAAACTAGACTGCACACATACAAACAATGCACAGCAGTAGCAATGTGTTGCAGAAAGATAGTAAGCATATCTGATGGCCTGAATATGATCAATTCTGGCCCAGGCAGGTAGGCAGATAAGATACTTGCATTTAAAATGGTAGAAGTTTAGAAAATTGTCTCAAATGGACTTTTGCATTATATATTTTTTTTCTCTTTTCAAAGCACAGTCTTGCTAATTACCTAAGATTTAATCCTGGAATTAAAAAAAAAAAAAAAAAAAAAAAAAAAAAAAAAAGACAATTATGTGGCAAATATCAGGGAAAATACAGAAAATAAAATTTTGCATTCATAAAATGCAAAAAAAAAAAAATTCTCCTGCAGAAATCAATAGCACTCAGGGAAAAATTATAAGAACTTTAAGGACATATATTATTGGTGGAATGTCTAAGCCATTAAGGATCACGAATATTATATGGGAACTGCTTTAACAGATAGATCTTGACCCAGAGAGAAAATAAATACACTTCAGTATTTGTTTTATTACTATAGTGACTGATGTAACAGAGAACAGTATTAAAGTACTGCTTCCCAGTGATAATTCTAGAATTACTCAATATTATTTCCATTTCTACTACTGCCATAAGGGAGAGCTATTAAGCCTCATTAGACAACAATTCATTTAGTAAAGAAGAAATTAAACAAGCCAGTATATTTTACTAAGAGGATGTGATGAGAAAGCAATACAAGGTCTTGCACTGGTTTGTATAGTCTCCTATAAAATAATGATAATGATAATGATTATAATAACTATTATTATTAATAAAAATAATTATACTCTCACTGGAGTCAAATGGATTACTGGGATGTAGTCAACATCACAAATAGTGACATCATATATCCAATTACAATAGGTAAAATAGCATTTTAGAGTGACACTGATAGCAGTTAAGATTCATCAGATGCTAAATAGAACTCAGGTTTTAAGCCTAATGCTAAGAGCATTAAGCCTACCACACAAGTATGAGGTTCAGGAGTTCTTCAGAAGTTTTCACATGGATATTCATAGCAGAATTTTATTCATGTTGAAATTTCCATTTGTAGATGCAATCATAATTTTAGGGCTTAAGGGTTAATTAAATAGAATTTAAATTCATTTCTGAGATAAATTTGTAACAGTATAAATTCAGAATGAATTTTTTTTCAGGTATGTGAGACCTAACTTTTGTCTAACCCTTTCATCCTGTGGTTTCTTGAATTATCTTGGTTTTCTGTGCTGTCACTAGTCATTTAAAGGGTATCAGAGTTTTCCAAAAACTGTTCAACTTTTATAATTTCCATCATAATGCTTCCATTGCCAATGGCTCCTGGTCTTTGGCCTACTTCATGTTCTCTTGCACTTGTAAAAGTTGTTCTATGGCTTATAAAAAGGTTCATAAAAATGTATTATTTTTAGAACAACCATCTAAGTATGTTTTTTCCTTTGGTTAGAACCAGTCTCTTTTGTCACCCTACGATCACTCACAGAGCAAGGCTATTCCATTGTAGTGCCATGAAAATGAATTTGCATTTTTTTGTATGCAATGATATGTACTCCTGACCTGAGAATGCAGTGTCAGGGTGGGCCTGGGCTCACTTTTGCTGAAGCTGAGCTGAGCTGGTTTTAGTGTCAGCTTTGTGACCAAATGCCTGCTGCCTCCACTGTCTGAGCTCGAGTGGTGCTACTGCGACCAACACTGTTAAAGTAACTTTATTGTCGAGCAATAACCCTCACAAATATGTTTTGGGTTCTCAAGGGTTATGTTTGTTGTGCATGCTGTTAATAGGTTACCTAGATCTATTGACAAAGGAACTATTTTAGCCTGACTGAACAGTTTCACCAAACTGACAGTGGTACCCTGGTTCACTAACAGGTAATTGGTATGCCCCTTGACAATTGTATCATAGAGATTTAATTGTGTTGTAATTGTCTTGCTAAGCACAACTGATTGATGGGAATACAATTCTGGAAACAATTCTTCTTTGATTTTACTTGAGAGCTTTGATCTATTTACCCTTTTCTGTAACAAAGGTCAGCAAAGCCTGACTAAATATACATGAAGTAGTGAAACTGCTTTCTACAAAATCATTATTTTTGGTAAGTAGCTATATATATGGCTCTTTATGTTTCATAATTACTACTAAGATGTTCCAGAAATACAACTCAAATTAAGTTCTGATAATTGCAGTGTTTTTAAGTCGGGGTTTTTTGGTGTGGTTTTTTGTTTATTTTTTGGTTTTGGATTTTTTTGGTGGTTTTTTGGTGTTTTTTGGTTTGGTTTGGTTTGGTTTGGTTTGTTGTTGTTGTTTGTGGTTTTTTTTTTTTTAAGGAAAAACAAAAACTAAAAGAAAGCTCAACTGGCCTTTCAAATATTACTCATTAATCTTTTTGCTGGTTTTATTTGAATAGATTATGATTGCTTGTCCAGAGGTGAATTATTCTTCCTCACCCTCTTGTTCATACTGCAGTTACCGTGACCATGAAATAAAAAAAAAACAAAAAAAACAAAAAAAACAACCACAGATAATTATGTGCTCCTATTAAAATAAATTTACATTGTTTTAAAGCAGATGGCTATGTTAACATTTAGTAAGGAAAATTGTCTTTTAGAATTAATTCTGAATTCTGTCAGAAATCATGAAGTGCAACATTCAAAGCCATTGGTGCTTTTTCAGCACATTAAACTTTTATGAAAGTAAAAGTTAATTACATACGATGACTTGATAAAATCTTGCAGGTGGCCAGAATGGAATAAGCTATGTGAAGATTTATCAAGTCTGAGGGTTGGCCTGCAACTCCTCAGAATGGCTTAATAATAGCAAAACAACTTCTCTGGACATGCTTTGTAAAACAAAGGGTTTTCATAATGACAAAAATTATAAACATCATCAAATAAAGTGATATACTACAACACAGTGCTGAGAACACAGACACTGGCTTAGGCAGTCCAAAAAAGGGACTGAGCTCCTTTGCACAGTCCCTTTAGTACTCGATGGTCCAGGTGGGGCACCCAGCACCCTGCCCAAAGAAATTGGAAACAGCCTTTGAGGTGCACTTCCAAAGCCCAGCCAGTGCTCCTGTGCTGGCACTGGGCCAGTGAGAAGAGTATGGAAAATTCTAGGGTAACTTCCTCACATGTTCCAAGGTAAGCTGAAACTCTTTCCCTTATATAGAAGCACTGGCTCTTTCTGGGGGTGCATCCCTACAGTGACTAATTGCCAAGGTTCATAACCAGCTGAAATTAATGGCTGCACATCACTAATCAAATGTCATTTCAGCTTATTGTACTGAGTCTTAAACCCTACCCTTGAAAAGCTGTAGGTATTGGAATCTGTTATATTCGTTGGACCATTTCTTCAGAAAACCTGAATGGAGCACTATACAAAATATAGTAAGTATACACCATAATCTTGGATTAGTTTCAGCGTTTATGGATTAAGCAGACTAGCCTTTTTCAGTTTGTCTATGGAGAAGAGAATTTTTCTTTTCTCCTTCTCTCTCTCTCCTTTTTTTTTTTTTTTTTTTTTTTTTACAGCTTGAAAAGAGCTGAATCTTTTCTGCACATTACGTAGATTGTATAATGTAGAAAAACAAATGTCCACTTCTATCTCTGCATATAGTTTGTTTTGACTTATGGGATATCAGTTAAGATTTTGAAAAAAGAGAGTTCTATCTTTAGTACAACAAAACACAGAGCTTCACCACAAAGAGATCTTGATCTGCATTGCTGTGCAGAACTTGACAGCTTTAAAGGATGTGGGAGGTAAAACTGCTTCTCTGCAAGTTCACTACTAGCTCTGCTTTTCAGTTGCTTGAAAAACCTGTTTCCATATCCTCTTCCCAAAAAGTGTAGATAGCCAAAAAGTATAGATTTAAAAACAACTGGGTCTTCTTGTGAGAAGATTAGAATATTTAACATTAATTTTCTAGTTTTCTACTTTAAAAATATGCAGAGTATTTTAAAACACTTATGGCAGGCAGCTATAAATTAATTTATATGTTCTAAACATCCTTTTTGAAGTATGTCTGTTGACTATCAAGGGAAATTTTTGTGCTTTTTCTTAGACTAAATTCAGCACTTAAATTTATGGCATAGATATCAAAATTCAAGCTGAAATTTTTTTTTATATGGTTTTAGCCTAAACACATTTTACAAATTTTTACTAAGTCCTTTAAAAATGTAAGTTACAAAAATCTTTAAAATGTCATTCTGTAATTTCAGCGCATAAAATATAAACTGTAATTGCTTTTATGTAGTACGTGTTGGTTTTGCTAGGCTGGATTGAGCATCCTACTACCTTATGTTTCCATTTCTTCTCTTGCATTCACCACCTGAGACAATATTGGCCATTGCCAATATCAGAGGAATCCAGGTCCAGCACAAACAGATGGTCAAATTGTAGGAAAGCCAAATTTGGAGGACTTGTCGAAAGTGTCTTCCGTTTTTGTTTGTATTATTTTAGTTTACAGACATACTTTGACATTCAAAGGTGTCATAAAATTCAGCAGAAATCTCAAACAATTGAAAATACTGATGTGTATCTTATGCAGAATCAAAATAGATATGTTTACATTCTCCACATTTCTGTCTAAACTGCCTTGAAAAAGAACACAAATAAAATTTCGCTATGCTTGTGCTTATAACAACTTCCTTTCTTTCTGAGATGGTAAATTTTAATTTTACTATCTAAATATATGATAGGACTCAGATAATTGTAAAATGGATTTTGCTCAATAGAATGCTACTCATCAGTTGTAAGACCTGTCTATATTTCTTGGTATGCTGTACACGTAAAATAAGAAACATCATTAAATATCAAAAACAAAGGCTTACTGGTACATAAAGTCACATTGTTTTCTATTAGTATACTCAGCAAATTAACCAATTACTTAATACTGAATAGCTTGTTAAGCCGCAGTAATACATTTGATGAGTTTTTTTCTGTTCTGTACTTCTGTTGCAAATGCAATATATTTCTGCTTATATTAGGCAAATTCATAGAAAAATAGATATATAGTTATTTACTTTTTACATATGGAAAAGAAACGAAAACATCTTTGACCACACTGCATTCATCTAGTTTTCTTTGCTCCGTTGTCAAAGACAGTGAAAAAAACTGATGAAAATATTCCTGCCTTAAGGGCATGACAATTGAGTCAGTTACAGCTGAGTCTTCAGAAATGGGGTACTGATATTGCTACAAGAAAGAGAAGTATATTTTCCTTTCATGTTAACAAAGACATAGCTTAGTATCAGTATAACATACCAGACTGATCACACTTGCATACACTGTTCTGAAGAGGCATAGCTGCATTTAGTTTGGGGATTTTTTATTATCATGTAAGAAATCTGAAGATTTCTTCACATATGCTGTCATTAACAGGTATCTTCAACAAACTGTACCACAATTATATACATTTAAATTATGCCCTAATATAGACCCTACCCAACTATGAATGTTGTATTTATTAGTAACTGCACAGTTTTAATTTACATTTATACCTTTGTAATCATCCTGTGCTCTTTGTTTTAAAGTATCAACTTGTAATTTTGCTATAGTCCTCTTTTTTTTAGTTGTGTTTGGGTGACACAACTAGCATTTCATCAGAGCAACCTAGTTTCACTTGTGTCCTTTTCCCCCTTGTAAAAATAGCACTCAACAGAAACTGATCACAAGAAAAGGTTGAAAAACCTGACAAAAAGAATACCTGTTTTCATAACTGATTACATTTATAATCTTACATTAATATCATTGCTATCAAAACTATTTTACAAAAAAAAAGTGATTAGGAGTTCCTAAACTCTTAATGTTTGTGTTTAACCAGAGGAAATTACAACATCGTGTTGGCAGACCTAAATCCTGCTCCTGACTCCTTAGGTCTTGGATACATGAATAATTCTTGATTTGAAGAAATTAAAAGGTGTTTGAATGCATGATTTCTCCAAGTTCTGCAATCAGTACAAATAAAGGTGACCCAAGGATCCTTGACATTCTTAATATAAAATTTCAGTTTATATTGCCTTTATATTAGTCTTCCACGAACGAGAGTGAAGACCATAAGAAAGATGAAGGAAGAGTGTATGAGTTATTATAAATATACCTGTAAGCAAAACTTAGTCATAGGTGACTGGGGGAGTAATTCTAGATTAATTACTCTACCCAATCTTAAACAATCTTTGCTGAGCTGACCTCCATGAAATCAACCTTCCAGTTTGCATTTCTGGAATATTTGCTATGTAAAGTAAAGATTAACCCACTTCAGTTCTAATGTAGTCATTTCAATGTATATCACTATTATGCTATTCAAAAGTTTATGCCTTTCACCGGGTTTGTGTAAGATTTGGTTCTTAAAGATTTCTCTACCCCCTTTCCCCTCCCCCTTTCTTTCTCCCCTCTTTCTCTGTTCCTCTGTCTTTGAGATTTTTAATCAATACTCAGTAGACTTTTAACTACAAAGCAGTTTTGATGCTTAAAATGGGTAGGATGTGTCCTGAGACGCTGAAGCCCTGAAACAATGAGATGACTTGCTACAATGGTAATAGCTGAAGAATGAGCTCATTATTTGAAAGCACTGTGACTAGAATTAGTCCTCTTATCCCAGAGATTTTCACACACACTACTCACATTCTTGTTGTTCTCCTAGAATATAAAAATGTCAAGGTCTCCCTTCAGGTAAAGTCAGAATACTAAACCACAATGTCTCCAGTCAAGTAGTCTCATCCTCTTAAATGCTATAAGATTTTTATTCTGACACTTGAAATCTTGAGAATAGGAAAATAAAATCACAGAATGAAACAAACGAAGAATGAAGACAAAATAAAAGGAAAAATCAATGATTTATATTTATATATAAGATAGAAGAATGTGTAACATAGCTTTCTTTCCCCTAACATACAGGCCTGATATTAAATTTAAAAATAAAACAGCTCAGTTGTCTTGAGCATTACTGAAGACTAAGGCCATTCCTTCCTGAGGGAAAAAAAAAAAAAGGGTAAAATATAAAAGTAAATAATTAAATAGGCTGGATGGCCCACATAACTGGTAATGAGATAGAGCATTACACCTCTGTATCAGATCAGTTGTGACAGAAATTGTTGCTCTCTGACAGCTTCTCAAAGTCCTGAGTGAAATGAGTTACTGGGCTTGGTCTCAGTTCTAATGACTGAGAATCCACATTGCAAGTGGTATTAATTAGCACCTTTGTGTGGTAATACCAGCAGAGAGACTAATGGCCAAATTCTCTGGAAGTCTTAAAAAGAGCTATTGTCCCTCTGGAAATGGTGAGTCACAGCCATCCTTAAGGTCTATTGGCAGAAATTGGTAATTGGTACTGGTAATCAGAGAGCTGGGTTTTCTTCGGAGAACTGTGCAGCTAGTGGAAGTGATGTTTGAATATTAACATTAATGTTAACTACAATCACTAAAGCTCTAAGTCATGAGATTCATCCAAGTAGGTCCTTGAAGAAGGAAAAATAGTTCTCCTGAAGTCCAGCTTTGTAATCTTACTTTTCTCCATGTAGAATTCTGCACTCCACCATCTTATGTTCACTGCAGACAAGGACACACCCAACCTTTCCATCCTTAGACCTTTCCTGCACATTTTTTATTGTATCAAAATGGAAAATAAAAAGCATTCCAAATATGAAACTTATTATTCTGGGGTGGCACTGATGCTATGATTTTTACAGAACAGTTGAGCTTAACCTCCCACTTTTCTTTCTCCACGTCTTGTTTGTGTGCCTTCAGCAAGTCATGCAAGAGGAAGCATTCTTCTTTTCAAAGAATAGACTAATGGTATTACACTAAAACTTAGCAAATAGTCTGAATTTTACTATCAAAAGAATTTTTAAAATGCACTTTTATAAATAACTCTCTGTTTTCAGACATTAAAAGTCTCTGTGGTTTCTGCCTACAGTCAGTATGCTTGGACTTTTCTTGTTGTTTGCTGGTCAGCCTGTATCCTGATATGTAGTTGAGCAGTTTTTAGAGATAAATCAGGCACGTTTGACAGATGCCTCATCTAATTAGACTGTAAAACAGTTAAATATATTCCCCTGTGATGGTCCATTAGAAACATGGTTATGAAGAAATTACTGATCCATAAAGAACTGTCTGTAGGAAGTCACACTGATATTTTTTATATCACTTGTCTTTTTCAACTGAGAAATATTATCTGTTTTTTTTAATGAATGGATATTCCACTTACATGTAGAACTATAAAATAAAATCTTTATTAAACCACTTTATCTTATACTGTACTGACTGATCCTTTTAAAGGAAGCATTAAAAACAGCTTCCAACACAATAAAAGGAAAAACCTCTTTAAAACACCCTTAGATTTACTGTTCTAATATTAGAACAGAAGCCAAACAACGAAACCCATGAAGGAACATGTGACTGAAGAAGAAAGTCATAAAAATAAGCTTGCCTTTTTGAAAGATGTTTCTTCAACAAAACCTATTGAAATTTTATCTACATTGCAACCAAAACTCTCCAAGAGTGAACTTTAAATAGTTCCCTGTAAATTCCAGGAGGGAATACGTATTTATTTTGAAAGAAGTAAGTTCATCATCAAGCACAAGATTATAAGACAGATATCTGTCATTATGAGTTGACCAAATATTTTCAGCTTGAAAGAAGCACATGTGTTTTCTTTTTATTCACTGTTTCAAAAGCTTGAAACGGTTTACTTTTCTGTGAGACAGGAGTTGTACTAATTAACCTAAACCTGACTTTAACTATATTTCCAACAACTTTGATGAGCATTGTACACATTAGTATGTATCTGACCAATAGGTACTGATAATGCTTTAAGGGTACCTGTGAAAACCAATAGAAAAATGCAGGACTAATTTTCCTGATTTACCTTATGCTTTTTAAGGATTGAAAAAAAAATCTATTTGGACTGCTTTTTTTCATTTTTTCCCCAATTTTAATTATGTAAAAGGAATATATATGTCCAATTCAGATGGTTTTTAATGGGGTTTGCTTCAGCTTAGGCTTGGGTGTGCTGAAACTTGTTATAATAAAAACCTTCTGTCATTTTGACACCGAAACACAAAGTTTCTTACTGAATACAGTATAACATTTCATCACATAGCATCAGACATACATAGAGAATGTATGCATTTCTAAACTATTCTATATCAGATTCTTTAACTCTCTGTCATATTTATTTGTTGTCTAAGTAAATGAAACAGAATTGACTGTGCAGAGACACATCTGTATAAAAGGTTGGCCAGAAAGACTGTACAGAGGTGTTGATCAAAACCTAGAAAATTTATGTTGGCTTTGTATGTCTTACAAAAATATATCTTGTCATGCAAAAGAAAAACTTACCTTTCTACACATGGTTGTTTAGAGTGTTTGAATACTCTGAGCAGTTTGGAGCAGTGAAATGCAATGTAGCACACAAAATTGTGTATTCTGCAGATAGCAATGTGATTATGATGAAAGAAAAGGAGCTTAGTGAAAAGAGAGGGTATCAAAAAGACACATTTTTACAACATTATAAGCCATTTTCTAAGTGACAGGTATTCAGCAACTACTACAATAAAATTGTTGTAAATGTAAAGAATTGTTAAGAATAAAAGAACATACAATTTAGCATGCTATTTAGCAGAGGGTTGATGTATCTTATTTTCAGCCAGCCACTTTTAAGTCGGGCTGCTTTTGCACCAAAATCTTAGATTTCTCCTGCTGTCTCAAAGACTTTCTGTCTAAACATAAATGAAGATGACTACTTACTGCTCTCTATTGTCAATACAGTCGTTTAATGGTTAGAAATCGACAAGCAGCAAGTTCTGTAACCCTAAGCAGTCAGTGGTATGTTAAAGTAAATGCAAGGAAAAGATCAATCTGCTATCAAGAGAAAAAAAATCAAATTCTAAACCAGGGAAGGATATAATAAGTATCCTAGAATGATACCCTGAGTTCCAGTTTTGGAAACACTAGATCAATCTCCCAGGCACCAAAGTTTGTATTTGCTTCCAAACCCATGTATTACTCCTGCTTCTGGTCATCCTTCCAGAATGCAGTTTAGAAAATATGATTCTTGCCTGAAACCCTCAAAATTGAATCTTTTAAAGATCTTCTGAAACATTTGGGATATGTGTGTTGGTTCTGGCTGATCTGAGTTCATTATCCCCCAGCAGCCCTCTCAGTGCAGTGCTCTCCCTGGCAGCTGCAGAGGAGTTGATCACCCTGCAGAGCTTTGGCTGCTGCTGGGCAGGGCTGGCAGCGGCAGCGCTGCCTCCCAACATCCCAGCCCTGCCAGGGGGCTGGGACAGGTCCTGGGAGGGGACAGAGCCAGGCACTGACCCAAATTAACCCAAGGGACATTCCACACCGTGTGACAGCTCAGGTGTAAAAGTGAAGAGGAATGGAGGGATGTTTGTTATCTACAGTGTTTGCCTTCTGGAACCACTGCTCCATGTGCTGAAACCCTGCTGCCCAGGAAATGCATGAACACTGCTGGCTGATGGCAAGTAAAGATTAATTTTTTCCCCTTTTCTTATGTCCATGTTTGTGTTGGTTTGATTTTGTTTTGTTTTTCCCCTTTTTCTAAAATATGTTATCATAGAGGACTTACCAGCATTTCTAATTGCCCCAGCCTTGACCAGAGGCTCATCCACCTTTGGAGACCCCAAGGATTAGCCCTGCCAGACATGGAGGAAGCTTCCAGAAGCTTTCACAGAAGCTACCCCAGTAACCCCTCCATTACCAAAGCTTACAATTACAATCCCAATACAAGATGTCAGCAGACATTTTGTCCTAGCAGGATTAAAACACCTAGATCATTATCATATAAAGAAATTCAAAACTGGGAGTAGTAGAGTGGATCCTTTTTAGCAGGGCATGTACTGATAGGACAAACAGGAGTATCTTTAAACTGAATGGGGGTAGGTTTACATTAGATGTCAGGAATAAATTTTTTATTGTGAGGTGGTGAGACACTGGCACACTTTGCTCAGAGAAGCTGTGAATGTCTGTTCCTTGTTCCAGGTCAGGCTGAATGGGCTTTGAGAAATGTGATCTAGTGGAAAGTGTCCCTGCCCATGGTTGGAATGAGATTTTTAAGATTCCTTCAAAGCCAAACCATTCTATAATTCTATAATTCTAAAATTATTTTATGTTAATTTATTCTTATCTATGTGCTAGTAAATTCCTTGTGAAACTATTTGTACCGCATATATGTAAATATAATTAGGATTTTTAAAACTCTTTTTCATGTCTTCCTAAGAAATATTATTTGGAGGTCTTTTTCTTAATTTTCTGTTCAAAAATGAAAATAATTAAAAGAATAATGATGGAGAGAATCAAAGTTTAAAAAGTCATGTACTAACAAAATTATGGTGCTTTTCAAGACTGATGAAAATTTGATATTTGGACATCACTTCATGTAACTTCAGTTAAAATTGTTAGAGAAAACAAACAGTATTAAATCATTCCTAGTTAACGTTCTGAAATATTCAAATGACTACTGATAGAATATAATGCATTTTTGTAATAGTTTTGCAGTACTTATAGAGATATTTTTGTGCTTGTACTCCTTCTTTCTTTAAAAAAATAAAAAGAGCAATATATCTCATTATTTCTTTTTTGTGAATACAGTGATAGCATGCATTTTAAGAAGGTCATGTTTGTGTGTTAAAAAATCTATGAAAATACATTTGAATTATGAAGTATCATACAATTTCATCTAAGAAATTAAATTACTACATGGTAAAAATACGCTTCGGTTAGACTTTTTCAAAATATCAGTTATCAGTATGGTTCAAGTTATTTTCTTTCATATTTTGAATGTTCAGATGATGATAGCAGGTGCTGTAAACCAGGAATTTCCTGTTGAGTTTTTGCATATTTAAACACATTTAAAACTTTATGAATCTACAGCTTCGAACAAGGGTGAAGGAGCAAGTTGTGACCTGTCAATTCTTATTATATCAGTTACTTATCATTAGCTGGAAAGTATATTGGATTTTCTTCTTTTTAATGAAAATTCTCCTAGGGAGAGGAAAGCATTCTGTTCATAAATTATGGTATCGTGGACAACTAGCAAGATTCTTCCAAAACACCTGTGCTTAATTGTCTGTGATAATTTATTGAGAGACTCTACACAGTGATATTCAAAATACACCAGTTACTTGAGGATGAGCTGTATTGAGTAGCTGAATTACTATTTTCCCTACAGTGATACTAAAATTCCATTGTTAAAGAATGGAGCCCAACTTAGTAGAGTGCTACTTTCCTCTCTGCTCTGAGTGATAAGTCTTACAAGTAAAATGGACCTAATCCTCAGTTATCCAGTTATCTCTTACTGGCTACTAAGTTCCACAGGCAGGAACCAGAAAAAGAACTATCCGATATCTCGAGAATGTGTGTGATAGCTTAAAGCTAAAAACTGTGAGACTATTCAACACTTTCAATAATATCTGCACATTTCATATCTTGGAAATAGGCCCTTTATATCATCTGTATATCTGTCAGAGTGCTCAAAAAAGCCTCTTAAATGATCACGAACAAGTTTATGCCTATCACTTTGGAGAATAATTTCAAGTTTTGCCCTCAGAATTTAATGCAGATCAATGATTTCCAGGAAAACATTGCAAATAATAAACTGATATCTCTTTATCCTTTCAGTTTTACATCTCCAGATTTGTACTTTTGGCACTTATAAAGAGTAGTTCTTTTATTAGAGAAGTTAACAATTTCAGATTCTGTCTTTTGTTACAGCCTTAGCCTGGAGAGAATCTTTTACAATCCTAAAATTATTTCAGTCTGGTGGTTATGGTGGTGGGGGCAGGGGTGGGTTAAGGTGTATTTTTTATGTTGTCAGCCCCTGTAGTCTTTCACCAAAAGGAATATGATATTCATGTCAATGTTTTTAAATTTCTTCTTCAGAGATCCACTCCAAATAGTTTCACGTTTGCTAATGCTCCCTGAAACCTTTAGTCTTCATCTTTGGTATCAAACTCCATATTGCATTCCAAATTAATATATGTGACACTTTTTATGTATGTTACATATTATTTCTTTGTTATGTCTAGAATAATGTTTGTCCTGCTCCAGTTCCTTATTGTTTATTGCTGCAGAGTCTCCAATATTCACCCTGTGCCCCATCTCTTATTGTCCTGTCTCATCTCTTACCCTACCCCACACATGGTGCCCCCCATCCTGAGGCTGCTGTATGCCTCAACACCCTGGGATTTAGGTTTGTAATATCTCATTCTATGTGGAATAATTGCTTGTTACTGGTATTTATGCAAAGCTCTGGTCACATCACACAAAGATAAACACAAGGAAAACAAATTAACCTTTGACATATGATCAGTTAGAGAAATGGCTGACACAATTAAACCAATAAAAACAAAGTTAGAGGCAGGTCAAGAAAAATTCAGAGCCTGACAAGCCTTACAAGCTTCAGTCCTCAGTATAAAGCATGTGATTTTTTTACTAGCACGGGCAATAGACATTCCAGGTCCCCACATTGAAGTTTTCAGGAAATGTTTTTGTACTCACCTTGTGTTCATGGGGTAACTGTGTAGCCCTACAAATTTGCCATTGCCACTACCAGTATTGTATTTGCAGGGCCTCAGACTTGTTCTTTCTGAACATTTCTTATCCTGCCCTCAGCTTGCTTTGAACAGAGATTAAATCTAAAAAAATGGACTATTTTCCAGAATTTTGCCAGTTTTAGGGGATGGAAAAGGGATTTTCAAAACCAGAATGTCATTCTAAATGCATTTAAAAGGAATTATGTTACAGAGCAATTTAAATTTATTCCTAACAATCCATATCTGTGTTGCTGTATTCAAACTGTACTCTGCTATCAATACCATGACAGAGAGGAGATCTTCTAGGACTTATACTGGCTAGCAGTAATTTTGATCTGAGAAGCAGTGAAGCATCTGTTTGAGGTGCAAAGCAAAAAGATAATCATAAAAGAAAGACTGTTCCACTGTAAAGGAAATTCAAATATGGCAATGTGAAATTGGCCAAATTCACAAATAGGCCCATGAATGAAGTTGTATGAACTTGAATGAGTGTTGAAGGACTGATTTTGGGTGAGGAAAAACACTTCACTTCCTATAGAAAAAATGTAAATAAAATCAAATTCTGCTAAGAATTACATGCTTAAAAAAGCAATCAATTTATAAAACATTGACATAATCTGTCTTATAGTAATGGCTGACATGCCTCACTTGGAGCCAGAGGCTCACTGATAATGCTTACACAAAACAAGATTAAGTGTGCTCATGCAAAGAAAGGTACAAGATTTATTCACTGACTGATTGATTTGATTGATTAAGATTCTGACAGGACAGTTATGGATGAATTGTAGGTACAGTAATGGAAAATTCAGAGGGCACAGGCTCTGTGAGAAAGGGCATATTTCTACAGCAAGTCCTAGTGCTGATTCTTTAAAGAATGATTTATAATTTACAAAAGAAAGTTGTGAATCTCTGTGGTGAAGTGAAAGCAACAGGTTGAGACAATGTTCTTTCTCGCATCTAGTCTGTGCAGAATTGTAAATGGTTTCTGTTTGTCCTTCAGAACTATAAAAGTTTCAGCCTTGAATCCATCAAAGGTTTTAGAGCAGTATCAGATCCCAGATCATGGTATTGACAATCTATGGGAAATGCAGACAAAGCTCGCAATGCTACACAAAAATATTAAAAAAAAAAAAAAATTATATGCATCACAGCAAAGCCTAATTCTGCTATAATTAAAGACTTGTTGGGTTTTTTATCATTGTGGGGAATGTTGTTTACATCTTAGATTTAATCCAAGGGATGAGTGCTATCAACACAAGTAGTGTGCAGAGCCTGTCTTATGTGTTCATGTATGTACATGTAGATGTACTGAGGAAATAGTTTGAAGAATATGGCGTAGGAGTTTTGTTCCTGTAGTAAATGTTTTATGCAAGCTGCTGAAGTATAAAAGTCCTTACAAAACTTTAAAGGTTTTGTATGCTTATACACAGGTTACATAGCTAAGGTACCAAATAAAGCTCATTAAATCTGATGCCCCAGGAATGCTTTACCCAGTAAAAACCCAGCTTCACTGGACACAATCCCATTGAGCTGGGTGTTTGCTGGCTGGGTCACTCAGAAACATTCAGTAGCACAACAATGTTCTCATAGTTTTAAGAACTGCTTTGCAATCCGTATGGTAAATCCTGAGAGCACACCTGAAAAATTAATAGAGTGCTTAGAACAGTCTGTGAGGAAGTATGGAGAAAGAAACTAGGCCATTACACAGCCAGGAATAAAAGAAATAGGAGATGGGAAATAAATTATTCCCTTTTTCTGTACGGCCTAGTGATTTGACTGCTTTTATGGGGTATATATTATTCCCTCTGTCTTAGCAGATTCCCCTGGAATGCAACCTCCCAGTTCAGAGGTATCTGTTCCTAGGGCTATTTAGCAAAATTGAAATAATTGTCTTTTCTGAGGAGCAATGTTGACCCAGATTAATTTCAGAAGAGAAACAAGAGGATGAGATCCCCAATAGCTGTAGTTACTTTGCACACTATTCTGGCTGCTTATAGGCTCAAATTTTCTTGGCAGTACATGTGTGACTTTAGGTGATTTGAAAAGGAATTGATAGAGTCACCTGTTCTTAGACTGGAGGTTTAAATCTAGTGAGGCATGCCAGCTCTTATCCAAGAATCTTAGGTGTATACTAGAAGAAAATGTATGTAGAATTTTGATATTGAAACTTCATTTTGATCTAGATTATCCATTAAGGAAACAGAGGAATAGTGCATAATCCATAAGCCAAATAAATAAAAATAACTGCATCTTCTAGTGTTGAAAATTCATGACAGACTGCCTGTGGATGACACACAGAATAAGAATAATTTGTGGGAATTATTCAGCAAATAAATTTAAATAACGGATGCATTTGAGAACATAATAATCTGCTCAATGACAACTAGCAAACAGAGAGAGGCAAAAATTGTCAGAGAAATGACACATTATGAATTATGCACTCAGTTTTGCAACATGTTGATTATAGTCTGTAATCAAATACTGTGCAACTCATTTAATCAGTGCAACTGAGGTCTGAGAAACATGGTTACACAGCTTACTGTTAAAATGGATAAGGATAGTTTGTAAAACGTCTAGCTCCACAGCTTTAACCCTTCTGAACATCTTTTTCCATAATATAGTTCATTTGACTTGTCACAATGACGATCATAAAGACAACTTTTCTTATTTTAGAAGAGGGTTTTTTTGTTTAATTGCTGGGCATTGTCATTTATTTGAGTTTAACTGGAAGTTGTTTTACATGTTAAAGGAGCATTTTGTTAGGGAAATTCTGTTCTCACTTAGCTTACACAAAAATAAGTTACATATATTTCTGGAGATAATTCTAGTGATGCTAACAATGATACAATGCAGGATAAGTGTGCATTTTTTCTTCAAATATTAATTGAATGTCAGTGTCTTCATTCAGTCCACAGGAAGAAAGTACAGCTAAAGAGTATAGAAACACTATATATAGTAAGGAAAAGCAAGGAAGAAGAGACATAGGGCACAGAAGACACAAAACAAAGTTCCATAAATATACCCAGAAAATATGATAGATGGGAGACACATGCCCTTGTAAAGTGACTTGAGCTTCACCTCTGTCCCTGAATGGCAATCTGAGTCACTCCAGGGCTAAAGCAGGAATACAAATAGACCATCAAACTGGTATGAGCTGCCCAGGGTGACAAATAGAATGATAAACTATGCACTAAAAGAAGGTTGTGCTGCTCTTCAAATGTAGATTAAAATGTAAAAGGTCTAGAAAGAGGCTTTCTACAAATATAACATCAGTTCACTCCCCATAGTAGAAATAAGAGAATTCCCAATTTAAAGTGTCCCTAAGTGTGTTGTGTTTGGTTAAGAAAAACATTAACAGTTAGGAGGGTCTTACCCACTTTCTCTGGCTTGTACTGAAAGAGCCCATGATTATTTTGCACTTCACCACTTAGAGACATCACAAGATGCAGAACAGAACTCTTCCTACACCAACTTTAATCTGGTCTTATGCTACATACCCATAAGTCATCACTGTTAAAGCCTTTAATGCCATTCACTGCGGAATCACAGGCACTCTCCTGTTTGGAGAAATTAGCTTTTTTTTAAGTGAAACACCTGACTTTCGCTAAATGTACTGCAATATTTTTAACTATTTCAGTATTGCCATATATTCTGAGTCTTGAAAGTGCAAGAAATTGGACAAATGGCTGTTAAATTAACAGCAGAGGTTTGCACTCTGAAGAAGTGTTGAGATATAAATTGACCATAGTGCCATTTCTCTGAGTTTTTATGTCCCATTTTAAGTAATGATGATGTATCCCATTCCAACATTAGGTGGTGAATTTGAGACCAATCATCATAAGAACCATCATAAGATACCTGAAGGAAAAATATCTTGAGGATCTTCATGAATACTGTTGAGAGACTCCATAACAAGTAGAACACAGTATTTGGAGTGAAAGCCAAATAGCACTGAATTATGATTTCTGTTTAGGGAAGTGGTTCTGTTATGAGCCAGAAAATCCTTATTTTCTACCTATGAATTCACTTTGATAGAAAGCATTTTTGAAGACTGCACATGTTTTGGGCTTGTGTGGTCAGGTTTTTCCAGGGGAGTGGAGGGGGCACTATAAGGGCAGCTTCTTTGAGAAGCTGACAGAAGCTTCCCTTGTGTCAGATAGAGCAAACATCAGCCAGCTCTAAGACAGACTTACTGCTGGCCAAAGCCGAGCCCACCAGTGATGATGGTAGCACCTCTGGGATGACAAATTCCAGAAAGGACAAAATCTGGACCACATCAGCAGGCAGACAGAAGCATGTGAATATATAATAAGAGCCCTGTAGACACACAGGTCCATGGAGGAGGAGGGGCAGGAGGTGCTTCAGGTGCTGGAGCAGAGATTCCCCTGCAGCCCATCGTGCTGCCCATGGTGAGGCAGCTGTGCCCCTGCAGCCCATGAAGGTCCACAGTGGAGCAGAGATCCACCTGCAGACTGTGGAGGATATCATCCACAGCATGGAAGAGGATGATGAGTCTTCTCTCGGGAAAGAAAAATGGTAGAGAATGTGTGATGAACTGACTACAGCCCCCTTTACCTGTTCGAAGGAAGGAGGTGCAGAGAACCAGAAGGAAAGTTAAACTCAGAGACCAGGGAGGGTTGAGCTGAAGATGGTTTAGGATTTGGTTTTAATTCTCATTATAATTTCTGATATTACTGACAACAAATTAAACTAATTTCCCCAAGTTTTGCCTGTGCCTGTAATTGGTGAGTGATTTCTCCAAGTCATTATCTTGATTATCTTGAGGGAGTAACAAAGTGAATTTGGTGAACACCTAGCAATCCACTACAGTTAATCAACACCAATACTTAAAAAGGCAAATACTCAACAAAAGAGGGGGAGAATATATAGAGGGTTCTGCGAACATTATGAAAACCAGTAGCATAAATACCAGAGTGTGCTGGGGGCATATCTTCCTGTTCATGGCCACTTTGTGAGGAGTTAATGAACAGTTACTCAAAAATAGATGTTGTAATAAATAAGTAGACAGGACTCAGTTTTCTCATGCAGAAAAGCCAATTCTTTATTCACCAAGCTTATATTTATAGGAAATATCAGAAGGCACTGTGCTTAAACCTAATTTGTCAGCAATATAGTGAAACTCAGTTTATTGATCAGTAAGGGCTATTGTATATGTCTATCAAATTTTCTCTCTCTAGATATGTTTACATATTTTCTTCACTGATTCTCATGGGACAGATTCATTGTTTATGCAGGTGCAAACTTATTTTCCTCTCTAAGAATAGGTTGTGGTGTTCATTCTTATGATTTTTATTTATGGGAACTTACAAACTACTTCTAGCTTAGCTAGAGTAGCAGGGCCTAAACCCTATTTCATTAGGCTTTTCTTTCATAATATCTCTACCTGTCTGCATCAAATAGGAATAGTTGTGAGGGTATCACATTTCTAGGTGAAATGTTCTGTATAAAAATACTGTGCTGTGAGTCAAACAATATGTGTGAATGAAGCAACCCAAACTGCCTTTTAGGAGATAGTGCTTGTCCCGGAAATGAAAGGTGATAAAGAGGTGGGGAAATACAAACACCATCTGGATTAAATTGTTACCAAGAGGTTGACACAAGAATTTGCAATAAAGGAGCAATATGAAAGGAACATGAAAACATACAGCAGAGAAGAGAGCACAGAGGCAAACAGGGCAGTGGGGACACCCCAGAGCTACACAACCTGGAGGGGATGGGGAGAGTGGGGCAGCTCTGTCACCTACAGGTGTTTGGGCTTATTTAGAAAAGGATCTTTCAGAAGGGGGAGGTACTCAGTATTGGGTCCCATTTGTTGTATTGATGATATTGATACTGTTCACTGATTACTGGTTGTGTTGCTAGTTAATAAACTGCTTCAGTCATGTTTTGGTTTGAACCATGTGAACTGAGCAGTTTTGTCTGAGACAACGCGTACAATTTTTGACAGACAAGTTAGAAGTTCGCTATATACTATAACACTCTAGGTCTTAGGGAGAAGAAGATGAAGGCATCTGTCATATACTGTATTTCCAAGTGATATGGAAAATGAGTGAAGAGAATGTCAGAAATGTAAATTGTGTGTGTCAAGCAAGCATTCCCAAAAATGAGTAAAGACCTTGTCAGAGAGCTCAGTGCATCAAGGATGTGTGGCTGCACACACATTCATTCTACATCTTAATGCATTTCCATTTGTCAAACCTAGCTATAAACTCAAATTTTTAGTTTAAAATTATTATAAAATTTTAACAATGAAATTACTTTTTTTATCAGCATTAAATACTTCTTTGATAGACATTTTACCTTTTAAGTATGTTTCTGTGCAATAATAATCTTTCTCTTGGAGTAGCTTTTATATGACACTGAAGGAATCAGATTCCAGAGTTCAGATATCAGAGTTGTTGCAATATGATAATGACAATAATTATCTTACCAGTTAAAATATAAAAGTAAATTTTCCACTGGGAGTAGCTGTTGGATGTTTGTTTCATAATAATTTGGTTTTAAACTAAAAATAAACTTAGAAATCCAGATCATTTAAATGAGAAAATATTTCAGGTAAATAATAACAACATTATTATATGAGACACCAAAATATAAAAATTCACATGGAATTGTCGATATTCTACTGTTTTGATTATCACACAACATTAAAACAGTTTTAACACTGTTTAGTGTAATGTAAAAGGCATTTCTT
The DNA here is from genome assembly GCF_021018805.1 of Prinia subflava. Classification (NCBI taxonomy): domain Eukaryota; kingdom Metazoa; phylum Chordata; class Aves; order Passeriformes; family Cisticolidae; genus Prinia; species Prinia subflava. The sequence continues at coordinate 56,285,801 of NC_086250.1, read as the reverse complement.
CACTCCTCAGATTATTCAGATTATTCTCAATTTCTTTCTCTTAAATGAGGATTTTTTCCTTTAAAAGTCTTAATTTATCTAAATTTTTAATAAAATTAAGTTTAGAAGATAGTATTTACTAGGCATATCTTAGAAAAACATGCTCTTTTTTTAGAGGATATAATGACATGATTTGAATGGAGATGATCTTTGAAGTCTGATTTTATTATTGTTGTTCATAAGGTATTCAATTAAACACTCAAATATTTTTATTTTTATTATTTTAACTTATTTGGTAAAATTCAAAGCAATGAAGACAAGCTGTTGCTAATAACATGTTAAACTTGAACCAGGTGTGGCTTTTTTCATTCTTAAGTGGCAACAAACTGTAAACAGTTGCTACTCTGAGGATGCAGAAATCCTGGAAACTGATACCCAGAAGACTTAAATGGACAGTCTTAATGCCTCTTCATGTTTGTTTGATGATAATGCAGATGCTGGTGAAAACTAGCATCAACAGATAATGTCTAGTCACTTTGGGGATTTGCATTGCAAACTTCTGGTCTGCTTGAACTCTTTGAGTCTTTAACAAAAATTCTTCATAGTAGTAAAGTAAGTGTATTTATGTGCAGCTTTTCATTTTAAAACTCTTGCAAAAAAAAGTTCTTTTTAAATTATTAAAAATACTTTCAAAATTTGAAAGGCAGTTTGTTCACTGAGTATTAACGGATTAAATAAATCCTTCTTCCCCAAAACTTTTGAGTTATCCCAGGGATACTTTACTGTGAAATATTGATGTTTAGTAGGGCCCAGTTTAGCTTTCATAAAACAGAATCATGAAACAAAAATAAAATCAGACATTGCCTAAATTTCTGTTAAAACTTACTTCTCAGCATGTTTTAAAAAAATACACTGATTTTCTACATAAATCACTTTTCATCAATGCTGATATTAAATCAGGTCTAGATGGGGAAGAAAACTGTCTCATTGAGCCACAAGCCAAGCTGAAAACATGTCAGGCAGTAGAAGAGCAAAAACTGTACAAGTACATTTTGAAAATTCCAGAAACAGTCCTTCAGGGAAAGGGGATCTATTCTTGGCAAGCAACTTGTTGGGCTAAATGTTTAATTTTTGGTTTATTTTGGCTCATCTGTTTCATCTCAGGACAGGAAATTCCTCTAGAGCTGTTGTAATTAATGCTTTGAACATATCATGGACAACTGGACAGACTCACCCAGCAGGCCCACAGGACACTCACCACACCCAGCTCATGATAGTCACAGCCCTGGAGTGCCTTCCTTTGTCAGTGACTGCAGGCACAATAAATGTTCTGGAGCCTGATGCCAAAAAATCATTAAAGGCTACACTACACAGCACAGGGCAGTCCAGTAAACTCTCACTGCATAATGTTTATTTCAGAGAAAATTTATGTTGGCTCTTAAATGGATTCAAGCTTGCAGTAAAGCAATGCTCATCTCTATCTGGATGCTTATTTTCACAAAATTTTATAAAATTCATTTCATTCTGGCATATTTTTTGATTTTGGTAGAGATTCACTAACAGAACTACAGATTATTAGGGATGGAAGTACACTTAACTGAACACTGAATCATTAACATTTTGCTCATATAATTTTCTCAGACACTTAGGATAAAGAAAGAAAAAATCCACTATTTCAGATTTCTCCATCCATCCATTTCCTGCTTTGGAAGTCAATTAAAAAAACCAAAAACAGAAACAAAAAAAAAACCAAACCAAACCAAAACAAAAACAACAACAACAAAAACCCTACCAGCCAACCAAAACACACAAACAAACAAAAAAAAATCCCCTAAACCTCAACACAATGTTCTTTTTTCCTATTTGTTTTTTTTATTGGATTTTTTTTAGGTTCAGGCATTTTGCTGATTATGTCCAGGTTTCAACAAATTGTTTGCCAGAGAAAAAATGTGCTCAAGTTCAAGTATTTCAAGTTGATATCTTTAAAATAAATGTTTGATGTTTTTAATTTTAATTTACTTTTATTTGCTATCTAGTTTTCTGGGGCTAAATAACTCAAGTTTCTAAATGTTTTTATTTCCCATAAGAGTTATCTGTTGAATGAAAGGAATAAATTCAGGAAACAACCAATAAAATAAAATATTCCTATGTACAAATCTGCAATTAGCTGGAATGCAATATTCTTTATTTAACACTAATAACACTAAAAATAAAGGCCTTTTTATATGCATTCAAGACTGTGGCAGAAATATTGTTCTTCTTCAAACTTCCAGTTTTCAATTAATTGCTTTCTACTCCACTGTATATTCTGTGGCTAACATTTTTGCCTCAAAGCATTGTGAGGGCTTTCTTTTGTTAATTTTTATTTGGTTATGTTTATTTGTACTTTGTAAGGATTTATGATAATGTTCATGTTAGAAAATCTTCTATGCATGCTGCTGAGGCTTCAAATTAAGTATGGATTTACTGAGAACTGAAGAGGAATGTACCTTGCTTTATGTGGTGTTGTACAACTTTTATAAAACTTTTAAACTTGAAACACCTGAGAATCAATTTTCTGTACTGGTGTCTGCTTCTGGTTGATTTTTCCTTTTCTTTTTCTTTTTAGGAGAAATTGATTTCTTAATTCTGATTACATGGTTAAGGAAAATATTACTTGCATTTGTTAAATAATTGTGGCTTGCACTTTCAGTGTCTGAAAGACTAAGTATGTGAGAGAGTGATGCTGAAGTACAGATTGCATTCAAAATTTCTCTTTCTTTCACCGTGTGCAGTGTGATACCTTCTTGGTTTTTTCTGATAAATTACCATTAAAATGCATGAAAAATGTGACCACATATGAAACAAAAGCACCTCAGATTTCACTTATCACAAATACAACAGTTTGGAAATAAGATTTAGTTCAATAATTTATATAAAAATATTAAAAGCCTTCAATAAATGCAGGAGATAATTAAACTTGAAATTTAAAAAAAAAAAGTCAGTTGTAAAAGACTTTTTTATGACATTATTTAAAGTTAGTAAAAAGTAGGTGATAAAAAATGAAAAAAAATCATATTTCCTTGATCCTGAAAAAATATCCATTTGCAGTTAGATGTTTGGATAGTTTGTTTTCAAACCTCCACATTTTTTATCCCTTGTCTCAAAGATTCTTGTCACCTTTCCAAATTACTCTTTGTCCCTCTTTTATATAACAATTCTAATGCTGCCTTTCCTACTGGCAGCTAACTCCTTCTCCATGTAATCACTGTATCTTCCCCCTTCCTGCACCACAGGACTGAGGTTTTTTTAGATCTGTAGGACAAAACCTCACAGTAACCTTCAGCTAAGTCATTATACCTCTTACATTGTATAAATAACAATACAAACAAGGAAACTCTGCATGTTCTTTGCTGTTAATCTTTCTGAAGGTTTTCTTTTCCTGGAGGCAAAAAATTGCTAAATTATTCTAAGGAAAGATGACACAAGCCCATTAGAACCAAACCACCAATTAGTGCCATTTTCTGGGATTATTGATCCCTTGTTTTTTGTCCATTTACCCTGTAAATTTCTAAAGTCATGGCTAATGTCTTTTATTGTTCACATTGCAGTTGCCAAAGGATACTATTTACCAGGCAATCATAAAAAAAGAAAACACTACTAATGACCTCTCCCCCCATAAGCCTAATGTAACAGCTTAAGGGAAAAAAATTAACTGAATAAATCTACTTCTGCAGGAAGTTTCTTTTCTTTTTGTGTACCAATTGGACATGCAGGTGCTATTATTTATAAGGTAAATGGTATTTTTTCTAAAGCTATCCTATGATTGTTGTCTGTAGTTGATTTAGACTGTAGACTGAATTTTTCTCTCCCCTCCAGTAAGACTTTAGGGTATCTGTATATAATTTTATTACTTGCAAGTGCTTCAGGTTCTGAAATAATCATCATTTCCATCATCCCATACCTGAGAATTCAATTGTTTTTTCCATGTTTGCATCTTGAACAGGTAAATATGTAACATTTCCTTTGCTTAAATGAGTAAATGTTGCTTCTTGACACCTTTTATATACTTTGTATTTTGACAGGCGATAATCCCTCCATCTCATGCTTTTAACTTCTTTTCAGTACCTTTACACTGATTAAACGTCCCTCACAGATAATTTCCTCCTGTTGCAAACAGCCCACACCTGATTCTTTAGTGGGTCATTATCTTCAATCCAAATACTAATTGCAGAAAACATACCATACTTGCAAAAATCAGACCTAAGGAGAGATGACTATGCTTTTTTCTTTTTAAATCTAGTATACTCATTCCATTTCATATTCTGAAATTGAAAACAAGGCTAATAGCATGAAATAAGAAATATTTTGTCACTTAGGGACTATTCCTCCACTCACTAAATCCTATAATTTCAGACTGTAAAATTTTATTTTATTTAGGTGGACTGTTGCAAGAAGTATCTGGAAATTTTTAGAAAAAAATTCTTTACCTCGTCTAGTGGTAAGCTCATAAAAAGAAAATATTGCCATCCCTAGAAAAGGTATTGTCAAATTGTGGTAGACAATCTTATCTGTGTATTCATCCTTTTAAGATGAACAGGGCTTCCTGCCAATGACGTTTAATGTGGTGGTTTACTCAGATTAGACCCTGCTTTTTGCTATCACATTTTTCTTCCAGATAGAATTGCAGCCAGATAGAAAGGAAATCTAAATACATTCTGTTTGATTATTAGCTTGGTTTCGGGGGGTTTTTTTGAGGTTTCTGTTGGATTGGTTTTGGGTTTATTTGTTTTGGTTTTGGTTTTTTGTTGGTTTTTTTTGTTTTTTTTTAACCAGGAGAACATATTATAGGGCTCTTCCTTTGGGTTGAAAGGATCTTTGCATTTGCCAAAAAGCTGATGATTCTGCTCATGTTGGTTTTGCAAACCTATGCTTCATATACCTGTATATAGGAGTAATATCTGTCCCTTACATCTTCACAGCAAAGATAAACGGAGACAACTCACTAGGGTATATTACAACCTAAGTTTTCTAATTTTGTATGCAGCTATTTACTATCCTGTTCCCATTGACTAGAATAAAATTCTAGTACCTAATTCTACTGAGATCAGAATTATGTTTTATTTGTAGGTGCCTCTGTATCTCTCTAGCATGGTTCAGAAAAAAATCCGGTTGCTTCCCAGATACCTATCTCTATATAAGCATTTCTCAGAGATAAGCATCTCTCTTCAACTCATGCCAAGATTTTCAAAGGACTGTCTTTCTCTTCTTATTCCTTCACAGGATCTGTAAGAAGACAACAGTAGGGATCATAATAAGATTTTAAAATTTCAGACTAAGATAAACACATTCTTTTCCATACATCATTGATGTTTCACATTGTCACAGGAAGAGTATGCATCATTTAAGTAGAAAGCATGAAAGAGTGACAGACTGTACTATAATCTTTACATTACAGATCATTTATGAAGTAGCCTCATAAAAATTACACAAAATTATGACATTTATATTATTCTCAGACAGATGAAACAGAAGAAAGATACTAACCTGGATATTATGAGTAGACACCATATTTCACGCACTCTTCAGCACAGCTAGGTAATCATCTGGGATCACTTTATGTTTCTTACACTGACACAATGCAAAGTGACACAAGTAAGATAAAAACTCCACCTGGGTTTTTTGCATAAAAAAGTAGTGAGTCTGTAAAAGAGAATTTATTCAACTGGACAATTCCATGGACATGTAGAATATAAGACTTGAGAACTAGGATGTCAATCTAATTCCATTATTTTAAACAGACGTATGTTGTTTGTTGCTCTCATATCAAAAGAATCATCTCAAAGTGTAATAAAAGTATTGAAAGTTCCTTGAAAGTATTTTGTGCACAAAAGTTTAGAATTTATAAACAATATAGCTATGAAGACGTGATCAAAATCCTTGCAAGATAAAACCACTGAGTGAGATATATGTATACAACCAGAGTTATGTCAAAAATACTTGAAGCATTGTCTTTTTTTTTTATCTTAACTATGTTAATTCAAGAAAACTCTTAAATCCATATAAAAATTTTAATAGTAAAATTTTACCTGGCAAGATATATCTTATTTAACCCCCAACATAATGAAATACTATAAAAAACACAATATTTTTTCTTCAATGATTATTTTCTTCAAATTTAAAAATGTAATCTTTAGGACCTGTTTGCCACTAAAACATTAAAATTCTTTCTGAAATTGACTGTAACCTTTCACTTGTATCAGATCAGTTTACTGAAATGATGTAATCAAAAAATTGTTTTATTCATCATGGAGTGAGTTCTCCTGCCTGGTCCTTTAAATTTATTCAATAATGTGTAATATGTTGAGATATTTTGTAATCCTAAAATATGACTTTTTTTTATTACTTCTCAATACTCAAAGTTGTGTATCCTTCCTAAAACACATTCCACTTTGATTATTCATGAATCATTTTTGTACATAAGTCATTACTAACACAATTTTAAAATTATTAGCAAGTCACAACTACAGTTTTATTTCAAGAACTATTAATAGCTCTTGAAAATTCTCAATGTCTGTGATGAAAACTGTAACAAACTTATTTTCATAGATTTTTTTTTTAATTATTGTGTGACATAGTTTTTCCCTAGTTATATGGTTTTGGAATATTTGGAAAAAAACCCCAACATATTAAGACAGGTCACAGTAAGTTCCAGATCTTTTAAAATGTGATGTCAAAAATGTTTATGCTGCCATTTGAAACAGCCTTCCAGGCTGAAGGGAAGCCTTTCCCTTAGGACTTTTTTTTATAACCAGTTGTCACATTCTCAGGTAGATAATATCTTAAGCATTCTTAGGAGAAATGTTATTAATCATTTAAATTGTTCTCAGAGAGAACGTTGATAAAAAATGAACTAAAGTAAATTTCACATGAATAAAGTTGGGTCAAAGTTATCTAGATGAAAAAGACAGAGTTTAGCAATATTTGCTGAGACATGAAAAAACCCAAACAAAAACCTCACAACCAAACAGAAGCTCTTATGTTTTACAGGTTAAAACTTTTCCTTTATTTCCTCTGGAAAGTATTTTTTTTTTTTTTTACTGTTACATACATCTGTGATACTTTTGTGACATTATTTTCATGAACCTCCTTGATTATTTTGTAATATTGTGTTCTGGACATATGTAGATGAGAAAGAAAATCTGGAGGTTTTTTATACTTCTTTCTGAAAATTGAAGCAATCAAGAAAAAACTTCAAGACAACAAAGATATGAACCTCCATCACTCCCCAAATTTCTTTTAGCTCTTGTTTACTTCAAAATGTATTGTATTTATACAACAATTATTCTAGGAATTCTTTTAGGATCAGAAAATTTTGTTTAAAGAAGATGCATAATGTGATTACAACCCTAAGGGTTTGCTAAGATGGACATCTTATCTTTTTTGTGCATGAGACACAACATGAATTATCTTCTGTTTTGAGCCTTTTTCTAGTATGAGAATTCCTTTGATCATGAAGGTTCATTTTACCTCATGAAAATACACATGAAATATCTGCTCTGAACTTGATTCTCATTCAGTAACAATCTCACTCTTCTTGTAAGATACTAGTCCACATTTTTCCTCTTCATGTCTATGAAGGAACTAAAGTTCCTTTTTCTTGTATATTGTACAGTTTCTATTTCTAACTAGAAGAAAAAGTCACATTACTACTTTCTATTAATAATAACGAAAAATAATTCAAAATAATCTTGAAATTTTGGCTGAAGATATATGAATAATGATGGAAAAAATATTTCCTTCTAATTACGTTTTCTGTTGTTTTTATTTGCAATGCATTCCAATGTTTGTATATGCACATGTACACACACAACTTAATGTGTATTCTTTTAAATTAATAAGAACTGTAACACCTATTCAAATTCACAAGGTTTCTCTTCATGTGCTACCATGATATGAAATAACTGTTGAGAAAATTGATTCTATTTCCTTTCACTTTTAAACAGTAATTTAGCTAAGAGAGGTTGTGCTAATTATCTCTGCACAAGCTGTTCAAGTTATACTAGGTAACAAGTCTGCAATTTATCCCTGACTAACTGTATTGATTTCTCCCTTGCCAGCTATAATCAGATAAATAAACCAATAAGCAGCACTTGTTCTTATCATCTCTGCAGTTCAACAATACTCAGCTTAATTTACTGCTTTCTGGCAAGCATCCCTGTAGAAGTTACCCTTTTCATATCTAACTGGCATATGAGCTATCTGCTCATACCTGATATATCATTTCCCTAATAGCAGAAAAGTAAAGCAAAGTGAATCCCTAATGACCATAAGTCTGCTTTGGGAGTCACATTCCATTGCTCTAGTCTTGCTTTAAATCAATGTTTGCATTGTTTGGGGTTTTAACATCCTAATTTGCTGGTAATAGCAGCTGTTCCCTTAGTTTATGCATGGATACACTTACTTACTTTTCTCTCAGCTGCAAGCAACACTGTATTTTTGAGAGATTAATTCAGAAATATTGTAACATCCTTGGGTTTGACTCTTCTATTTTTGATTTCTCTTTCTCTTGGAAAGCAGGAAGCTTTGAATATCTCTTTCTTGTTGACAGAGCACTGACACAGCTGAACGTTACCAGGCCAATCTTTTGAAAAGGTAGATCTAAGATATGTAGCAAGCATGGAAATTTGTTTTAATATTTAGTCCTTTGCTAGCTGTGGGCTGGTTTGAAAGAGATTTATATTAGCTATGAACTATCACTCAACCAGAGTAGCACCTCTCTCTTGTATCTTTGTCTCTTGAGGTTGGCAATTATTCATTGAGTGAGAAAGTCTAAGTCTGTAGCTGACATACAGAAAACATACCTTAAATTTCCTTCTTTATTTAAAGTGTATGTGAGGTGAAAAACTGGATCTTCTATATCTAGGTAGATCATTTTATCAAAATGTATTCTCTTCACCTTAGACACTTAATTAAGAAACACACACTAGGAGTGGTAAGATATGCAACAGTAATTCTCAAATGTCTTAAACACCTCATAGTTATCTTTATTCTACAATATTAAAGGCAATTGATTTTTTTAAAGATAAAAGATGTTGAGATCTCTGATTCTGTTTCAGAGGGAATAGAACAGCTATCAAGATCTAGAATTTATTTTCTTCTCAGAAGAAAGCATGCTACTTTCCATCCACTCCTATGCATTTTGTACATGAACAGAACTTCACTCTAGGGAACACTATGGGAAAAGTACATGATTTTTTTTTTTTTTTAATAAACTTCCTTTTTAACATTTTTTTTAAATATTGCATTAGATTTACTGTTTACCAGTATTCATTACACAGCTGCAAGAGAGACTGCAATGAATAACTGGGTTGGCTTTGGAATTTCCAACTGAAGATTTTCATCTCATAAACTCCTCAGGCATTTCCTTTTGGAGTTTAACATTTTAGAGTTATTTCATTTCAGTGCTATGATTTCAAGGATTTATACTCAGCTGTTATTTCACTAATATATCTGTTTGCACCTTTTTCAGGATTTGCATTACAGCTGCACATTCTTTTCGTGTTTGTATATAATGTAGGAAAAGGTCTATATATTCAAGATCTAAGTGCAAGTAGAATAGAAGTAATGTTAGTTTGGGGGATGTTCGTGCATTCACATGGAGAAATAATTGTTAGAATGGTAGTTTCAACTAGCTTGTACAAGGCTTTTACACCTTCAACAATAACAAAAAGGTGAGAGGAAGAGGTTAAGGTAATCAGAGAAGTTACAAAATGTCCTGGGAAATATGTATCATGGATTATTTTGTGCCAATGAAAATTCACAGATTTGCATTCTGGACCAATGTGAACAGTATGTGAACAGTCGCTTTGGAAGTGAGATTGGAGTAGGACATCACAGTTAGTTCTGTCAAAGTACATTAGGATCTAGTGGTGTTTTCCACTGGCATGACTAATTTTTTTAAATGTGGTGATGCCTCAAAACTGTCACATTTGGCTACCATATGTTTTATGAAACTTTTAATATCTGTTATCCATATACACCATAAGAGTAAATATGGAATGTAGTGAATGCAGTGATGTTTTATTTTAAAACTTTATGGCTTAAAACAAATGGCTTTATTTGGAAAAAAATATTCCTACTATTCTCCTGCAGAACTATTTCAGTATTAACAGACTATTGCAGCCTTATGTTGTACCACTTAGTAAAAATACTTGCAAGTTGCAAGTGGCAGCAGCTCACATTAAAATTCAGTGTAAAATTTTCAGCATCATTTCCCTTTACAAGAATTCTGAGATTTCCTAAGCCCAAAATTCATCTATGCCTCACTCCATCCGCTTTTCTAATACAGAAATTATCCACCTGGTCTGAACTACTGTGCCTGCTGTAATTGGTAAATCACTGACATGTGCCCCTGCAGGATGGTAGCATGACCCCTGTACTCATTAATGGGTGTCTGCTCTCCTTTTGCAGCTGAGTTAACTAGCAGTTTCATTGTAAATCTAAAATGTTACAGAAAATGGCATTTGCGTTATAATAACCTTTGTAACCTTCTGACAGCTCCTCCAACCTTGAGTTCTGAACACGGTTTAATATTTTCAGATAAATTACTACAGTTTTCCAGGGGTATAATATGTGCTTATAAGGATTTTTAATTAAGGTCCTCCTTAGGTGTCCCAGAACACAGTAGCAAAATACCATTAAACTATGGATCAGGATTGGGCCCCTATTGCACAAAAAGGGTAAAATTGACATTGCTTTTCTCATTTGCACAGCAGCCAAATTTCATTTAAAAATGCAGCACTCCTGTAGGTGAAATGTGTCCTCTCTTCCTCTTTATAATGTTCATAAACTCTAGCCCAATAATAAAAGATTATTTCAAATTTCATACTCACTCAAGAAATTGTTAAAGATTCCTTTAACTCATTTGGATCTTGGACATAAAACAGTTTTTTGAACTCTTCCTGTTCTATGTCAGTATCTCAAGCTGTTAAGTCACTGTGATTCATGTTCCAGTATTATCTGTCTTACTTTCTCATTGGGATTGTTGGTACTGCTGCAGCACTCTAAAACATAACTAAATACATTCTATAACCCTACTGGAATATATTGGTCCAATAAAAAATGGATTAATTTCTTGGCCTAATGTATGGAGCAAAAAAAAATTGGTAGGTCTTATACTGTCCCCCTTGGCCGTAAAATCATGAAAATACTGACAATAATTATATAGAATTTCAAACAATCATTGCCACTGCTGAAGTTTGTACATCAAGGTTAAAATGACTCATTCAATATGCACATAAACTGAAGACAAGACCAGATTTTCAAAAGAAATTATCTTTTTCTTCAGCAATTAAAAAGAATCTGGATTTTCATGAAACTCAAGTATCCAGCTTGCCAAGTACCTCACACAATCTGGTTGCTAAGTTTTGTCAGCTGTTTTAAAAGTACACTGCTGCAGAAACTAATTGCAGCTTTTATGGTTGTACAAAAAAAGTTTTTTCGCATCCTGTCTTGAGAGGAACAGAAATAAATTGAGATATTCACCATATTTACTGCATCCATGAAAGATTCTTCAAATTTAGTACACAGGAATGTACAGTTTTGGACATCATCAATAGCTTGTGGCAGATAGTACTCCTAAATAATGCCTGGTTAGGATGTAGGTACCTTGGTAAGTAACTTTGTATGATCAGATGAATCATTTTCAGTTGCACTATATATATAGGAATTCAGGAAGGAAGTAAACTGATGAAACAAAATATTTACTTCCTTACACTGTTTTATTTGTAGTAAACTTACAGTAATTTTTTACAAAAGTGTGGTGAGTTAATTGTCAGTGCTGCTAATTCCAGGAAGTTCTGCCATGCTCATAGTGACTGAAACTTGGGGAGCAAGCCTGTGTTTGTCTCTGCCCCTTATTTCATTTTCACCACTGAGCTTCCCATGCTTATTGATTTTATTCAGAATGTATTGAATAACATTTTTGTACCTGTTTTAGTTGAAGGTGTCTTTGACCATGGCTGAGGGGTGGAGCTGATATTAAAGGCCCTTTTTAAAACAAACCATTGTGTGGTTCTATTATTCTATGATTTTTTTACTGGGATGCTGTCAGGAGGAACATGTTCATCTTTTGAGAGACTTAGTGAAGATGGAGATGGATACAAACCAGTATTGAAACCACATCTCCTAGAAAGATTGTTACATACAGAACATATTTTGAGCATCTAATCCTTCACATTTGGTTTATGTATTAATTTCTTTTCATTTATATTTTTCCCACTTTTAAGCTCTGATTTTAAGATCAGAGCTTAATACAGCAGTATTCATTTCTTTTCTTATTATAGCTGATCAGCTTTCAGTTCTGATGGTTTCTACTGTCTTCCAGACCTTCACCTCACTGATTTTGAGCTTGTGCCACCATTCTTCCTAGCACCAAAACTACTAATATATTTTTTTCAAAGCAATGATCTATATCACTGAAGAGACTATGTAATTAAACACTATCAGGGCCCTGAATGGACCAAGATACCTTGTAACATCTTCCTGCTGTTCTTGCGACTCAGCTGCCTATATTCGAGGTCAGCTTTAATTTTCTTTAGCTGTATGACATGAGATCACACCACTGATGCCCAGGTGAGCTGTGGGAAGGAGCTGCTGAGTCTCTGTCTCCTTTCCTTGGGAGCTGTAATCCTGAGGTCCTGACTCTGCGTCCTTGCATGAATTCTGTCCCATCTGTCCATCTTCCCAGCACTGTCCCTGCTGTCCCTGAGCTGGATTCACTGACTTTTCTTCCTAGCCTGGCCTCGGACACACATGGGCACGGCTGGCAGCCACAGGGCTGTTCTCTGATCTCTGACACTGGAACCTCTGCTCCTCTTGCACAGTTACTGTGGACAGTGCCCCTCGTGGGTGGGATCACTGCCCTGCCACCCTTGTCACTCCTGTCTCCCCTGTCAGTGCAGCCTGGCCCTGCTGACTCCTAGAGTAACATGATCTGTGACACCACACTAGGAAATGCAATGGCTAAAGTAAGATGATGTACAGTATTCTGAAATGTACTTGTTAGCAGAGTGTGTGACTATTTCTGAAATGGAGAGGGTGTATTCAGATAAGGACTAATCTTTACTACAGGAAATTCATGGTGATAGCTTAATCCTTGAATACAGAGCTTAGATGCATAATGTGGTACTCTTTTAATAGAAGTGACTTCTGTTACTTTGCACTGAAGTAGATTTCGCTAAGAAAAAATATGTCAAATTTTTTTTCAATATATTCTTGGACAGTAAATTGTTTCTCCTTTCTCAGTTAAGCATTTTCTCATTCTGCTGTGCATGGAATTATGGAAGAGAGAAGGGGAAACCTTAAATAATAACAAAAATGACAAGTTGCACATGTTAATGTGAAAAACTGTTAGACTTGAAGCCAGAAATTGACTGTGAGATAATGCAGAAAACCATCTTCTGACACACCTGACAAGTGAAACCAGTTGTGCCTTAAAGACATTGGTGTTGGTAAGTGTATGGAGAAGAGCCCAAATAGTTTTTCAAATGAAAAAAAACTGGTATTAACCATGAAACTTTATCATCCAAAACTGCTGTTTTTCTGGTAAAAGAAATAACATTTGAAACACTTTTTCTTAATATAGTGCAATGCAAATAAGCTGCACACATGTTTAATAGTTCATTATAAAGAGGTTATTAGTAAATTGCACAAAATCTTCCTAGAGGAAGCACTTTCAAGAATGAAAACCGGTATTTAGGCTCTTGCATCACAAGTGGATAAACCAACAAGCAGTTGTCAGATCTTTAGGAACTGTTTTGAAAGTAGCTGCTTCAGGCTTAAACCCTCTTTTATATTTTATATGTTAATTTGAGATCTCTGATCTCTGAAAATCTCTTTTACATAGATCAGTTTGCAGAATAAGAATGTAATCTATTTTGTTTATTTGAGGAAACAAGCTTTCTGCCTCCAGATTCTCACTTTGTCATGTCGCTTCCACTCGTATATGATCATATAGATATGCAACTTCTGCCTAAAACCTGAATTTATTGAAGTGTTCACTGTCAAAACTTGTGATTAAAGATGGAGAGTTACAAACATGGAAAAAAATCCTATCCATGCTGATACAATTAAAGCTGATGAATCTTTCTGGTGGTGTTTGGTAATATTAAATGATCAAAGGAAAGAAGAGATTCTATCAATTCAAAGTCTCTCTCCACTTGGGGGCTTTGCTAATACAGCTGTTTTCAAAAGCTTCTGTACTTCAGATTAAGCTTTAAAGTAAATTATCTAAAGTGCTAGTTAATCAGCTTTCCCTCCTTTCTCTCTGTTTAGAAAGGCCCAATCTGACAGGACTTAGCTCTTGCAAGGCTGAGCAAAAAGACTGGATGGATGCCACTGTGGAGGAAGAGGGAGCAGTCAAGGAGGCTCAAGCAGGATAAGAAGCTGCTGGGTTCTGTTCCTGAAACTGGTAGGGAATTTTAGGGTAAATAAGTGCTGGAAAAAAAAGTAGAAATAATTTGGAAAGAAATCCCTTGCTGAAGAGTATTTTACCAAGAGAGATTAAAAGTTCTCTTTTTTCCATCCCTTCACCAGGTCTGATCTAGCTTCTTTGTTGAAATAACTTCTAAAGGAATGGAAGTTGTGACTACACATACAGCTGTGGTGGAGGAATAAGAAGGTCTCTAGGCTGGAGGGATTCATGCACTAGAGTATGTAAGTTGGGACAATGCAACCATAGCTGTAGTGGTGCAGCTGGATAGGTGAAACCAATGAAACATTGAGTGACACAGAAACCATGAAATATCTTATTTTCTTTACATGTAAACAGGTATGTTAGAGCCAGACTGTCATTTCTACAAATTATTATATATTTTATACTGACTTAGCCTGCTGGTTCCATATTTCAGATGGAAAGCAGAACAATTTTTTTGCTTGACTATTGAATTTCACTTCATTTGATGAAGCAAGTTACAAAATACTGTAAAAGTTTGAAAGCAGAAACCTAAGACTTCAAATTTTGAATATATGCTGGAATCTACTGAATTCATAGCTACCAGAAAAAATGATGGTGTATCCTGAAGGAGCAATACCTCCTATTATATACTTTGGGAGTGGGTATGGGGAAAAGGTCAGAATTGATGTACCATGACAAGAAAATTACTCTAGGTGCTGCAAAAGGTAATTTCTTTCCATCAGGAGATTAAATACTGTTGAATTGAGCCTCAGCTCTGCTAATGATCCACACACTATTTATCTATTCACACAGGAATTAAATAAAGTTATTTTGGATAAATCAAAATATTTGGACATTTTCTTAAACAACAAGTTTAGACAACTACAAAGTGTATACCTGTTATAACTTGAATGTATTCACATAATACGACTGCAAACACCTAAACCTGACAATAACAGATATAATTTTACTTTAATGTAAAGTAAATCAACTGTTTCCTCAGTTGATTCTGTAGAACTATCCACATAGTTAAAAAGAAAAATTTTTTTATCTTTCCCCTCTGTGGCTGCAATTAAGAGCTTACAAAGGCTGCACTTAAATGAGCAGGCAAAAAAAATTATAAACTCTCTGGTACTTGATGGTACTGTAAACAACATTTATACATGAAAACTATAAATCAATTTAGAAATGCCTGCAAAGGTTTTAATCAGATTTATTTCTCAATCCAAATCAGATTATTTTAATTAAATTAATGGTGTTTTAAGGTTTTATCTTTGAAGATATAATAATAATACAATGTAGGTATATGAAAATCATACATTAGGAAGTGTTAGCAGTACTGAATGAGTGATGCTCTTCAAAGCACATGAGTATAATTCTGGCTTCTTTGAGGTCACATCAATCCTAGGGAAGCTAGGATTTCACAGACATGTAAGACATACACCTTCACAAGAGTTAGGATTTTAAACATCATTGATCTCCAAAAATAAAATAAAGGAATTAATACTTCTAAAAATGGTTCCTCTTTGGTTCTATTCAACAAAAGCAAAGCCGTTGATAGAAGCTACAGAAAAAAATGCAAAAGTAAAAAAAAAAAATTGAAACTTGGTTTTATAATGAAAGTATCAAATTATCTAATAAGGAAAAGAGATTAAATAGTCCTTCAGAAAACCTGTCAAAACAGATGACTTAATAAAGAAATACCATTATTAACACAGCAGTATCTTAACATAAGTCACCGCAGTTAGGAAGCAGATTGACAAGGACAGTAAATCCTGGCTCATTTTTCACCTTTAAATATGTTGAGGTGTTATCCAAGTTTTTTGGACAGCTCTTAAATTCTCTAGCTTAACTATGAGTATATATTAACCTTTAGAGTTTATTGGTTTTAATTAGTTTTCCTGGCAGCAATGACAGTGAAGGGATACAAAATTCACTAAACCACATGATATCTCAGGATATCCTAATAACTCTCCTTGACCAGTAATTTGTGAACAATTGAAAAATGTTGCTAATATACCCACTATTCTTTTTGAAAGCAGTGCATTTATAAGTAATTTTATTTTGTGTGAAATTGAACAAAGTATGGCAATTTTTTGCTGTTGTTCGAGTAACAAAAAAATGCTAATAGGGGAGACAGCAAAGGTATATGTAGAAAAAAAAGAAGACAGCAGAATATATAGCAACAAAAGGAATAAAAAAAGTGGTTAAGAATGAGAAAAATGTATGGAAGAAGAAAACAGCCAATAATAAAGGGTGTACAGAAAGAATTACAAATTCAAAGGAACTCAGATTGGAAATAAAGAAATGTGACACACACAGGAAAGAAAAAAGGTAATTTAAAAAGACAATGCAAAATGAAAGAAATACAGGAAAAAATGAAACTGTCTAATTTAGGGGTTGGTTGAGTGGCAAAAGATGGAAGATGGATATACACATAGAAGAATGCCTGCAGGAAAAACCCACCAAACACAAATTTAAGCCAGTCCTCCCAAAATTTAGGGTACTTTAATTGTATATATGACAAAGAAAGTGAGGGGGATATTGTTTATTCATCATATTGAAGATGGAAACAGCATATAAACATACATAGTAGGCCACTGAATACCTCTTGAAATCTTATGCCATTAATTTATTCTGTGGTGTGGATAAACAGTGCATATTTTGTTACTTTGCTACAGGTGTTGTTTTCAGGGACGGAGTAGAAATAAACTAGAAAAGTCTGTTGATTCTAGGAATAATGAGATACAAAATACCAATGGGTGTCTCCTGCCTGTAGTAAAACCTAGAGGTGTTTAATATGAGATGCTGTTTTCCTTTTCCCTCTGACTTTGCAACTTGCAATATTGTACAGTATTACCTGTGTCACTCTTTTTGAGGATTAACATCATTTCAGAAAAATTTAAGCCCATTAGTAACAAAAATCTGCAAGGTTGGCTAAAAAGTGTCTATTTGGTTACCATGATGACTGCCTCCACTTGATTAATGCAGCCACCTTGGACTATTGAGATGTAAAATGAAGCCGTTTTTATACATTCAGCTTTTTCCAGAGGCTATCATTTTCTAAGTAATTTCTGGCACCTGATGCAACACAGAAATTGAAAAAGTTGGAGTCAACAAATTTTCATTTTGAAAAGTCTTTTTTTTTTAATTTGGAAGATGCATATTTAATGGCACACCTGAAGCTAGAATATTCTATTTTATGTTGCAACAATAAGCAATTTATAGTGACATTTTAGATTTAGGATAGGAGAGAGTACCTTTAGCTGGAAAGAAAACTTTTTAGCATTGTGTAGCATTGCCATATATTGCATTCTCATGTTTAATTATGACTCAAAAAATCAGTATATTTAAGTTGATGTGAAGTATTTTAGATAAGTTATTAATGATGCTATAAATGCCATATATGCTTTTAGTATTTGTAATTAAGACCTGTTTTGATTAAAATTTATCTGTAATTTATAGTGTTAAATTAGATGGATCTCCGTAAAATTTTATTTATTTTTACTTTTAGACATAAAGATAGTAAGTAGTGATTATTAAAGAATTAGGGATATACACAAAGGTCAGAAGCTCCTAAACTAATCTTAGTATGGGATGCAGAAGTCAGAGTGTAACAAAGGGGACTTGTGCCACTGCATTTCTGATTGTATCGATAGGTTCCTCCACCTCTTGTACATATGACCCAAATCACTGCTCTCACACATGAAAATGATGTTTTACTTGCACCTCATAGGTACGTATTTCCAGAGAAAAACTTAAAACTATGTTTCCTCATGGAGAATACCTCTGTTTTTTCTATAGATTCCACCCAACACATGCAAATTAAGGAAACAATAGTCTTTTGTGGATTCAGGGTATGCTCGGTACATGGCAGTGTCTCGTGGACACTGCAGACTGCTTTTTCATCTCAATGGTAAACAATGAAATTTTCAAAGGTGTTAATCATCAAGTGTCACAGAATTCATGTTAAGTACTTCTTAGACTCTAATAATTATTCAATGGCATTTCAAGAGTATTTCATTCAAGCAATGTTTTCTGAATTCTCTTTAGAAAATTAATTCAATCCAGTTGCTGTATGTGTATTTTTTCTGTAGTGTCCACTCATTATTCTTCCCTAAGAGATGTTTTATTTGTTTTTTTATATTAATCTCTTTATTTTCCTGCTACGCAGACTTCCACTTCTAGCAGAGACACAGGCTGCTAATTATGACAAAGTATGTTCTGTCTTAACACATGCAATCATTAAACACAGAAGACTCAGTGAAAAATATTACCCCTGTAAAAATCAAAATATAGTGACTATCATTAGCTGTTTTCCAAAACCAGTAAAAAAGCCTACTTGAAGTTAAGATGAATACAAGCTTAACAACCAGAAACAATACCTGAGAAAACCTTTCTTTCTGTGAACTCTTTCTACAAATTTGACAGAATGAAACAGAATAGAAATATATTATAAAGCTGTATGACTGAAGAAAAGTTGGTAAATGAAGGCGAATATCCATATAAGATAGATGGTAAGAGTCACTGAAGGCCAGAGAGGCATTGGAATTAAAAGAAATATAAATATACAGATTAGGGAAGTATAGTCACAAAATCTCTGTGGACAGATATGAAAGCAAACAGACTGTCTTGCGTTATGGAACCAGAAAATGTGTATTCTATTTCATCTGTTGAAAGCAGCTGGGGAGATGTTTTTCTTTATCTCCTGTAACTCCAGAGGGGAGGGGGCAGATGCCTTCTGACAATAGCCCAGCTGTTAAAACCAGGTGGGGCAGTGTTTCCTATCTCTTTCACTACTGTCCACCTTCCTGGGGGGGATATCTTCTGTTAATGGGCCATTAAGGCTCACCAGTGACATGACACATTACACCATCCCATTGGGAGATGCTCTACACAGTGGGGAGGAGCCAACTGTTCCTACCAAGATAAAAACTGAGATATAGGAACACCAGGCAGCCAGTTTGCCACTGGATTCCTGGAACAAGACTGGACCCATCTCACCACCAATGGACCCCTTCTACAGGATCATCTCTGCTCCAACAGAATCACAGCTCTCTCACCAGGAGGATTTATTTGGACTGCTTCCAACACCCTGGCCAACAGAGCGTCAGGTCATATTTCTGACTCTGTCAGGGTTTCAAGGGTGTTTGCTTGTTTGTTTGTTTTTGTACTATTACATTTGTATTTTTAACATTCCTAGTAAAGAACTGTTATTCCATTTCCCAAAACTTTGCCAGAAAACCTTTAACTGCAAATTTATAATAATTTAGAGGGAAGGGGGGTTTACACTCTCCATTCCAAGGAGGACTCCAGTTTTCCCTGGCAGACATCTGTCTTCTCAAACCAAGACACTGACAGGACAAACTAATGCTTTGTTTATTAAAATAATATAAAAAATATTTTCAGTTAATGTATCTTCATAGTACAATGGTAAAGCATACAGATAAATGTGGAGCAGATCTCATGTTTAGCTCCTATTACCATCCATATATATTGTACATACAAATGCATTGTAAATTTTCCATATTTATTTATTTAAATACTTTATTTTTGTAATAGACCATAGTTAAATAAGAATTAACAACTAAACAAAATAGATGGATTTTTGATGAGGAAGGATCAGAATTTGGGAGTTCAATAAAATATTTTTAGACTAAGTTCTTTAACGGTTCTGGGGTAGGGTACTTCTTTGGTGGAAAAGAGTAGCTTATTATGGAGAAGAGACAGAAGGCAATTGTTGACTGCCCTTTTGCACTTAGGGAATTCTTTGTCAAATTTAGGGATTAAAGATCTACTGTGCTATTCTAGCCTGTAATATTATGAAAAAGGCTACTTACTGAAAATATATTGTAGTTATTTTTTGTCTCTATTACGCTTTCAACAGTGTACGTTTATCTATCCCTTAAACAAAGTTTTCTATTTCACTCATTAAGAAGTGAAAATAAAAGTTAAGTTCTAGTTGGACAGAAGAATATCATGGGAACAAAAATTAGGTAATGCAAGTATTCATATTTCAATATTATTACTCTTTAAATTAAGAAAAAATTAAGAACATCTGTATATCTAGCATTTTGACAGCATTGATGCTTTCTGCTTACACAACTTAGTCACATTTTAGTGCACATTTACAACAGTTTTACAGAACAGGTAAGTTTAATTAAATCAAATTATTCTAAAAAATATAGAAACATTCTCTTAAAAATACAGAAATAACAGCAATAAAAAAATCATTATTTTGTGTGTCATGTGCCTCACATAACATTGGCAATCACCATGAGAATTAAATTTCCCTCATGTCTACAGCTATTGTGAATTATACTAATATGACATTTTAACAGTATACTGAAAAGGTTGTATACATTAGTCCAGATAAAGGTTTATATTAAGGGGAAATCAGACTATAACACAGAATAAGAAAATGGATTTTCAACAATTAGATTTCCAAGGCCACGGGAATACTACACGTTTCTGCTACAGGCAAAACACTGAAAGAAAACATATGTCAGTTTGAATACACTTGAGGTTGAGGAAGACAAAAAATGTAGCCATCAAATTTAATAATGGACGCTGAGAAAAATTACTTCATACTAAAATTTGATCTTAATGTGAATAATTATAAAATTGTAATTTGGGTTTATTATGAAAACCTGGAGATACACTGTGCATGCTACCTTCAGGAGACAAGAAGCATGTCTTGTTCTGCTGAATACCTAATCATGAAAAAAATCCCTACCCTATTTCTACATTAACAGTCTAAGTACACTAAAAAATTCTGTTTGCATGTTTACTTTGCAAGCAAGGCTCAGAATTAAATTTTGACAAAGAAAAATCTCCAGAATCTTTGATGCCAACCAGGTGAATTGCTCTCAAAAAAAAAAAAATCAGTCTCATTGCCCTTGTATGGAAATCAAGTAATGAGGGATAGGGAGAATATGTGTGCAGACATACATATCAAGGTTTCTCAGCATGTCAGAAGAACCACAAGAGTATTTGTGGAGTTATAACTTCACATTTTTCTGCTCAGTGATTTGTTACAGCCCAACAATTCTTTCATGCAGTGGTCTCTACATATATATTGTGGAGTTAAAGATATCAGAGAAGGGAAACACTTGTTGATTCATTGCTTCACTATTTTTTGCCATGGAAAATGATCCTTTATAATACAATTACCTGTGATGACAGTCTTGTAACTAGGGCCATTGCCTAGAGTGCACTGCTTCTTATCAGACCAGTGGAACCCACCATTAGAGAGTGCTCAGGCTGTGAGCCAAAGTTCCATGAGCAATGTTTATAAGAAGTGAAGGATTCTTTTGAACATGCCACAGCTTCATACTCAAGATGCTAAGGAGGAAATGTTCCTACAGTCATGTCTTTCTCAGAAGACTGAGATCTTCTTTGGGATGTCTGATATAATATTGTGCTTTTAGAAGTAATACTGTTAATAAACATTTACAATTCTGCTCCGTGATCAAGGAGCCTAAATAAGGCGTGTTGTATACTTGAGCTACTGAGCATTCAAAGTTCTTTTTGTATGAATTCATGCCTCTGTATCATTATATTTTATTCTGAAACATTTAAGATGTTGTGTCAGGGTGTTCTGCCTTGGATGCTCTGCCCTAGAATGTGGTCAAGCAATTCAGACAATGTCCTGTTTACAAAGTTATTATTGGTGGATTGAGTGGGGCACCATATGCTGGTTTTGGCGTTGAATTATGCTAAATCCAGTCTGACAACTAACCCTGAACTAACATTCTGATAGGGAGGCAAAGATTTGGAAGATAAGCTGCTAAATTGACCTGCTAAGTTCATATAACTGGCAGTCACATCATTTTACACTATAAAAGTGCACTTCCATACCATTAAATTCTTTTGAGATGTTCTTCTTTGAAGTGGATGAAGATTCCTCTTTTGGGTAGAGGATGCACCCTGCCTGACCCCCAACCTGCCTGCCGGGATACTCCTTGGGGTTAAAAGAACAAGATCTGTGCATGAGAAAACATATGGTGAGTTATATCAATCTCTACTTAATAATTCTTTCTTTTTGTTATTAATTCTTTTGATATAGTGCACTGTCCTTTACTATACACTACTAGTTATTTTAGCTTTTATATTGTGTCATAAATAATTATGATTAAGATATTTTATCTAACCATTTTTCATAATAAATGATTTTATAAAAATACATCTGATTTGCCATCTTTAATCTTGTCAGACAATGTTACTTAAATCATTGACAAAATCTGGGGCAGCACTCGGGGTCCTCTCTCAGAAGGAGTTTGGAAAGCAAAGTGGTCCTCTCTGCACCTTGTGGCTCAGCATCTAGGCTTCTCTAACAAACTTTGTCTGAAGTTCCCACTCCATCCGAGACAGACCCCTTGGTACATTTAGTAATACTAAAAAAAAAGAACATCTTTTCAGATTCAGTGTGGGTATTTATTTCTCATTCATTCCATTCATGCTGATCTTTTTATTTTTTCAACTATAAGTTACAATTTTTACTTTTCTAGGAACACTCTTTGTTCTGAAGAAGTGACTTCTACAATTCAATACTCTTACAATAATGGCTTTGACTTCTATTGCATTATCCCTCTCTTTTTTGAGGTAAATGTGAAAGTAGAGAGAAAGGAAATTACAAAACACAAAAGAATAATTGAAGTCTTTCCTGCAGTTACAAGAAGTTGTAAGATTGTGAAGAATATAACAGTTTGTTGACCAGCATAGAAGAACTGCACATTTTTTTTTCAAGTTTAGTAAAGAAAATATCTGATGATGTGCATTAATTCTATGTGTTACCATTTATGAATCTGCAGTCTATGCAGAAATTACCATAGAGTATCACATATAAAATTATTTAAATTTTATATGGGTGAGCATAGCTGGATGTCATAGAGGAAGATGATTCATTCTAGCTGCCTTCCCAGAAGGGTTCTGAACTCCTAGTGATCTTCTGAGATATCTGCCAGTCCTATAAACTTTGTCTTTGGTTTAATCAAAGGAATCCAGTTCCTACTACAGTAAACTAATAGAAGTTCATATCATCACTTAAAAAAAGTATTTTGTAGAAAAGGCATGAACACCCTACATTTTAAAATTTATTTCTTGAAAATAAATGTCAATTATTTTACATCTCCAAGGATTCACTTTGGATTAAAATATTTACAAAACATTTCTCATGTTTTCCCAGCCAAAGAATTTTCATTTAAGATACTTTTCTGAGATCATCTCCAGTCAGTTTTTTCCTAGAAAATTTTCATTGGTTTTAAATCTGCAAAATCTACAATGCAACTATCAATGTTACTTAATAATAACTGAGTTGTATTCCAAAATCATTTTTTCAAAGAACCTATGAACATCTGGCTATAGCAAAAACAAACAAACAAACAAACCAGACAAAAAAACTAGAGATAAAAAGAAAAAATCCTAGTAAAGGAATGTTTGGATAATTTGACAAAAATGAAAAGCAGGCGAAAGCTTGAATGCTAATGCACGTCACTTGTATTGAAAGCTGTATGGAGACAAATGTTTATGGCAGCTGGTGAGCTTTTAATTGGATCTTGATCAGGAAATACAAACACTGAGCATCTATGGTCCAGTCAACAAGCCAGGTGCCATGAGTGACCTCAGTCCTGGTTATGCCCTCCCTTGCAGGTGCCATCCTGTAGATACTCAGAGTTTTGGAGAAGCCAAGGTGTAAAAAGTTCAGCAATAAGGGAGGGGATGGATGGGGGAAAAGGGAGAAGAGTGAAGCAAAAGGATGTAAAACAGCAACTAACCAGGAGAATGAGATGTTTAATGATAAATTAAGACTATTCAAGAAATAGCGATTACTTTGTGGTACGAGGATGGTGGTGATTACATTGAAGAACACTATCCAGAAAAATCTGTAAAGTCATAAAATACTGACCCAGAACAAAGAAGGAAAGATCAAAAACAGATACAAATGGAAATTTGTCTGCTGTTGTTAACAAAATGTGGAAAATGACAGATTTCCCTGAAATGCAAGTATGCACAGGACTTCAGGTGTGATACTTTTAAATGTGAAGTTGTTCAAAATAAGACCCTTCTTCTGCTAAATTTTGTTTTGCTATCATTTCCTAAGGGAAATGGTAGAGCAAAATTCAGCCATCAGTTGGGACACATAGCTTTTATTTCATAGTTAAATTATACAGACTATGCAAATAATCATTAATTGCTCTCTGGAGAGCAGTGTGCCCCCTTTTTGATCTATTGATTTATCCTGTTCATTCTTCTGAGAGTACAGAGGCATTGGAGGGACTGCACAGCACACAGTTTGAACAAAGGTTTTCAAATAGAAGATGAGTAGGAATGTAGTGTGTCAGAAATTTAAGTTCTTCTGGTTTTTATACATTAACATACAATACCACTTGAGTAAAGGTTATGCAGTGTTTTTACCCACACAACATAACTGCTTTTGATTAAGGTTTTTTTTTTTTACATTGGCAAAATGTTTATCAGCTGTTGTTTCTCAATATGTACAGTCAGCTAAACATAGGGCATATATTCTCAATCTTAAATCTATTACTAAAATTTTCAAAACTAGATTACAATTCAGTTATTCTCCAAACCATTTCAATGATTGAAAGCCACAGGCAAGAAACAGTAATTTACAAAAAATGCTATAAACTCTATTTGGTAACCTCAGAGTACAAAATCAGTTTAGTGTTTCAAAGTCTCCTCCAACACTAAGAACATCATTGTGATCCCAGGCTCATTTAGGACATAAATGAGGCCGGAAACTTTAGATCTGTGAATCTACAAAAAGTTCCCAGCCTTTTTTTCTGTTTTCAAATAAACACATAACACTGAATCCTTATTTAGAGTGTTATTATCTATCCTTTCTATGTATGTACATTTTTAAAATACATCCATTAACTTTTCTTCTACATCAAAAATCTCTTGTGCAATACTCCACTGTCCAAGACACAGATAGTACTTCCATGGTGATATGTAAAACAACTGCAAATAGATTATCTTGCCCCTGTAGATACAAAAATATCAGCCAAATTAACATTTTATACTCTAACAGCTTTTTGTCTTTCTCTCGGATTGGAAGAATTTAACTTACAAAACCGTCAGTTTTTAAAATGTATGCACCTTCACAGCTGCTAATGTAAATCAGTTATGAAAATACCAGTACCCTAAAGAAAAAGACAGTGACTTAGCACATGATCATGTAATTCAATTAAGCCACTCAGACTCAATATCATTCTAAAAATACATCTATAGTAGGATATGCTCTGGGATTGAAAAAATTGGAAATTGGAACAAAAATTCTTCTCTCTTAAAGAACATAGGAAACATGCCAGTGTAAAAGAAGAAAATTTAAATCTGAAGCAGTATTAACCTTATTAAACTTGTAAATGGAATATTTGTCAGTTAATGTAACAACTCCTCAACTGGTGTAAATTAGTCCAAGCTCATTAAGGACAACGAAAATACACTAATTTACATGTGCCTAGAATCTCTCCTTAAGGCTTTTTTTCTCTTGCATTAATCTATTCATGGAGTTGTAAATAACACTATATTACTACTAACAAGGAAAAATTTCACCAACAATTTCAGTCATCTGCAACTTTGGAAGATCATTTCTGAAACCTATTCTTTGAATAGACAAAGACATAACTCCTATTAACACTTTTCTATATGGGCCACTCCTTAGGAAATTCCAGCAAAAAAACAACAACGTTCTGACTTTCCTCATCCTTCAAATGCTCTCACAAATGAGAAAAAATGTCCATTAGGAAGATATCCTTCAAACATATATTTCTTTTGCCTGTTTTCATTTTAACTGCGATTACACACTTCAGTGACTGCAAGATCCAAATTATGGCCAAATTAACTGAACACGAGGGAATTATTACGACATTTTCATTCCTGTCCCCTTCCCTTCTAAAATGAGAACAGGGGAGATGGCAGTGGAGTTGTTTTGTGTTGAGTATGTGTATTTTTCTATTAATCCTGTTGAGTCTGAAGGTACAACTAAGAGACTGATCACTGGAGGTTACCCACACACAAGAAAAGAGGCAAATGAGAGCAGCTAACACAGAACTTTTGCAGGAGATGAGCTGGCAAGAAGTGGAGGAGGTGCTGGAGATCCATTCACCTTGCAAGTCTACTGGAACCTCTTCTCTTCCTCAGTTATGTCTTGAAAATTTATGTGTTGTTTTTTTATCAACTTTCCTGTAAAGCAAGAAAGCTAGAAAGTAAGAAAGAAAGACTTAAAGTAGTGTTTTGTATTAACGTGTTAACTTAATGTAGGACCAAGTTGTGCAGCTTGAAAAAACATGCTGCATTATGCATGCTGCTAAAAATAAATAAATAAGAATTATATAGAGGGTATTGGTAATATCATTTAGAGTTCCAAACATTTTTCCAAAAGCAGATGTAGAAAAGCATTTATCTAAGGAATTAATTTTATGTCTAAGAGCTTCAAAAAAAGAGTCCTTTAACAAATAAACATACATGAAATGAGTTAATTCCCTAAATCTGACCTTCTTCTGGTTTGGAAACTGATAACTGAAACAGACAAGAAGCTTTCAGAAAGGTAGGTCACACAGAAAATTGCAGTATACAGTATCCATGGCTCCCACTTTCATTTTCTTTTTGGAAGTCCTTTAGACAAATCAGGAAACATGACAGCACACAAACTCAAATAAAGATTTTCACAGTCTTCTCTGTATGTTATTTGACAAGTTCCATATATGAGTTCTCTCTATCCGAAAGCTAGCTGTAGAGCAAATAAATTTACAAGTAAAAGGTTGGGCAGTTCTTTTCAATGGAGTCAGGAAAGGGAGGAACTTATAGCTTCTTGGTTTTTCCGATCAAAGAAGAAATGCTGAGGGGTTTTTTTGTTTAATTTGGGGTTTTTTAAATTTGCCTTTTTGTTGTTGTTTGTCTTTAAAACAAGTGTAATAACAATGTCAAATTAAAGACAATTTTTGACATTTTGACACAAAAGTCCTCCACCCACATCACCCTAATACACACTTTCCCATTGCATATTTTCCACTATTCTTCCTCCATGATATAGCAAAACTTCACAGAAAATAAAAGACAAAAATAAAAGAGTACAATTTTTCTGGGGCCTATAAACCTCACACCCACAATATCTATTTCCTGCAGAAGTAGAAATAAACATAATTTACATTTTCCCAGATCCTTTAAGAGTATTTTTCCTTTTTCTTAATTTTATTTACCTCTGTCACAGAACAGGAAATTAGCATTGCCTCATCATTGCCTCAGCCAGAAAAACTACTGAAAAATCTTATAATTAGTTGGCAAACCATATAGAGAGAATATATGATAAGTAAGAGGATAGTGATTATTTCTAATCATGTAATTTATAAAACTTAAGAATATTGGTATTATTTTAAATACAACTTTATAACTTGATAACTTGATATATAACTAAAGGAAGTTACCACTGTGGTACATCTCCACTGTTGATTTTAATGACACATCTCAGTGAAAATTATATGTTCAGAAATTTGATTTCTTTGGACACTGTCAGTATCCCTGGAAGAAGAAGTGACAATGATAATTTGTCCTGTGTATACTGGTAGCAGAAAATTAGGCAGCACTGCATGTTTTAAAGTAATGAGATAAAATATTCTGTTTGGAGTATTTGACAATAAAGTGGAATATAACATTTTATAGTATATGTTTAATAAGCCACATTTGGATTACTGATGATAGTTAGTAGAAAAAACATCAAGTATCAGTGTTGTGGTTTAAACTCAGCTGGAAATTAAATCCCACTCAGCCTCTTCCCTCCTCCTACACCCTCTGGAGATAGTGAGAAAAAAGAAGAGTTTCTGAGTTAAGAAAAAATTGCTTGATAACAGCAATGAGACAAAAAACAAACAGTAATTGAAACACTTGATAAAAGTATGCAAAAAAGAGGGTGATACAAACACAAAAAGGTGTCACCACCCCAACCAAGCTCCATGTGACCACCAAGACAAAAAAAAAAAAAAGTGTTTGCCTTTTCTCCCCACCAAAGCCACATCCCCCAGCAATGATATGCCTTGTATAGAGTAGCAATCTAGACAGATTGCTCTACTATGCCCAGACTGCCCCAGACTCCAAACCCCTTGGCCACTGCAGGAAAATTCAGGCAGAAAGGATCCCACAAAATGAAACTTTATTAAAAGGAGAAATAAAGTATATATATTTTAGCAGAAAATATAAAGTCTGCCTGGGACATTAAGCACTTGTCATGGGTTAGCACTGGCCAGATGTTAGTGCACCCATGAATATATGTTTTTTTCTCTAACAACTCCCGTGGGATGTGATCAGGAACAGAGCAGAGCAGGCTTAAATCTTGAAAACAAAAAAAAAACCACCAAAACTTTATTAATTACATAAGAACAGGGACAGAAATACTCTTAAACACACACAGAGACAGAAATAAAAACTTCTTAGAACATTTCTTCTCCCAGTTTCTACCTCCCCACCCATCACTCTTCACAGACCAACCCCTGGGTTTTAGATCAAACAATCACCACTCAAAAACAAACTAATCTTCAATTCAGCAAGGGAGAGAGGAGTCTCTCTCGCACCACAGACTGTTCCTCAGAAAACACGGGTCCACCCCTTATGTGTTTCCATGTCACCCATAGCACCGCCCGGAGAAGTCTGCCAGGGTGACTCTCTCTTTTTCCTATGTCCAGCGCTCTCACCGCTGTCTCATAGGCCACAACTACATACAGGGCTTTTTAAGGATGCTGCATGCCGAGCTCTCCCCTTTTTACCCAGGGGCCGGGGTTCCAGGAGCAGGTCTGCCCTGAGGGCAGAGGGCACCACCTCACCCTCCCCCTCTCTTCTCTGCTCGTTCCAACTCTTCAAGTGCCAGTCACTGTAGCAAAAGCAAGGGGCAGCTGCATCCACCCAAAAATGCAGTTTATGTTCAAAAGAGACTCAAGTTCAGTCCATGGCTGACATTATGCAAGAGAAGTCTGGCTCAAAAAGCTACTCCTCTCATTCTTCCATCGAGTTCCTTCCAATCATGCTTTATCATCTCGGTCCCAGGCCGCTGCCCTCTCTCCGAAAACCACCAGTCATGAGAATCAATGTCTAAGAAAAGTTTCTTTCTGCCAAGCAAGGGTTAACAGTTTCTTCTCAGCAGGGTGCTGCAGGCGGAGGCACTCCCAGGATCCGCAAACCCCCACGTGGCTGGGCACCTTCTCCCGGAGTTTGGGGGGAAGGAGGGGGGTGAGCACACACAGAAGGCACTTCCACAGTTTTCCACCCCTCCATCCTGGACGGGGCAGCTCAGTTCCAGTCCTGTCCCCTCTCTTCTTCCCCCCCCCGGGGGGCTCCGGCTTACCTGAGCCGACCACGTGTTTCCCCTCCCCCACCCAGCCTCGTGGCTGGGCAGGGGAAGGAGGCCTGACACCTCTCTCTGCTGAAACCCGGATCCGAAAAAGAGGCCGAGCCCCTCAGACTCCTGCTTTTAACTCTTTGTGTCCTCAGAGGCGTGTCCAAACCTCCGAGTGACCAACCCAGGTGCCAGCAGAAAAGCTGATCACTGACTGGACTGCCCACATCCCCCTGGAAGAATTCACCTCCCCCCCCAACCACGACAGCACTGAAGCTCTAAGGTACATTTTGGTTCAAAATAATTTCTTCAGAGTTCATATGTGACCACTTATTATTTTTGCCATTATTAACAAGTTCTACAAATTCATTAATCTCATTTTCATTTGATCATCTATTTTGTAATGACTGATATTCAGAACTTATGATGTTTGTTAAGACAGTAAACATTAATTTACAGAAAACCAATTCTTAGAATTATAAATTTATTGCCTGCTTACTATCTGACAGCTGGAAATAAAATCTAGGAGTTTACCTGAGACTTCAGAAATGTTGGCAACACAAACAGCTTTTCCAGTAAGCACATAACTGTCAAGATGGAATTTCAGTTTTCAGACATTCATTTTAATTAATATACCAACATTTTAAGAACACAAAA
Organism: Prinia subflava; assembly: GCF_021018805.1. Classification (NCBI taxonomy): domain Eukaryota; kingdom Metazoa; phylum Chordata; class Aves; order Passeriformes; family Cisticolidae; genus Prinia; species Prinia subflava. Next base: position 56,255,385 of record NC_086250.1, on the reverse strand, counting down.
AAATAATTATGAAGTATAAGCCATGAAAATCCTGCTACATTTCATCATGCATTATAAAGATTTTAATGTCTCACTAAAAAGTATTTTGCTTTATAACATAAGTTTCCTTCCTTTCAAATATTTATGAAAATACAGGTTAAAATCCATGGTATACTGTAGAGATTTATTTTTTCACCTCAGGCATCACACTTTCATTAAAAAAGATTATCTGTATATCCAGGTGTATGTCTTTGTTTTTTGATCTTTGATATCACAGCAAAGATGGTGTGTTTCAAAAAATTGAGTACTGCACTACAGAAATTGTAAGATGATCTTAATTAATTTCCTTCCTTACAATTTAAGAAAATAGATTCTACTTTACTATAAAGTATTTACATTTTTTAGAAGGCATAGATTTCAATATATTCCAAATTTTTTGTAGGATATCCAGGGAACTCATTAAAGGCCATGACCTTGACTAAACTTTGTTTAGCCTGGAGGTTAGTTGAAATAGTGTTGTGTTTTTCAGAGGTGGTAGTATGACTGCAGAATACGAAACACTTTTTGAAAAAATATTCTTACCAAAGTAGTTCAAAATGGAAATTGCCTCTGGTTTTACTCCAGATACTTTTATTTCACTAGCAAAGGAGATACAATGAGACTACAGAGAGCATGGACACCATCGCTCGTATTTCGCTGAAGCCCACTGTGCTATACATGCCACAGCTGCCATTTGCACGCTCATGAAGTCAGCAAAGCATAAAGGAAAGATATGATGAAAAGGGAAGCTTTAAGAAGAAATCAGATTTGGAGGTGCTTAGAAAAGTTGAACTGAGAAGGCAGAGGTTGCATGCTCCAAAAAATTGATCTAGGAAACCCCACGGGGAACCTGCACTCTACAGAATCACCCCATGCAGTTTTTTGTAGAACATGATAACAACTAGGCTGAATGTCTTCTGTCTTTGCTTTTTCTCTCTGTTTTCACTGTTTAACAGATAAAAGATCTATTTAAAATAATGTATTTTCAAGCTAGTGGTTTTGTCATGCTTTTTTTTTTTTTTTTGAGAAATGTAGCAGAGATGAAGAATTATTATTTGTATGCTAATAGTTAAGAACTAGTTAATTTTTCAATCCTTTATTAAAATCTTTGCTTCTATGCAATCACTCAGCTATGATGCTGACTTAGTCACTGTGTTTCTTGCTGTGAAAGTGACTGAAGCATTTTTAAAGGACAATAGCAAAGAGGTGGTGTAAGATTCAGATCTGGATAACAGAGAGATTTTTCCTTCCCATTCGTGTGTTGTTTCTTTTCCTCTCTTTCTGGCTGTTTCTTTTAAGAAGGTCAGTATAAAGATCTCTAAAAATAGAATGGAAGATGAACAGTAAACAGCTCACCAGCATATACTGAGTATATGTTGAAGTTTTTCCTCCTTCCTGTATGGAAACTTCCTCTAGATCTGAAGGTGGAAAAAGAATGCCAAATCCTTTCCTTTCTGAAACATACGGATTTGAAATATTCATAAACACATCTTTGTCTATTGCACAAACAGTAGCCTGGTGCACTAGAGGAGATATACTCGAGAGAAAGGAAGTGCCACACACCTGATTGTTTACTGAATTTCACTTTCTGGTGTGAATCTCTCAGTGAACTATTAAAACACTTCTGTAAAATAAGAAAGATTCTCTTTTGCTACCTGGAGTCCAAAGTAAAAATCATCAACCTTTTAGCATAGATTATTGTTAAAATAACTACTAATAAAAATAGTCAAAAATTAGATATCTCAGAAAAATTTGTGGCTTTTTTGTCAGTAATTCAGGTGACCTCTCTACAGTAAATCCAAAAATACAAAGACAAAACCACAGTAGCTGGAAGGATTCCCTTCAGTGACTGAAGGACAATGTCATGGTGAGATACACAGAGAATCAGTTTTATTCTACTTACCAGTGTTCAAGACTCTTCTGGATTTTACTTTTTAATACAAAATTCCCCTCTTCTTTTTTAAGAAATATATTTTTAGTTTTGCAGACTCGGGAAAGTTTAAAATATTCTACCATTTGTTTTCTGAATGTAAAATTTCAGGTGCCTTTCTTCAGCAACAGGCAATTTTACAGATTTAACAAAATATTATTACTATTTACATCCTTGATGAATACTAGTATTCTTAAACTGTGAGGGCAATAACAGAAACATTATATTGAAAAATGGTTGGTGCCAACCATTTTTAAACTTTTGAGAAAATTTACATATTTATAGGCAGTTTCATATTTCATGCTTTTATTTACTGACTCCAGATATATGGACGGTTATTACCCGCCACACTGAATAACACTGAAAACATCTGATTGATAACACAAAGAAATGACTCTCAGATAAAAAATATCATACATTTTGTTTTGCATATCCTCAAGGATACTCGTGAACGAAGACAAGAAATCTTAACATTTTTTATGTGAAGAAGGGACAGAGAGCAAGAAAAATCTGTTTTATTTTATAAGGCTACAATATTATCAATGTAAAAATTGTTGCAAAAGAGACTATATTTGTTTTCCCTCCCATTCTCTTTTCTAAATATTACTTTGATCAGTTCTGTTTAGAAACTCCTGATGAATCTATCTGGCAGAAGTATTCCACATCTTATCATATGTTTATACATCTTAATTTTTTAAGTTTTCATAAGAAGAAAATAGTATGGACATTCATAATCTATCCAAGGAGGGAATGTGATGGAGACCACATACTGCTATGTTGAAGACAGATCTTTAAAGTAAGAGTGAAAGCAGCTCCATTGTCATTCCTCAAGTAACCAGCCTCTGCCTGAGTGTTAGCATTATTGAATATATTCAGAGCTTATGGTAATGGAGTAAAATAATTGAAATTTAATTAACCCTGCTTTTCCTAGGCCTGGTTCTGCTTCCTCAAGTCAAGTTGCTCCTCACTTTCCTTAGCTCTTCAGAAAGGCTATGTGGTCCAAACATAACTGACTGCTGCTGAAGCCAGCTCCTTGCACTGTTGGCAATTCAAATAAATCACAGTGCAAGCTTAACTGTGCTTTTAATTAAGAGTCTTCATAAAATAATTTAAACCTGTAAAACATGCAATGGAATTAATACTATGATTACCTTTTAATCTTTTATGTATTTTTAATAATAAATGTCTCATAGATGACTACTGCTGTTAATACTTACTTTTTCATTTTCAGAACAGTTTAAGATAAAACTGTTCTTTGTGCAGCCTGTATTGATTCTGCCTCCCCTTCTATTCCAAAAGATTTTAACAGGCTAGGAGAATGTGGCAACTCTCTACTGCAGCTGTTAATATCAGAATTTACATATCCTTTTTTGCTGAACTGTGAAATCAGTATTCCAATTTCAAGCGAGCTCTGGTTTTCAGACATGAAAAATAATTATGAGGCCTGGATACTATCAGACATCAGATCACCTTTCTTGGATCTCGTTATATTGCTTCAAACATACTTCTATCCTGAAACTAATTTCTTGGAGAGCAACAATTTTCTTACATGATTCTAAAAATGTAGTCTTATACTGCTTGGCATCAAGGAATGTAGGAACATTAATATGTTATGAGATGAAGAAGTACAGAATACACTGCACAGCTGATGGCAGAAAGCCTTGAAAACATGATACAGCAGAGCTATCACACAACAAATGGGAAGGGTCACTGACAGTCATATGTGGCTGTTAAAAAATTGTGTGAGACTGTGCTTGTGTAGAGGGTAAACTCTAAAATCTTCCTAGATCCTCGGATCTGTAATCAGGAAGCATTTTTCTCACATAATGGACTAGCAAAAATCTTGGGGTTGTTGTCATGTTTGTTCAGTTGCTTTCTCCCTTTACAGCAACTGTCGTTCACAAAAGGACTTTAGAAACTCTGTCAGTCTTTATCTCCAAACATCCTGGCAGACATCAAGTGACATAAAAGACCTTACTTTTGTTATACGATGTGCAGATTTTCTGTGGCTTGTGTTAGACTTGGGTGTGTAATTGCCTTTGTGTTCTTTCCAGATTATATAATTATCCTACTCATAAAATTGGCAGGCTGACACTATGAGCCACTCCAGTCAGAGGTTCCTACTACAAATGTATTTTTTACAGTTTTTAGAGTATTATCTCAACAATTTTAGCTCAGATTTTAACTAAATTGAAAGTTTTAAACATTTCTGTAACAGAATTTTATCACCAGTCAAAATTTATAGATGATTGAATGATTTCAGAACATTCCTTTAACTTTGAGTAAGCTCTGCTTTTATTCTTAAAGGTTTCCTGACTAGATGCCTGTTTGGAAGAAAAAGCATCTGGATTATCACAGAATTATGGAATAACCCAAGTTGAAAGGGTTGAATTGAGTCCCCTAATTGAGCTTCCTGCACAAATCTGAGGGTGAACAGAGAGTGCATAAACTCTGTTCCAGACCTGGTGTGTCCTACTGACTGTGGTGTGCTACCTTGTGTGGCTGCTGTATGACAACCTACCCATTCTCTCACTCCTTCTCCTCAATAAGATAGAGGCAGAAAATAAGATGGAAAAAGCTCATGGGTAAAGGAAAGGATAAAGAATTTAATTACCAAATACCATCACAGGTAATGCAAACTGAGTTTGGGAAAATTAGTTTATTGCCAGCTAAAACAGATTTGGCTAGTGAGAAACAAACAACTTAGAAGAGTCTTTTCTCCTACTCACCCTCTTTTTTCTAGGCTCAATTTTATTCCCTCATTCCCCCTATTGAGCAGGGAGGTTGGAGAAGACACCGCCACTGTGGTCACTTCCCACCTCACCCACTCTGTGTCTACATCTCTGGGATACGTGCCAGCTTCACTTCTAGTTGAACCTGTCCACAGGAAAATGACAGACACATCCCTGAGCCTGAGAAAAGACCCGTGTTCCCCAGCCTGGGCTCCAGCACCTGGGCAGGAGGGAGGCCCAGAACTGCAGTAGTACGAGGCTGCTTTTAACATCCCTATTTCACATCACAAGTTAAATCACTAACTAAATCTGGGTCTATAAAGGAAATCCTATGACTATTTTTTGTTTCTGAAATTAATAAGCATAACATAGTTCTAACAGCACAAATGGAGAAGAATAGCAACAAAACATCACACCTGTAGGTTAACACCTATACAGATTTAAAATCTCTTATCCTCTTTTCAGCCCAATCCACTTGTCTGTCCTTAGCAGCAATTGCATCCTCGCTTATTAAGGAGTTTAGAATAATTAGGTTCAGCTGAATGTAATTAGTTTCCAGCTGGCAGTGATCTAGTTTCCATTGAATAGCGATGAGTTCAGTGAAAATAAATAAATAACTAAAGCAACGAAACCACCTTTTATTGTCAGTTTTTTCTTCCCATTTCCTCTTGAGTTGCCACTTGGTAGTGTAAGAGGACTTTTAGTAGTGCTTAGGACTTCATTAAACACACTGAGTTTTAATTGTAACATGCTGTTAGTTTTTGACACAAAAGCTTGGTAAATTTCTGCATATTTGCTGTTTTAGGCTCCTTTCTTGCTTCTGTTCTTAGTTCTCTCAATGATGAAAAATTCAGAAATAGCCCTAAGATTCTTTTGTTGCTGATTTCTCTACAAGTAAAGGTTTTCAGGTGAAATGCAGTTAGTTTTTATCGGATGAGAGTAAAGAAAGATCTGTCAGAAAAAATCTAAAATTAAAGAAAATATTACAGAGGGCTGTCTGTGGAATTCGGGCCCACCTTTCATGGGTTCATAAAGTTCTTGTGAGCGTGATTAATTTCATTAAAATTTCGATGGAATAGTAACTACTTCTTTCACTAAAAGAACACTGCATTAATTCTTGATTGACCTGCAGGCACATTGCTGTCTTTTTTATCTTTTTTTTTCTCTGTCATATTTATTTCATTCTGCCCACCAAGTTATTAGTACATCTGTTTTTGACTTTCAGAAGCTCTGCTTTCTTTTGCATTTTCTGCTTTCTATTTCTTATTATATATTTCAAGTTTAATTCTTATCTCCTGAGAGGAAATTCCCAAGTATTAAGCTGTTTTAATTCTGTAAATTTCCCTCTACAAATCCTTTTTTATCACCCTTTCAAATGTCTTGAACATACTTTTAGAAAATGAAAACAAAATAAGTTCTATGGATTTTTAAAATTCTCTGTAGTGTTTTTTATTTTTTCAACTCTCTTGGCCTTTCTGTTCTGTTCGGTTTTGTTCTCGTATCTCAGTAGATGTTTGGAAATGTTTGTGGTAGAGATTAGCATACTATTAGGTAGATAAGCTCTAAAACGTGTCCTAAAAAAATGTTTCATTTTCACCATTCATTGGTCTGAATTGTCTTTCCATTGTAGAGCACTGTAGGAAGAGCTGAGAACTAGTTCTAATGACAGCAGTTTAAATAGATAGATTTTTTTCCTGGATAATCAACAGAAAGAAGACAAAACATACAAACAACTAAAAGATAGAGCTTAGATTTTAAAATTAACAAATCTTTACTCTTAAACCATTTTTGGATTGTAAATACATCTATACTTTCCAGAAATACAAAATTAGGAAAAAAATCTTATGAAGGAAAATCTGGAAACAATTTTTGGGAAGAATTTTGTCTAAGACTTACATTGTATTCCTGGTATTGTGATGTATTAACATCAGGAAGCATACAGTAGTGTTCCTCTGTCCTGTACTCTCCTCTTTCATTCTTCTTTTCTAACCTTTTAAAATAGCGTATTTATATATCCTAGATATATTTTATGGGATTTAGTATTTTGCATCTGAATGAATGGATCAGTTCCAGAGTTCTATGCACTTGTCTGAAAGCAAAAACAATACATCAAATACATGAGTGTTTTACCATTTTCCAGCAGAACAGTGTTCCCCTCACCTTTGTTTTTTCCAGAAATTAATTCTGCAGTGTATATCCATCGCCTATAAGAGTTTCATTTTCAAAATTTGCACCAGATTTTTAAAATTTTTGTGTCTTTAATGTGTAACTACTGTGAGACATGTTTAATATCTTTAAAAGGAAAGAAATTGCTTCCTATGGTATTTGGAACAAAGCTTAGTATAAACTAGAATCCTTAACCTCCAACTGGATGTTTTTATCCAGTTATAAGCCTGCAGAGGGAATAGATAGGATATCTGACACCAGAAACCATCTGTGTTGTTTTAAATATTCTTTTTGCTAGGGAAATAGATTAATTTCTACATAGAGATTTTCTAGATTTCATACAGATCTATTGTAACATTGTCTGAGTTGTGAATCAGTCATTTAACTTTTACACATATATGAATCAAGAAGGACCTTCTCTGATATTTTCTACCTTCCACTTTAGAATAAAAAATCCATAATACTAAATCTATTATAAGTTATTAGATAAAGGGTTCTGAGAAGTTTGAAGTGCTTCTGTACACTTTGGGATCTGCTTGCTTGCCATAGAAATTGTTGAGAGAATATTTGCTTTCTAATTCTTCATGTCCACATTCATCTTTATGAAAGGACCAAAAGTCAAGACATTTATGGTTTTCAGCCATTTAATTGCAAACAGTCTCAGATGCTTCTTAAATATTGCAAACAAAACAAGAGCTTAGTAACATATTGTAGAAAACATTCAAGTATATGTAAATTTCAACAGTCAAATTGTCTCACTCCTTTCATGCTGCAACAGAAAAAATATTGTCATTCTGTGATAAGTCCATGTATTGAAAAAGTATAAAGAAAAAGAATGCAAACACACAGATATAACCAAAGCCCAATATGTTTAGAAATAATTTTTCCATCCTGTCTTTCTCTTAGTATGAAAAAACACCAAGCTACCTAATAGTCTAGTCAATAAGCAAGGTGTCATTTTCAAATTGGATCTTTCTTTGCAGCAATTTTGTCTAAATTTTACCTCTTTTTGTCTGTGACCTTACTAACACAGTTTTGGCAGGTAATCTTGCACAGAGAGGTATTTAGGCTCTCAAACACTTTATATTTCGAATCAAGAAACTTTTTCCCTAACACTGAAAAATAGATCGTGTTTCTAAGGCATCTATCCAGCATACTACACCAAATATCACTCTCCTGATATATTAGTTAGATATCCTGTTAAGCATCTCCAGCAAGACATTTTCTTTCTTACCCATCAGTACTGCCACTGTTAGCCTGGTACTCTCTTGATTCCCTGAATCTACCTGCTGATTTGTTTTGTGAATTCTCTTGGGAAAGAATAATTTTGTTATGTCTTTGTAAAGTATGCATTCAATGGATCCCAAGCCCATGCTTACAGATCTTCAGTATTGCAGCAAGAAAAATAATTAAAAGTATTCCTCAATAGCCACATCATAGTTACCTGGCTATAAACCAAGTGTGGACTACACAGATTACAAAACTAGAGCAAATAAGAAAGTTCTTTGCTACCAGACACTATTAAAAACAAAGCAACTGATGTATCCAGCTGGCACAAATTTTTAATTATACTTCAGCAATATCTAGTTGCAAATGAACTTCTGTATTTTTTATGGTCAAAATCTTGTTTATGGGCAAAAAGAAAGCATACCATATGGACAGAGAGAAGTATTTATATAGGCATTTAAATCAAAGATTATGTATAAAAAGCTCTTTAGATAGATGTGTAAAACCAAGCAATTAATGTTAATATAACTGAAATCTCAACAATATAATTATTATTAGTCCTGATCTAAATATTTCAGAAAAAAAAAAAAGACTGGGTATTAATTTTGTTATATGCTCACATCTTCATTTTTATTCTTTTGTGAAAATGTAGAGTTTATGCAAACTTATTACATAAACAACATATGAGCCATTTTTTGTTGTTAAATTCAATTTTTTTAACTGATTCCCTCTTTTTTAAATTAATTGTTCCCTCCATTAACAACTCTACAACTCCATTGTAGAGCTAACAAAATTGTCTCTTTCTTTTAAAGATTTTACTACAGTCTTAAGCCTATTTTTGCTTTCTCTAAAGTAGTCTAATGTGTACAGTTTTCATACATTCCTTTAAGGCAAGTGAAAAGTGCAAAACCTGCTCTTAACTTTAAGGAAATTTTTAAAGATTAAACCTCAGAACCTTAGTTCTTCTCTGAAATGTTTGATGCAGTAGTAATGAGGGAATTATATTATTTTTAGGACTATATGATTGGCACATTCTGCCATCTGATATAAAAATGGATTGCTGCTAATTTGCTTCATCATAGGCTGCTGCCAAATATTTATGTGCCAGCATGGTAACAGTACTTTCAGCAGTCACATCTGAATACAGGACTTTAGCTGAAGGAGAGGCCTGAGACATTAAATTAAGGCAAAGAGAAAGAGGCTTTTTTGACCTCCTGATCTCAATGCACTCTTTTCATGGGAAAAATTTAAAAAACTAAGAAACATTGTGAAAGACAGAAATTCAGAATTTTTTATTTTTATAGTATGAAATCTACATTGAAGTCTAGCACCATTTTAAAGGAGGAGTTGGATATGTTCTCCCACACTGACTGATGTACATTTTCAGTCCTTAATCGCTGCCTTGTAGAATCTAAATCTTTTGTATTCTTATTTCTACAAAGCAGGGTGGGTTTTTTCCTCCAGAAACAGGTAACAATTGAGTATAACCCATTGATCTACTGCAAAACTTCCTTGACATGGTGGTGGTGATATTCTACCTAGTCTGAATAAAAATGTGCTAAAGGTGGGATTATTCAAGCTTCTATTCTTCCTCTAAACCTTAAACAATTTACACTGCATTGTTCTCTCTATTCTTGTAAAGGGTGCATTCTTATTTACTTTCTCATTAGTAAAAATGATAATAAATTTTTCTTTGTAGTTGTTTTAGGGGTTTTTTTTCAGCTTTCACTGAGATTGACAGTATGGACTTGGCTAAAATGCTCTATTTGTGCTTTGTTGGGCTAGTCTCCGGAGAATCTTGTACAGTCAGTTCTAAGCAGTCTTCTGGCAAAGAATAGAATGCATAATTGTGCTCAGCGGATAAGAATTCAAGTGCATTGTTTTCTTTCTTCTTAAATCACTAATATTCCCTAGGAACTAGCTTCTTGTGAATGAGATCCTGTTTCTATTTTTCTTATCATTTGTATTCATTCATTACAACCATTGTAATTATGCAGAAGAATGTGTTTTATTTTGCATTTTTTAGAATATTTTATCTATTATGCAGGGACTGTAATAACACAAAGCTGATTGGGCTTTAAGGTGTGAAGATGTCTAATGACTATTGTCTGCAGTACATGTATGGAGACAGTGTCATCTCTCTAGGAAGAAAAAAAAAGATTGTAGGAGAAGCAAGAAAGGAAGTAATTTTTGACAGATATTTGCTTATTGTTTTTTTCTTGCTTATCTGAATGTTCTGATTGCCAGATGTATTCATAAATAGACTGAGACTTTCATGGCACTTGCTGCATGTAATGATCAGCAAGCCTAGACAGTTTACAATATAGTATAAAGTTAAATGGATTTATAAAATTAAAGAGCCATTTGAAGAATTAGTGTACATTTAATAACTGGTTTGTTGTTTTTTTTTTAGGCTCTTAGAAAATTTCAATGGCTGTTACTGGTGAAATAACAAGATCAACTACAAAAACTCAGATTTATCAGGAAAGAAAAAAAATTGAATAAACAATCAAAAATAACATCTGCTTAATTAAAAAGACAAAATTATTGCAATTATCCTGTGAGAAATATCTTTTGGTAATAATCTTCTTGTTAAGTACTTTGAAAAGGCAGTCTTGTCAAAATATGATCGAATTAAACTACTAGTTAATAGTATTCATTGAAGTCAGCTGATACCTAGAATTAGATTCTAGATACCATCAAAGCAGACAAGATTACAGAATCCATTAGACTGGAAAAGACCTCTGACATCATAAAATCCAATCTTTGACCACAGTCTATGATCTCTGACATCATAAAGTCCAATCTATTACCAAACACCACTATGTTAACTAGAATACAGCACTAAGAGCAACATCCAGGGATAGTGAGCACACTGTATTTCCGACAGGAAAAGATATTGCTGTGAAAAAATACTGGACATGTTAACTAGATCTGGGTTACACACAAGGGAAAGACCTTAGGATTTCACATCCTGGTAATGTTAAACCCCTCCACCCTTCCCTGGGCAGCTCATTCTGGTATCTAATCACCCTTTCCATGAAGAAATTCTTTCTAATGTCCAACTTAAAATTCTCCTCAAGCAGGTTGAGGTAATTTCCTCTTGTTCTATCACTTGTTATCTGGGAGGAAAGGCCAACCTCCACCTGGTTACAACCTCCTTTCATACAGTTGAAGAGAGTGTCATAAGGTCACCCCCAAATTTCCTCTCTTCCAGTTCTCTCAGCCACTCCTCACAGACCCTTCACCGGGTTTTTCATCCTGCTGTGGACCCATTCCAGCACCTCAATATCCTCCCTGAACTGAGGGCCCAGAACTGGACACAGCTCTTGAGGTGTGGTCTCACCAGTGACGAGTACAGGGGGACAGTCTGGTCCTGCTGGCCACACCATTGCTGATCCAGGCCAGGTGCCATTGGCCTTCTTGGCCAGCTGAGCTCACTGCTTGTTCATGTTCATCCAGATGTCAACCAGCACTCCCAGACTGGGCCTCTTTCCAGTCACTCTGTCCCCAGCCTGTAGCTCTGCACCGGCTTGATGTGCCCAAAGTGCAGGACTCAGCACTTGGCCTTGTTAAACATCACATTGTTGGATTTGGCCCATCAATCCAGCCTGTCCAAGTCCTTCTGCAGAGCCCTCCTACCCTCCAGCAGATCAACAGTCTGACCCAACTTGGTATCATCCACAAAATTGTTTATGGTATACACAATCCTCTCATACAGATCATTGATAAAGATATTAAATAGGAGTGGGCCCAACAGTGATCTCTGGGGGACACCACTAGTGATCACATAAAGATCAGAGATCTGCTATATATGAAGGATTAGAATGTTGTTGTGGTATTCCAAAACCAGGGAATAGTTACCTTTGGTCGACAAAAGTTTTTTCAGCGGGACAACAAAAATTAAATCTTGACAACTATTAATGGATTCATGGGCCATACTCTACTTTTTAATAGCAAGTTCTCCCTAGCAAAAAAGGGTGTTTGAGACTTACCTTCATATGTTTAATCTTGAATCTTAATTCTGCCCCCACGAGGTAACTTCTTCTGATCACTACTTGAAACAGGAAACTTCTGGTTAGTACACATTTGTATTTCAATATAAGTTTTACCTTCATATTCTTCCTGTAATATGATCATGATATAGCAAAAGAACATCAAGTTTTTAGCTGTGTGCAACCCAGCTCCAATTAATAAACCCAGTATTTTTTCATATTTTTCATGTCTAAAATACAGTCTTCTATTCAAGTTTTGTTTCACTGTATACAGAAGATTTTTATTCTGCATGTCTTTGCCACAAAAAGTAAAAGGAAAAGAGAGGCAGTGTATGAGTTGTCTTGATTTTCTGTATGATAATTCATAATGGCTCATTTTTCCTTTGTGATTCATACACAAGATCCAAAAGGAAGAGATAGCTATCACATTTTACTTCATCACCTCAACTTAATTTTTGAGGTTATAATTGACATAAATGTTTCACCATCATTTTTTCTTCTCTTTGTGTTTCAACATCACTTATTTTTGTATGGAATCTGTATTTTCTTCATCAAGAAATTAAATAAAGGAACTTATACAAAGCACTTCAGTGATAGCTAGAAGATTGTTTTCATCACTTCCACTCCCTTTTTCTCATGGAAAACAGAGGGGGAGGAGAAAAAAAAAAAAGAAGTAATAAAACTAGGCTCTGCAACAACATATGCTTACTTTCCTTTGGGAGATTTTCAAATTCTGATCAAAATTATGACTTACGTGTGCTGACCACAATTCTGAACATCATTGTTGACTTTGTGAAAGTTTTATTGTTCTTCTGGGAATCTGTTATCCTTCCTCACATGAAGCACAACACTTAAAATATGTGCAGCCATGTATAGGAGTTATGTACACGTGTTTTTTTCTGTTGATGCAGAGACAGGATGGTGCAGCAGTATTTTTCTAAGCCTTATAATTGTAGAATGTGTTGTGAGCATGACTGACGTTGACTTTAGTTGCAGACCTGTTTGTCTTGTTTCCTATGGCAGTTTTTAAAAAGAGTTCCTGGTTATGTAAAGAGATGTCTCACTGTCAGTGTGCTCTGACCATTTAATCGATAGGCAGCAGAGCCTACAGAGCAGAAAGAAACACTTGGTAGTTTATCATGACAGATGAGAAAAATTACTTGGATTAATACTTAATAAATATTTTTAAGATTTATACTAAAACCAAAATTACTGGACAAAGAAAGAAAGAAAGAAAGAAAGAAAGAAAGAAAGAAAGAAAGAAAGAAAGAAAGAAAGAAAGAAAGAAAGAAAGAAAGAAAGAAAGAAAGAAAGAAAGAAAGAAAGAAAGAAAGAAAGAAAGAAAGAAAGAAAGAAAGAAAGAAAGAAAGAAAGAAAGAAAGAAAGAAAGAAAGAAAGAAAGAAAAGAAAGAAAGAAAAAATTTCTCTTGACCAACTCTAGATATTTGTGTGTGGGATTGGCACACTGATTTTCATGTAATCAAGACACAAGTGAGCATTCTCCAAAAGCAATTCATTGTGCACTAATAGTTCACCCGACTAAGTACTAGATGTTTGAAATTAAGTCTGGATTCCCAAATACCATTCCTTTCATACAGTTTTGCAAGTATTTTGTTAGATCCATTAAGCATTATTAGCATATAAACTTAAAAATGAGAAGAAAAGGAATATCACTACAGGAATGTACACTCAGATTTAGGAGACATAGGACTGCATTTTTTTCCCCAGTTGGGGTACAAGAAAGGTCTTGTAGAAGTCAGATTTCAGGAACATTTTGAGAACAAGAAAAGTTAAAGAATTAAACAGCTTTTAATAAAGCAACTGAGGTTTTGGAGGAAACAGGAAAGGCTGAGGATGGCCACCAGGATCAACTGACACTTTGGATCACTTGACCAGTCTATGGTTGTGAGGCAGATCTGAGACCTCTCTGAGAATGGCCAAAACTCAGGATGTTGTCCTGCATCTGGGCCTAACAGCACCTGTGGGCAGGCACTCATCTGCAGGGCAGCACGAGCTGTAGATCAGGTGGGGCCAAGGCAAGAGCCTCAGCTGAAAGTATCACCCCTGGGCCAGCAGTCAGCCTTGGACATGACTGCCCCATGGCATCTGAGAGCTTCTCACCTGGTGCCTGAGTTCCTGCAGCCAAACTCCTGTGAGAGTGGAGGGTCTGCCACTGGGCAGAAGCAGCTGACAGGGAAAAGAGAAATGTTATGCTGAAATGCCATCTAGGTTTTGCAGAATGAGGAGGCAGCAGACTTACTGCTGAATTATTAAAAAAAACAAACTGAATTTGTTTTGTCTTGTAGGTGTTTTATAGGATTGAAAGACATGAAAGAATCAGAGAAAATTAAAGTTTCAAATGAAGAATAAAAGTATTATTTTATTCAGGACTCTTATGGTCCATTTGCAGGACAGATGTAACCAATGGCATTTCATCTGAGTAAAGCTGTGGATCACGTACTGCAGATCATGGGGCCTTACTGCTGCTGCAGCTTTCCATATTTCTACTTTTTATAATGACGAATTTTTACCAATTTCACTCATACACTGCCCCAATGTCATGTTTCCTTATTCCAGCTTTTATGCTGGAAGGGCCAAAATATTTTGATAATTTTATCTTACAAGTTCTCCTGTAATATTCAGCAACTTTTTCTCTATCTCAGGCTCTAAGGTCTTCTTTGACTTTGTTTAATGGAAATATTTGAAGTTTCAGACAATGGAAATCTCATTTCTGTCCCTTATCTCACTTCCTTTTATAATTCCTTTTGCTGTAGGGCACAGCACTTTGGAGAGAAAGTTTCTGAATAGTTAGGTAATTAAGTCCTTGATATGATAGCTCTGTGTGCATTCCTTCTGTTCTTTTCTCTCTCCTTAAATAGTTTCATGTCATATTCATATTAACTTTTTTCTGTGATGGTCCTCTTTAATTCCAGCTATGGCTGAAATTTATCACAGTATCCCCTCTCCACCTTGGTATACCAAAGCGGTCCCTGCAGTGATCTTTGCCAGAGTCATGAAAGCATTCTACTCTCTACTGACACAATGCTAGTTTTTGAAAATACTCTTGCAGCTGACTGTGTGAACAGACAGATATAGGGCAGTACACATCAAGATTTCTTCCACTAATGTGGCACTTCAGTTTCATGGCAAAGTAAAAATTTTTAATGGCAACCTTTATAAATACATCATGGCTGCAATGTTTTGATTTTTCATTTTTATACAATAACCAATGTTAGATATTTAATCTGAGCCAATGGTGTTCAGTACCAGACAAGATTTTTTTTTTTTTTTTCAAAAAAACCCCAAATTAATCTGGGAGAGACAACACATACATGAGTATAGATGAAACAAAAGTAAAAGTTTACTATTCCCTAAATGACTTTGAGGAAGTTATGGATAACAGGTCAAAAACCCAAATTATGAAATTGCTACAATTTATCAGCTGCATTAGAAATGTAAAGACCACCGTTCATAGAAGATCACTATGTGTGATCTTGCTGAATGTATTGTAGTAACTCCATCTGTTTTTTTTTTCCAAAGCAGAAGGATCATCTCACTCTCCTTGCACATATATTTGTGCTGATGGGGATCCAGTCTAATTGAGGAGAATTATCTGATAAAATAATGGTCATTTCCTGGACCTACTCCAGGAGACTGAATTCCCATGTGCTGTTTAATGGAAGCCAAGTTGAACATCTTGATTCAGTAGCTACCTCTGTGTTTTCCACATGTCCACAGGTAATACAGACTTCCATGCCCGTGCCTTCAAGTTGTTTCATCACCATTCATGTTGTGCTGGTCATTTTTAAATGAGACACACAGGTTCATCAGTAAGACACTGAAATGAAATTCCCTAATTTCCCATTCTTAAACCAGCACCTGATTTACATGAATATTACACTTCTGTGTCTGCTCCTCTAGTTTGTCTTCAGAACTGGATTTGTATTTGAATGTTGCTTACACATGGTGGTTGCATAACCCTCCTGAGCACTGACATTCAATAATAGTAGCAGTACTGTGTACAGTCAGAAATATGAAGTAAGAAACAGAGGTCTAAGTCAAGAAATCCAAATTTCTTGCTCTTCAGACAGTTAGGCCTCTGTTTAACATGGGGGGGGCTGTTGTAGATGGTATCTCTCTGTTACTTGGGGAACCTTTTTCTGCCTTCATTTTTTGTAAAAGGCAAAGGCTCAGATTTGCTACACTTCTACCTCAGTATTGGTGGAAAATACTTTGCTACTGTCTTGCACTTTCTTTAGATAAGTGTTTATTATTTTTCAGCCTCTGGTATTCTTATATTTCTGAGCAAAATAAAATAAAATAAAATAAAATAAAATAAAATAAAATAAAATAAAATAAAATAAAATAAAATAAAATAATGTCCTACACAGTTTAATGTAAATTGAATTGAAGGGCAGGATCTTGATCAGAAGTTCAGAAATACAGTTGCAAAAGAAAAATTTAAAACGCAGTTCCAGAAAAGAACTTCTGTGTTAATCTTTAGCTGTTTCTGTCTTTCATCTCTCTCCAAAAGATCTCATTCCTTCCCCTTCGCTTCTGGCTGACTCTGAAGGTTTTCGTAACACATCCTCTTTCTTTCTCCATGTGGAACTCCTCCTCCTTCCTCTGCCTTTATTCTTACTTCTCTCCCTGCTTCTTTTTTAAAAATAAATTCAGACTCTGAATCTATATAAAATAGAGTTGTGATAACTTGCATGGGTTTTTATTTCTTCTGATATTTATAGCTGAGAATCTCCTTCCTTTTTACCCTCTACTTGCTCACATCTAGTGACTGAATTTGTCCCTGCTCCTTCTGGGTTTGTCTGAATTTATATTTCTATTTCTATCCTTTTTTTTCATTATTATGTTCTCTTGCAGTTGGTGGCAGCTGTGCAGTTTAAAGCATTTTGCAAGGTGTTACAACATCATCCAATAATACATTATAAAATTTTCTCAACGAACAAGGATCACACAAAATTTAGAACTATTGATTTCATGTTTTCCATATATTTCTGAATATCTGGTCATATATTGAACATATTTAGAAATTTTTCCTCCCTATCACTTTTTCGGATTTTTTTTTCGCTGGTGGGCATGCAGCCATGTCTCTTAGCTTGGCCTCTTCCTTTATGTTGTGATGAGGATACCTAATGAATATGGCTGCTTCTTCAAGACAAGCTGTTCCAGCATCCCAGCTTGGTGTCGAGAAGATAAATAGTGCTTGCTGACATCACTTCTAAAATTGATCAGCTGATATTTATGAGGCAGTTTCTGAATGATGGGGATTCATGCAGAATGCTGAGGCAGGTTTAAGCACACAAAGATTTACTGTTGGATTCCCTAGCTTATAACAGACTTCAACAGTCCAAGTTGCTTTTGGGAAAAAAAAATATGGGGAAAAAAGGAAGAGAGAAACAGAACAAGGAAGAGAAACACTGATTTCTGATCATCTGGAAAGAAGTGTGACAACGCTTTCTCCAGTGCAACCAGTCATGAGGGTTTGTCATCATGCTTTCTGCTAGTACTTTGTGCTTTTCATCAGGACTGTCCCCACTCTCTTCCCTGCCCTTGGTTGCTCTTGTTTATGATCTTCTTGGTGCCAGCAAGACTGCAAACAAGAGCAAATGTTACACATTGTTTTTTTAGCATCTGCACATAAAGAGGTATGTCAAGTATTTGTCAAGTATCTACATGAATATTATTTTGATCTGCCCCATCTTTTTTTTCTCTAATTTAAAGTCAAAACTACCAAGCAAGAGTTAAAGAGAGGTGGGCAAGATAATATTCCCATCCCTGATAATAGTCTCCCATGAAACCCCACAGAAACAGCAAAATCAGGGGTTTTCAGCTATCAGGCCATGAGAATGACAAGAGCACAACAGGCTGGGAATTACAAGGGAAATACTGCTAGAGAGCCACTGAAACATGCTGCCTCAGCAGCTTCAGAGAAAGGTTACAGAGCTGCAAATAAAAGCCCATGAGTGATTGTTTTTGTTTTTAATGTGAGATGTCATGGAACTGAACTGCTTCAGCATGAGAAGAAAGGAAAAAGGCATTGCTAAACATCGGGGACTTGGAATATGAGCCCTGCCTGTTTTGTCTGGTCAGCTTCAGTTGTCGTTATGAGTTTGTCATGGCATAAATGATTGATGTCAAAGGTCTGGTGATATTTAAACACATTAATCCATTTAAAGTATTTAGATTTTCTTATGTATGTGTGTAAATTCTGAATCAACAGTAATTCTGGGATATTTTAAATACTTACATAATTAAGAGGAACAATACATATATATTTACAAAGGAATTATTTAAGTAGCTCAAAAGCACCTTAAAAGATAAAATACTAATATTCATGTAAATTATGCTTTTCTCTGCCAGAAATTAAAAGGTTATATCTAGTAGCTTTACCTTTTTTTTTTTCCCTGCAAGCCAAAGGAAAATAAAATACTAAGCTGAAGAAGCACATGAGCAGAAACACAGCATGGAGAGATTTTTTTTTTTGTCAAACAATTAAAAGCAAAAATATTTTAAAATATTGATAGATGAGGATACATCTATCCTCAGTAAAAATAATCTGCACTGTAAGACTCTGGCACGATGAGGGATTTTATTAGCACTCTTTGATGGAGAAAAAAGACATTCTGATAGGTTAAAATATGCTTATGTTCAAAACAAAAAAATAGAAGGAAAAAATATAAAAAGCATTTTAAAGCAATTTTCTTGAAGAAAATTTGCTGTCGGGATGATGTGTATACAGAACGAGAGACTGTAATTTCAAAGACCTTATGAAAATGTTGAACTCTCATCTTAATGTAAATGCATCCAATAAAACCTTGGGTTTTTATATGGCTAAGCAGATTTCAAATGCATTTGAAATTTGAAACACACTTTGATTAATTCCTTGGAGATGGAATCTACTGAAAATTATTTTGAGAAGGGAAGAAGGCCCAGCCAGAGCATGTATTAGGTTCTTCCATATTCAAATTTATTTCTCTCTTATGAGGATGATCTTAGTTGGAGTTTTGTAGGCTTGGTTCCAGCACTCTAGGCAGAACTGTGGTCTTCATTTCCAACTCAGCAAAATAAGGTTTCTATAGAAAGGAAATTGGTGTTCAACTGTGGACCAAATATTCATAGTGACAAACTTTTGCAGACATTATGAACTAAAGAGAAGTTGTGGCTCTCTGGCCCCTATGAAGACTGACTGTTTTGTTTGTTTCAGTATTTGGTACAGTACAATACCTAAATTCACCACTAACATTTGGTCACTCGTTGTCGAAAATGACCACAATGACCTCTCATTTGTGCTGTTACTCCTCTTAAACTGCAATGTTTTATTTATAAGAGGGCAAACATTTGTAATGCTTTGCAGCTTTCATCATTTGAACTTGCATATTATTTATCTTCTATGCATATTATTTATCTTCTGTGTAATTTGATGTTAATATATTATGGTCTTTTATTTAAGATCCAGTGGCAAGCTGAGAAGTTTAACAGTTCTAAAAGAATGGAGATCAAATTTCCTTACATAGCATTAAACAATAAATACATTTACAAATTAGAAATAGTCTTTTTTAGTGATAAATACTGAAAATGTAAACAAACTGAATATTGCTATATTCATGTAAAAAGTGTCTTGGAAAAATGCAACTTTGTACATATTTACTCTCTCTAGATCCTGAAAGTTTAATTTAAAAAATGAGTTTTATTCACTATAAAACACTGATATCTGTTCTGATAAATACTGATATACTGATTTCTCGCTGCCTGTCACAACTGTTGTGAGCAGGGTTGGTGGCCAGAAGATTGTAATATTTTAAAATAATTGTGATTAGAAAAATTACCAGCTGCGTGATGACTGTTCAATCAGTCTGTAGCATAGAGAAGCACTCACACCACACTGGGCTATTTTGGGTTTTTTAAAATTTCTTTACCTTTTTGCTTGTGGGACATAGAGTTGCTCTACTGTGTTGAGCTGCTTGCCATGTACAGTGACAAAAATATAATACCTAGGAAAGACAAACGAAGCTGGACACTTTATGCAGTCCATTCCTCCAGGGTATTTCCTGCATGCTCAACTGCCCATGTGAGAACATTCCTCCCTAATCCCACGAGAGTTTAGGGACTTGTCATCCATTATTTTATGTAATCTTTTTTTGAACCATAGGATTGTATCTGCCTTCATAAGGTCCAGTGGCAACAAATCATAGAAATTCAAGACCTTTTATATGGCAAGATGTTTTATCTATGTTTTTACCTCCTAATAGTTTAAAATTGCCCTGGAAGTGTTAGTGTGCTAACAGTTATTTGCTATGTTACTCTTTTTTCTTATTCACCATCTTCATAATTTTATTAACCCAACCTCCTTCTCTTTGCCAAGTGTTTATCTGTGACCAAATCAGTCTGCACCTGAAGTTATTATCAGATCCTAATGCCTCTGGAACAGCAGCTGAGATTATTCAGCTCTGCCAACTTCATACATCTGGATTTTGTGTAGAAACTCCTAATATATTCACTGTCTATTTGGGGTAATTTTTAATTCTTTCTTCCAAACAATTTTAGTTTTTTCTCAACATAATGTATTCAAAGAAGTTTATTATTCTAGAAAGAAAGAAAGAAAGCAAGAAAGAAAGAAAGAAAGAAAGAAAGAAAGAAAGAAAGAAAGAAAGAAAGAAAGAAAAAGAAAAACCACCAATAACCACCCAAACAATTTTTACAATTATTTTACAACTTGTATAAATTATAAGTCCTGACAAAAGTTCACACAGTGCTTGCAGGTGCCAGTTGTATAGGATCTCATTTAAACATTAATTCTCATTTAAAAGAGAATTAATTTGTAATAGTATACTTGTGTATACTATTACACAAATATTGTGTATTTAAAAGTATAAATAAAAAAAAAAATCCAGCTTGGTGTGTTGCTTTTGAAAACAAAAGCATATTCCTCATGACTAATTCTTGTTTCTGCCTTTTTTTTAAATTTAATACTCTGCTAATATATGAACTATGCATTCTCAAAGAAAAAAGAATTTTCTGTTAAATAATTGTTTATTGTATTGAATAAAATGCAGCAATATGTCACGGAGTCTTCATTTATTAAGTTCTTTTACATCTTATTATTTGGAAACTTTACGTGTGTAGGTACACATCAAAGGATGGTGCTGAAATGGCATTAACTTCTGAAGGACTGGAATGTTACTAGACTTCTTGGAAATATTATAAAGAAAAAAAATAATAGTTCAATAATTGAGGTTTAGCTTCAAAAGTAAAATTCCTCTGTATCATTGTTTTCTAGGAGTTCAATCAGTCATTAAATTAACAAAATGGGATTATATAAAGGATGGTTCACCCTGTTCTCTAGGGTTAGTATGGAATGCTAATGTTCTGTTCATATCTACAATAATCAAAAATCTAACAACTTTTAAAAAAATTGAGAAAAACATAAATCAAAACTTATGTCCTTAAGAAATATGTTCAGAAAGGAATGTAATAATGTATTTTAGATGGCTTTAACTTTGTAATATTTTTATATATACAATTTTGCATTGAAATGTTAAGAGAACTGTGGTCGTTCCAATGTTTGAAGTCTTTCTACTTAAAATATAAAATCACATTCCTGTCCACATATGTTTATTTGTACAGTTTTCCACTTTTATGGAAAAGTTATATTTATTGTGTTATATTTTTTTTTCTTCACAGAAGTATTTCTGTCTATATAATTTTAAAGGCATTACTTTTCAGTAAGTGCAAACCTTAATAAAAAGAGACACTTAAAAATTCTTTAGGATCTGAAGTCCCAGTAAAATTAGATCATTACTTGAATGTACGGTGACTTGTGTGTTTCTGAGACAAACTCTAAATCAGATGATATAATTGTATGCACATGCACATAAGGTGATTTTGCTATAACATATTTCTCTTTCATGCAGTCAGCAAATGGAAACTGTAATGCTGCTCTAATTTGTTTTTAGAAAAGCAATTTGGTAGTTTTTAAAAAATAAAGTTACAATCCTATATATCACTGGAAAGTCTACATGGAGCAGCATCTGTTAAGCCACTTATTATATACCTGTCTTGTGAAATGCTCTTTCCTGATTAAAGAAATTTGTTTGTCAGAACAAAGTCTGTTACTTCATGAATATGTAATGACAAATTAAATACTCTTACCTGGTTTCCATAAAAAAAGCTATGAACATACTTTCACTGAGCACCTTTGGAAAGTTTATTCATAAAGATTTCTTCCCACTTTAATTAATAAATTATACATTGCTTCAGAACCTTGAAATATGAAAACACTATTTTGCAAATTGTTTTAAAGGGAAAATCAGCCCAGATGAGCATAAGTGTTCTCTGTAAAGCTTCACATTTACTTGTAAATGCAATCCAAATCTGATTAGAGAGCATTTGAAAAGTATCCAGAAAGTACCTGATTATTAGTCATGCTGAAGACAGATAAGGTGTAAAATGGAAAACTGGGGTGATTTTGGTTTTCTGACAGAACTATTAACAACTCTCAGTTCTTACAATGTTCTGTCGTTTTAGCCTGTCATGAGCTCAGAGACTTGTTTTATATTCCCTACATTTTATTAGGAATTGTATTTGTTCTTCTCCATGTGCCTACTTGTGACCTACTGTTGTTCTGAGTGCAATACAGCAGCCCACAGAGGACTTGTTTGTACTGTAAATTTCAAAAACAAAACCATTTTTGATTACACTCAGAAATGACACACTGCACTGGTTCTGCCATCCTGTAGTCTCCAAGCACTGACCTCCAAGTATTTTCTAAAGCTGCTAGATTTTGCATACGATGAAGTGTTTTATGGTTTCTGACACTGAGCATCAATAGTTAGAGGACTGGCTGTTCAGCTTGGAGAGGTGAAGGTTTCATGGACACCTCCTGGAAGCCTTCTGGTATCTGAAGAGAGCTTACAAGGAAGATGGAGAAGAAAACTTCATCAGCATGTGTAGTGATAGAACAAGGGGAATGCCTTTACACTGAAAAAGAGAAGGTTTACATTAGATACTAGCAAGAACTTTTTTTTACTGTAGGGGTGGTGAGACACTAGAGCACATTGCCCAGAGAGAATGTGGATGCTCCATGGCCAGAAGAGTTCAATGCCAGGTTGGATGGAGCTCTGAACAAGCTGATCTTGGGAAAGGCATCCTTGCCATTGCAGGAGAGTTGGAACTAGATCTTTAAGTTTCCTTCCAACCCAAATCATTCTGTGATTCTACGATTCTATTGAACGTGAACAGAAATGCAGAATGCAGCAATACACGTTGTGCTTAGATTATGTGAATGTGGATCCAAATCTCACTTAGAACCAATGATCACAATTTTGGTGTTTTGCCTTGGAATATATTTTCCTAAGGCTGAAATACTGTCTGCAGAGAGTTGTGATAAGTTTACCTGAAAGAAAGTACCGTAAGTGACAGATGATCACAAAAAACCTGAACTTCAAAGCTGTCATGATATCTCTTGGAACTTATTTCAAACAACATAGTGCAGTGAAGGAAATGCATAGTTTTAATTTGTTAATTTAATATTCCACACTAAATTAATTTATAGTGTCCCTTCAGGTTCACAGCCCAAAGTACAGGAACGTGTTTGTTTACTCTTTCAAATTGAAAATCATTGATTTCCTTTAGGAATTAGTCCTTGTTGACTGTGAATGAGTCCATTTGTTTCATGATCTGGTCAACACATATATTAATAAGGGACACTGTATTTTTATATTGGCAAAGAGCAATATTTAATTTTACTTGCTTACACAAAAGTCAATTTAAATAAAGATAATATACAAAAGTGGTTTCCTTTTCCCCATTTTGTATCAAAAGAAGTATAAGGAAGGAGAAAACTATCTAAATACCATCTAAACTGGGACAGAGGGGATGTTGTGTTAAATATTTTTTAGCATCATTGTTATCCATTCCTACGTCTGTGGGAATAGGCACACGGTACTGCTGCTACTGTACTGTTCTGGCTTAGAATTGAATCAAACAAAACACTGTCATCCTAACAATTTTTAATCCAGGCAAATTGTCCTGTGCAGGTCATCATACAGCACCAGAAGAATGAACTCATATTGTTGATGGGGTTGTTCAGGAATGAAAAGGAACTGTGGGCAAAAACTGCTGAAAATGGGGTGTCTGTTAAAACTCTGTCCTAAATTGTCTTTATGACTTGATTGATTAGGCATATTGAATAATTACATTTGAGACATGCAGTACATGGACAAATGTTGTTTTTATTCAGTTACACAGGAGAAGGTTAAATGTTCAATTCTTACATAGTTGTAGGGGGGGTTAAAATATTTTCTTTTCAACCTGAAGGAAACCAAACATGGTTTTCTCCTTTCTGGGAGAATTCTCCAACCATAAAACCACAATTTAATCTGACTAAACACATTAACTGGTTTTGGTTTTTTTGGGTTTTGTGTGGTGTGGGTTTTTTTTTTGGCTTTGTTTGTTTGGTTTTGGTTTTGGTTTTGGGGTTTTGTTTGGGGTTTTTTGTTTTTGTTTTGGTTTTGGTTTTGGTTTTGTTTTTTTGTTTTGTTTTGTTTTGGTTTAGTTTTGGTTTTGGTTTTGGTTTTGGTTTTGGTTTTGGTTTTGGTTTTGGTTTGGTTTTGTTTTGGTTTTTTTTTTGTGCAAGTAGAAGTGTGAAAATAATGAAGCTGGAAAGAAAAACCAAGAAATCACATCTGTTCCTATGATGCAGGTTTTGACCTTCAAGAAAGGAATCTTGGAGTTTTGAATCATTACCACAAGACTCAACTAAATTCTTGCAAATGTCCTCTCAGTATATTGCTTGAGGCATTTTGTCACAAAGGCCTGAAATATTTAAACACAAAAAGTATTTTACATTGTTATATATATCCTAGAAGAGAAGTCTTTCAGGAAAGAGCCCTTGGAGTAATCATGCTTGAGTGTATTTTGGGACGGAAGGTGAAACAGTGATTGAAAATACACTGACAGTGCAGGATCATAACACATGAAAACTACAGTTTTTTAGTACCTGTAGTCACCAAGGGGATGTTAGCAGACAGAGTAATGACTTTCTAAGCAAATTCAAGAAATAAATTTCATTTCTGAGTCTCAGTGTTCACCACTAAGGGAGTCTACTTCCTGATGCTACACTATGGTAAGTCTACACCTAAATATACTCCCTCAGATTTTAGGAGGTAGGATAGATATCACAAGCGCACAAATCTCTTTTTCTTCAGTGCTAAGCCTAGAAGAATATTCTGAAGCTTGGGTAAAACCAAGATTTGCTAGCTTTTATTATTTTGAAAGATATAGTAATTTTCAGAGCCTGTATATGAATCAATGTTGCTAATTATTTTTAAACACAACTCTAAGATGTGCTCCGGTATGTCCTCCACTACCAAGTGTTGCTATATAATTTGTATAAAGCTGTGAAGGCACTGAGGAACTGTACTCATGCTGAGCCACTGGACATAATTACTACTGCCTTTCTGTGTAACATCATTAATTTTGCCCTAGTTTTGAGGGTCTCCTTGGATTGTTCCTGAAAATAATTTGTATGTTTAAAGCAACTTCAGATTTGTCACAGTGAACTATGCTAATGATTCCTAATGTCTAATTCAGTGACTCTTTATTTCTTCTTCTGAGTTTGACAGAATGTCGTACATTAAAAAAAAAATGCTTTACATTCAGAAGATAGAAAACAAAAAGCCACACATATCTGTTCATCTTGGTCTTTAGTGTGACAAGAATCTAGTAATATTTTTTTTAAGATATTTATATATATAGACAGACTAGATCTTGGATTTTTCTGAGTCCCTAAAAATAAAGTAAATACTTGTAACTGATAGTTAGCAGTGATCTTTTATATTTTGTTCTTCTTGTAGAAGAAATTTCATAAGCAGATTTGCTTAGATTTAGTCATTGCCAAGCTCTAAAGTTTTATGAAAGAGAAAGAAAAACATGCCCATTGGGTATTTAAAAAAAAGATCACATATGAGGAAGAAATATTTAGAATCCATCCTTGGTAGCACATAAAGTTCTCATATGCATTTTTTTCTGGAGCATTATCTTTTGAAACTGAAACTGTGTTTACAAGAACAAAGAGTTGAATAGTCTTGTTGGTTATCTTCCTCATAAGCATATGGAATTTAAAAAAAAAGAGAAGAGAACAGTGTAAGAAATGGAAGGCAGAGTCTGAAAATTGCACCAGCATTTAATAAAAAGCAAACTAACTAGTACTTCTTGATATACTGATTCCATAAGTTGCCATTTCCCTTTAATATAATATCTCCATTTTCTTCCAATTCAAAATCAAACTATTCTTAAATGCCCTTTCTGTCACCAGTTACTGTATAAATTCTCTTGCATAAAATTAAGTCCCCTATTTCTTACGGTGTAGACCACATCTCTACATAAAGTTATTAGGATTTATGTGAGTAGTTCAAGCAGTTAACACAAAAAAACAGTGAGATACCACCTCACATGACTGAGTTTGAGGATAATGATTACATTCCTGACTTTTGTTCCCTAGAAAAACAGATTTTTTTCATAAGACTTCCCTGTATGCAGGACAATGTTTTTTTGCAAAGGTTTGAACTTTGAGGTAACAACTTAAAAGGTGCAGAACAGACTTATCTCAGAACAAAAAAAGAAATTGAGTCTTAGCACGATCCCATGCAGAGACCTTTGTGAGGAGAAAGCACACAACGTTCAATATGGTAAGCAAGCAGAAACTTTTTAACACATTTAAATTAAAAATGTCCATCCCAGTCTATTAGACTGTATTCATATTCTCCTAAGTGATTTTTTTTTTTATTTTGAATCATCAAATATTTTTTCAGACAAAAATTATTTTGAATAAATTTCAAGAATTATTTTGAAAATTCTCTTCTCAGAACCCAAACAAAGTAGCATGTTGTGGGCTAATACTGTCAGAATGCTGTGTATTTTGGCAAGGCTGGAGAATGTTTCGGCAGAAAAATTCTTCAAAGGAAAGGATAATTGAAATCTAAGATTTGTATTATGCTCTTCTGTAGAAGATAAATTAAAAATAAATGTGAAACAACAACTAGAAGAGTCAATATTCTACATAGTTTTTGGGTTTGTATGATCTGTAAAATAATCAGCTAATTAAATTCATGTGCTCATTAATATTCATTGCATATTGTTCTTCCTGATCAGTACCTGTACTATTTGCCATAACAAGCCACTTATATTTTTTTCTGTGTGACACTACCTAATACATTTTTACTGGAAACATTTCCAGGTTTCCATTCAGAAATTGATGTAGCAGTCAGCAGTTCATGCAGGCAGTTCAGGACTGTTTTCTACTACAAAAATAAAAGCATTTTTAACAAATAGAAACTGAGAGGCATGCTGTAGTTTTCATCAGGTGCATTTTCTGGTAAGACACAGTGACAAGGTTTATAAAATTCTGTATTTTTAAAACAGCAACTGTTGTTCATTCATTTCTTATGGACATCCTGCAATGTCGTAGCAGATTAATTCATTTCACAGTTTTCATTCCTTTTAGGATATGCTTCTTCAAATTACCATTCAAAGATGAAGATTTTGCAGTGTTTGCTGCCCTTCTTTCTGTGTCTTTCTAGACACCAGAAGGTGAAACAAAAAAAAAAATTTTGATCAGATATCATTCCTGTTTTGTTTTGTTTTTTGAGTAAGTGAAAATTCCTTCCTTGCAGAGAGCTCATCTCAAAGTCTCTGGCAGCTAAAAGCATAATAAAATCCATTCAAAAAATACCAATACCCTCCAAACATCTTCCATGTCTAAGTTATTTAAAGTATTTTAAGTCCTCAAAGAAATGAGAAGAGAGAAAATTAATTCCCTGTTTAGAGACAATTTTCTCATTTTGAAGTAGAGATCACCTTCTTTGAGATTCAATTATTTTGAGGTCTACAGGACTAGGAATATGGTAAACCACAACAGAATTAGCTGTAATTATATTAAGAGTATACTGTCAGAGGCTCTATTTTATTAAATTCTGGAATGCTTCTGAGCCCTTGGCCTGATTTCCCTATTTGTTCCCCATTTTTTTAAGGAGTTGTTATAAGAGGAAGAAAAAAGCACAGGTATAGGGCCAATAATGTATTGTCAGCCTAATAAAAAAAGTAAATGCAAATGAAAAGCAATAGTCCAGCCACAATGATAGAAACAAGTATAGTAGATATTAGTACAGGAAAAACTGTATCTTTTCTTTTATATAAACAGTTACTGAAGTCAAGTGATTTTATGTTGAATTTTCTTTTTGTCACAGAAAAATTAATCTTCTCAAGGTAGTGAAAATTCTAATAAAACTTGTCTTCTTTCCTTAAAAGTGATTGATATGTCAGGAAAAAAACCTGAGAACTTTGAGCTGAAAACTAAATAGTAAGAAAATAATTTGACTTTGAAAGTTATTTTCAAGTAAAAAGGATAACAAAAAAAAGTGGGAAACACAAGAAAAGATCACCAGCATGTTCCAATAGTTAATTTTATGATTAAATCTATGATATTGGAGCTAAAAAAGAATAAAGTCTGTTTCATTATTAAGTTTCATACACTGTCTCATTATTTCTGCTTTAAAAAAAATATTTGGAAGAGCATGAATTCCATGTAGTTATTTAATTTCCTATTTTATTTTCTATTTGCCACTCAAAATTTCCATCTTCAACACTAATTTTCTAGCACGCTCTTTAGTAAATACTTAACAACAACAACAACAAAAACCTTAAGGATTGAAATTTGCTTGTTAAATCTTTAGTAGGTAACATCTTCAGTCTATATTTTTGACTAACAATCCGTCAATATAAAGCTTAATCTTCAAACTCTTGAAACCACTGGAAAGGAAAGATTATATCTGAATATCTAAAATATAATCAGGGACAGCCCTAAGACCTTTGAAAATCTATTAAAAAAAGTTAACAAATACATTAAACAGAAATTTCTTTACAGTTATTATACTTACCTGGGCTGAGACTTTCCTTCATTCTTTACATTTATTGGAAGCAAGGTGTTAGACCGTCATGCTTATTTCAAATGTATATTCTCAATATTTAGCTACAGTTTCCTTCTCTCCCTTTCTGGATCAAAATCAATAATTCCATTCTGGAGTTAAAATTCCCTACCATTAAATTTTTTTATCATTTAAATTCTAATCAGCTCTATTTAGAAATATTTTCATCTAGTCCTGATTATATTCAGACACAAAATATTTTATATAAATGGTTTAAATTGAAAGGTCAGGCTTTTGATGTACCAAATCTACTGGAAAAAGGAAACTCATTGTGTTATCACAGGACATCTACCAACTCTTTATAGGTGAGTAAAACATGCTGAGGGGGATCTCAGAATGGGATTTAGGGAATATTTTGCTGAAGCCCATCATGCTATTATTATCTAAATTAAACTGCAGAATTAAATTGCCACAGGACGAAAGTCAAAAGTACAAATTAAATCAAAAAGCAATTAGAGATATCTATGGCTTAAAAGTCCTTACAGACCTTTTAAATGCCAAGTTATAAATAGGAATTTTAACTAAGGAGATGCCAATACTGCAAGGTGTTGGAAGCTGAGATAGAGTATGCTGGGGAAAAGACTACTCTTTACAAAACCCATTTTTATATTAATTTTCTAAATATGTTTCTACTCGCCACAGTAGGCGCAGGGTACTTTTCTAGATGGATATTTGTTATTTCCTACAACCATTCCTAAAAGTTGCATTTAAGTTCTGCAACATTCCATTATTTCCCAAGTTGCAAAAGGCTTAATTTATATTGAATAAGATTAGTAACGAAAGTAGCTTGTGCTTGTTCTTGACATGTTCATGTCATCGAATTATTGTTTTGGGCAAAAGGTTGGATGTGTAACCTTTAACCTAGCTACCTAAAAAAAGAGCAAAAAAACCACAGAAAAGTAGTCTCATTCAGGCAAAGCTATATTCATTAAACGATGTTATAGGAAGAAACCTTAAGAAAAAAATGCTTCCATTAAAATTGCCATTTTAAGAGAAAAATCCGTGCTAATGTGATTAGAGAAAGCAACTCCCAGTTTTTAAAGCTAGAGCTGATTTTAAACTCATCTGACGTGTCTGTTGCTTCCTTCTTTATAGGACTACAGGAAATAGAATTCTTAAAAGTAAGGGAAGACTTCTAAGGCAAATTTGAGGTTAAATGAAAAGAATAAAAATGAAGAATTAGAAAAGATTTCTCTGTCTTAGAATTTTTCAAAATGGTCCTGATAGAGCAAAAGAAGTCATTTTTAGAAACTTAGATCAATAGTATGGAGAAGCCAACAAAGTAAGAAGATTGAAAACTAGTTCAATCTCAAGATGTTCACAGAAGGCAATGTGATTGGAAAACCTAACTTCAAATTAGAAAACATAGCTTCAAATTCAAAACCCAGATAATTTAGCAAGTTCAACAGTGCTAATCTTATTGGCTCATATTAAATCAAAAGCACACAACCCCCAAAACATTAAAAACAATCTAGTACAACATGAATTTTCAAGCAAAGAAGAATAATTCTGAGTGTCTTCCTTCCTGCAACATTTCCCAGCTACAACATGAATTTCCAAGCAAAGAAGATTAATTCTCAGAGTTTCTTCTTTCCTGCAACATTTCCCAGCTACTGAGGACTGATTTGACATAAAATATATTTCGCATGAATTGACCATGGGGCTCTGAAGTCTGAAGCTAGATGATGGCAACTCTGGAACTGTAAATGAAACATAATGTGTCTGATGAATAACTAAAAAGACAAGCTATAACACAGATGGAAAATTTCACTCAAAAAATAAAATTATCATTATGCTGGCTATGGGAGGAACGGCATTTTCAGTAACATTGCTGAATAGGCAAGAGGGAAGTGTATTTGGCTGGGACCTATGTTTACAGTAGAAGAGAGATTGTAGAGACATTATTGTGATTGATTCTCACAATATGCTGGATCAGCTAAAGGCTCATACTTCTGACATTTCAGATTTGTATACATGGAAAATATATTTCTGTCCACTTATATTAGCTTAAGCATCAGTACAAAATATAGCACATTAACAAGAAGTACATATCTACACGGAAAACAGTGTTGAGAATTATTCTATAAGAATTTTTTCCCCTTTTATTGACATAGTGTTTGATGTACTCTGATGTACAACTATGTCTGTGGGTGTGTTCTACATATATCAATCTGGTGAAACCTGGTTAAACTGCATTTTCATTGCAGATCAGAACAAAGTTTTGCAGCAGAAGCTGGTACAGTCATGACAGAGTGGGGACAGTTGAAATATTTATTGGTCTCTAAATTTCATGTTAAATGTGTTTTCATATTGGCCTCAAGAATGCATTATAAGACAGCTTGCTGATTCAGATTTTTCTAAAAAAAAAAAAAAAACTGTGTGTCCGTGCCTAATCTACTAGCAAGCTTCCTTACGTTGGGATGCAGAAACCTCTGAGCCCCATTCATATGAGCTCAGAAGTACTCAGAAATGTGACGGCTGAATTAAAACTTTCAGAGAAACTAAAATACATAAATCCACACAAACATGACGTAGAAATAGAAGCTTAATTTTAAATAAGTAGAGAATATTTTAAGTGCCTTAAGCAAATAAGAGACTGTATTAGATAGTAAGAAAAGCCCTAAAGCCTAGTTTATAGTTCAGTAGCATTACCTTTTACAACATTTACTAATTCCTAGACATAATGTAACATTGCCAGCATTCCTAGGTAGAACAGATAGAACTATGTATGTAGAATCTGTGTAAGAAATTACAACTACTTTTGCACATCAATGCTAGACCCAGATATGTCCAAGAAGACAGTAGTAGAATTGGGTTTGTAGCTGATTGGGTAAAAAAAAAGAATAAAAATGCACTGCTTTGAGAATGTGGGGAAGGCACTACTTCTCCCCTGTTGACAAGGTACAGCTGCTGGAAATCATCACCACAGACACAACCTCCCAGGCCACAGATGGATGCTGCTGCTGCTGCTGGGGCTGCTGATGCTGATGCTGATGGAGGGGCCGCTGCTTCTGCTTGGGACATGGGACCTCTCTGCTAGAAGGATTTCAGCATAACAGCACAAACTGCAACACTCTACCTTCATGAAACTTATCTAGCCGTGCAATAAATTACTTTTACAACAACCCAGCCTCTCTAGTCTTCTATGAAGACCTTCTCAGCTTGATATCCTTATGTTAATTTAAGAAAAGTATTGACATTTTCTGTATCTCCAAAACAGATAAAAGAATCTAAATTAAGTAAGGTTAAATATCTTATAATACATTAAAATATATCTTTTAGGAAATTTGCTAGGTGGAGAGTTAATTATCATTCTATAGCTAACCCAGTGTAAGGAATCCTTCTATCTTGATCTCACTTTTAAAAGATAAAATTTGTTTGCTCTGCAGAGAGTATTTTTTTACACTAATATTTTCTATTTATATTAAGTTTATATATCTGTCTATGAGATTAGGATGGCTTCATTTCAGCCACTATGAATACAATAGGTTCATATAAAATGTATTTCTTTCTTTATGAGTTCATATTTTTTTCTTGTGAGATTTTCCTACTTTCTGAATAGTGAAGATATTTTTGACTTATAAAACACATATATTTCATATATATTAAATATTTTATGTGTTTAAATCAAAATGTAAATGTGATAGAATGCAAAAATTACTTATGATCATTGATGAATATGTATTGCTAAAATTAGTAAATACATTCAGTCATTCATCTCTTTTTATAGTATTTAATCCTTAAAAAAATAATTTGTAGTTGTTTTTTACTCAAGTGACATACGACTGATTTAAAAAAAAAAAAAGCTAACAAAGAAACCTATCAATCTTTGTCAATTCAGAATTGCTCTTGAAAAGAGCATGTAAGGAAGGCAGAGATATTATTCTGACAATCTGCACATCTCTGAAAGTTGTTTCTAAGTGATGGATTAAACAACCCACCATCAGCTGTGGATAAATCAAGTAAAAAACAAAATAAACCATTATTTGGATGAATCTAAGAATTTTCAACTGTGTTCTCCAGCAAAAAAATATACAAAAAGTTGTTCTTTTCACATTTACCTTCTGGTCCTGTCAATATTCTGATATCAATACCTGCATAAAAAGAGTTAATTAATGAGATATTAAGAGACATTTCAAAAATCCCATATTTCTTAAATTTCATGAAGTCGATACAGAATTTTGCTGAGACATTGATATTTATTAGCCAATATAGTGTCTATCTCAAAGTGTAATATCTGGGAAGACAACTTAGAGATAAGGCTTCTGGAAACACAGAGTGACAGAAGAAGCTAAGGATTTCAGACTGTCTCCTACTAAAAGTTTTAATCTGTATTTAGGCACACAGAATTAGAAGAAAAGTTTATGAAAACTTTCAGTAAGAGTTTAAAAAATTTAATTAATGGCGTGATTATGAAGAAGAATGAATGTATCTGAATGATTCCTTTCCTCTTTTATTCCAGTTTTATGAATGAAAAAAAAGAAGGCAGCCTAAAAATTATTTTTAATCTTTCTACATGGAGATTGATCTATTCATACTTTACCTTCATACAGACCCTAAATTCAAAAGTTCTTTCTTATATTAGATATTTTTTGAAACAGAATTTTAGAACCAAAATAGTAAGACTAACTGTGGAGGCCCTACAGATGCAAAAAGCACTTTATTTAACTGTATGGTCACCATGTGTATTTGAATTTTGAAATATTTGTTCCAGTTCAAGTATTTAGATAATAAGCTGTCACCTTGAGATCTTCCTAGTTTGCTGAGCGTTCATACTAAAGTAGAAGGGCGCACCTTCTCACGCTCGTTAATGTAAACAGAAGATCGTGTTTTCTAAATATTGCCATTGTTATGAATTCCTTCTCCAAGAGAACGGGGGGTTGAATGACAGCCTCCTTGACCAATGTGGGTAAGAGGTAGGAATGCCCACTCTCCAATCCATGGTCACCTTGCTAGAAGTATAAAATAAGAAGTAATAAACAAGACGGGGATTTTCTCCCCTGCTGCTCTGATCAACCCAAACTCCGGACTCCAGTGTGTCTTTCTGGCGAAGCTCACAGCGACAATAAGCAATAGTATTTTCTTACCTGGACTGCACTATCATGCCTTTTTGACAAGATTTAGGTGTACTCAACTGAATTAAAATTATAGATGAGTATTTCATCTGCACTTTTGAATAAATATATTAAGAAATCAGCTAGCCAACTTTCAAAAGGGTTTTTTTGTTTGGTTTTTTTTTTCTCAGTTACTGCTCTGGGATAAGAAAGTTTTGAAACAAAATATTTGCCAGAAAAATCATTGAAATCCATCTGTACAAGAATCATAGAACAAAAAGTTTGGAAAGGATTTCTGGCGGTCATTCTGCCTAGCCACCTGCTCAAAACAGAGCTGGTTTCAAAGTCAGACCAGGTCACTTGAGGTCTGCCCTAAAGTTAGAGATTTCACAAGCTCTTTGGGCTTGCCATTCCAATAATGAAAATTTTGCTTTTATGAAATGCACTTTGTAATTTCCCCTGTTGCATCTTGCACCACTGTCTCTTTTTAATTTGCTGGGCACCTTAGTCCTCAGTCTATCCATTAGCCTGGTCTCAAAGGTTAGAGAAGTGGCATCAAAGTTACATTAACCACACCCCACTCAGTCTGATGAATGGGTGTGTGTCCATTATGAGTGAACATTAGTTTGTTCCTCCTTTACTGGGGGCTGTACTTTTCTCACCCAAATGTTATTCCTAAGCATGGAGGTCTGGAATGGCTGTGTTAAGCCCGGACTGAAAGGTTAAGTTTTATTGTCCTGACCAGTCTCAGCTGGGACATCCGTCCTGACCATTCAGGCTCAGCCCTGTGTGTTCAGCCCTGTTGCCTACTGGCTCTGACTTGCAAACTGGTTTACAAGTTGGGGTTGAACTTGAAGCTGACTCTTATCTTGCCATTTCTGATGATTATCAAAGTGAGACCAGAACTTGTCAGTCACAGATCCAGCCCTGCATGGGTGTGTGGAGCTGCACCCCTTCAGTGAAGGTGCTGTCTTGCCCATGTCCTTCATTGTCAGCTGGTCTTTCCTCATAGAGCAGATCTCGTCACTGATTGACAGTCTGAGCACACCTTTCAGTTAAAAACTCTGGCAAACAGGATCCTAAATAGCTCCGTATTTTCTATATCCTTTGCCACTTGTTCACCACTTCTCTTGAAAACAGTACCATTTATTATTTGATTTCATTGGAGTTAATTGGACAATTATTTTTATTTGACTTAATCTTTGTACCTGACATATCTGTTTATGTCCTTCTTTTTGTTCTTTAAACCCTTCTGGCAATCTTTATGTTTCTCTATATTCCCATGTGATATTTCTGTGTTAATGTTTGTCAAATCGCAAAAGAATTAGGGAGCCTTCTTCCCCTGCAGAGGGGGACATCTGAGTACCATAGTCCTTTGATTTCTTCACTGCCTCAGACAGGGATGAGGCACAACTGGCCCAGGTGGACAGACTTTCTGTCACATCATCTGTTGCCAAGTCTGAAGCTTGTCTACAAATGAACGTATGCAGAGGGGAACTCTGTTGGCAGAAATCACAAGGCTCCAGTGTCTTTTAAAGGCCTCCAGTGTCTGTTATGGTAAAAGTTCATTCTCCTGCTAGGGAGGAGATTCATTTTCCCTGCTCTTGTGCAGTATAAGGCTCTTACCTCTGCACAGGCCATATGAAGGAGGAAACATTTCCTTCCCCTCACCTAAACACATGCAGCTCATGAAGCAAGTCACGTCCTGAAATCTTCCATTACTTCATTAGGAAATCTGCTACTTCATTCAGAAATCTGCCTGAAAAAAGGACTGTTCTCTCTGGCAGTTGCATGTACATTTAACTCATCTCCTTAAAGCACCAAGAGACATCTAGTGAATTTCTAAATAATAAAAGAAAAATTAGAATCACAGCTTGAATATTTTATTCATTTTTTTGTTTCATTTTTTTTCCTATCAGCTTTGTCTTCCTTTTTATTATATTTTTCCTATCACTATTTTACAATTTTTTTTCAAGATTGAGAATTTAATATTTATGTGCAGGAAATTTAAATTATGAGACAATATGTTAATTATAAAATTTAGAAAACTATATATTGGAACTTTAGGCCTGTGCATTATAATGTTTTCTGAGTTTTGGAAGAATGAATTAAAACTATAATCTAAGTTGTTGATATAAAGTAATACAGGACTATTTTTCTGTTCCACTGCAGGTGTGTCTTGATCTCTCAGGAATTTTTCACCTCACTCAGGGAAACAAAGAAGAATTAGTATTGTCTGCTAATTGTACCCTTCATGTTTTTGAGTGAGAAGCCTTCTAAAAATAATTAGAGACAGTCTGAGATTTCACTGCTATTAATTTCAAACTCAGTTTTTATCTAAAACTTCAGTGCTGTGTTCTAGTATAAATTTAACTTGTCTGATCCTTAAAGATGTCTGATTTAGCACCCAATAATTTTACTGCCTATTATATAAGCAAATGATACCTGTTAGTGTTAATCATATTCATCACATTTGATATTACTAATCATAGAACCCTTTAAAACTTAGATGCAGATATCATCTATGTTTTGTTCAAACATGCAATGCTGAGTACTTTTAAAGTTATCTAAAATGAGGCAATTTTTTTCCAGGCCATATAATCATTGTGACATGAAAAATACAATGTTGCAGTAATAAACTCTTAATGATAATCATGGTGCATTATAGAAACGTCATATATTGTGTTGCAACTTTGGAAGTTTGGAGCTCATTTTTCTTTTGTGAAACACTGAATTCTACTGACAGTATCTGGATATATAGCAAAAATGTAATTTCTTGAGTATTCTCATTTGATGATAGAAGATGCAGAGATATTGGTTCAGCAATATCCTTTAAGTTTTCTCATTCTCCTCAAACAGCCACGACCTGGAATCACCCTGGAGGTGACACTGACTGTCCTGAAAGAGATGACACACCTTTTACTACATTCAAGCTACTTTACTACCTATGAAGAGTGATGCTATTAAAGTGACATTTTTCCCTCTGGTTCTTGTAGATAGTGAAAGGGATTAATGTAATTTTGTGCTGCTTTTTGTGACTCTATGCCTGTGCTCGGTCAGGGGCAATAAAAAGGCAAGGCAGAAATACATGAGGAGATGAGCAGTCCCTTCAGGCCAAGCAGGGGTTCTTTTCCTTGTTCCATATAGTATTTTTATTTTCATTCAGTCAAAATATGAAATGGCTACAGATGTAGCTGGGCCTATCACATGTCAGATGAGAGGTTTTCTCCACAAAGAAGGTTTTAAAAGAACTCTAAACAAACCAAACTTTTTTTTTTTCCTGGCCCTTTGGACTAAGATTCTTGTTTGAGTGGCTACACTGACCAAAGACACCTGTTTTTGCTTTTGTGTTTGTTTTGTTGTTGGGAGGTAGTGGGGGGGAGTGGTTTTTTATTTTATTTTTTGTTATTTGTCTGCTCTGTGGAAAAGTTGCATTCAGTCACCTCAAAATAATAACATTCTAAGTTATTTCATGTGACACAACTAGTAGATTATTATATTATATTATTATTTATAATTAATAATAAACAAGTTGTATCCTATGGGAAGAATGGAATTTATCTCTTTTTGTTGCTTCTTTTCACCCTATAGAAGAGGCATATGAGCTCTCTTTTATTTTCCAAAATAATTGTTTCTAAAAAATTGTTTGGGGTTTGTCATTAGCCAGAAACTTTACTAATCATCATAGTATGAGCTGACTGATAAATTTTCCCACAAAAAATCTTTTAAGTAACAAGTTATTTCTTTGTAACAAAGTAAACTGGAATCTAAAGAAACAACAAATTTTTACTCTCATTTATCTAGGTATTTGGACAATATATTACTAGTAAATAAAATATTTTTTGGAAATAAAAATTTCCAGGTGGTTACAAAGTACACATAGTATTTCCAAACCTGGTAATCTACAGTAGATCCTACAAATATATTATAAACCATTAGAGGTTGAGCCTTGGTGCAATCATCATGAAAAGGAATTGTTAAAACATCTGCAACTATGTGGGAACTGATAAGTGGAATTTATACTTGAGAATGTAATAAGAGTTGACACCTATTTGTGACATGACTGTATCATAGATTGCCTGCAGCCTGATAGCATCACTATTTCTAGCAGGCAAAGATGTATTTGCTGAAGGTGAAAATGTCATTTAAACAGTTGATACCTTTCAAATAGTCTAAGCTAAATGCCTTGTACTGTTGTTGCCTTTTCAGAATAAATATACACAACTTGAAATTCTGGATAAAGAAATAATGCATCTGTGATTATTAAGTCAAACCAGAATATACATTTGCAACAACACCTATGGCCATCTGTAGAGGGATTTGATTTGTTGTGGCAAAGATTAATAACCAAATATTGCTGTGGGTCTGCATATAATAATTTGACATCATGGATATCTGTTTAGTTTATTTATGTTACAAATAAAAGCCATGGCACTCTTTTAAAAACCTCTTTATATTTAGACAAGACCTAAGAAACTCATAACCTCCTTTACAATACAACTTGCTCCATATGAGAGGTGAAGAAGTATATGCTGACAACTGACACTGAAAAGGAAGTTTGAGCATAAGTCAAGAGTAATATATTCAGACATAAACTCAAAAGTCATTTTTATTTATATGAGAAATTATCTTTAGGAGTGCATAAATTGACTCTTCTATTTGGTGACATGTTTAAAGATTAAAAAGAGGTGTTTGTTACCTGCCATATCTTTAGCTTTCAGCCTTGCTGCTATATCATCAGATCATCAGTTTGTTAAAAAAAATCTTGCATTCACCATGTGCTAAATGAACATCAAAATTTCTATTATCTCCTTTTGTCTTTTTCTGAATTTTTACTCTTTTCATTCTTACAGTTTTTTCTCTATACTCTCTTCATACCAACACCTCTTGCTTCATCGTTCTGCACTTTCTTGTCCTTGCCTTTTTTGCATCTTTACCTTTCTGTCATGTTAATGGCAATGTCAGAGCACTTCCAAAGAGGTGTTGCTCCTTAAGGGACAGAGAGCTGGGAGCTAAGAGTGGGACCTTTCTGGCCAGGAGGACCTGTCCCTCTATCTGTCCATGGCAGTACTCACACGTCTCTATAAACTCCATAGAATTAAAGGTCTACCATAATTCACAGCTTCTAATTCCTGTTGGTTCTCTGGGGTGCATTTGTTGTCTATATCCAGTGATGCTGCTTTCAAAAGGGAAGGTCTGTGAGCTGTGTTCATCACACTGTTCTTCCACACACATTTTCATTTTCACTGCCTTCCCTGCCTCAGCTTCAGCCTCTAGTCACTATTACCCCAGACTGAGGCTGCTGCCATTCTCACTATGCTGTAGTAATGAGTCCCAACCCCTCCTACCCACTGCTTCCTCTTAGTGCTCATGTGTGTATCTGTTTCCCTGATGCAAATCAGCAAAGGACTTCTGTTGTTACAAGTCACACATTTCTAGACCCCCACATCTTGTGAATCTGCAACCACTTGACATTCAGCATAGACATAGGACTGAATATATTCTTTTGATGAGCTCTTTTCAGTACAGAGCAGAGTGGCGGGATTGTTCAGCACAGTATGGAGCAGTAATCTTGGAAGGCTGTAGAGGCTGGATGTTCTCAGTGCTGTGGACTTACATAGCAACCTCCCACTCAGCTATTTTTTGGTAGAAATAAAATATATCTTATCTTGTGGAAGAAAGAACTAAGCCACTTCTCTTCAGGGAAAGATTCAAGGTGGCTAATCCACAATGGGTTAAGGTTTTAAGAAAAACTGTTTTCTTAACTTTTTCAGTAGATGCCTTACCCTGTGGACTTCTGCAGACCTGTTCCTCACTCCCTTATCTTTCGTTTGCTCAGATTCACCTGTGGTAATCAGGAGCTTAAGAGTTCAGGAAATGTGATGCAGAGTGTTATGGCACATGGCCTTGTCTGAAACCTTGGCTATTTCTATGTCACTGGCAGTGGATTTTTCATTTCTTGGCCTAAAACAGATCTCACTTTTGCATTCTCTTCTCGTCTCATTCAATCTGTTTCTGACTCCCCAGTGCATTTCCCTCTCTCTTTTGCACTTCTCTTTCACTCATAGAGTGGCCAGTATACCTTACTTAAAAATATGAGCTCTTGAAAGGATTTGGGTGTTTTTTTCTTCCAAAGGTTTACTCTTCCTGTCTATGTGATAAATGCCTGCATGCACCTTCATGCCCCCAACAGAGACATCCTTGAAATGCAAAGTAGTTATGTCTTATTTAGGTACTGCATTGAATTCCAATACAGTCAATCCATTTTTCACTTAGAAGTTTGAGAAGCATAACTTGCAAGGACTTCAGTTCTACTCTTAGCACTCTTTTCCCTACTGTTGGCATTGCTACTTTTGCCAGCAGAAGAGCAGGGGAAAACCATTAGTTAATGGGTAAAACCCTTCTGAAGAGTAGTTTATCCTTTTTCTGTGTTCTCCTGAATTTTGGATAGTGTTTCACAGCAGTAAAAGTAAGTGCAGTCAAATACAAATTAGAGAATACACAAAAAGAATAACAGATAAATGATAAAAGTGTTTTTTGGATCAAGCCTTTTGACTGTAGGGTTAACTCTGTATATATTTTTTAAATTAACAACATTAAAATATCATTTAAAGATAATTAAGTATTAATAATTATTTCTACTTGTAATAAATATGTCAATTGCTAGATTAATAGCAAAAATACTAAATAGTAAAAAAAAGCAGTGCATCTTACTTTTTAAGATGCGTATGCTAAGATGCTTTTTGTATATCAAACTGTTAATAAATAGGATGCAAACCAGAAAAGTGATAAAATAATCATGTACCAGGAATAAAAAAAAAAGATGCATTATGTAAGTAGGGTGGAAATTGTTGCAATGACAAGGAAAGAGCTACCTGGTGAAAAAATATGAAAATGATAAGAGTTTTGCAACAATAATAAGACTATTATTACCAATTCTCTAATGATATTTTTATTTAGTTAGTTTATCAAAAGTCCAGAGTGGTCATATTTCTTATTAAAAATTATGGCAACAGTCCTTTTCTGTAGTGTCAGTGTTTAAACTTTTCAAAGGTCTTAAAGGGCCAAGAGGGATTTTTTTCCTCTGTTGCTGTATCACATGGGGTTTACACAGTTCACAGCAAAGTAGGTCTAGAGGTTTTTCTTCCTTGACTAGTTCTGAGAGGACTTGATTTATAAGATGGAGGGGGAAAAAGACATTATAGCACAAGGACTTCCTGAAGAATGGCAGATTTTCCCAATTGCTACCAAAGTACAATCAGCACTTCATCATTGTGTAGCCCCTACTTCTCAGGCTAAGGCTGCCAATCCTGTTTCAGATCCCAGCATGGAGCTGTGAGCAAGTGTAGGGTTTACTCATCGACAGTCCCTGCACACTGTCAAATTTAATAACACAGAAAATGTCAGCCAAATTGTTATACTGAGTTCCATGTGAAGAAGAAATAATAAGCAGTGTTATATAATGTTGTTCAATAGGGAATGATTTCTAGTTGTAGCAGCTTTCATTTATGTTCTTATTCTTTTTGACAACACCGGTGGTGATGCCTGTAGTTAGGTTTGTCTGACATTTTCCCATTACAAGTATGTGTTTGCAGTTCCTTATAGTTTGGCCAAGCTTCAAGCATATGAGCTGCCTAGGCTACTTTATTATTTTTTTTATTATTATTTTGTAAGCTTCTTCCTGTACCTAGCATGTAGCCACTTGGAAGCTCATCCAGCAATGTGCAGTATCAAAAGCTGTTCTCTCACTAGTTGAGATGTCCACATCATTAGAAAATAGAAAAGTTTCAAGGAAACTTTTTGATTTTGGGATTTCTCCTCCTGAACTGAACAGCCTCGATTTTACAGGAACACTCTCTTGCTTTCCCTTTGAGAAATTTCAGTTTAGAATGATAAAGCTAAAACTCCTGAACTGCAAGAATTTTATGTTATTGTATTTGATATATGCCCTGCTTAGAAATGAACTTTTTTCTCCACAAGATGTGAAAATGTGTTAAGTAAAAATGCCTGTGATTTCATAGGAGTTCTTTTATTCTTATTATAGACAGTGTAAATCAGAATCACAGAATCATTAGGTTGGAAGAGACCTCCAGAATCATCAAGTCCAACCCAACCCTAACCTCAACTAAACCATGGCACCAAGTGCCACATCCAGTCTTTTCTTAAACACATTCAGAGATGAAGAATCCACCACCTCCCCAGGTAGACCATTCCAATACTTTATTACCCTTTCTGTAAAAAACTTTTTTCCTAATATCCAGCCAATATTTCTCTTGGGGCAGCTTAAGACTGCAAAGTAGTAAAATGTGGCAAAGTTTTAAACCACTTGGTTTGTATTTTCTCAAAGACATAACTGCAGTATTTCCTACAATGAGGACAAATACTGATGTCTGTTCTTTGGAAAACAGATAATGAATATTAGAAACCTTATTCTCACCGTTTTAGCTGAACTGAAGCTTCATTGCAGATTTTTCCTTTACAGTTCAAGGTTATAACTCTCTGAGAGGAAACACATCTCATAGAAAAGGTATTCTCCAGTTGTTGCTGCCTTTGGGTCAGAATGAAATTAGCTTGTGTACTATACTCTTCACTCCAATATATATTATTTCTACTAATTGAGAAATTTTCCTTCCTTTCCTCTTGCTCAAGGAAGAAAAGGAAAAACACATACAGACACACAAAGAAAACCAAAAATCCCAAACAAATCCAAATACCAACTAAACCAAACAAATCACATAACCCCAAAAAAACCACCAAACAGACTTTTCTTGAATGGTATATTTGTATATTTTTGCTACTCCTCAATTTGTCTCTAAAGCATGTTTTAGCAGAGATTCTTCAAACTCACCTCAGATTCATTTTTGCAGTAAAGACTTCCCATATGCTTACCACTCTGTTGAAGGAAATCCTTGGAGTAGACCAGATTTCAGAAGACTATTTTCTTTCTTTCTTTGAGGTGGAAAATATTTTTATTTCATAAAAGGTCTAGATACTTTTGCTCATTTACCAAATTAAAGAAAACATATTAAGTCAGCTCTTCCTTTTAAGTACCTAGCTGTTATATTTGGCATATATTATTTAGTAATATATTATTGCTAATTTCTCTACAATGCTCTAAGCCATGTAAGAAAGCTTCCTCCTTCAAAGAGAAAAAAAAGAAATCTATTGCTGAATTTCTTGTCTCTCTATTCAGAATATTATGCTTCAAATAGTAAATTTATGTCGCTTACGGCAGATATGCTCTCAGTCATATCTGCACATTTTTATTTACTGCAATCCTTTTACAGGGACAGCAACAAACTTAAATGAGACCAAACTGTTCTCTTTTTCTTCCTTCTGTCATGCAGATTCTTCTTATTCTCATTTCACCACACACACTGTGGATGCAGAGTGGGTAAAGATATCTTTAGGGCAGGAATTGGTCATGTGTTCTAAGCTATGTTCATGGTTTATTGACTCATTTCTTACTCATCTTTTACTCATTGCATAAATTCCTGCCCAAAACTTGTCTTCATACAAAATTTTAAAGAGGCAGAGTGACAGTAATGAAAGAGAAGGATTACAAAGAAAAAACAGTCTGACTTTTTTCCTGTTTAATAAAGGAATGTAACCTGCTAGTGAAGCAAGCCATTTCTTATTTTCTGTAGGGAATTAATTCTGGGAAGTATTTTACTATTATACAGTCTTTCTGCTGTGAAAATACGTCTTCATCAAATGTAGTAGGCAGCAGTGCACAATTCCAAACAAAACTTGGTTTTGAAGGTATATAACTATTTCAGTTCCATATCTAAACACATAATTTTCTTTCAGAGGCTGCATGTATTTTATTCCTCTGCCCAGCTTAGAAAATGGAATGTTGATGGGATTGTATCATCCACACTACCTTTCTGCATCTGTCTATTGCAAAAGGCATGAAATGGAATGCGTCACTCTATCATTGATTTGTTGCCAATGTAATCTCTTTTATTCAAGTCACAGTCCAAGTGTTTCTCCACCACCACGTTATTTCACAATTTTTCTTCTCCAACACTGACCATGCATTATGAACAAGTCAGATATGTTCATTCAGCTTTGATTTTTATACTTCTTTTAAATCAATACCTCAGTGATTGATCTTCTAAAATTGAAGAATCAGTGAGCTGTATAACTGAAACAGCAAAGAAAGTAGGTGGAGGATTTTCAGTCCTGGTTGAAATAAACACCAGGTGCAATATTGTGTTTTTAATGATTCAAAGACATAAAAATTGTTTAAATTTTCCTTCCTTAAATATTGTTTGTTACCATACCTCCTCTCTTAATTTAGATTATACATTGGGCTATTCTCACTTCTCAGTCAGATTCGGGACTAGCAGGCAACAGTACATATAAACACTTATTTTAAATGTCTTTTTCCAGTAAGTCTATTTCAGTTAGAAATGCAGCAATTCTCTTAAGATGTTTTCCTGATCAGATTGCTTGCATATTTTAGCCAATAGTATTTCAACATATTGGTGGCTACAGCAGAACAAACCAATACCCTACCAGTCCAACATTCTGTCTAGCAGCAGTTAGCACCAGAGGCTGCAGAGGAAGATGAAATTCTTCCAGCTGATCATCATTATAATATGAGGGAAGTGGGCAATT
Organism: Prinia subflava; assembly: GCF_021018805.1. Classification (NCBI taxonomy): domain Eukaryota; kingdom Metazoa; phylum Chordata; class Aves; order Passeriformes; family Cisticolidae; genus Prinia; species Prinia subflava. Next base: position 56,210,640 of record NC_086250.1, on the reverse strand, counting down.
TCCAACCTTGAAAAGTATGTTAACAATTTGAGAATTAATAATCTTCACAGGTTTCCTTAGCATTTACATAAATAGAAGTATACCATTCCTATGGATGTGTTACATAGCTCATTTGAAGTTGATGGCAAATATTTGTCACTATCTGATTCAAGATTTTGTTGTTGTTGTTGTTTTTACCTCAATTAGCAGAAGAGAGCTAGAAGCACATACCTGGAATTCTGCATCTCTTTGTATGTTAATTATACCCACCATAATTTTTCTTACTCTTCTGTAAAGGGAAAACTACCAGAATGTTTAAAATAATCATGTAGAAGTCTCCTGTCAAGAGGAAAAATTCAGTTTGCCTGATGTTCTAATCAAAATAGCAATGGGCTAAAAAGCAAATAGATGCATTCTGTTTCTAATATGCTACCTTGAGCTAAATTTAAAATGTTGAATTTGAAAATTAAGTTATATGAGGGTACCTTATGATTACATTATTTGGCAGTGTCTTATTATATTTCTTCTTAGTATATTTTTAAGTATATTATATCTTAGTATACTTCTTCTTAGTATATTTTTATAGCTCAATCTCTATCCCAAAGATTTATGGCTTGATGCAATCTATACAGTGGTAAACTTCTAAAGTTTAGATAATTTTCCTTAGTTTTACATCTAAATTCTTTAAGAATCAGTTGAGAGAAATGGAATTTGTAGATGGATTCATTTTGTTCAAAGATAAAATGTGTTAATTGTCTATAAATAGTGCTTGTCTTAAACTCAGTCATCTTATAGGTAGAATTACATTTCATTATAGGAATTATTCAACTGATTTCAGTTACAGCATAGTTAGTTGAAAGAAAGAGAAATAAAAACCTAATGGCTGCTGACATATTAAAGGAATAGATGTTTCTTTTGTGGAAAACAAAGCGGTTCTCCAAAAGTATGCTAATTTAAAAAGAAAATTAGGAAAACCTCAGATTAACAGTGAGTTATGGAATAACTCATGCATCATAAGGTATTCCTTTTTCTGTAATCTCCAACCAGAAAGAAAGCCAAAATCAACAGCCTGTGTCAAACCCCCTTCACTGAGAAATCTGTGTCTAAGAAAGAGGGAAGGATACCTGGACATAAAGGGAAGAAAATAATTCAGAAGTGTTAGTTATATCTGGTTTAATAAGAAAAAATAATAGTTGATTGCCTCCTTCAAGTAAATCAGTTTTTAGTGGGAAGCTGTTAAAAGTACATACATACTCTGTTCATTCTTTTAGGACACTGAAAGGGAAGCACAACCACACATTTATCTTCTTGCTAATGCCTAGCTGGATTTTTATTGCTTTGGGTAGTTTTTGTTTTGTTTTTTTTCTGTCCACACTGCTGAGTCTTCCTGCTTTACTCTTATCATATTTCTCTTAGTTACATTTGCTCTGTCCAGAGGATATACTAGATTTGGAGACACTATGGAGGCGTTTGCATTCCAGCACACACATACTGGATGTTTCAGGTTGTGTCTATCCTAATGGGAGGACAACTTGCTCAGATGGTCTCAAAATGGGGTCTGTGTAGCCTCATATGATGGAAATAAAATTGCTATCTGTACTTTGTCCACAAACTGAGGGGCAATTTAATACTTGACAGCAGCAATTATTTTTCTGTAATGGAAAACTGATATCTTGATAAAGTTCTGAGAGCTGAAATTCACATCCAATTACGAGACACTGAGAAAATCCACATCAAGCGGATCCACAAGTATTCTATACACTGTGTGACTGTAGTAAACTGATCAATCTGACCTGAAGTATGCTATTTTTAATAAAAGGGGTTAAAATAAAATTCCATAGAAATAGAACTAAATCATATTCAGGTAATTTCTTAAACAAAATTATGAAGACAGTAGATTAAAATATGAATTTAAACTATTTTATGTGACACAAGAGTTGACAAGGGTAAAATTCCTTTTCATATCAGTACAAAAGCTTATTTACTGTTTTGCATTTGATAGAAATACTCTCATTAAATATTGTGCTCATATAGATCAAAAATTGAGAAATTAATATGGAAATTTTAAAGTTAAAGGGACTTTTACTAAGAAGCATAAATATAAGCAAGAAGGAAATTCTTACTTGCTTCCTATTCATGTTCAGAAATATTTACCTGAAATGTGCTCCTGCAAAAAACAAATTTTCCCCCTGAAATTTTGTCTTCAGTAGATTATTCTGTTAAATAACTCTTGTGAAGTATTTTCTTTCAAAATTAGGATTCAGGTGGGTTTGTGTGTAGTGATTTATAAATCTTGGAAGAAAAGAAAACCAGACGTTCTCCGCAGCTGAAGACCTTGTTAACAGGTATCCCACAGTTTCTATTTAGTCCATTTAATGGCTCTACTGCAAGAATAATTTGTCAATTACCAGGTGTTGGCAAAACTTGCTGTATCTGATAATGTAATGAATATTGCATTCTAAAGGCTTGATTCATCATTGTGTTTTCCGAGTGCCATCTGGATGTCCTGTCTCTGAAACACCTACTGATAGAAAGCCATGTTTTAAAAGTTTTCAAATTTACTAATTTAATTGATCCTGTCCCAGTGAAACACTCTGTGAAGCAGAACTTCTTTATAAATCAGGCGAGCTTTCTACACATCTGTTTTTACATCTCTATATCTTCAGTTAACAATTTTGCATTATACTTTGGCAATGCAGGCCCTTTTATATGGTTTGAAATGTTTGAATGTGCTGTATCAATCTAAGCATTAAGATGGGAAAGTGCATACAAACTTTCTTGCCCAATTATTTCACCACATAGCTTTCTAACACAGGACTCTTAGCATCCTCTTCATTATGTTTTATGCAACAGAAATTTCTATATGTGACAAGCTCAAAAAATAGAGGAATAAACACTTTTTATAAAACAATGTGATCACCATTTCATTCACAGCATAAGTAGATGCTGCATCTTTTTTTTTTTTCCTGAGGGAAAGAAATGCATCAGGTCACTGAAACAGCTGGAAGATGTGTTGAAGAATCTTGTGCTGCAAAAATAAAACCTGCTCTTTGCTTAAGCTGGAAGCAGTCCCATCAGTTACCTGAGGCAGCCACCCAGAATGTGGATTTCTTCCTGAGGTGAAAAAATGCTTCACAGGTAGAACATTTGTAGTAACAGATACTGTTCAGCCAATATAATTTAGAAGTGCTGAGATTGCCTACACCAGCAGCTCCCAACATTTTGGACATGCTAGATTTCCTGTGTACTCCAGGTGAGGCATGACTGTGAACAAGGTGATTTACAAGGATGAATGCACAGATAGTTTTTTGGAGCTTAAATGTGAGACAATGACTGGAAGCTGACCTTGTTTTTCCCATTCCATAATTAAGCCTTGATTATGTTTAAGCATCAAAGCGAGAGGTCTGAGTTCAGCAACAAAGAAAAGATTTAAAAGCATCATATTTTGAAAATCTGTCTTATTAGCATAAGAATTATTAAAAGCCAGGCACATCTGATCTTTTTTGAGAGTGGTACCAGTACTCCAGTCTAGGTCTGGATACATACCACCTACACATTTCATAAGGCACTGCATTTTCTTTGGTAAGGTTTCTGAAAGTCCTGTGTTTCTAACCATTTTTGCAGGCTGTATCTAAGGAAGACAAGATGCTAAGCTCTTCCTGCACAAGGGTGTGCTGATTTTGGATAGAATAAAGTTATTTTTTTTCATAGTAGCTTGTATGACTCTATGATCTTTGATAATAGTAGACCATATAATTGGATTTAGTCTATATAATATTTAAGAAGCTGATGATTGCCAGCATTTGGATTCTAAGATCTCCAAAAGCACTGAATCGGAGAATTTCAATGTCTTTTGTAGTGTTGTATGGGCCACTCTTTTCCCAAGCACTTGTAGGTCTACGTGCTTTTAATCAGTCTAAATGCCAGTGCCACCCATACAAAAACCTTAGATAGTTTTAATTTTTTTCATGTTTTTTATTTTCTTTGAGAAAACTACTAATGGATACACAACTGGGGCCTTCAGGCATTTCTGTAGCACTGACTTTTTCCAAGTTTGTTTTAAATGTTTTTAAAGACAATGACAATGTTTCAGGATATCATGGAGAAATTGGGGTTTCTTTCTGGTTTATGCTTTGTAATAGCTCCTCTCCCATACACTCATATAGGTATGCTGTAATTATGCCTCCTTGGAATACAGGAATTGATTTAATAATTATGTAGCTGGATGACTTCTTACTATCAGTTGTAATTTCCATTTTATCTAGTTAAGTGGTCCTCTTGAAAGAAGATAGTCTGTTAATTTGCCTGAATTTAGCATGATTTACTTCTTGTTATCATTTGCCAAAATATCACCTCAAAATATAAATTATTATAAACATATACAGAGTAAATGTATGTTTAAAAGCAAGTTTCTTCTGTCATGTCTATCAAATTTAGCAGATGTCTATGTGTTCTCTCTTTTAATTCAAGACCCAACTGCTTACGTGAAGTGATTAGATTTTTATTTATGCCTTTGTCTCTATTAGAAGGATTGAAACTCTGAAGATACTATGATCTATTACACCTGAGGAGAGTGACACATAATGACACTTAAGGACATCTATACTAATTTTACAAATTTAAGTTATTTGATTAAATAAAAAAGGTACAGTGCTTAGGCCAGACTAAAGTCACAGTAGTAGTATTTAAATTATTTTAAATTAAATTAAGTTTTACTACTGTAAATAAGCATCTAGAAAGTGGAGCACCAGCTCTGCAAAACACTATATGTAGCTGCTCCATGGGCTACTTATTCACAAAGATATGGATAAAATTATCCACAGTATGTATGTAAAATTTTTCATCCTTAGAACTTGAGTGTGTTACCTTAATTTATCTTTCAACACATTTGTCACACTAAGGAGACTTTTTTTAGGTTGTAAAATTCTGTTAAAGTTACTAAGCCCTAGCACAGCAGAAAACCTTTATGTCTTTTAAATCAAAACAGTGACAGCTAGATGACCTTGACTTTAGAGCATTCAGCTCTCCCAGTTTATCGTGGGGGCTACCAACATAAGTTTTGTAGCTTTGATTCTTCATATGAAATGAATAAATGAGAATGAAAAAATGTATCAACTCATCTCAAATAACCCTTTATAATTAACAAGATGAATTTAAAATCTGCATTTGAATTTGAATTACAATTTTGCAAAAATTAAATTAAAAAGACTGTATTCTATAAATCTCACTGATGATATTTCTGTTTTCAAAAGAGCCATAGCCTGTGAAAAACTTAAAAATTTCAAGCAGACACACTGAATGAAGTTTTTTGGTTTGGTTTTGAGAAACAGAATGAACTAGAACAATAGCCATCATCAGTAAGGATGAAAAAATAGAACTGTTGCATATAAAAGGAATTAAAAAGGAAAAAAACTAAAAGCAAATTCCTTTGGAACTTTTTTTTTGCTTTTTGCTTTTTGCTTTTTTAAGGTGGTAGCTTCTTTTTAGCTTCTATTCTAGCTCTGTTTATTGGAAACACTTGCAAACATATCAAGACTAGTTAAAAAAATTCCCTAATGTATTTTCACTTGATTTCTCAGGTAAGTACACTGACATGCTGTCAGGGAAAAAAAAAAAAGAAAGAAAGAAAGAAAAAAAAAGTGAATTTTTGCTTTATGTTTCAGGCAAAAAACTCAGCAAGAAACTAAAACTACAAAAAATGCAGTTCAATGATGAGCAGATGTTGCAGGTGTGAAAAAAGAAATCAGTCTCTTCTCCTGTAAGCTAGTGTAGTTTAGGAAAAGAATAAGAGAGTAGAATTCTTTGCATATTTATGCAAAGCAGATACTATGGAATGCTGTCTCCACAGCGGGCCTTTTAATATTATTCCACAAGCTGCAAGTATTTTGAGGAACACTAAGTAACAGATCTCAATGAAGCAAAGAAAATCTCAGGTCCATACAAGGATTTTAATAGAGAAGATATTTTGCTCAGACAGAATTTATGTCATTAAGAAATAATAAATAAAACTGAATTCAGATAGGATGGATTTTAAGCATAAGCAAATAGCAGGGGAAAAGAGTAAAAATTTTTCTTTTGTATATCTGTTATGTCAAAAGGATGTTTTCCTTAATAAAAATTTAACATGCATTTGAAACTAATTTTAGAAAATAACATTTTTCTGAAGCAATAGTGACATCTTTACATCAAAGGCAAAAGAAGCTTTGTATTAATTTGGTTTCTGGGGAGATGGTACATTTCTCATTACAGGCATATCATGTGCAGAAAAATCTGACAGGTGGAGGAGTGAAGCAGAACCTTAAAGGATCATCCTAACTATATTGGCAGCTGCCAGGTAGTTTCATGAACCTGAATCATCTCCATGAATTGTATGTGGAGAGGTGACATGCTGTGCACTGGGCTCCCTCTGCAGCATCCTTTTCCTCCCTGGCACATGTCAGGGACTCTCAGCTCACCTGAGAACCCAGATTCCAAATGACTTCTGTTTCCCATCACCCTGAGCTCAGTGTAGTGCAGTTCACAGAAACTCATCCCTCTCTGAAAGGGGCAGCTGTTGCTGCTATTCTGGGTAGTAAAAAGGACTATCAGCAGTGAAAGAAGTTGGACAACTCTTGGGTTTGGTTTTTTTTCAACTAGCAATTTCTCAAAGCATTAATGAGGCCAGTGTGTGCTGTTGATCAAAATGGTCCAGGGAAGAATATATCAATGCACTTCTATTCATTTGTCTCTCAACAGGAGAATAATTTGGCCCCACAAGTCCTCTTTGACTGCTCAGAAGCCCTGGCAGTGTTTAGAAGCTGATTACATAATAATGATAATTAGAGAAAAATGTCCATATGGTCATTATTAGATCAATTTTGCTGCTAGTAATTATGGTAACTCCTGCTACAAACCTACCTTGTGTAGTCATACAAACTAATTAAAATGTAGTTTTCATATCTGCAAATATTTTTGCCAATGACTAAAATCAAAAAGGGTTTCTTAGTGTACTACAAGGAATCCTAAAGCTTGGAGAACACTCTGTTGAATACCCAGGATGTATTTCAGGCCTTGCCACCACAGGTCTGTGTGTCTTTCAGCAAGTAGCTACCACCACACCTGCAAACCCATCTGGAAAAAAAAATGAAAGAAAACAATAAAAACTTAACTAATCTTGACAAATAACATACAATATTTTCAAGTATTAATGTTTCAAATGTAGGGGCTTAAAATATTCCTGGTTTTCAGTAACTGACACCTAATCTTTATTTATTTCAAATGCCAGGAGTTTGGTTTTAAGAAGTATTTATTGTCTGGCTATCGATTAGCTGGGACTCAGCACTGCGACTGGAAGATCTATACCACAGAAAAAAACCAGGCATTGAGCAGGAATCTGGCATAAACTCCGTGGTCATAGCCAAAGACTGGACAGAAGGATAAGGACTTTGACATTTTTAATGCCAACCAATAATTTGCAGAGCTCAGAATGCACATACTACAAGTACAGCAGCTGGAAGAATGAGACCCATATACTTCAGGCCAAAATTAGAGTTGATATGTTCAATTCAATCAAGCCAGGACCTTAATGATATAGCCCAGATCCACAGTAACTATTGTATACCAGACAAATTAAATATTCCAGTTTTCAGTTTCTTTATACAGACTCACAGAATTAAAGGCCTGTTATATCCAGTAAAGAAAAGAAACGCATGTATACTTCATTTTCTGATTCCTGGAGCTGACAAGCAGGCAAATGGAGCTAATGAATGTATTTTCAAGTTCTTGGATGTCTTCCAATTAAAGGTGCTATATTAATGCAAAATAATAAGCAATGATCTGATCATTTTCTGACACTTCTGAAGACCACTCAACATGAGAAACATATGCTCAGTTTGTGTATAAACACCACATAGAACCTAAATGGTTCATTGGGAAAACAGGATAGGAAAATCCAAAACAGATGTTTTGCTCCCTTCATAATATTCCTGTCCTATTAGAGTCTAGGAAAAAAAGGATACACATCGACCTAATTATGTCCTCCTAAGCCAACTGCTAGATCAAATCCCAAAATCTGGCCAATTTTACAACCTTCTAAAAGCCAACTGAGTAAGCAAACAACTGAAAGTCAAGAGTTGTTCCCAAATGGAACAACTTTGAGGAAAGTCACCACTATTCTGTTCTAGATACATAAAGTAACTATTTTTTAAACTTTTATGCTCCTGTCTTTCAAGTTCCCTGTTCAGACTGAATATTTTGCCCTAATTTTACTTCTGACATTGAATGAGCATTCAGAGAAAAATTTTTAGTGTGTTCCATCTAATTGTTGAGTTTTCCTGATGTCAGTATTCTCATGTGAAATATACTTCAGTTTCCTTCTCTTCCTGAATAGAATGAGAAAGATTTTGTCAAAGTAAAGCTAGGTTCTGATTGTCATTGTTCCCTCTTCAAAAGACAAGGTTGAAAGAAATGTGAGTCATATGATAGATATAGCAACAAGATTCCAAACAGAGAATCAACTGGCCCCAGTTGATATTATCAATATCAATACTTATATTATCAATAGCAAAACAAATAAGCAATTGTTAATGTGTTTAAAAAGAATGAATGCAAATCTTAGGCCAGTTCAGCCCAAGTCAGTGCATTTTCTTAAATTACTTTATTGTTTCTCAGCTGTGTTTGAATCTATACTGTAGTTTTCAGTATATATTGAATTTACAAATGCATGCACATATACTAGCTTGTTTTCTTTGTAAAACAAGCAGAAACTAATTTTGCTGGGTTAAAGCTTTGATATCCTTTCTCACAGTGCTGTATGAACTTGCAATGTGGTCTCAGTGGTTCTAGATCCCAGTACCTGCAGTCCTGGAGGGTTGAACACTTTAAGAAAGAAATGTGTTGAAGTAATACTTCTGAAGGAAATCACTAATACTTATTTGACTCAAACACAGTTACTGTTATGTTCTAAACTTCCTTCCAGAAGAATAAACATCCGAGCAGTGCAGCTGCCTGCCTGTTACAATTTAACTGCTTGGTTCATTAATATGGACAGTGCAAAAAGAGTTCAAGTTGTGCAAGGAACTTCTCAGAAGAACCATAAACTGTTTTGTACTATTTTTCTCCGTACTTTTTAGAGCATAGTTCATGGAACAGGTGAGAAAATAGCATTGCACTAAATCCTCTACTCATTCCCAAGCTTTGAGGCTTCCTCATCCCTTTTGTTCCCATCAGCTCTGAGCATCTCTATGTACCTCAGCTTTATTCCTGCCTTCATTAACAGAAAGCACTGTAAATTAGCACTGTATATCCCTTAGAAAATTGTAACCCCACCACCTCCAGCCTGAGAGGGAACTGAACCACATATGAACCCGTTAAATACATTGTCTAGTGAGTTTGCTGCCCTGTCTTAGATAAAATGGGCTGATTCAAGAAAGGCAAGAAAAGTATAATGATTTTCTCAAATGATTTTCTCCTCAAATTACAGTGGAAAAAAAAATTAAAACTGTTAAAGGTCATTTCTGATTGCTGTAACTTCACTACAGCATCTTACTGACCTTAGGGAGAAAACAGTGTTGGGAATATACTCCCACAGCATAAAAAAATGTTGCTCATCTTAAAAGACTGGAAAAAAATTCTTTATTACAAGCTCCATGTTCATAGCTCTTCATTGTTAATTTCTTTAATGTGAGAAGACAAATATCAAATTTGATAGGTTGTACAGCTGTTTCAGGACACCACGGTTAAATAGCATATGCAATCCATCTTCTCCTGAAATATATCTTCCTTTCTAGCCAAGTATTTTATGTTTATATATGCCTTTTTAATAATTTTGTATTATATTATATCTCTTGTATTGTTGTATTTCTTCTGGTAAACAAAAAAACCAAACCAAACCAAACCAAACCAAACAAACAAACAAAAAAAAATAGAGAGGGAAGTGTTCAGATTTTCATATTGTTTCCTAACATCAAAAAATACATGAAAATAAATAGATAACAGTAATTTCTGTGTAAAGTAATGCACTTACTGAAGGGAAGTGCATACTAAAAATAATATGCCTTGTGGATTTTTTATGTATTAGGTTTTTTTACATTTAAGTAAATTTAAGAAGTTTTTCAACTAGAATAAAGTCAGAATTTCCTTATGGCAGATGTATGAATCCAATTATGTTTACACACTAAATCTCCTACACATGTTCGTGGTGTCTTCATTTATATCATGATCTGCTCATGCCCAGTTGATTTATAAGTATCTTGGTCCAAATTCTTTTCAAAGAGAACTCAAAATAGTAATGCAAAACTTGGATCATCTTATTACCAGTAAATTAATAAAAACATTTAAAGGTAATTTTTCCTATAGCTTTCCATCAAAACTGGTTTCATTTTACTTTTTATTGTGCAGGTTAAACATTTGGGTTGACATATTTTGGTTTTGTCAACAGCATGATTTATCTTTGTAAGTCAGAAAAAATTACATTGATATTTCTATCTGCACGTAATAGATCTGTGACCTTCTTCACTTACATTTTGCCCATTAATTTATCATTCTGCAAACAATTTCTAACACTGCAAACTTCCGAGCAGCTTCAAAACACCTTATGAAAGAATCAGTGTGCTACAAACCACTTATCTTTATAATATAGCTTTTCTTACAAGTAGAAAGATAAAACTGTAAATAACATACTTTACCAAGTATAAACCAAGCTGACCAAAAAGTTTTTTTATTTGCCTTGATTGAACAAAAATAGGATGACCTGATGCTACGTAGGAGATACTCAGGGCAGGCTGCATAGTTTCTGCACAATTTGAAGCACAGAGTTGCCACATCTTCCTGGAACAAAGGATCATGCAGAAAATCCTAGAGAGAATGGCCAGGAGAGTGGCACTCAGGTACTTTCCAATTCTCTTGTTCCTGATTGATATCTACTTCAGAAATGCTATATAGATAACTTTCATGGAATCCCCACCTTTAGAATGCCCTTTACTTCTCATTCTGTAAATTTGTTTCTCAGCATTACTGCTTTGATTTGGTTTTTCTCCAAGTCCCTAATGCAACATCTGGAACTAAATTGGCAAACCCCCTCACAGGAAAATTCTCATACTTTGCAGGGGTTGGGCAGCACACCTCCATCAACTCCATAAGGCCCTGAGCATAACTGAGCTGGTAACTGGGGACATTCTGAGGTACTACTAAATGAATTGTCAGAGTTCTCTCTACTTTCAAGGCCATATTGTTTCCCTTATGATTTCCCTCACTTGGTAGTAACCAGTGCACTTCAATGAGAATTAGAACAGAATAAAAACAGGAAGTTACAACTTAGTAATGATCGTAATGCTTCCCTTGATAAAAAATTAAATAAGAATATTTTCTCAAACTGAAAATGTGCTTCCAAAGTAAAACACAGCATTTGCTGTTTTTTGCTTGAGTATGGTAGATAAGATCTGTACCAACTATTTCTCATACAAGCCCAAGTAATACCCATAAGTGTCATGGTTCAGAGTATTTAATTCAGAGTATCTCTTCAGAAAATCTTTTTCTTTATCTTTGCCTTTTGTAGATAGAAATATCTTTAGAGTGGACAGGAATGGACAAACAGGAGATAGGAAATAGAATATCTTTTTCACTATCACCCAGATATATTAACCTTGAAAAGAACTTTCAAAAATATTTTTGTAAACAGCGAATTTTTGCTGCATTGAGTGCTATTTTTTCATCCAAAGAAAGTGCAGACAAAGCAAAGAAGATATTCATGGAACATTTGACAAAGGCCACAACTGGAACATGTTTCTATATGAGCATTACTTGTGGTCTTCATATATACATAATGGATAAATCTGCAAACCATTTGAAAATAAAATATTTTACAGGAAGGAAGGATTTTTTCTATTTTTCTCATTATTTGTGTTCTAAAGCAGTTCCACAGGAGAATAATGGATGACCGACAAGGAGGACTGTGAACATGCTCAGCTGACTTGTGTAGGAAAGGACACACATCATGCTAACACTGTGTGTTTGACAAGTAGAACATATGTTTATGTTCTACATAAAACAGGCCTGTGACCGGCTTAGAGACACCCTCTTGTACTTGAGATCCCTGTCCTGATGCACAAAAGATCAGAACACAGTGGTAACTATAGTGGTGTGGGTCCCTGCTGGACAGGCAAAAGGAGCAGATCCCTCTCTAGCATGGACTGAGTGCTCTGTCCCTCTGTCCCCACATGTGTCCCTCTGCCTCAGTGCTGCTCTCATTGGCAAGGTAATGCAAATAAATTTTCATTTTTGCATTTCACCTGTGGTTTTGTGATTATTGCTGAGTCCTGCCTGTGCTAGCATACACAAGTACATGTATTTAAAAAATATGCTTTCTTGAAAGTGTTCTTTTAGCAAGCCAGTTGTAAAGAAAATCATTTGAGTGGCAGAGAGAAAAAAGAAAAAAGTGTTTGGTTGTTTCCTCCTAAATTTGCCCTAAACCATGACAGTTGTGAAAATATATTACATGAAATAACAAAACAAACTACAACAACAATGTTGCATGAAAAAACAAGCTTAGCAGTGTTGACTTATTGTCTTGTACATCTCAATGTCAGGTACAGTTTCCTGGATGTACTGTGGGATGTAAGGGAGATCACAATCAGATCCCAAAGCCCTGCATCCCTGAAAACTCTGCTGTCAGTGGTCAGTAATGGTAACTCACCTCATCTCTTTTCAGAAGAGCTTTTCATAACAGTACTGCGAGCATGTTCTGGGGTTTTTAAGGCTTTCCAGCATGACGATGAAGTCAGCCATCCTTTGCAACCCTAGCTTCCTCATAGAACACTAGACTAGAAAGGTTTTCAGGGGGACCTATTGATTTCACAGCTTTGGCTTTGTCTGCAGGTGTTAATTTTAAGAAGATCAGACCTTCTCTGTAGGAAAAGTACCTAAAATGGATTTACAAGTGCCTACATTAGAGATCTATGTTAGAAACACAGGAGGAGGGCCTCTGCCATTACTAAGAACAATTTTTTTCCTTCCAGAAGATGCTTGATCAATGGGACTTTTCTCTGTCTACTTATTTGGCTCTCTACTGAGATTTAGAAAGATTATATCTTCCAGTAATTGTGTGCATGAGATTTCTTTTTCCCCAACTCAGCTAGAAGCTAAGATGGGGACTGTATGGGCCAGTTAAGAAAGTGTAGAAGCTAAATATGACCGGTATGAGTACTAGTTTGGGAGAGAATGTATTTAAAATAGTAAAACATGGTCCTTAAAAATAATTATTGTTTAGAAAATGCAATAAATAATAAGCTTTAAAGTGTATAGAAAGACTTTCTCCAGGAGTGTTAATGTTCATCTGAGGTATGTCTTTATGTCAGCTACAGCATTTGGCTGCTCATCATCAAACTGTATAATTTCTTTAGTACAGTATTTCTGTTCTTCTTCTTTAGTAAGTAGAATTGGATTTCCTGAGAGATACAAGTCTTCTTGTCCACTTCATTTATTAATGGACAGCTGTCCAAATGAACAGTAATTCATTACAAGAACATTTAATACATCTTGTTTGTGATATCAAGTGTTAGTTTGTAACAACCAAGTAAGGCATGAATAATATAGCAAATTCCTTTAAGGACAAATTCACTATCAAAATAATACAGAACTTTGCAAAAGGAATCACAACCCTGCTTCAAACTTATTGTTACATGAATATAAAAGTAATTTTAAAATGGCAGTAAATCTGATCAGTTAAATGGAGATCTTATGTGTTTAATAATTACATTTATTTCTTAACTATATCTAACAGAAGAAAAGCAAACAGACACGAAAAAGTACCCAACTTGTATCAGATATTTTAGAGAGTGCACATTGCAATCATGTTTTAAAAAAATCCAAAAACAAACCAAGCAAAAATCCCCAAAAGTCCCAATGTGAAAAGAAGGGAAACAAAAAAACAAAGACTGCAAAGGAAAGACATAAACAGAAATAGACAATTATGCCCACTTCTCTGTACTTAATGTCCTGGTTTGAGTTTGGTTTTTTGGAGCACATATAGTGAGTGTTGTTGTGAGACTTTTACCACAAGGTTTGCATATGTGAAACTCACATACAAATTTCAATAATCATTTACAGCTTCAACTGTGACTTGAAAAATAACATTATAAGGAGAACTGCAATAAATTGCAACCATGATAATGAGGGAAGTGCTTATAAACAGTAAGGTAACGTGCCAGGAAGGAGTGACAATATATGAACATGTGAAACTTATTTTAAAAAAATGCATTGTGTAATAAACTGTGTTTTGATTTATTTTTTTAAAATCAATAGCCAACACTCAGTAAGGAATTGCAATATTATGTCTCAGTCTGGAATTCACCTTTATTAATTTTTGCAGTGTCAAGGACTGTTGGTGGTGCTCCCTTCCAGCACGCTGTTCTCCTCTGGAATCCATCCCTATCTGATATCTGTGAAACTGCTGAATTTCTCATACTGTGTCAATTTACATCAGCCACAGATCTGATAGCAGCTCTAGCATGGACACACTGTCCGAGTTTGGAAGGAGACAATTCCACTGCCTTCTTATCTCTGTTTACCCACGGTATCAAGCCGAGTCTGAACCTGACTACTCCTAAACTGTGAAATTCTGCAGTTTCCATCCTCTGTGGCATCCATAATGAACCATGACTGACTCATCTGATTCCCTTTCCTATTAGAATTCAAAGCAAGGAAGAACAGTAATTTCCATGTGATCACACACAGTCTCACAGCAGACTGGCACACAGCTCTAGCAGGGAAGTGATGAGAAGAAGGCTCCATCAGAAGAGTAGGGCCTGATAAGGTCGTTAGCTACCAATATTAGTGAATTTTACAAGAGAACTGCCACGGGAAGTGAGCATTAATCACAGCTGTCTTTCTAAGAACCTGTGAGATTTTCTGAATGATTTTATACAACCCATGACTGTATTTTAGGCTTTTGTTTTTCCACCAATCTTTGCAAATGCTTTTCCTTGATCTAAAAAATAAAATTAATTAGAACGTGACAACTCAATATTGCCAAGGTTCAGAGAGATCACAGAGATCAGAAGAGAATGTATTTTGGCTGTCATGTAAAACAAAGTACTGAATTGAGTTTATAATTAAAATTAAATGTAAATTTAAGCTTGATCCAAAGTCTCACTTTGGAGATCTGTGATTTATGATGAAATGTGGACTTTTAATTGGGTTTTTTACAGATATTTTGCATGACTTTGCTTCTTCTATAATTGATTTTGAATAAGAGTTGTGAGGGGAAAAAAAAGAAAACCAATGAAGTGTTAAGTCAATTTTTTTTCTGTTCTCTTTGGTTTAAAATCTACTTAAAGCCATTAATATAATTAGAGAATCTTTTATGTTGGAAAGGACCTCTCAAGATCATCAGCAGCAACCCTTCTGCTCAAACAAGGTTAGCTAGAAGAAGTTGTGTAGGACTGCACCCAGCTGAGTTTTGAATATCTCCAGAGAAATACATTCAGACACCTATCTATATATAAGCAATTATAGTGTATATTTTATATCTATAATATATATGTATATAATATATGCAATGATAAAATCTCTGTATCATTAAGTATGTAGAAAATACTCTCTATTCTGTTTTTACTTTTGTGCAAAGAATTTGGAACTATTTTGAGTTAACAAGATTGACTCAAAATGCAGAAGTATGTAAGAATGAACTTTGAATCATGTCTAATTTTCTCACACATGTCTTGACTTGAAAGGAGTTATATAATTTGACTGCCTAAAGTCTTCCAGTCTTCAATATTTGGTTTCTTAATACTGGCATGCATTTATACTGGAAATAAAGATTTATGAAACTGCCTTTATAGAGGTTGACACAAATCTGGGGTTTTAAACATTTGTGTCTGGTTATGTCATTGATGTCCAGCACTTTGGCCTTCCTCACAAATTGCAATCCACCTCGTGGCACTGCAGAGGGATGGGGCATCACAGCCATTTTTTGCTCCTTTTGACAATATTCATAGAGCTTGGAGATTCCTGCCCCAACCACACTGGGACTGGCACGTGCCTGGGGTGCAGTGCCAAGTCCCGACTCAACTTGTTACAGTCAGAGCTGTGCAAACAGGCGCTGCCAAATGTGGCAAGAGTTGCCTGTCCCCTGGCTGGCACTGAGCAGTTGTCCCAGGAATCTCTGGACAGTGCTGCATCTCACTCTCAAGAAGACACCCTCCCACACTGCTGTAGAGTGTGAGCTGTGTGATACACAGTGGACTGTCTTCCCTCACAGATGCCCTCTCCCTCCCTTTTGAAGCCATCTCTTTTCTGCAGCTGTGAAAACCCCTGTGTGTGTGGTGCAAAAAAAAAAAAATCCTCCCATTCACATACACCATTGACTGCATTACTGCTTTGTGTGGGAATTGCATGCTTAATATTATACCATCATTTCTTTACACTGCTTTTCTTCCATTATGTTTAACATTGCAAAAAGATTCAATCCGAATTACCATAACCATTTTGCTCTAACACTGAGCACAGTTTTATTAGAATAAAATAAATTTCTCATTTTTCCATTCACTACAGACAATCAGTAGGATTCATGTGACAAAACATAAGCATCTATAATATAGATTTATGCTTTTGAAATAACTGTTTAGCTCTCTTTCACAGCTGGTAGGGAGACAAAGGGTTTTCTGAGGAGCAATCTATTTTATCCTAAAACAGATATCTATAAATAAGTCAGATAAGCTACATCCTGAGAGTACCCCTTTTTCTCCACTGACTAAAAGCTCTAAAGCAGACAACCACATGCCTAGTCAGAAGAGATTAATTGCATCATTTCTCTCCACAGCTTTCCCATGTCTTTTTTGCCACTTCTCCTTCCTCAAAGGAGCACTACTCTCCTTTACATGTGCAGTACAACCAACAAAAAAACAGGCACAAACAGCCTAACAAAACAATTTATAACAAATCTCAGTGGTTAAACCTTAGGAAAATGTTCTAAACAGATATTTGAAATTCCTTCTTTAATACTGCAGTCTTGACAGTGGCTTTGATACTGATTATACTCCCTAAACACCACACACATCATTGCACAATTGAACATTTAACATTTGAACATTTAAAATTGAACATTTAACATGCAATTCACATAAGATCAGTGTTAGACCCACAAATTCCACTTCTGACTGCCACAGTAACTACAGTTAGGTTATAAAGTCCTGAACAAGGAATCTTTTTAATGATGCCCTTGACTAAGACATCTTTTTTTCTGTTTTTATAAACAGATACTTCTAAAGAAGTATACTTTCTAAAGAAATAAACAGATTTTTTTATTTTACAAGTACTAGTACACTTCATCACATGAACCAGTTCTCAAGAAATGTGTACACATAAATGTCCCTCATTATATGGACAGATTTGTGAAAAGCACAATAATAAACCTGTTATGAACTTTTGGTAGAGGCATGTTAGCACAACATTCTCTTTCTTATTGTAATGATTGTACTCAAACCTTCTATTTCTTCAATATTTAAGGATATTTCATTTCCTAAATTTGAAAAAAATCTGTATATGATCTGCAATATAAGTACCTGAATTTCAGGTACTTATGTGTATATTTGAAGTAGAAGGACTTTTCCTCTATCGAGAGTGTCATGATATTTTTAGTATAATTTCTATAAAATCTGAAATATGTATCTGACTCTCCAAATAAATGAAATTATCGACTCATCAGAAACACCAGCCTCTTTCAGAAACTAATATATTTTTATTTTATGAGTTTTATAAAGATGTAGGTAACAGATCAACATAAAAAGATTATTTCTTAAAGCATAATAGCTGTGTTTGATAACCAAAAAATCATCCATGAGAAATCATTGCAGCTAGAACTTTCACAGAGATAAAAAGAAAACAAACAATATATAGATCCTTCTGACATTTTGAAAGCATGGTTGCCTCATGTTTGGAATGATAAACATTTAGATGTATGATTTGTGTTGTAATGTTTTTGAAGTAAAGCTTTTGAATCAGGGTGCCAAAGATACTGCATTGACCTATGTCATGTCTAATAGTGATTAAAGGTTGTACAAATAGAGTCTGAACCTAGCAGCAAGATATGTATTGACATTTTCTAATACGGATAGCAGTGCTGCCAGCTCTGGCTGTTACATCTCACAAACCAGGGAAAGGTCAGTGCCAGAGGGGTGTTTCCCTTTGCCTGCAGTGGCACAAGTGATGCAGCAGCTGACACCTCAGGATGACTCAGCCCTGAATCAGACCCCTGCACACCCCTAAACTGATCTTTCCTATGTGGAACACCAATTATAGATGTAAAGCTGGGCTCATTATAGTCAGCTGAAAATCACACAGCACTTTCCACAGTATTTTAGAGGAGTGATGTGAATAAAGGAACCACAGAGAAGCATGTGCATGCTCTGCTCTAGGGGAATATCCATGATAGTAAATGTATTTCCTTAGAGCTAACACAGCACTGTCAGAGTCCAGTTCATCCCTCTGGCTGCCTTGGAGGGTTTGGAGACCAGACAGGGGGTCTGGCATCTGTACAAGGGGGTCAGCCAGCCTCACACGGAGCCCAGGAGGACACTGCCTCTGATCCCTGGCCATGGGAGTGAATGCCCACATTGTATGAAGAAATTTGAAATAAGTAGTAGTTAGTTTATCACAGAGTGTGAATGTAGAATCTAGGATTTTTAGTATATGGGCTTGAAGAGGCGAGATGGAGGAATTGGGGAGTGGTCCTGTCCTTCTTGTTATTGTTCTCATGCCCCATTTTCTGCTGAGTTGTATCACAAGGATTGGTTTAGAGTAGAAATGACATGTGAACATAGGTAGTAAGTATTGGTAAGATTTTGTAAATAAAAAGTACGTTGTGGATGTTGGTTGGGTCAGGGAAATGGTACAAAGGGTCTGGGACCCTCTGATCCGCCCAGTCCGCCGCGTGTTCTGCTCTGCTGGGGATGTCTGGCAGAGCTGAGAAAGAACTGAGGGATAATGAAGAATAAACAACCTTGGAAACACAGACTGGCGGGCTCAGCTTGTCTTCTCTGGCTCTGGTGTGAGACCTTTTGGGCAAGAGAAGCTCGAAAGCCTTATTACCTTGGAGAACAGCAACCCTAAGGAGAAACTCCAGGAACAGCAACCCTGAGACAACATCTCTTTTTACCTGTGTGCTAATCCTACAGGATTTGATATGCTTACTGACTTGTGACATAACTTCCTTTTAGGTTAGATGCTGTTCTGACAAGAGAAGGAGAACACAGCGTGTGTGCAATCCCCATCCATGGACACGAGAAGACAGACTTTGTGATTATTCCATAGGGGAATTTTGTATACTGTAAATATTGATATGTTCTTTGTCCTATCTTCTGTAAATGTCTTCAAGTATGTACCTTTGCATTTAGCCTAGTTGGAACCTTAATTAGGGTGTCCAGGTTCTAATGTAGCACAGTAATATCTTCAGTATGAACAGAATTATAAAATAAACTCTGAGAGGGCAATGCAATCATAAGTTTCTGGGAATTGGTAAAATATGTATTTTCCACTTCTCCTTTATTAAATACCATTTCTCACACTTCTGCTGATATCCTCAAGCACCTATGGAGGTTAAAGGATGCTCTACAAAGTTACAGTGCTGTACAGATTGATGGATTATGTGCTTTTCTCTGTTTCTTCTCCTAGACGTCAAGTTTTCTCCTATAATAATCAATAAAATTATGCCAAAAGAAGAAAAGAAAAATAGAAATGGTGTCATAATAATGTCTTCCATGTATTAAGTCTTTGTGTGTACACACCTAAGCCTTCTTTTTTTGCTATTGTGGGAAGAGTAAATCTGTATTTGACTTCAGACCTTTCTGAAAATTGAGCTGACCTGGAATCATAGGTAGGTAAAGCACAGTAATAATAGAAGCTGAAAATCAATACACTCCTTTACAGGGTCATGCTGAAGTCATTTTTGTTTCAATGATAAAATGATATTTGGATTTTGTAAGATTTCTTTCTATTGTCAATTAACTTCCTAGTATCCTTTTGTCACAGTTGAAAAAGATCCCGACAGTGACTTTTAAAATCTGAGACAACATAGCAGTTATCAAATAACTTTCTAATATCAAAGCATACTGCATAACTGTGCAGATTTAATGCATTTATACCCAGTTGTAGAACACTAAAAATAATTTAAAAAAAAAGAGTTAGAAGAATAATGTATTCAGTATAATACACGTTGTTTACTTTCAAAACCTTTGCTGATTTCTGCATGTGAATATTCTGTAATAGCTTGCTGAAGAGAGTGTTTGGAAAATAAAACATATTCTCAAGTAAAACCACTGAAAGTTGAAAATAGTCCCAGAAACAGGGGGCTCCTTTCAGCTATCCTCACTGTATGTCACATCTGAGCAAACTTGGAAGAGGAGTGTGGTGATGTCTCATTCTTAAATATCTGTCAAATTGGACTCTATCAAATACCTTCACAGACACACTGAACTTTTCTAGCATAATACAAACTCCTAGGATTTCCAGTCATCTGCATAACTTCTGGGCTTTAAAAAGACTTCCACCCTTCTCATTTTCAGTGTTATAGGCAGAAAGACTGAAGTGGTTGTGACCTGTAAAGACATTTTCTTTTCCAGTTACAACAGTCCAAAAGCTTCAAAATATTTCTTACTGCTGCATATAATGCAGGTCTTTTTTTTTTGTCCCCTTCTAAATATGCAGAGATCACATCCCTTTTTAAATATACAGAGATCATAGTGAGGTATATTTTCCAATTTATTCAATATTTCTAAATTTATATTTCATAGAGTTATAAATACAAGTGAGATTAAGCACATGTGTCAGGGTTCTATCAAGAGTGAAGGGGATTTGGGATTTTATTGATGTTCAACATTCTTTTCTTGGGTGTTTGTTGCTAAGGACAGAAGTTAAGAACTACATTAAAACCACAGTATATCACAGCATTGGAAAAATTAGTGCTATGATAAGATGAATCAGCAATAAAATCTGTTTATTACAGTGACTAATTAATAAAGACATTTAGCCCAGAAAATGACCAATAAAATTATTTTCTTTGTCATTCTTGGATTTCCTTCCAAGTGGCCAGAGAGAAGTCAATAAAAAATTCACAAAGACAAATTGAAGCATGTGTTTTCCCTAATACAGTTTTCAGCAATTCACCTGTGAAATTGCAAAATAATAATCAAAATAAGAATGAAAATACTTTAGCCTGGTTTCAGCAGCCAGATAAGCATTAATCAAGGGTGTTTTATACAAAATTTTAATGCTGATACCATTCTTGCCCTCATTAACCATCCTATTTCATTAAACAAAACCAGACAATATTAAACCAACAACTTTTGGCTTTTTTTCTGTCACCATTGATTTCCTGTGGTTTGAACTGACAAGAGAATTTGTAACTGATGATGTAAGGGAGTATCTTGCATTTTCTCATCATAAACTCCAGTTTTCCACAGTAGTAGCACTTGAAAATATCCACTTTTTAAGCTTTAATTTGCAGGAAAATATGCTATCTTCAAATTTATTTTGTCTATGCTAAGAACTGCTTCAGACCTGTGCTGGATTAAAGCAGAAAAAATAGACCCAAATACCACATTCTACTGTTATTTTTTTTCAAATCACATTCTTCATCTCCATAGACACTAAGGACTTAAATAAATATAAAGAAATGTAAGCAATGGAAAGAAATGGATGAGAGCCAAGTAGAAATGGTTTTGAATGGACTCTGTAATAAAGAGTAGTGCAGCGGCTTTGGTTTAGGTTTTTTGGGGGTTGTATGGGTTTGGGGGATTTTGTTGTCATTTGTTTGATTTGGTTTGGTGTGGTTTGGTTCAGTTTGTTTGATTTGGTGTGGTTTGGTTCAATTTGTTTGGTTTGGTTTGATATGGTATGGGGTTTTTTGTTCTTAGTAGGGAACAGTCAAAATTGTTTCCATTTCTGCCTGGGGCTGTGTAATTTTGAGACTACCAGAGGCTGAATAACCTGCAGTTCTCAGCACTCAGTGTACCTCCTTTCAAAAGGACTGGGGTTTTGTATGTTGGGGGCGATAATTCTTCATTGTCTCCAAACACTGAACTTCAATCAAATTGATGTGCTTTGCTTCACCTTTGAACAGCTCTCAACATTTTCTACCAATATTATAAGTGTTACTCTAATATCTGAGGGAAACCAATTTCACAGAGCCATATAAAAGCCAGTGTGGATTTTAAATCCCTTTTTGACCTTTCTCAGTCTTTTCTTTCATGACTTCTAATCGCCAAATTTTCTTTCCTTTTTTTTCTTTTAGAATGTGATAGATTTTTTTTTCCTACATTATGATCCTGAAAGTTTGACAAGCTGGCTTCATGCAGTATGTTTAGTGCTACCTGTAGTCACAAATAAGAAATCAGTCAGTCTTACATTGTATAAAACTTTTTCATATTATCTGTTATAAGCTGAATCTTCAGTCTAGTGCTACATAGACTTCCATTTCATAAAAGAGAAATAAATAAATCCATTATTTAAACATTTAAATTGTCAGACATATTAAGCCCACAGTCTATAACTTGAAAATACAGGTTAATATGTTTTGTGCTTACTTGCTTTTATGAAATTGTTTTATTGAATCAAAATCTCATAAGCCATTTGATATGTATCACAGTGTATAATGGTTTTTATTGTTCTGTAACTTACTGTCAATATGAAATTCAAATGTTGGGTCTATGAACTTGGAGAAGCAATCAGCTGTAAAAGCCATTACTCCTGATGTTATCTGAACAGGGGAAAAATAGAGTTTACTTTCTCATCTTTACTTATGAGGAAACTATGAATTTGTTATGCCCACACACTGGTCCTCAATACTAGAGTAAAAAAATATATTTGTGTCTTTATATTTGGTTTCATAAAAATCAGCATCTCATAATTTATAACTTGTATTCATCCTCTTAACTGCTCATTTTAACAGTAAAAGTGCATTTGACATTTTTTAAATCAGATGAATTCATTATGTCTCTCTCATTCAGATTATAAAATATGAATTACTTTTTTTTTTTTTTTGAGTAGTGCTTATCTTGGGGCATCATAAGACATTACTGTTTCTGTCATTTCTTCAGGACAAGCTGTTAGGAGGAAGTGATCTTATTTCTTATTCTGAAAGCATTGTTTATTTAGTACAAGGGAAAAGGTGCTTCAGAAATGTCACTAAAGGCAAAATATGAAATCTAGGAAGTTGTATAGGTGATGTCATGGACACCACCTATAAATTCAGCTTTGTTGTCAATGGTTATATTAAAGAAGAAGCATCTTGGGTGCACTGTCAAACAACACAAATTAATAGGACAATTAGTGAACTATCACTTTACTTTTAAAAAGAGTCTTTTTGATGTGGATGACAGCAAGCTTCAGTAAACATGGGAGCAACTCTGGTGTTTGCATAAACAAAGTCCTCAAAGCAAAACTGCAGTCTGAAATCTGATCTTGCAGTCATTTACCTGATTTCTCTCCACCCTTTGTGAAGGACATCTATAAATGTGGTTACGTAAGGAAAAGAAAACAGATTCTGAACTAATCATTGCCACTTACAAAGATGAAGTGCAGCTGTCTAGAACTTTAAAAAAAGTCAAAATATGAATACTGCCTCTTTCAAAATGTGTGTTCAAAATGACATTGATTCCCCTGCAAGAACTGGGCACATGTTTCTGCCTCTTAGCACTTCTTCCAAGAGAGTTCATGGGATTTTCACAAGCAGTAAAGACCTGAGAGAACCTCTTCAAAATCCACGAATAAGATACCAAAGGAACTCAGTTTCGATATTAAATGTAGTATTGGTATAGACTGGCCAGGGCAGTCAGTCCCAAAGAATTAGATCTATTGCCCTAACTACATAGTAGTGTCCCATACTGTCCTTGCTACATGAAATAAATCAATAACCTGTGGCAAATGTAGCTACAGAGTATGTCATCCATGAAAAGAAGAGATTTCTCTGTGAAAGTTTAGCCCATCATATAAAGGGTATTTAAGAGAAATTAGGACAAGATGACATCTATAATGAATCATTACTTATATTTTCTAGCAGATAAAAGGTCACAGAAATCTGTTTTGTCTGAGGCAAAACGGTGATTCATTTTTTCAAGTGAGTGGCAGCCCATTTATACATTGCTACAAAATGCTGAAATAATCAATCAACTTACCTTTTCCCTTTACATGCCATAAATGCACATCAATTTTCACCGAACATGTGAACAAGAAATTATTATGTTTACAACAAAATGACAGTTTGTGGGACAGACAGAGATGTATAGGAAAATATAATTAAGTTTTGAGGAATTGCTGGATTGAGCTGCAATTTTGCTTTTCCATTATGGATGGCAAAAGGGGGAAACACCTTTTTTATCTAATTGTCAGGAAATTTGGAAACAACATTTGAAAATTATCTGATTTTCTTTATCTTATAGAAAACTTCATGTAGCCCAGAACTTCATGTAGCCTAAAAGAGCCATGTAACATAATACAATTCCCACAATTACAATAAGAATATGTCACACTCCAAAGTATTTCAAATTACCAAAAACAATAGTTGTGAAATAAAAATCCCAGAATCCTGCTTGTTTGTTCCCAATAAAACTTGACTTTTCATTTACATTAAAAAAAAATCATAATCTTCTACAAATCTTAATTTTTTCATATGGTTGAATCTATTTAATAAATTTTAGTCTCTTGTTTTCCCCCTAAGTTTACTACTGGTGAAAGACATTCCATTCCTCTATACTTTTCATGTTGAGTACTATTAAAACAAAGAGGGAAGAGCAAAGAAAGCTGTGGAGATTATGTACATTAGCTAAATAACCAAGATTATGATGGTAAGATCAGTAGTGGTTTTTAAATTTTTTTTCCAACAAGGACTAGGTGAAAATAATGAAGAAAAATCTGGCTCCGGTTCATTTGCTCAAAGCCTGAAAGCCAGATCGAAGCTGTATAATGACTGGTATACTCAAAACTGATGTGTAATGTTTTGGTTATGTTTGAAAACTGTCTACAGAACCTCTGTCAAGAAAACGAAGCTGAGTTGGCAAATATCATGGAATTTTTATTCTTTGCCAGCTGATGAAACAGTTTAAGATAATGAAGAACTTGAATTCAGAAATAAACTAAGAACATAGAATCATAGAATGGTTTGTGTTGGAAGGGACCTTAGAATTCATCTAGTTCCAATCTCTGCCATGAGCAGGACACCTTTAACTAGAAAAGATTCCTCAGAATTCCATCTAACCTGGCTTTGAAATCCCCCATGGACGGGTTTTTCAAGATCTCTGGGCAATCTGTTTCACAGTCTCACCACCCTCACAGTCAAGAATAGCTATCTAATATCCAATCTAAACCTACTCCCAGTTAAACACCAAAAATTCATAAACTGAAATTTGTATATAGATTAAACTACATCCTAATCATATGTCTCTTTTGCACTAGTTGCATACCTGTAGTGACACGACTGCATGTGTCGTTTAAATATCAGTGTGCATTGTGGTGAAATACTTGAGTAATTTTGTTTCAATAGCTACTTTCAGAATTCATCTTAGGTGAAAAAATGTAAAGTTCTTAGTTTCTTCTTTGAAGTAATAATTGAAATGAGAGCAATGTTTCCCTGAATGTTATTATGTATTGTATTCATTAAATAAAAAATAAATATTATATTATCTAGCAGAAACTAATTATACTGCGCTTCACAGAGACCCAAAATTTTATGCTTTTATTGGAAGGACAGAGAGGTGGAAGTACTACCAGAATTTATTCAGTTCTAAAATTGTGTAGATCTCATCGTTTTTCTCTCACTAAAAAAAAATCCAACCAAGATTAAAGAAGTATACTAGAGTTTCCAGTGACACTCTGACTTGTCATCCCAATGTTTGACTGTCAGGCAGAATAACAAAAAGGCCATCAGGAAAACCACCTGGAAGTGAACACCATGTTCAAGGCCTCTATACTGCAGTTCCACACCTAGAACAGAAGTCTCCCTAAACTACAAATTTGGAAATGACGATTCAAGTATAAGACCAGTTCCTTAATTTTCTAATGTACTTAAGTTTACACTGTGGTCCAGAAAATTCCACACCTTCCATGTAGAATTGAGTCTTGATTCTTCCTTGTTTCTTGCCCTAATCCAAACCAATTATTTCACAAAGCAGATAAAACTTTCAGAGCTTATAGACAAAATTGTTTTGCCTAAATGAAAGGCTTTGACCACAGATCACCTGCATTTTTGTGGGAATCTCTAATCACCAGTGTGTACAGTGCTGAAGAGCGGTCCTTTCTTAATCTGTTCTATCCAAGATGTTAATTTTGTGACTAGTAATTCTGAGAAGTCATGTAAACATGGAGATTATTAAGCGACTCATATCTCAGCACACCTCTGCAACGTTTTTATAGAAATTTCTTACAACTGCAGAAAATATTAAAATATTTCATCCCTCTAAAAAACTATACAGAATCTGTAAAAAGTAAATGAATGTGCCATAGTGTGTTAAATACAGAATTCTTTTTATAGTTTCATTAAGCTTTTATATCATACAACATTAATTACTTGACGTATTTTTCATACTCCTATGGGAAGAAGTTGCTTTCAAACTTCAAAGATAGCTACTGCTTTTGAACCTGCTATATTTTCTTTCAAAACTTTAAATTGTATAAACTATGTCAGTGACCCGAAGGCTGTTGATGTCCTAGATCCATTTGCACCTTCCTCATACAGAAAAAAAATCCCTCTCTAGCACTAGGAAAAATTACCCTCATATATAGCAAATTAGGACCTTGGAGTCTGCTTTATCAGAATAACAATTGAGATTCCTGCCAATTATCCCTTAACATAGGCTACTGTATTACTCTGACAGCTCCAAAGTAATTTTCACTGTAGAAATTTTTTTAAAGAAACTGCTGTTGGTCAATTTTTCTTCTAGAGCAAACTTTTCTGTATATATATATATATGTATATATATCTGTAGTCATTTTACTACAGAAATAATCTTAGGAGCATAAGATAGGTTGTTCATAGTAGTTTCTCTCTCTTTGTTTTTCCTCGATAACAATCCATTAATTTTTACATATACTGTAAACTGTTATTTGAGGTTTGCAATATATATCACTTATAAAGCTGTCATTGAAGTTTAACTTCATTTTGTTGCATTTAAACAATTTTTGAAATCAGAACCCAAACAAGACTGAAATGTATATTTGAACAAAGAATTTCCTTTCATAAGATATCCTTGGGCTCAGTTTACACTACTTGAAGATATTTCAATTTGATGAAATAAGGATTTTTGGTTTTTTTAAAGCTAAAAGAAAAAAAAAAAAAAAAAGCAGAGGTATTTTAAAATCTTAAATAGTCAAAAGAAAGAGAAAGTCCTGTTAATATGATGCTGTGCAATGGATTGAAGTACAAAAGAAAGTGGTAAGGACGGGCATGCCGTTTTATTGTGAATAAAAAAAGCAATATCTAGTTTTTGAGGCTTTGGAAAAAAAAACCCTTTTTTAAAAATTTTATTTCCTGTAAAGAAAATCTAGAAACTAAAACAGTGATTTTTCTAAAGTGTTGATCTTGCTTACATTAATTTGGGCATCTGAACAAATAGAGGCTCATCTCAACATTTAAACTATAGGATGAGGATTTTGCTTCATATTTTGTATTCTTGCAATTGAAATAACACATCACATGAATTGTACAGTCCCACATTCACAATTCTATGTTCATATTCTAAATATATAAATAGTTCACTAGAAGCCCAGTGCTTTTCCATGCTTTTAAAGGCCAACTTCTGAGCAATGAAGTTATTGTGTTTCAGTTGGAAATCACAAAAGAATTTCTCGTCATGTCTATAAGTTTCATTTAAGTAACAAAAAAACAACATGAAGTATACATCTTGCTCCACAAAAAGATTATCTGGACTGACATCATGAAGAAACACTACTCACAGAAAATTAAATAACCTCGTATTTCATTAAAAGATACTAAATAGCAGAGCATAATAAAAAAATAGATCTAAAAACTACAGGCCCAGACCACAGAAGTAGTTCACCCTGAATATAAATCTTATTAATCTAAATGTTTAACTAACTGCTTAATTTGATCTAATATTGGATTGATCTAAAGACTACAGTAGACAAGTTATATATTTAAATGTGTCTTCTACAATAGTATATTAAATATCTGTTTATCTACTTTATGAAGAGATATTTGTTTTGATTTAAATTTTAATAACTTTTCCACAATGCTTTCTCCAGAAAAGCTGTATTATATGCATCACTTCAGTAGACTGTTTCTTCTTCGATATATATGAAGACCATCTTCCTGATCCCTTAGACAAATAAACTTGGCCTCTGACTGTGGCAAAGTCCTTTGAATCAAGAATTTAATTGAACTCATCATTGAGTGATGGCAGGGAAATGCCATCTGCAGTTTGCTCCACTGAACTTCTTACATGAAAGATCAGACCCATCACACCTTTCCACTTAATAACAATTTACTGAATTGTTTTGAAGAGAATTTCATTTCATATCACATCAATGAGGACTTCGGACAAAATACACAAAAATCTGCATGGTATTATGAGATAGCTGCATCCAACAGATGAGAGTACTTATGAGTCTTTATTTTTTAAAGTTAATGTTTATGTTTATGTTTATGTTTATGTTTCATGTTTATGTCAGTTTATGTTTTAATACTAATGAATTTGAGCAATCTTCATGTTGATGTTACTAAGGGAGATTGTGAGAGAGCTGAAAGGAATCTTACTTTAAAAAGTAATTTAATAAGGAACTTGGAAAACTGGGGAAAGTGTACTAGAGTGACAAAGGGAATCTGTTCCAGACATTAAACATCATCTAGAAAAGTTTAAATGCAACCAGAAGGTGTGGTAAGGAAAGGGAGGAAGAAAAAGGAGGGCAGGACAGGCAAGTAGGATTATGACTGGTGTTTCTAGGACCATAAAATAAGGAATAAATGACAAAATGAAAGGAAAGTTTACTGTTCTAAATATAATCTCAAGCATACTTGCCATTTCTTTGCCATGTATTGCACGTTTCCAGCCCACTTCTTTTACCTAAGATAAAACAACATGACTCAAACATTACAACAAACAAAACTCCCTGAATACTGAATTATTGTTGCTCTTTGTAAACTGACACTCATTTCCTGTCACATGAAGATATCAGAAACATTTGACTTTGCAATAAGTTTTACCGAGACTGGAAAATGAGAGCAAATGCTTTATCAGAACATATCTCTCTCTGCAAGTTATAAGCACAATTTAAACATAGTTTTGTTCATATAATAATAGTTTCAATCTTGTAAAAATAATAATTTTTAAATCATATTATAGAAAACTACTGTGACTTCTTATAAACTAATTCATGTCAAGTAATTCTTGTATATAAGTGTTGAATAAATGTTTGTTCTTTACTGCATACCTCTCCTCTCTTTTCAAGAAGAGATGGATATATTTTTATCAATGACAGTCACCACACATTGCTCAGGATCAAGCCACATTGGCTAAACACATATAAAACATCGTCAAAAGATGAGGGGAATTAAATTATTTGAGTGTACAACAGACTAATCAAAGCTACCAGCAGTTTATTTGGAGCTTCAGAAATTGCCAAGGTGCTTATCTTTACCTTTGTAACATTGTTTTACTAATTTTCACTACTTCTTATAATATATATTCTGTATATATAATATATTATTATATATTTATATATATTAATATTATATAATATATTCTGTATAGTATACAGAAATTAAAAGAAAACAGCAAAGCTACAAGAATACAATTTGTCCATATGGTGCACAGTTAATTCATAAATCCCCATTGCTCACCATGCCACAGACATATAAAAAATAAAAAAAAAAACAAATTCATGTTGAAAACCATCACACCTTCTCAAGTCACCACTATGCAAAATGAAACCCTGCCTTCCTGGGGATGGCTGAACACCTTTCTGCCATGGGAGTCAGTGAATCAGTTCCTTATTTTCCTTTGCTTGTTTGCACAGCCTTTGCTTTACCTATTAAACTGTCTTTATCCAAAAGTTCAGGTTTTCTCACTTTTACTCTTCCAGTTCTTTCCCTGATCCCACTGTTGAGAGGGAGTTTGAAGTGGCTTAGTTCGTGGCTTGGGTTAAACCACGACATTTGGTTCAGTTCATATTTCTTAACAAAGATTTCATGTATTCTGGAGCATCACTGGAATTCTTCCTAAGAATAACCGGATTTTTTTTTTTTAACCAACATTCTCTTATTATGAGACATAGCTCTATTTGTTAAAATTTGTCAAGATTTACTGTGATAGTAATTTATGACAGAACATAACCGGAAACATGACATTATGATAGATGTGGAAGCTACGGTGAAAAAAAGCATCTATTCAGCTCCTTTGTCAGACAATTTATCGGTGGTTTCTTTTGTTTGCAAAGTAACAGAATAATAAATGGTGAAGAGCAAAAGTTATTCCACCTTCCTTGAATCCTTGAATCCTGCTCAATAAAAAAGTATTGTGCATTCCATAGTGGTTTCCCACTCTATTTCAAAATAACACTGTATCAGGCAAGAGGAGATTGTTTGATCTACCTTGGCTGTGCCTTTGTCATGGACAGGAAGGAACATGGCCCTTACTCGACAGAGAAATTGCCAATTGCATTCCTTTAATCACAATTTTGTAAACACAGTGGAAAATTATGTTGATCGACATCTCATCAATTATGACTGGTAGATGGTAGTCTACTGTGGATTTTTTAAAATGCTTCTATTATCATCTGTGTTATTGCTTGACTGGGGCAGGAACACCTAAATATCATCTGACTCATTTTGGCAACTCACCGAACATCTGTTTGCTCACCAGAGCCTAAATCTTAACAGTTTGAACCTCTTTTACACACACAGCCAGACACAAAAGTATTTGAGTGCTCTACAGTCATATCTCTCTCTAATTAGTGTTGCATTTCTAATAGGCTTGTCTGGCAGTAACTATTGTTTTGATTTTTTTCTTAAAATTATAAACAAGCTTTGCAACATTTATCTCTAAAGGGAAAAAGTGTTGTGAGATAAGGTTTTAAAATTTTTACTCTATTCTCAGAAAGCTTTCAAAATACAGAGCAAAAACAATCATTATAAATAGTTTTTCTAGCTCAAAAACCTACTTAAGCATTTCATTATTGAAAAAAAATTGGGAAAAGAACTGAAAGTAGTAAGGAGTATAGTCAATAAAATCTCTGTAAGACTGGGATAAAGGGATATTTTCACTGAAGGTCTATAAAATGTTTCTGCAGAACTTTCTGCATACGTATGAAAAGCTACCTTTCATACATCTCAGTCAAAATTTACCCATTAATAAGGACATACTGCAAAGAGTTAAATGGAAGCTATAAGCTGCTGGGGCAAAACTATACAGAAAAAAAAATCCTCTTGAATTAGTCTTTGAATAATAATGGCCAAGGAAGAATTAAAATGGTTTCCTAGCTTGTGCACTTGGGCAAGAATACATTGAACTACCAATACAAATTTCATTTAGACTAAATCTTGAAAGAATAAAAAATGTAATTTAAAATGTTACGTTGTTTAGAAAATGTTTTGAATTTTCATTTAGTGATAGATATATCATGGATTTCAATTTTAACATCATATACTTGAGAAAGTCCCTGTATAATTGACAGGATTTTTATGCTACAATCTTAATCTTATATCACTTAAATCAAATCAGTTGATTAACTCCACCATGAAGATGAGATACAAAATTGCTAAATTAGTGCAGTGTTGTCTGTTCACTAACTGCCCCCACAACTGGCAGGGATACTTAAAGATGACTTCCACTGATGAACAAAATCATGTTCAGCTTTGTTAAAACAGGACAAAACAAGTCAAAAAAGCCTAAGCAGCAATTAATTAGGAAGAATTTTATTAGATTCAGTGGTGTACATTGTGAGGACATTTATATTTGGGGGTTTATTGTTTCCAGGAACTACCAGCTCCCAGAGAGTTGCCAATGCTGAACATTTTCAAAACAAATGTCATTAATGATTCTAAACGCAAAGTTGCTGCCTCGTTTTCTCCTCGTGTTTTCAAAGCCAGTAATAACCATGCTTTTTTGGAAGCAGTTTTTATGTGACTACTGCACATTAAACAAGAAAAAAACTCAAATACACACACACACAAGAATTGTGAATACACACAAGAGTATACTGTATCAATTGCTTTTCATACTGTATCTTAAAAATTTACATAGAGCAGAGCATGAGATAAAGTAGGTTTCTTGCTTTTTCATGAAAAGAGTAATTTGGCAACCCATTTTGTCTGTCACGTTTCAAACTCCAATTAGTTCTTAGGAAGGAATCAACTTTAGCAATAGTTTCCTTCTCCAAAACTCAAAAGTGCTTATGGTTTTTTGTCATGGTTTTATCACATGCAGCAACCAAGCCCCACAGAGCTGCTTACTCACTTCCCCTCAAGTGAGATCAGGGAGAGAACCGGAAGGGTAAAAGCTAGAAAAATTTGAGGGTAGGGATAAAAAGTTTAAAGGAAAAAGCAAAAGCCACACCCAAGCAAAGCAAAACAAATAATTCATTCAGCACTTTCTGAGGGCAGACAGGTTTTCACCATCTCCAGGAAAGCAGGGCTCCATCACACGACAGTGACTTGTGAAAACACCATCACTCCAAATGCCCCTTCCTCTTTCCTCCAATTTTATATACTGAGTATGATGTCCTGTGGTCTGGAATATCCCTCTGGTCAGTTTGGGTTAACTGTACCTCTGTGTCTCCTCCCAGCCTCCCACACACACCCAACCTCTCCACCAGCATGGCAGTGCAAAAAGCAGAAAAGGCCAAGCTCTGTGCAAGCCCTGCTCAGCAATAACAGAAATGTCTCCAGGCTATCCACTCGGTGTTCAGCACAAATTCAGAACACAGCTCCAGACCAGCCACTGGGAAGGAAAATAATTCTAACCCAGCCAAACCAGCACATCTTTACAGTTCTGCCTCTATAATATTACATCTTAAATGTAATTGTTCTAAATTAACAATTCCACAATTCTTTAGTTATCTGAGTGCTCAGTGCCCTTTCACCCCTGCAATTATCTGCTATCTTCCAAAACTGACCTGTACCTCACCTGAGATCTCTTGACATGTTGTTTTCAAAAGCATATTTTTAGTGCAGTGAATTGTTTAGCACTTACATTGGACTTTTTGGAAGGTATCTACATGTAATAACTATTTGTTCACTGTCTTATTTCCACGTAAATTTGTGTTGTGTACAGAAAAAATGGCATGATTTATTCTAATGTCAAAGATAGCACTGGCCAACAAAAGAACTTTAGGAAGAAATAGAATATTTTCAGGGTTTAGGTAAGATAAAACAGATATTTTCTAGCTCAAAAAGACCTCATATCAGCTATCCTCTCATCCACACAGGGTTTATAGAAATATATATTGCCAAGTCTTACTTAACTACTTAACTTTATGATAAAAAGCTAGGTAGTTAAAATCCAGTGTAATCTTCCACATGGGCAATTTTTTGCTAGACTTACTCTTTATAACTCCCTGATAAGAGTGTATGTTACAAAGGTGTCTACAATCTACTTGGCCTAATCCCTTCAGAGAGTTATTGAGAGCAGGAGCCTAATCATCACTAAGAGTCATCCTTTGAATGAGTCTTTCTTTCTTTACCCTCATAAACTACCTTCCACTGTGAGAGAGTTCTCTTCTACTGTTAGAGAAAATGCAATGAGGGTTTGGAAACACATTTTAATATTAAAACACTACTGTGGAATCTGAAAGGAAAAAAAAAACACCTCTGGATTTTGTATATGAAGGTAAAGAGTTTGAGGATATCACCAC
Source organism: Prinia subflava (assembly GCF_021018805.1). Classification (NCBI taxonomy): domain Eukaryota; kingdom Metazoa; phylum Chordata; class Aves; order Passeriformes; family Cisticolidae; genus Prinia; species Prinia subflava. The sequence continues at coordinate 56,176,833 of NC_086250.1, read as the reverse complement.
AGAAAAAGTAGTTTTCAAAGAATTTTCTCGGAATTTTGACCTTCTCTACACTACCAACCAGAAAAAAAAAAACTTTCTGACAAATCTAAGGCCAGCAGTTTAGCAAACAAACTCCAAGCAGGCCTGGAGAGGGGATGATCATCTGGGAGAGAGCTTTAAAATATCTGGGCAGTGATATCATTTGTAATGCAACCTGGTGATTCTCTCTTCATTATGCCTAATTTCTGCCAGACCCTGATATAAACCATAGGTGGCACAATACAAAATAGGTTTAAGTTACCTTAACACATCCTTTTGTCTGGTGTCATTGTTTGCAAGTGGGACTGATTGAAAAAAAAAAAAAAATCCTGAGTTTGATTTCTGTGCTCTTGTTTAAAAGAGTCCTGCAGCCCACAAGGAAATGTTAAAAGGACTTAGTAAACAAATCAACACCAGTTAATAGAGAATAATGAGCTGAAGTTTTCTTTGAAACAAACATTTTAGAAATCATAACTAGTGAAGTAAATTTTAAAAATTCTTCATTTTGTGGCTGAACAACTTACACTACTTTATTTAGCACTATATCAGTCTCTAGCTATAGTAGGAATCTATGCTTAGTTATAGCTTAATTATAGCAGAAATTTATTCTCACAAAATACTCTTTTTGTCTCTTTAGGCATTTTGTGCTTCATTATAATAGATGCACAACAATTCACTGTCATCTGAGTTCCCTTAAGGCTACCTTGCAAATAGTATACCTGCTCAAAATAATCATAAATCTACATCAAGCCAGGAGAGTTTTGATTGTGTCAGACAAGTTGTAGTGATTAGCAATCCAGTCCTATCCTGATGGACAGGGACTTTGTTAATAACTCATTTTTTCATCACATTCTGTCTACTGCAATCCAACAGAAGTCTCATGGAGCTGGCAACCTCTAGAAACTTCTACAACCTGTTATCTTCACAACAATAGAGATGACAACAAACCCAGCAAACACAGTATCTATTTTTCCACATTCAACAAGGATATTGAGGCCATGTAAAAATCTCTATTGTTATCTTTTTATCTTTATCATATGGCATATGCTCATACATTTAAAAAAAACCCAAAAAAACAACAACAAAAAAACCCACAACTTAAACACCTCAACATTTGTCTGATACATTTGCAATATCATTCAAAGGGTCTTTCAATTAATCCTTCCAGAGATGGAAGTCTTCACTATGAAATGCAGAGAAAAGTTAATTAATTCCTTGTTTATTTAAAATAGAATAACCTAATTCAATAGTCAATCTTCAAAGTAAAACAAAAATATACGTGGAAATCTTGGGAACTGAGCAGCAAAGCACTGTACTTCAACAATATGTTTACTCCCACATGGATCCCAATGTTACAAGTATTGGGAAATATCGGTTGTCTTATCCCCTTCCTTTCTTTAACTAACTGTCTTTTATCTAGACTGCAATATATGCAGTTTAGAAAGACATAGATAAAACTCTGGATTAATAAGATACCTCACAGAAAGTTTCAGATATTATCTAGACACTCTGAAACAGAAAACAAAGAAGTAAAATAATCAATCATTGCAATCATAATAAAAGTGGTTATATAACCAAATATGAGAATTTAACTGCCTGATAAACCTAACTTTTGGATTGTTCAATCTTGTCCATGGCAATCATTCATATTTTTACAAAGTCTCCACACTGTTTAAGTTTTTTAAGATGAGCTAGTTGAGCAATTAGCTTTAAAACCCCTTAGAATACATGTAACAAATTCAACAGCTGTCAGAAAAAACCCACACATGCTTATTCTAAAACATGAAGGATCATTACTTTCAGTAATTAAGAGGAGATTCCTCCAGGATAAAATCGTATCCTGTTGTTTTTACTAATCAGAATTTTAAGAGAGTATGAGTCTATAATTTACCACAGATACTTTATTCAGCTTGAGCATAAACAAACGTTTTAACTTGAATTATAATTACTCTTTTCCTCATACATATTGTATTTCTTTTGAGTGATGTTTCTCCACTGTTAAGATTTATCTGTTCCAGATCTACTGTTTTTGCTAGTATTAACACCTCTAAAAGAATAGTTTCTAATGAGTTTTACATTAACACTAGAGGGTACAAACAAATATGCCTGAGCTTCCCTGAGTTCAGAACCAGTGGTTGCTCTCAGCAGCCCCATGACTTTTCTGTTAAGATTAGAAAGAGCTATCTTAGTCTCTAACAAGTAAACGCTCCAATTCTCTCAGCCCTTGATTCTGAAAATATCCCTACCATTGCTTAGACTCCTTACAGTAAGTAGTGAAGCAAACAGAGACAGAGCATAAAGTATAGATATTGAAGGGAACAGGTTTCAGGCCAGAAGGAGCTTCAGTAAAGGAGAGGGAACATCATTCTCTTATGCCCAGAACAGAAAGATATACCATGTTAATCAGAAACCCTGAAATAACATAGTCCAGCTATCAGAAATTAATTAATGACTTCATTGAAAAATTATCAAAATAATCCAAATTTATAGTCTACACACTGGATCCATGGTCAGTATCTGTTACATTTGCACAAGATCTATAAAAAGCTTTGATTTTACCTGTAATATTAGCAACCAAAGTCTTGCATGTATCATATAGCTTAAGTATAATATAAATCAGATTTGTCCAAGTCAGAGATACTTATTTTCCAGATATTTAGGCTTTTCTAAGGAAGCTATTAAAATATACAAAACTGTCCCCCAAAAAATAGAGTATGCTATTTTTAGAAACCTATTTAGAATTATTTTCTATTTTTTAAAAAAATGCATAAAATGAAGAAAACCACACATAAATGCAGGAAATAAATGTTTAGAAAGTACTTCATAATGCTAGTTTGAAAGTCTCATATGTGTCCCTATAATCATAGTAAAAGATTGAAATATATTTCACTGAAACTCCAAAGACACCATGGCTGGATGGGAAAAGAATCCTAAACAGTAGAATATGAAGTCATCAATAGTTTTGTAAGAAGAGATCACAATTTTAAATGTCCATATTTATTGTCACATATTGTCACGTTTAAACCTCATATTTATTTATTCATATTATTGTTAATTGCTTGCTGCCCTTTTATATGTTGGTGAAAATTTATTTTCATTTCAAAATATGGCATTCATTAAATTCATTAAATTGAACCACACTATTTTAATTAAAAACGTATGAAATAGCTCTTCTATCATAGCACTTCTGTCAGCATAAAATTGTCATAGGTTTCTAAAGAAATGAAAGGAAAGTATATAGTGGTGAATGGGAGGGAATTCAAAACTGTGTTACTGGCTGCCAGAAACTTCCTGTATGTGATTGAAAAGCAGTGGACGGTTTAAAAGTCTAGTTGACTGTTGCCATGAGTTTTTTTCCTGGTGTGCCGAGCGTTCGTGTTGAAGGAGAGATGTGCAGTTTCTCACGCTCGTTAATGTAAACACTGGCCATGTTTTGCTAACTCTTTCATTGTTTACATATTTCTAGTTGGGAGGAGAAAGGTGATTGACAGTTGGCTTAGCCAGTGTGGTGGGGAGGTGGGAATTCCATCCTCCAATCCACAGGTATCATAGGAAATGTATAAAAGTGGTTTTTGTAAATAAACCCAGGTCTTCCTGCCCTGCTCTGCTGAACCCAGAACTGTGTCCCGTCTCTCTTACTTGTCAGGCCCTGCGGTGATAGTTGACTGCTTAAGGTCATTGGACACTGAAAAAAGGAAGGAGATATGCTAAGTGAGAAAAGAAAATTAACTACAAGTTACCTGCCTCCAAGAAAATTTTCAGCAATCCCAATTATAATCAGTTGTGTCCCTCAAGACAGCATTTCTTTTGCCTGAAGAAAATACAATTTTACAAAATGGATCAAACTATTCAACCCAAAGATTTCTACAAGTTTTACCACTGTGATAATTTAATAACTCCTCTGAGACTGCAAGTTCTCACTTGCTTTACTTGTTGTACTTTTTAACCTTTGGTAGTTATATAGAATTTGAAAAACACTAAATCTTCCTTGAAACAGGAGGATAAAGCAGTCCCTTCTCCTCCATTGCTCTGTTATTCCCCTTTCTACATTTCCCAAATTATACAATTCAAAAAGTGTCTCACAAATCAATTTATGACACTGTGATCCTCTCTAGTGCATTTCTTCAGATCAACCAAATAATGGAAAAGATGTCTCATCCCTACACTATCTCACCAAAACTCTGTACTAGAAGAATATAGATGGTGTGAGATTAAACTAGGCTGTAGAGAGAGATGCTTCTTCTACCCCTATCCAGCTCATAAAATCCCATGACAAATTGACCACTGATGGCCTCCACATTAACTCTCTGAACTCTCACCATTCTAGGAAGGTAGAAATCATATTTTAACATCCTTACCAACAGAATACAATGTAGAGCATATAGCAGCATTCACATAAATCGTTCACAAGGTTACACCTTTCCATCAAAGTAATACCCTGCCTTCTGCATCATAGTCCCTGAGCTACCATCTGTGAGCCTTTAGTGAAATGTGCAAAAAGCTGGGAGATTGACACTCCTATTTTCTCTTGAGAGTCTCTGCTGAGCTTAAGCAGCTCCAGAACTCATAACTCGTACTTTCTGTCAAAATAAGAAATTATGTTTTTGCATCTTTCTGCTGATGACTTTTTTTTTTTTTCCCCAAAGAGGATTGAATGAGGGAAGCCTATTAAAATTGTAAAAAACAGAACTTGCAAATAAGGTCATGAGAAGAGAATAGAGCCAAGTGGTGTGTGCACCCTTATTGTTCCTGTTTATTTTAAAGATAAATGAGTAGCTAAAGCAGAATCATAATATTCAAATATAGTTTTAAAAAATCATTCTTATTATGGAAATAAAGCATTTGAAGATACTGTTTAAATATTTTCCAGCTTATAGATGTCAATTTTAATAGCCAAGCCCGTAAACTTTGCTGACGGGGTTAGTTTATAGCCACAAAAGAGAATAAAAAATACCCAGGTTTTCTGAACCTCAACTGTTGTGGAAATAGCAAACACATTATCTTTTTTGAAAATGTTGTCATTTATGTGCATCTATTTGAAAAGTTCTTACTGAGTTTCTTGTAGGAGTTTTATTGCTTTGGCTTTCTTTCTTCATGGTGCTTATGTTATTTCTCTGGCTTATTATGAAATTGGATTTTTTGCACTTTTCCATCTGTTCATTCAAAATTTCTCATTCCCTCTCACCCATTAGATCAAATTTCAGACTTTCAAAATTTAAAGGGCCCCAAGACTGCTGTTGATTAGCTGTAAAACCTTCTACTAAATTTCAAAGATCTGCTACTGCACAATAGATATAGATCTAGATAGATAGATATAGATAGATATCTATATCTAGATATCTATATATGATATAGATATAGATATAGATGATATAGATATAGATATAGATATAGATATAGATAGAGATAGAGATAGAGATAGAGATAGAGATAGAGATAGAGATAGAGATAGAGATAGAGATAGAGATATTGTGATAGGGAGATAGAGAGATAGAGAGATAGAGAGATAGAAAGAGAGAGAGATAGAAAAAGAGAGAGAGAGAGAGAGACAGAGAGAGAGAGAGAGATTTTAGGAGTATATTGAATTTTGCAATAATATAATATTTTCACTGTCCATGAAATACCACAACTATTTTTAAGAAATACTTCTTCTAAGATATGTAATTTGAGCATGAATGGGCAAACACCATGTGGAAGTCATGTAAAATAGAGGTGAAACCCATTTTTGGTTAATGTTTCCCCACTGAAAAAATTGTGGGGAGGATGGCCTTCTACAATCAACTTGTTTTTCTGAAACTTTTGGATGCATCACTTCACTGATACCATCCATTCCTGTGCAATTATTTATGCAAGAAAAAAATCCATCACTATGATGCTCAAAGGATATGACTGAAACTGAGCACATTAATACATATGTTTGCAATTGAATCACCATCATCAGTGTTGAATGAAATTCAGCAAAATTTCAAAATCTTCTGCAATCCAGCTAATAGGGGGAAAAGAAGAGGATTTTAATAAAACAGGTTCATGTGGTGGGTTTCATGCTTTGGCATGCAGATTCCTAATATAATAATAAATGTACTTTGCAGACAGAACTCTAGTCCTTGCAAGCTGTCAGGATAGAAACATAGATTGATGGAGCCAGAATTCTCCCGACCTCTTCGCAGGCAATTTAAGATATTGCCTTACCCATGGAAAGAGAAAACACTAGGTTATCAAACTAAAATCCAGCTTTTTGTCTCAGGTAGAATCCTGCTTACGGACAGAAATTAGTCTTGGTCACAGATCGATTGAAGTGAGGGAGAACAAATTTACAAAGTAGAATAACACCAGAGACATTAAAACATACACCAAGAGAGTATATTTTTTTAAATTAAAGGGAAGAAAGAAATTTTGAATTTGTCAGATTGAAATGTAGGAATTATTAAATTAACACCTTTTTATTTTTTTTTCCTCTTGCTTCTTTCTTTTTACAGACATACTTTGATATCATGTGGGAGTTGGTGTAACTCCAACTCTGTAGACCAAATTATTTCTCATTTTAATCTACTGAAATCTGTGCATTCAGGGAGGGGCAGGACAGCTCTAATGATTTATCCAGAACAAAGTTTTATCCTTACTGTATATCTGACAATTTTTGCCAAGTCCCAGATGCTGTGGCAGCAGTGAATTATTCAATACAGCCAAACACGTAGGACAAAGAAGAAATTCTTCAGTCAAAAACCCTAGAACGAATTAATTATTGAAGGGAAACCTAGGGACAGCCCACTGGGAGACAGACATTGATTTGATTCAAAATTCTCCTAAGTCAAATTCCCCCAATAACGTAAGGTTGCAAGATCTTTGATTTCTCCGCATCACTCATTTACATACATCAGGTGTGACCCCTGTAGCCAAGCATACCACTGTGCTCATCATCACTCAGTTATCTCTGGATTACACATTATATTTTTCACACCTTTAGCCTTGAATATCTGTAAAATGAACCTGCAGGAATCGTCCAGAATATTGTAGTGACTGGTACATTAGGTTGCTCTGGAGATATGAACTGTGGCAGACAGATAAAATTTGTTCTAAAGTACTCTTATGAAGGGACTGCTCAATATTAGAGTTAGAGTGATCTGTAAGGTTTTGCTGGTTTCTAGTAGGAGAAAAATTTCACATTATAATTCAGAGGCAAGATTCTGCATATTAGTAGAGTTTATTCAAACAATGCTAATGTTTCAATATAATATTTGTGTGATATTCTTCTCCACCTGCCTCCCAACCCCCACCCCGCAGCCCCCACCTTATTCAGGAACAGATATCTTTAAGAGACAAAATGTAAATACCAACTGCATACATTTTTCCTCAGGATAACTGATTTACCTTTCAAACAAACAAAATATGACAGTCTAGATGCCTTGAAAATGTCAAGAGCATTTTCCTTTCGATGTTTGTATAGATGCCATCACCAGAATGCTTCAAATTCTGGGTATTCCCTTACTCACACACTGTCAGGCCAATGAAAAAAATGATGTTAAATGTGTCCTTGAAACCATCAAACAACATTATTTTTCTATGTTGAAAACTAGAGAGCACAATAGAATTCAAAATAACAACCAGGAGCATTATGTCAGAAAGAAGTTTGCTCTGACTGGTACTGAGCTACTGAAGTGATGGATGCCTGAGAAGCACAAGATAATTGATAACCAGAGGTGTGGGATGCTGCTTTCCAAACTGAGCAGAAAACTCCATTTAATATCTATTCAATCATAAAATATTGTAGAGCCCCTGAGGTGTCAAAAATATGCTAATACACACATTCTAGTTTGTACTTGCATCATGGTTCTGCAAGCAGAGAGGCTCCTGTACTGTGATCTGCCTCCTACTGCCAAAGCAGCATTTCAATGAACAAGAAAAAGGAATAGAACTTCCTCTTTTGTGGGATAAGATTTTCTCTTCTGTCTCTTCAGCAGTAAATGTGTTTTGTTTTGATTGTCTATTTTTATACTGTTGTGAAATATGTGGATTTAGGCAATTAATTGTGTTCATAGTGATGGAAAAAAAGAGCTTTATTGATCTCAGTTCCACTTTGTGACTTCTAGTGAGTACAAAATGCTGAACATAAATACCTAGGCACTTACACTGTTGTTCTCTCCCCACCTGGGATGCTAGCCATGCTTCTAACATATGAACTAAGACCTTATTCTAGGAATTTTCACTATGAAGATTTATTATTCTCCATTGCCTTGAAACCAATATAATCATTTATATTTCTGTAAATAAATATGAAATGTAACCATTTGGCTGGTTCAAGAACATACCACAATGAAATAAATACAATAATGAAAGTAGTAAAATTTCTTCACTTTCACCTAAAGTTTAAGAGCCATTAAACTAAAGTAGACCAGCACCCAAAAATGTATTTTTGTAAGCATTTTTTTAAAAATCAAAATCCAGTATATTATGTAGAAAACATTCTAAAGACTGGAGATTCTACTCACTTGTTCTAGTGGGTTTTGGACAACATTCAAAATAATTAAACATGATGAAAGTTACAGTGGAGATGATTAGTTAAGTTATAGATGAATTGAACATGCTTTTTGTTTTCCTATTTTTCTTTTTGAGGTTTTCAGTTTCAGAATTCTCAAGATGTGAGTTTACAAAACAAACTGAAAAAAGATATTGTGGAAAGACTGTGCAGTCTGATCAATTACATTCCCAGTATCTTAAAAGCCATAGTATTACAATATACAAAACTGCAATTAAACTTGCATTGCAAAAATGTAATCTGTTTGTGTTTTAAGTACTTTGGTTACAGTGATTATGAAGAAATTATTTTTTGACTGCCATTAGGTAAACTTTGTGATTTAAATGTAACAAAGTGAAACATCAGCAGCTTTCAATATGTTTTGAAATGGCAATAGGAATTTTATTTTAGTTTAGGATGTGATTAGGTATTTGCTGTCTGAGCCTGATTATTTTGGATAAAAAGCAAAAGCAAAATTTTGCCTTTAGAAAGCTTCATATACTCTGATATGCTGCTGAATTAAATATAATAAAATAGCAGTAAATGCCTATTAAATGAATAATGATCAATTGCAGCCTACCTGAAGAAAATTTTACAGCCTTTTAAAAGTCATTATTAAGAAACATTGTAGGCTATTTTCAGCTAGTAGAAGCAGTAGTAGTAGTAGCAGCAGCAGCAGCAGCAGCAGCAGCAGCAGCAGCAGCAGCAGTAATTATGTTTACCAGGCTCATAGCCTAACAATTATGAAGACCTTATAAAAAATTCTTATTTCTTACAGAAAATAACCTAATGTAAATCATAAATTCTTTCAGTGGATAAATATTTGGATTCCCATGTGACACTATATACAATCATAATTAGTATAGATGAACTCATAGCATGGCAAACAGTTGTGTGAAGCTTGTGTGGATTTTAAAAGATGAGTTAAGACTCAAGGATCAGGATGGGCTGACTTTGCTTCTTAGACCCACTGTGAAATAGTCAAGTCTAAGCCAGAAGCCAATTCCTTTGAGCAGCTCAGAAAGGGCTGCCCTCTCTCAGAGCAGGCACCTTTGGCAGTTCTGACTGACCAGCTGGCCTCAGGACCAGGCACTGCACTCTGACCAACGTGAGTGACTTGTAAAACAGAGTTTTGAATGGGAGGATATAGCAATCAGCAGCTTCTGTTAAGGAAATTTTAACTGCAACTTCTATGGAGATTTTCAAGTGTTAAAAGGATACTACAAAAACTTCTAGACAATTAACTTTACAATTTTCATCTTCACTATATAATATTGAAATCGAGGTTACATATCAAAAAACAATCAGTTTGTTGTCAAGGTTAGTTGCTGATGGAATAAATTTGCATATAGAATTTGAGAGTTAAAAAGGAGCACTACTGAACATATTTGAATTCGGAAAATCTTTTCCCTGTTAAAAATCTCACAATTCTGTAATTTGTTTTCAAGAATACAACTTTAGATGTCTTTTTTCCCCATTTGTTGTAGTATCAGAATTATTTTTTCTTCTTTTACTATCCATCACAGTGAAGAAAAGTATTTCAATTCTAGCATAACTTGATTTTCAAAATTATTAGAGAACTTGAATATTATTCTTAAAAGCATATTAAAAGCAAACACAAATTGTATCCCCTTACTATTTATATAATTATTATACTTTTTGAAGCAATATAGGTTAGAATATAATTGTTTAAGTAAACATTCTTCGCTATCCTCTTCCAGCAAACTTCTCATTTTTCCATTCATTGCTTTGATGTCCTAAAGATGTCATCACTTAATATTTACCACCTGAAAGCTGTGCAATTTTGTTAATTTCGGTGCAACAGGAAAACAGCAGGTTCTCATCCAAAATCTCTGATGTCTGCAATATTAATCTGAATATAGAATAACCTCCCACACCCACTCTGTTCTTTGATGTTTCTTCTGTGTTTGAACACTATTAGTCTACATAGCTTTCGAAAAAGCTTTGTCATGTACACGTCTTTTTAAAATAGGATAATATCCATGACCTTGAGTGCTATAACTAGGATTTGCAGACCAAAGGCATTGCCACTTAGCCTCTCAGATCACAAAGGCTCAGGGAAAAATTGGTTGTGATTTCTTTATCTATTGTCATGGAAATACATCACAAGACAGCACATCTTGTGAATCAGGTTGCATCAAGAGCTGCTTTCAAAGCAGATAGGACTGAAAACATGCCCTGAGTTGATTATTAAATCTAATGTTCATACATTTGCTCTCAAGTGTAATGATTCTTTGGTAATTCCCGTGATGTCTGATATTATTTTCCTGAAAGCCAAACAGCAGTATAATCATATCTCATCTTTCCTCAGAAACCTAAGTTCTGAGCATCCATCATTTCTGAAGAAAGATAGAAGACCTGGTGCTAATAAAGTGCCTCACATATTTGAAGGCCATTTTTTTTTTGTAGAGCTAATGTTACAGAATGTTCCTTTTGAAGCAAATGTTTTTTGAACAGTAGGCACAGTATCACAAACCAGAAAGACTTTGAGCTGCTATGATTAATGAAATCATTCTCTCATTGAACCATAAGCTGACAGAGTGCAACCTCTTGGTTCTCTCCCTATAGTAAATTAAAAAATTTTGATTTTAAGCCATGCTCACAGTTACCTTGTTTGATAACAAGGTTTTAGTCTAGAGAAGACTGAGAGGGGATAAATATCACAAAGGCAGGTGCCAAGAGGTTGGTGCCAGACTCTTTTTGGTGCTACCCAGACACGGGATGAATAGCAATGTCCATAAACTAAAATACAAGAAACTTTTCCTCAACACAAGGAAGAACCTCTTTACATTGCAGGTGACAGAGTACTCTGTCAACTGCCCACAGATGTCATGAATTCTCCTTCTCTGGACACATTCCAAATCCACCTGGATATGTTTCTCTGTGACCTGCTCCAGCTGACCCTGCCTTGGCAGGGGATTGGACTGGGTGAACTCCAGAGGACCTTTCCAACCCTAACAGCTCTGTGATTCTGTGATTTGGGGTTATTTATATTATGTCAATTTGCTTCATAATTAGGAATAAGGGGTGGAAAGCTAAAAACTATTACTTGTGGAAATTTATTGAAATACTGCAGTTGGACCACCCGGGATTTCTATTTTTGTTCTTGTTTGTTACTGAATTAATTTTCTTCACAGCATGCTAAAATTAATAAACCATTTCAGCTACTTTCCAAGTCTGAGACTTAATAGACGTTAAATTTTAGAAATATTTCCTGGACAGACAAGTTACTGATGTCTTGGTAGACATAAAAGGACACTAGGGGGAGAATGATAGACCTCTGCATCTATAGTTCTAAGATAAACACACCATGGCTGGACTTCCAGCATAAAGGGAAATGAAAAACTGATGAACTGTGAAAGAAATTGTGTGAATAAAGAATTGATTTAATTATTGATAAAGAAAATGAGCTGATGCTCAAGAATGGATTTGGAAGGCAAATCTCAAGTGAAGAGGAGAACTGGTAGCATGGATTTAAAATAATATGCATCAATCCACTGAAGAACCTGGTAATGAAGCAACAGATAATAGAGTATTTCAAGGTCATGATGGTGGATTATGAATTTCATTCAAATTTATATATAGTGAAACAGAATTCCAGCTGTTATGGAGAGAAAGAAAACATGGGATCTGATGTCTGATGATCAGAAAGTTGCCTGCTCTTTGCTCTGATTATTTTTAAGGCTGCAAAATAACATCCAATATATTCTACAGAAATGTTGTCCATAAGCATAATCTCTCTTTTTCTTTAGCAGTGCATCTTGGCTATTAGGCTATAAAGTACAAATCACTAGTTCTACTTTATTAAGTTCTTCTCATTAATTAATTGTTTGCAGAGTAATATCTTTTTTGGGAAGAATGCACAAAACGTACAAGCCCTGACTGCAGTATTTCCAGATATTGTCTGAGCATTCTGCAGGAGAGGGGGTCATCTTTTGGTCCAAGAACGAAACAAATGTAGGTTTCCCTTCTGTAGCCATGAAGTTTTATATGAAAACTTACATCTTTTTTTCCCACAAATTTTCTGAATTAAAACTTGAATGTTTTTTATGAAGGGTAGCTTAGGTTTTTAGACATAAAGAAAGTATTACTCTTTGAATCTCAAACTTCACTTTGCAGCCACATGTGAGGTCCAAAACCTGGGAAATGAGATTTTAGCTGTACTTGAACTCTTGTACCAGGATGATTTTAGGCATTTCTATCTGCAGGATTCAGGATGTGAACAGAGTTTTATATATCATCCAGAGTAAATATAAATAGGAAACTGAATTTTGTTTTATACCTTTTCCTCACATACTGTCTTTTTTTTATTATTATTGTAATCTCTGCATTACCCTTTAGGCTCAGCCCTGAGCTATTTGTAATTTTAATTTATTAGGTAAATAATTCAATTTTACAATAATTGTTGTTGAAATATGCTAACATTGTCAACAGGTGACCTTTCAGGTCTCAACAACATTTGATGTCATATTTAAAAAAAACACCTTTAACTGTTAACAGAGTTTATGCACTCTTTCCTGCAAATTAAACACAGTACTGCACTCTTTCCTGTCAGAAAACACTATAGAAATTTTTTTCATTCAAGACTTCTAATATGTTCAATTTGAATGAATTTATTTCACTGTCATATTATATACATAATGGAGGCTCATTACAGAAGTTTAACTTTCTCTCTGTATTCATATTTTAGACATGTATGTTTGTTATATACATGTATATACTGTATATATATATATGTGAATCATTTATATTTGTTGTGGGACTACAACTACAATAAATATTTTTTAAAAATAAGTGCAAACTTGCTTTTAATCAGACGTTGTAGATTGATTACATGGAAAATATATTGGAAGAGAAAGAATGGTCATGTCTATCTCAGTTTGGATGTACTACTGTAAATTCTATACAAATTCTATTTTATATTTCTACTATGTCTACTTTCATTTTCTGTAGTTTCATTTTTGGTAGATATGTAATAAAGTACAAATCAGTCTGCTTTCCAATTTTTCTTCATCACAGTTTCATTTATCTTCTTGGAAAATAGATTCCTACTATATAGACTTTCCTCCTTTCTCTGGTAGTCATTAACTATTCTGATATCAGATTGTGAGGAAAGACTGTGCTATGTCAGCTCCTGTGTTCATTCTTCTCATTGCTGTACCTGAGCACCCTCAAGAAGATTAAGCCATGCATCTGTGTACCTGTCATGTATAATCCATGCTCTCATTCTCTGCCCAAGGAGAAGAATTCTGTATGTAGCAGAGTAGTTCTTTCTGACTCCAAACTCACTGCTGGAAATCTGTTAAGAGAATTTTTTGGCAGAGCACTATTTGCTCATTCCTCTAGGACAAGCATCAGATGCATTTTCTCAAAATTATGACCACTACAACCCTCCCCCATCTTCTCAGGCTATTGTCTTTGTCTTTTGTTGTTTTCATGCTATGACAACAAAATGAATTCAAGATAAATAGCTTAATATACAAATGGAAGATACTAATTAATTCATTTTCAGTAAACCAATATATCTGGTTTCTAGCAAATGCATTAGAATCTTTCATTCTGATCAAAAATTGGCAAAAAAAAGGTAAGACTACTTACTTATGTAAATGGTTACGTACAGTCACATCACAAGATATTTCCAAGCTCTCTTTTTCATATACCCACCCCCCCCCCCAAAAAAAAAACAACCAAAAAACAAAGACAAAAAAACATGGTGAAATAACAAATTAATTAGAAAACAAATTCTATTGTTGTAAATCTACCTATAATTGCAACATTTATCTGAGAAGAGAAAGCAGGCCTGAGAAGGTAAATCAGCTTCTCTTGATCTCTTTTCAGTGTAATCTACATTTCATTGTATTTTGTACTTATTTCATAGAAGAGAGTTAAGGTTTATAGCACAAAAGAGCTACAACAGTTTTACGGGATTTTCTGAGCTCTGGTTTGAGATTTTGTTTACCCTCTTGATTTTATCAAAGATTCTTGAAAGGCTCCCAGGAATCCTCTGAGGAATCTGAAGATATCATTGCTCCGAGGTAAGGATAGCCACAGCAGCCTTAACATCTGTCAACCTTTTTAGCAGTCTCTAGTAGTATTTAAGAAGATCCCAGCTGTCCTTGATCACAAAGTGTATGCCTCCTTCTAACCCTTGATCAGGGAAAATCAGGTACCTTTAGCATAGTTAACAGGTTGTGATCAGTTTGTACATCAATTTGGGAAAAGATCAGTTTGTACATCAATTTGGGAAAAGAAGAAAATTAAAATGTGGGGGATTAGCAGGTCTGCTCAGATTGGCTTTTGCATCTTCATGAAGGGCAGTGACGTACCACAGGACAGCTTCTGGTAGGAGATAGAACTGTCCCTGCAGTTTTGGTGCCCTTAACCCAGGTGTGGTTCAGGAAGAGGGAGCAGATCTGCAACAAGACTGAAGTTGTGAGGGAATGCTGTCAAATAAAGCAGCTGAGCTGTGCTGGTTGAGTCTAAAACCCAGAAGTGAATAAAAAGCAGTCAGTTATGGCAGTGGAATCTTTCTGGCTGCAGAGGATGAAGATGCCTGTCTGTTTTCCTGACCTGTCATCTAGGAAGGTTTCCCACTCAGCAAGGAGAATTCAGAGAGAAAGGAAGATGATGAAAAGCAAATAGAAAGTGATGAACAGGGGCTATGTGAACAGAAAGGTTCTAAAAATTGACAAGGCAGGGCTCAAGTGGGATTGCCCCAAGCATATACATGTCAGTCTTAGATCAGGACCAAGAACATCCTTGTTGATCAGTAATTCTTGTAGCAGTTATAATTAACTGAACATAATTATTTCAAACACTAACTGTATGTACCTTTGTCACTTCAAGAGTCTGTACATAACTTAACCTGTTTTCTCATGACAAAGTGTCAGTATTTTCTCCACTTTTCTTAAGCTTACCTCACAATTCATGCCATGGGAGTAGTTTGTTTTGATTTTTAAGTGATTAACTCTTTGCAAAAATCACCCGTACTTCTATTGATACCTTGAAATAATTAGCTATCAAAGTTGTTTTTCAGACAGAAATCTCAATCATTGGCAATGTGAAGGAGTTAAAAACTGTCTAGAAGTTTGATCGGCTGATTTTCTTGGTACATCCAAAAGTAAACCCATTTTCCCCAGAATTTTGAATACACTAGGACTAAATGTTTGCATGTAAAGTGTTGATCCTTTGATGAAGATTCATTCTTGATTTGATTGGTCTAGTGGGACAGTACAATGATATTAGCTGGAACGCCATTTTGATTTTTCTTAGAGATTGTCATAAAAACAACAATAATAATAGTAACAATAAACCAGTACTAAAAGTTCCATTTTGCCCCTTCATGAAAGCCTAGTCAAAATATTCATAGAGGCTGTACAGTCACAGTAGAAAGTAAAATTTAAGGCCAGATCTTTAGTCACCTACTGAAATCCCACCAGACTTGAATTGTTTGTTCATGCGTATTTTCAGTCTTCACTCGCTATTGAGAAACAGAAAACAGCATTTGATATCAAGCCAGGGGATAAAATTTCACCTTATAAAAGATGTATTTATTCAATATATACAGTATAACAGCTATTCAGTTTTTATTTGCCAAGTTTCAGAATACACTCTTATTCCAGAAAAAATGTTTAAAGGAGAAAGTTCAAAAGCATAGTTAGCCATCCTCAGTATCTTCAAATTTCTTCTCTGCTAATTTAAACACTAATTGCTATGGGGCTACTGCTGATCACTGATGATTAAAATATTTCACATTCAAACCTCTTTCAACCTTTCACTTACTGAGAAAGATCTTTGGAATTGTTGAGGATATTTGACTGGAGCTAAATTGACAAAGTACAGCTCCTTTTTAGGAAACTAATTTAGTTTCTGAAGCATAATTTCTTCATAATTATCGATGGTGAAAGATTCAGATTTGAATTCTGACTGCCTCCTTTTACTAGTACACAGTGTGTCAAAGTGAGGGATTCATCACAGTATGAATCCTGGGACAACAGGGACGGCATTGCCTCCAAGTGGAGGAAAGAAGGAAACGTGTTAAAGGAGTGTGTTCTAGTTTAGCAAACCCAGTGACCAAAATGTCTGCCCCTGGGTACAGTCAAGTTGAAAACTCCTCTTTCTCTTCTCTGATGTGGCCTCAATAAGCACATATGCTCTGTTTAAGCAACATCCTCTGTTTCACCCCATTGTTTCACTTTAAGCAAATTGGTGGAATCCAATGGCCAAGCCCCTCTACAGTAACAGTAATTTTTCACTAAGATACATTTTCAGTTTAGGAATCAGTTGAAGAAATCAGGGTTTTTTCTAAAAGAAAAGCTTTAACAACTCTTCTGAGTTCTTTTGTGACTGTATACAGGGGAAAAAGATGAGTGTGGCTTCAGGTGATTGGAAGTTTTCCTTATTAAAACTTTATCTAATGTTGAATCATTATTTTTCCACTCTTGTCTCAAGTAGGAAAATTTTAAGGTAGAAAATTTTTGGAAAATTCCATTAGTAACATGAACACTAAAGATTCACTACACATGAGCAGGAGAATGTGTTCTATTGCAGGTTCAGTGAATGCTGTCTTTTAGGAATTTTCAGGTACCATGACAATTTCAATCTAGCAGTGATGTTCATACACAGTTAAACCCAGTAAATTCCTTCACTGTGAGGTGGTGAGACACTCAAACATGTTGCCCAGTGAATACTCAATCCCTGGAAGTGTTTGAGGTGAAGGTAGAGGGGACCTTGAGTGACATGGTCTATTGAAAAATGTCCCTGTGCATGGAGTTGGACTGGACAAACGTTGAAGGCTCTTTCCAACTCAAACCATTCTATGATTTCATGTTTTCCTGTTGAATTATTTCCACAGATAGCAATAAAACTGCATTTGGAACATGTGAAAATATAATTTTAAAAAATATTTCTAAATTTGAACCTCATGAACTTTTGGCATGGTGTTAAAATAAGGCAGCAGTTTTAAGACAAATTGGCCCAAAAATTGATGATAAATAAACCATCTAAATATCATTATATCTAACAATTCTTTTTTCACATAGTCTTCTGTGATAGTTTTCATGTACCAGAGTTTATGTTTTGATCTCAAAAAAAAAATCCTGAGGCAGTCAAATGAAATTACTATTGAAGATTTTACTTCAGGAATCTGAAAATGGATTTTTTGTAGAGTTTATGTTAATATTTCAGGAGTCTTGCATAAATAAGAAATGTATTAATCAATTAATCATAACCCAAGGATTAATTAAAGGCAGTAAAATCAAATCACATTCTATAATAAATTAATCTTTCATTTTTTTCCTTGAAGAGAAGAAAAAAATGTGTACTTGAAGGGAAACTATATGATATATTAGGAGAAGATATGTGCCTTTTTTTCCTTTCCAGAAAATTTTCTCAGAACCCCTACAGAGACCTTCTGAAATTAGTGTAGGAGGACAAAGATTAGAAAACCATCAACTTAAGAGTATGTTGCTTGGCCGTCAGCTTTTTCTACTTTATATTTATCTGACTTGAAAAGGTGTTCTCTTCATACAGTCATAGTAAAAATTTTCATTAAATTATTAATATCTGTTGTAGGGGCTGGAAGTGACAAGTAAGGGAAATGTCTATATCTACATTTAACAGTAAGCTTATGCTAAACTCTGTTCTTGTCACTTCATTTCTCTATTAAAAATACAAACATAAAATTCATGCAATGAACAAAAATCCAAGGTGGATGACTGAATTTTCTGGGTTTTACGCCATCTAATTCACATGTGTAAACTGATCTCAGTTGAACTTGTGTAATTTAGGATCACATCAGAGATGAGAAGAAGCTCAAGAAAACATTTTGTGGCTGGTTGGGATGTGTGGATGGAATGGGGAGGGAGCAGTTTATGAATGTCAAGCAAAGGCAAACGTTACAGTTTCCACCATAGTTAAACAGAAAATAACTATTATGACTTTGGAATACCTTTTGTCAATGTGTTTCTACTCTCCCTTAACTCAAACTAATTAGACAAAGATAGTTAAAAATCTACTAATGATTTTGACAACCCTGGCTTTGGAAGGCCCCATTCAAGACTGGATTTAATTGATCCTTCACAAAGATGACTGTGGTTTTTTCAAATCAGACCACTCAGGTGCTTCCAGATGGGCCCCAGCATGTTGCACAATCAAAATCACTACTCACATTCTCAAAATCTTGGTTAGAGGTGCCTAAACCTCATTAAGAGCATGTTTATTATTCAGAAGCAGACACTTCATTGCAATAGGTAATGCGAGTCCAACAGGTTTTTTCAGTAGTGCAGACTACTCTCAGAACAGCAGCAGCAGCAGCAAAGCCCTCTGCCCTTGGTGGCTGCATCTTACAAAGTCATGGCAGATGAAAACTAGCAAAATGAATTCGTGTCTGATGGGTTGTTTTTGCCACGACAGCTGTGCTTTGAAGGTGGGCAAGCCAAGGAAGTTAAGTTTGGCTCACGCAGAGTGTTTGGCTCTGAATCAGCTCTGTGCCCATACATGAATGAGCCAAGCTAGTAGGAATATTTGGCATTACCTTCTGGCTGTCACAGTGACCTTATATATCACTTCACGCATTCTCCCTTTTGTATGTGTATAATCAGTTCCAATGGATCGACTAATGTTTTGGCATGAGTTTGCCTTGGCTCTGGCTGCAGATTTTCTGGCCTGTTTATACAAGTTCCATCCAGCATGCCTATAAAATTCATTAACATATATTTAAGAATAACTAATATACATTTTTATGTTCCAGAAAATGGGAAAAAGGATAAGAGATAAATCTGAAGAAAAGATGTTGAAAATAAGATAAGCAATGAAATTAACATAATAACTTCAATTCTTTCCAATGTTTCAAAAATGTCAACATAATTTTCTGGTTGCTCAGCTTAGCTATTATGTATGTGAAATGTACAGAGCTCAGTACACATTCATATATTTATATGTAGGATGTATGTATGACTGCTTTTCAAAATATTATGTAAGAATGAGGAGAAAAAAATCATTGTCAGTAAGTTATCATCAAGGAAAGAGTGGAGTATAATAGTTTCTTTGCCATCACTGAAGGAAGTTGTTTCCATTGTTCTCTACTCAGAAGTTGTAGGCTATAGTTTTAGAACACGTTCTGCTACAGAAACTATATATTTTTACAGAGTAGTGCTATCAATAACATTTCCTAACGTTAAATTAATCTGGTGATTAACTTTTTTAATTTAGACGTACATGTTGCAGTTTAACTCCAACTGGCAGCTAAGTACAACACAGCTGCTTGCTCACCACCACCCCTCCATGGTACAATAGGGAGGAGGAGAATGAGAGAGGTAAAAACTGTGTGTTGAGACAAGAACAGTTTAATAATTGAAATGAAGAAGAAGAAGAAGAAGAAGAAGAAGAAGAAGAAGAAGAAGAAGAAGAAGAAGAAGAAGAAGAAGAAGAAGAAGAAGAAGAAGAAGAGAAGAGAAGTAATAAGGGAGATAATAAAAAGATAAATAACACCCGAGAGAAACAAGTTATGTGCAATACAATTGTTTTCCACCTGATGACATTGCCCAGTCCATACCCCAGCATGGTTGTCCCCCCAGTCAAGTCCCCAGTATACTGGGCATGGTGTTCTATGGCATGGTGGAATATTCCTCTGGACATCTTGAATCAGCTGTCCTGGCCCTGCCACCTCCCAGCTTCTTGTGCACCTGATCACTGACTGATGGTCAGCACTACTTAGCAACAACTAAACCATCAAAGAGTTATCAACATTATTCTCATGCTAAATCCAAAATACAGCACTGAACCTCCTATTAGAGGTAAAATTAACTCTATCCCAGATGAAACAAGGACAATACAGTATTGATTAGCATAGAGAAATAAATGGGTCCCAAGGTTTATCACAGTGCTATTATATGTACTGGTATAAATTGGTAAATATTCCTAACTATTTGTAAATCTCCGCAGAACTTCTGTTATCTGAGATTGATTTTTTTGGACATAAGATTTGAACTGGCACAACAAATCAAGGACATAAATTCTTACAAACTAATGTTGCTGAAATTACTTCACCTCTTTTCATTGTAGTAGCAGTTATTAACCACAGTGAAGAAATGAACTTCCCTGGATTAAATACAACACATAAATATATAAAAAAAATCTTTATTCCAGATAATGGCATCTAAATAAGGACAAATAACCCATTCTCCCCCAGAAAGTTCTATATTCATCACATTTGATATTTCACCTGAAGGCTCTAAAGAAGAATATGAATAATTGAAAACTAAATAGGCAAACTCATGAAGAGCTGTTATTCTAAAAATTTCTTCTACTGTTAAATTATAGAAATTATTTGAATGGGAAAATGATAGTAATAAAGAAAATAATCATAACCTTATTTGTGTTACTGTGCACTATGTCTTAACCAGGGCTTGGAGGAAACCTCTCTTGAGTTCAAATTCTGTGTCCATTTAGTGCCTCTTCACTCTGTTGAATGGTGATGAGGATATACACAGCAGGGGTTATATTGAGGTCACCAATTGATTTTATTTAGGATAATTCACTGTCAAATAGTGGCAACCTATACTGTGACCCTGAGATGGACTGAAACCAGTAAGCCAATGGCCAAGGAGAAAAATAAAATAAAGAATCTGTCCTTTCTTACACTATTGAGTGAAAAAGAATGAAAATAATTTAAATGAAAGTAAAAAATCTCACTTTTTGAATAACTTACAATCCTGAGAATGAGCTGTCTTTGTTTTGACTGGGATAGCTTATCAGCAGCTCTGACTTGGGTTCATCTGGCTAGCACACAGTTCAAGCAGAGAAAAAAGCATCTCCAAAGGGGAATAAAGACATTAGACACCTAAGCCAGTTGCTGAAACTTAGAAAAAAATTACTCAAAGTCCAAATTAATGTTCTATGTATTACTAAAAAATTAATTATAAAATTATTTACAGAACTTGAGATTTATGACTTTCATTTGAAATAACGTGTCTCATAATTTGAGATAAATTAATATTTTATTAATTCTGTTTACTGAACATTTTTCCATTTTATGCACTGAATATAGTTTGCTGTACAAATACATCAATATTTTTTATATTTCAAGGGAAAACCAGAAAATGTCTTTTTAGTTTTAAAATCTCCATTCATTAAATATTTAATTTCTCATTTAAAAAAAAATCCATTTACAAACAGTGGAAGAAGGAAACTGGGGGGTTTTTTTGGAAATTCTATTCCTAAGTGTTACAAACTGGTGGACTTTGGGATCCAGGCAGGATTTTCCAGCCTGGATGGCCACAGTTACAGCCTGGTAGATGTGGCTGATGTGGTTCCCTGTGTATTTATGAAAGGAGTGGAAGCTGCCTGCTACTTAACAAGGATACATTGGATGGGAAAAGCCTGAGCACAATGAAGAGTATATGGCATAAGTGGTGGAGACTCTACAAGAGCTGGCTGGAAGGAAGATAATTTTCTTCGTAATCACCTGTATGGTACTGTGTTTATTATTACTTGTGACTAAAATAGTGTTGATAACACACCTGTGTGTTTGGTGTGATATCTGTTTCTCACTGTACCCCATCAGACGGGAGATGGGCAACAGGCTGGAAGAGAACACAGCTGGGACAGCCCACCCCAGCTGACCAAAGGCACACACAGTATATCCTATGTTATATTATGGTTTATGACTAAAACCTCAGGGAAAGGAGGGCAAAGGAGACGTAAGCAATTCTTGTTTATGAAGTTTGTATTCCCAAGCAGCCATTTCACATACTTTCCAAAAAGTGGCTAAATATCTGCCTGCTGACAGGAGGTAGCAAATAAAGGACTTATTTTGTTATGATTGTACACAGAGCTTTGTTTCACTTATTACATGTCTTTATCTTGATCCCTGAATTTTTCTCTTTTGCCCTCCCTGGTCCTCCTGTCAGGGGAATGAATGAATACCTTTGTTGGGCTTAGCTACTGGCCATTTTTCTCCAGCATCTTTTTGCCTTTACTGTTTTGGTCCTTATGCTTGTGATTTAGGCTACCAGCTGAGACTGGCCTCAGAAAGTTTTCATAACGTGAAGATTTCACATCTCTTTTAACCTAATCACCTAGGTTATTCTTTGTAGTCAATGAAGAGAGACAAGCACTTTGAAAAACTGATTTATCCTCTCATTAAATAGGTACATAACACATAGGTAGAAAGAAATGTACTTTGAAGGTTTCTCTTTTCATTGACCATGGAGAGAATGTAATTGAAACCTAAATTGGAGTATGCTTGTAATGTGTAACTTAGAGGACATGAACCCGAGAGTGAGTGTACACTAAGACTCTGTTCCTTCAAAAGATTTAGACCCCAATTATCTTCATATCAGTGAAGTCAGGAAAGTGTCTCAATACTTCCAAGGATTCAGGTTAAAGCCATTTTTGTCTGTTTCCATGGTTAATAGTTCTTTCACCAAAGGCTGATTTTTGCTGACTACATACAAATACACTCACATGGCTTTATAAGACTGAACACTTAAGAAGATTTAAACTTTTATTCACTTCTGTATAGTACACAGGATTCTAAATGTATGAAAATGTAGAGCTGAATCACATTAAGTGAATTGTAGAAAGTGGTTTCCCCAGGGAAGAGGAAAACCCTGGACTAATGCCCTGAGAAACCCAGTTCTAAGTACAGTAAGCAGGAGGCTCACTCACATGCTCCCTCAGTTCAAGTATGCAAATTGTTGCTAGAAAGTTCTTCGTTCTTTGTTTTATCAAAAGTTGGTTTTTGGTGCAGGAATTTTAATATTCCTAATGGTTCTCCTCTATTGGACCCTTCCCTCAGACCCCGCCTTAAAGCCTCCCCACATCAGAAGGTATAAATACTTCTGTCTAACCCTGGCCTCATGCTTTTTGCCCCTTGTTACTGCTGTCTTGAGTTGAAAAATGTAACCAAAAATGTGTATTCTATTTTCATCTGTTGAAGCAGTTGGAAGATATTGTTCCTTATCTCTTGTAACTCTAGGGGTGGGAAGGAGATGACTTCTGTTAATGGGACACCTGATAACACCAGATAAGGCAGTGCCTCCTTATCTCTTCCTCCACCCCTCCTCCTCCGAGGGACATCACCTGTGAATGGGCCATTTAAGGCCTCTCACATGACTGATAACATCACCTCATTCCATTGTGAGATGCTCCACCCAGTGGGAGGAGCCAAGGCCTTTCCACCAGGATAAAACCAGCAATCCCAAACACCAAAGGAGTCTGTTTCCACTGGATTCCCAGAGGATGACTGGACCCTCTCTTGAGGATCATCTCTACTCCAACAGAGCCACATCTGTCACTCCAGGAGGACTTATTTCGGACTGCTTCCAACACCCTGACCAACAGGGTGTCAGGTTTGCATTCTGACTCTGTCAGTGGACCTTTATACTACTGTATTTATTTTATTTTTACCCTTTTGTTGTTTATTTCTCTCTATTAAATTGTATTTCTGACTTGGAGTCTCTCTGGTTTTGCTTTCAAACCAGTACACTGCCTTGTTCGAGATTGCTCCAAATATAGTGTATGCCTTCTTGTTTGCTTTTTTGGCATTATTAAAATCCCATTTCTGGACAATTGGATCAAGGCTGCCTCTCTCCACCAAGGCGCCATCGGGGCAGAGTCCCAGGGAAACTCAGAAGGATCCGATTGCCTGGGCTCAGGCCCCCGGAAGTTTCAGAGAATCTTTTCGATTTCTTTAAACTTGTCTTTCAAACACACTTTGTCCTCCACACACAAAAAAGGAAAAAAAAAATAATTTGTCCTTATTTTACTGTAATATGCTCATCCTTTCATACACAACATTTTAGGCCACTTAGAGTTGTACTGTGGGATACACTGCAAAGCAAAATACCTAATGCAAAAAAGGTTTAATGGATTGAGCTGAAAGATAATAAACTATACAGATTAACAACTCAAGGTGGAACAAAAGGGTGTTGGAAATTCAGTCAAAATGAATGAGTGCCCAAACTCATGTTTGGTAAAAAGCATTAAAAAAATTCTCATCCTAAAAAATGAAGAATGAGGAGAGTCTCCCTGAACTCACTAGGAAAGTTTACTTTTCCTTTCACTGATGAGACAGAATTTTGTCAGCACATCAAAATCACGTGTAAATTCTGTAACTGTGTAAATTTTACATTGGTAAATTGATTTTGCTGCATTCAATTTTGTGATGATTAGAAACTAATGGATAAAGGAAAGGATTTAGCAGGCAAAAGAAAATTAGGAAAGGATGTTTAAAAGGATACAGCAGGTTTTAGAGATGCTTTAAATAAATTTGTATTAATATACACAAAGAACTTCCCAAGTGCTTCCATGTAAGATTTCTGAAATTTAAAACACTGGGTAAGGACAAATATCTATTTTTTAGGTAAAAGAATAAATGGAAAATTGTTGACCTTTCAACCCTATTTCAATTTGTCGTGTTAACCAAACTAATTCTAAGGTTAGGAGCTTAAGTAAACATGTAGAAAAATAATGGTCAGCATCAGTTTTCTGTGAATATTTATGTCGTAGCCATTTAATTTGTCTTTAAGATAAACAACAGTGAGGAAGAATAATGAAGATGAAGAAACCATATCTGTAACTTGACCTAGGAAGAATTCTTTTGCTCTGATGATGAATTTTTCATTATATTCTCTTAATGCAAACATGGATATCTTCAGATATATCTTGTGGCCAAAAGAAAGAATTACTGCATTCTTCATGCCCAACCACTAACATTAAAATGAAGCAGGGGATATGGAACAGATACTATGGCAAATTTTCTGATGGCAAAAGGAGTTGCACATTGAAACAGGTTTGTGGCTGCTGCAGAACATCCACTGCCTGTTTTTAGCATTTTTGTTAGAGGGAGATATATTAGTAAACTAAACAAGGCCACAGACAGAGAAGATCACAGAGTTATGGTTTTGTGAGCTGAGCTTTTCTGTCAGTTGCAGACAAACAGAACATCCTAATTTTATTTATCTATATGAACAAATCTACTCTGTAGGATATTGTGGCCCTGTGAAAATAACAGACAAAAAGATCGTTACGCAAGTGCCTTTATTAACTACATCAGGAATGTCTGTCCATCCATTTAATGCCATGAGTAATGAATTCATAAATCATGTAAAGGAAAATTAAAATGATGGAAATATCCTGCAGGATTTTTAAGGACAGAAAGCTCACAAACTGTCCTTCCACCAGAGATATTAGTAGAACTGGTATACACATTTTTCAAAGTGAAAAGGTAACAATAATTTCAGTCGTGGCATAAAGTGATTCTTCAGCGATTCCTCAGTCAAACCACAAATCAGTAATAAGTTACACTACAAGCCTGCTGCAGATCTGGCCATTTTTATTATAGTAAAATAATAATAATATATCCTAAATTTTAAGGCTGAGGAAAGAAGTATTATCATTAAATATCTATGAATGATCCATTGCTACTTGTTTTTTCTTCTTCTATTACCAAATGTGGACTTGTGGAATTTAGAAAAGTAGACAAAAACTGCCTCAGAGGAGAAAGGCCACAGGTAATAGAAAATTAATTTAGAGGCATAGGAGATGAAAAACTGAAAGCAATGATTTTACTATATATACAGTAAACTATTTCCATAGTGGACAAAAATGTGTATTAATGGAGTGATATTGTTTTTTACCCAATAAACAAATGTACTGGATATTTTATCATATTTATAAAATTATATGCTTCAGAGTGTACTCTTGAACTCAGTTTACCACAACTGCCTGCTGGAGCTTTATCTAACTTTTGCTTATGTCAATTAAAAAACTGCCTTTGGCAAGAGTGAGGATAATAGCTTTACTGAAAGTTAGTTAGGTTTATGATTGACTCTTATAATTCTTAAGAACTGATACAACTGTTAGATGTCACAGTCATTCTATATCTCATATTACACTGGAATCATATGAAAGACATTTCAAATTCCCTTCAAATTAAAAGGGTTTTATTTTAGATAGTCATTAAAAATGCCCACCATCATCAGAATATTCAAGTCCTTCTGTACCATAATGACACTAAAATAAACTAAACCTACAGAAAAATTAAGCCAGTATAGTAAAAATGTTACATCTACTTGATTCCTAGTGTGCATAAGAAATTTTTCCTATAAGCTTTTTTGTTTTTATGCAAAAACAAAGAGATTTATGTAAATTGCGTATATGTTCAGCCCTGAAAAATGATTTTTTTCTGTGAATAATCTCTGATTTGATACATGAGATTCCTTATTTCCATCTGAATTTGTTTTGCACCTCTATTGTAAAAATAAAAGTATATTTGCACATCGTCTGTATATCAGCTAAGCAATTCAGCTCTTATTATGAAACATGGTGTATGTTTCCTGGAGTCTTAAACATGAATTACCTGTCTTGCAAATTTCCTAATTAGTTCAACCAATTTTCTTTCTGTCTCCAGGTAATATGAACCAGTGATCTGAATCTGATGTTATTAACAAAATAGAGTGCTGAACAAATGTTTTAGGTCACAGTCTGTTTATAGCATTAGAAAGAGTGCCTTATTTGTTCCATAATTTATATATTTTGATTTATTTATTAATTTGTTAGAAGAAAAAAAAGAGGAAAAGTAAGAATCCTTACTTAGACCTTCATAATGATTCACATCTGTTTCAAAGTACCCATTGATGCAGCTGTCAGCTTTCAAGAGTTTGTTAATTTTAAATGCAAGATTTCTGCATCAGAAAAGAAGGTATTTCTACCTTTGTAGAAATGTGATTCACAGTTCTGTCTTTCTACATGCCTGTATTATACCACACAGTTTTAATGCCATCATTTTAATTCACTCATGATGATTTCTATTGATTTAAGTCTGAAAAAAAAGATTTTAAAAAATATCAGATTAATAGAACTTGAATTTATTGATCCATCCAGTCACATTTTGAAATACAGTGCATGGTTTTGCATCTGTGGTGTAGTTCATATGCAGTAGTGGAAAATTACAGTAATAGTCACTGACTGTAATGCAGAAGTAACCTGTGGAAATTCTTAGTGTGAGTATTGTTGTGGTATTGAGAAACTAACACAAAATACTTCTCAGGATGAAACTAATTCCTACCTTTAATTTTAGCAGTGAAAAAATTAATCACTGAGATACCTTCAGTAATTAATGTATTCAAATGGACTATTCAAAATTTACGCCCAGTTGAAAATCCAGACTGTCTTCAGTGATGTTTGAAGTAGTGAAATTTCTGGAGTAATTCATTCAGAGGAGGGTAGAAGTTCAGACTGGGACATAGCCAGGGCAACTGACATGAAACCAAAGAGCTTTTCTGTACCACAATAGCCATGCCTGGCAATAAAATGGGAGAGGGCGTTACAAAGGGAGGGATGTTCAAAGTAGGCATTGCTCAGAGGTTGTCTGCACACAGCCTGCTTGCAGGAGTGGTAAGTAGTTTTTAGAGGATTTTTTCCCAAGTATTAAGCTGTCTTTTTCTTGATCTATGAATCTTTCCCTTTTTTTTTCTTTCTGATTTTCTTTGTCAACCCTCTAGGGAAGTGAGTGAGCAAATGGACTGGGGTCCATCTACCCCTACAGGGAAAAAGTAACTTTGTATCAACATGTAAACTCAAATGGAATCATGGTTGTGATATTCAATTCCACTTCTCAATTTTATATTTAAATAATTAATAGAAGTTTGATATTGGTTATTCTCAGTATAACTATTATGTTGGTTATCTTTGTATATGCTTAAATAACATGATGTTATATGCATAAATAATGATGGTTTATGCCTAAAATGTGTTCAGTCATTAATTCCACAGATGATCATATATCCATGCAGAGAAACTATGTTCATCTCTTACATTCCCAAAGGATTTTATATTGTCATAGCATATGTAAGATCTTCTAATATTAGCCATGTGAAGATTTAGTTAAGGATTTGGAATTGATTTGCACAGTTTAGAGTCTGAATCAATTTTTTCCCTAGCTGCAGGGTCCATCTTTGAGTCAATAACCATTTTCATTGTGAGAGTATCTGCTATAAAGAAGACAAACGTAACATTATTTGGATTTATTTATAAATGGAAATATTAAGATTTTAAATGAATCTTCATATATGGGCATATATTTCTGTAATTTCATGGAAGATTATTATAAGCAACTTAAAGAAAAAGCTTTGATGCTGCCACAAGCGTGTTCAGGGGAAGTCTTACCCCATGAAAATAATTTAAAGTGCAGTCAAGAGGTGGCCATGAATAGTGTATATTAAAGCTTTGCATTTTCACCTCCCTAGGAAGAGAGGGTAGTGTCATGGCTGTGAAGAAGATGGTTGCTGCTTACAGAGACAGCATTAGGAATCACAGAAAGATCTAGAAATAATTCCTTTTTCAAACACTGCCTGTAAGGAAATTCTTAAACTATTCATAGTGCACTATGTGTTCTGAGAATGCAACATGCAAAATGTTTGCACCTTGGCTTCTCATGAAAAAAGGTCTGCACATCTCTCAGCCAATTTCAGTGAAATTGTGTAGCAGAGCCTCAATTCCTGTAAAAAGCATGAGCAGAGAAGACAAGACCTGTAAGTACCCTGTAATTTTTCTTAAAAAAATACAGAATGAGTTCATGACAAAAAAACATTACAGAAACTTGTTTGATGGGAAATAGTGTTTCTTTCCTTCTTTGTGAAGCATTATTAGACAAAGAGTAGTTGAAAAGAAAGATATCATCCCCTAATTCATTCCTTTTCTAGTTCTTATGCAGAGAAAAATAAGAGGTAAATTCTGAAGCATTTGCATTCCCATATCTCCCTCTTGGCTTTCTCCATGAGAAAAGAAGTAGGATTAGAAGGATAGTTATAAAGATAAACAAGCAAACAAAAATTAGTTTTCCTTATTAAAAGGATGTTTAATTACCCCAAAGTGAAACATCTATAACATTTAATCTGATAATAGAAGTAAGGGACAAAAAAGCTTAATTAATCAGAGTAATTGAACACAAAAT
This sequence comes from Prinia subflava, assembly GCF_021018805.1. Classification (NCBI taxonomy): domain Eukaryota; kingdom Metazoa; phylum Chordata; class Aves; order Passeriformes; family Cisticolidae; genus Prinia; species Prinia subflava. The sequence continues at coordinate 56,147,323 of NC_086250.1, read as the reverse complement.
TGAAAGCAGTATCCATTAACTAGGAAAGAAAAATGACAACATAAGAAAGTGCTGTATGCATTATTAATTGTTTTAGCAGATTCTATTAGAACAACTGGATTAAAAGGTCCTTTGAAGATGTCTTCATAAGCTCCTTTTTCAGTAATCATAAATCAATTATGAAATATTATTATGTAAAACACTTGACACACTTAATTTAAAGTGTAAAAATTATTTTACTTTGTTCAAATCCCTCCTCCCAAGATTCCATTTGACTGTTTCTAGAATTTCCTTTTTTATACTGATTCTTGAAAAAAAAATTGCCACCTTCAGATAATTGTTTTCCAACACTTATATTTTCAAATACAGAACAGATTGTGCTGAACATTTCATTCTTGCTACAACTGTCACAAAAAAGTCTTCAGGCTGGTTATTTGACATTTTAAAAAGTTATAGCTATCAAAAACTAACCTTTTTTGAAACTGACTATGGAATATACTATGATGTTTGAACATATGCATATGACTGAAAACTTTTATAACACATACTAAAAAATAGTATTATTTGAGTATCAAACTAGTCATGAATTATCATACTATCAGAGAAAACTGACAAACATTAGATATTAATAACATGCAGTAACTACAGTATAATTTCTGTACCTGTAATATCTAGGGAGAGATATATATCTGAAATGGATCAGTAGACATTTGTTCTAACTTAGATGGGTAAAATGGCAAAAAAATGGAAATTATTTGATCAAAGCTGGAAAACAGGTACCATAGCAGCATGACTAGAACCTGTCTGTGAAGTTTTCAGATTTCTAGCTCTCTATTCTACAGCAGATTGTTTCATTTTATCTCTGCCTTTTTTTGTGCCACTGCAATATTTCATCCCGCAGTCTTTCTTATTGTGTGAAACTTCCATGGGAGCACAAAGAGCAGCACTTTAGCTTTAAAGAAAAGAAAACCAACAAAATTTAATAGAGTATTCTTAAAAGAAATAACCAAATTCTGAGTAATTTAGAAATAAAAATATAGAACTTCCTTTTCAAAACATGCCACCAGCTGGTATTTTCTTCCAAGCTGAAATGAAAAAGATACTACATTGTTGGTAAATCTCGTTCACTCTACAATCCGCGGATATTATTTCTTTTATTGTGATCACTTTATAATTTCATCACTTCTTTTTCTCATGAAGATATTAGTATATTGAAAATAAAATACCTTATCCTGTGAGAGCAATTCTCAATGTGGCTCCTTCTGTTAGATATTTGTCTGTTTGTAGCCTGGAGTTTGTAGGCCAAGAGATGCAGTTTCCCCAATGGTTAAGCAGCAACTCATCTGTGATTACATGACACACATTTAATGCTCCCTAAAGCACAGAGACAGAACAGATTTGATTTCACAATATACATGTAAAGCTGAAAACTTCATCAGTGGCTGCTAATTCAACCTGTTTGCATTAGCTTGTTGCAAGATTTAAACAGAATGAAAGCAGTCATTTCAATAACACCGAGCTTCATTCAAGAGAGGATGTGCTTCTCACTCTGTGTGTGTGGCAGTGACTTATATTTTCAACAGCACTCAACACTTGACAGAGGCAGGGAAGTGCCAACAGACAACACAATAACGTGCTGCCTTCCAGGATCTAATGGAGAGGCCTCTAGAAAAGCCCATCTATCCATGCCTCCTGGTTCACTGATTATGGTTTTAGTCCACAAATCTGGAAAGTCAGTAGAGCTTTTGGAATCTAATTTAAAAAAATTACCTTTATTTTTTCTTTTATATTTCAAGTACAAATTCTTTGGAAGGACACACTAACACACGTGCATATATGAAGATTAATTGTTTGTACAGGAATTTTATAGGTGAATTTATAGGTAACTGGAAGGACAACAGTGATGTACCTGAGGATACACTTGGAACGGCTGACATTAGATGGCAGCTGAGTAGCAGATATTAGAATAGTATAATATGTTTTAGAATAGCAGTTTCACTTATTGATACTGGTGATGTCAATGTAACCATTAGATATTAATAACATGCAGAAACTACAGTATATTTTCTGTACCTGTAATATCTAGGGATAGATATATATCTGAAATGGATCAGTAGATCATTTTTTCGCAGACTGATCTATTCAGTGTCACTCCAGACAGAAGGTTTCTCAGATTAGTTTGTGGTAGCAAACTATTAGTTGTTATCAGGAAACCACAGCTTGAAGGCTATCAAAGAAAATCAAGAGCTTGAAACAGAGATGCTGACAGTGTGAGCAAAGATCATGATGTAGGCCTTGAAAGCATGGTACTGGTCAGCCCAAGGCCACAAACATGTGTCACAAATGTTCAGTTGCTATTCACTGAAGGCATGAAGCCTTATTAACTGGAAATAAGAAAGCAGTTTTGAGGAAAACAAAGAAGCAAAGAATGAATATGCAGTATACTTAAAACATTGCATATATAATAAAACTCAACAGTACATGAAAACGGGGATCAGCAAATAAAGATGAAGTACAGAGTCAGCAAACATATAAACAGAGTTCAAGTACACTGAAGAGCAAGAAGGAGGAAATTCTTCATCAATAAAAGATGTTTATTACCAAATGAGCCCAGATCCATACTTTCATATCTTCTTCCTGGGGAAGACTCCTGCCTTTGACCTTTGCATGCTAGACAGGCTTCAGGAGTGAGCCTAACAGCAGGGAAGAGGGTTGATACTAAAGACTTGTCTTTATCAGTTTCAATTCTGTCATTATAAACTGTTATAGTAATTAATTGTGACTGAGTTAATAATATCTCCTTCACTTTAATTAATCTAACAATAAATCCTTAGTTCTGTATATAAGGTGTATTCCTTAACCCACATAAATTATATGCAGTCTTTGCTCTTGTACCCTGCCCTTGAGCTCATTTGTAATTTAGATGCAGCATTGCAATGCCAATATAGCAGAATGTCTGAAAGTACACACAATTTTATTCACATTTTAACATTTATTCTGAGTATTCTTGCTTTAGCTCATTTAAATCAATCCCTTGAAAAATAATTTTCAGTTCTCAAACTGAATTATTCTATAGTAGTCTCATTAACTCTAAATGTAATTTCCATGCCTAGCACATATTTATTTCCCACTATTGAAGGCTTTTCTAAAAGCTTGATGTGGCATTCTTTGGTTCACATTATCATGCAGACATTTTTAACATCCTTCATATATGCTGTCAGGTTGGGAAGCTTAGCTGTGGCTTGTGATCATTTCATCCATACAAATAAAGCACTGGTTTTACAGCATGTATTCTAACATTATGAATTTCAGAAACTCAGTCAGTGACTAACTCAGGAGATAACCAGACTCATTTAAGGCCATTAAACATTTATAGGAAGAAATAAAGATTCCATTTTAAAAATCACTCATCCCAAAACACCTAATATACTATTTTGATAGTAACATTTCAACAACTGTGGGCTTTTTTATCCAAAAATAGGACTTCTAGATATTTACAATATTATTTTTGCATTCCCAAATCACCCTGCAGGTGCATGCTGATGCATGCTAATAGCTTGACAAAGTTACTATAAATTAAAAATCACTGACAACTGTACACCATTATCATGAAAATCTGGTAAATCAGCACAGCTCTGTAGAGGTCATTTTGCACTGCTGATTTATATGTGTGATGTCAATGACTATCTCCTGTTCCAAAAGTACTGGGTACGTTTTGGGTCCATTTCTAAAAATAACTGATGAGAGTAGTCTCATATGGCTTCATCAAAAACAAAATGCAAACAAGGAGGTAAAGAAATAAAATCACACTGAAACTGAAAGAAAATGAAACCTAGGAGAAGAGAATACCTTTCAGGGAGATCCTTTCAGGGAGTTGCAGAATTTGATAAGGTCTCTCCTGCACCTACTTTTCTCCAGGCTGAACAACCCCAGCTCCTTCAGCTGCTCCTCATCAAATTTGTGCTCCAGCCCCTTCACTAGCTTAATTTCCCTTTTTTTTGGACACAGTACATTTTATTTGGGGGGTTTTGCAAGAAAAGGAAGAGGTAGATCCACAGAACCATTTGCTATCTACCTTGAGTTTTGTAATTCTATCTGCTCCAACTCCTTCTAAAAATCCCAGTCATTCAGTTTGAATAGATGCCAAAAATCAGCTGCACAGGACTAGCTTCTAGCTAAGATATCTCTAAGCTGAGTGCCTGAATATCAACAGTAGCCTGTAGTTTCACTAATGTTTAGTAGCCTTCTAATTAACTGGTACAAAATGAAACATCTCCAGAAGAGAATATTTTGAGCATCCCTGTAGTTTGGTTTGAGTCACAATGCATGACAAACAAAAGAACAGAACAGTGATCTTTTGTGTCACCATCCCATCCTGAGCAGCAATTCTGCCAATGCAACCATAGATTTTGCATAAGCCATGTTAGCTGTTGTCTTTTCTCCACATCCCTATCTTCATAACTTCTAAGCAGGATGAAATGTGAGTGTTTAGCGCTCAATGTCAAAGAGGGGCTGAGACAGCTGTTTGTTCAAATCAAAATTATATTACATTTGCAGGAAAATGTGCACGTACTGACTGCACAAACAGATATTCATTTGAGATGAATACAAAGGAAGAAATGAGCAGCACACTGTTTTCTATAGCACTATTTAAAGACTGAGCTGCTAGGATGATGGAAGAGAGGACAACAATGAGAAATTCACAGATTACAGGACACAGGCTGTGCACAGTTCTATAGAAAATTAGAGCTGTAATTTACAGTTTAAGCACCTAACTCTTTATCTTGCCTATGTCAGCTGAATGACACACACACACAGATGTGTTCTGGTTCATATTTTTTTCATATAAATGTGAGGGGTTTTTGATCTGTATGGTACTCTACATCACTGCTGAGTGGCTCAGGCCTCTCCTGGTTTCATTATCTAAGAAAGGCAGATTGAATCCCTAACATGCAAATTACTGATTGAAATATTAAACTAATAGTTGATTTCATTATGCAGACTTGACACAAATGAGATCAATGTCATGGATTAAATTAACAAGTGAATAACTTGAAAAGGATAATAGGTGCTTCCATCACCCCCAAAGCACTCAAAATTAAAACAAGCACCAGGTTTTACATCTGTTTTCCTCCCTGTTCTTAAATAGTCTGATCTGAAGAAACTAACATGTGGGGCCGTATTTTGATGATAGAGGGCAGACAGACACTCATCAAGCTTCAAGTTTTACAGAGTAAATTACAGCTGTAGTCCCTGTCTCAGAATTATATAGTGGGACTTACTGTGCCTTACTGAACAACTTAAAGATGGAAATAATTCTCCATTCCTATGGGACCTACCATCAGATTTGTATTTGTTCACAAATGGCTTCATGAAATAAACAGAAATGCAGCCATAGAGAACTTACGTGCCACAACCCATTGGGACTGGTGGAAGGAAAGGAACTGGGACCACAAACTTGCTCTCCCTCAAGAATGTAACACAGAAAACAGCAGGCACTAGGAAAAGCTTCATAAAATTTCACAAATCCTCAGTGTAAGAGACTCACACACATTTTATATTTACTACTGGATAGGCACCCAGGCTCTGCGTACCTAACAAACACATGACTAGCTTTCAAGTGAAATGTGGAGAATGAAGTTAGTTATCTCACTCTGGGTTTAATTCTTTTTTTTCCAAGTTGAAGAGCTGGTTTTCTTTAATGAGTGTCTACGAAGAGGTATAGGTCTTCCTACATTAATTTGATTTTAATTCCACAATCCTAATTCCAAAATCCTAATTTAAAATGAAACGTTCAATATGTTAAGGCTAATATTAAACCTTGTGTATCTATCTAAAAAAGAAACAACAACTGAATACATTATTCCAGAGGGGATATGCAAGGTCTTTTTTGAAGGTGTGATTTATAATTCATTTCTGCAGTATCATTCTTTCTATCTTTTCAGATATTTCGGATTCTAAGGAAGGTTGTTGTACCTTAACAGCAGCTATTTCCTAAAAAAAAAAAAAAAAAAAAAAAAAAAAACCAAAAAAAACCAAAAACAAAAACAAAAACAAAAAAAACCACCACCACAATTATGCCGTTGGATTAAACACGAAGCTGTGATTTAGAGGTCCCTGTTCCTGCTAAGTTTCCCGGGCGGTCTCTCCCGCTCCCCGGTGCGGAGCGCAGCCCGCCCGCAGGGCTCTGCTGCCACCTGAAGGCAGCGCGGGCGATCGAGCGCCCGCCGCTCCCGGAGCCCGCCCGGTTCTCCTCCCCGGGAAGCCCACCCGGTCCCGCTCTGGTCCTTATGCCGCTGGAAGGGGAATCTGCGCGCCGATCACCACGGCGAACAGCACGTTTAGCACTTTCAGTGTTACCGGGCTGCCTGGATAATCCTCAAAATGACAAATCACTGTCTGCACGATTAATTTTCTTTCTGTCAAGTCTAGAAAGATGAGAGATTTTGGGGACATCGTGCAACGTGTCAAGGAAATGCCAGCTGTCCCCATAACATCTCGGTGCTAACAATGGAGGGAGATTGATGATTCGTACACAGTGCTGTTTTTCATAACTTTAACAAATCTGAATTCCTCAGCAGATAAAGTAATGGAATCTGTCAGTCAGCAGGAAAATACTCAGAGCAGCAACAGATATTTAAATAATCAATATTGTAACACTTGAAGGTGGTTGCATTAACCAAAGGAACTTACATTTTCACACAATAAAAGAGATAGCCCTTTTTCCCATTCCTTATGATGGCTGTACTAAAGACAATCCCAGAGACAAACTCTTAAAGGAATAAAGATATATTTTTCTTTCACAAAGGAAAGTACTTCTTCTTGGCAGGTATTATGATTTGATATCTATTAAGATTTGATATCTATTAAGATTTGATGTATATGTGACAAATATTTAAAGCAATGAAAAAGTCTCAGAGAATTGAGCAGCACCCTTCAATTAGATATGCTAACATTAATGATTGACACTTACATGAATTGCAAGGATACTCCTTGAATGTTTCTAAAGGCTTATATACATCACAATGCAGACTGAGCCCTGATGGTTTAGGATTACTTTTTAAACCTGGGAAAGGTCTTCCAGGTCATGAAATAATAACAGCAGTATCTCCCATGCTTCACCTTACAAACTTACCAAGGTGCTGTTTGATAGAAATCTCAAGAGAAATCAATGAGCTCTATCAACAAATATATCTAAAAAGGAATAGTACTATACCAAAAAAAGAAAGCGTGGTGCCTCAGAAAGAGCAAGACTATGGTTCTCTTTTCTCTGGGGAACCACTCTCAAAGATTACTGTGATTTCAGGCTTATAACATAGTGCAACTGGAAGTGCCCTCACAGTACTCTTCTTGAACCTCCTGGGCAAAGGGATCTTGATTTTTTTCTATATAACATATTTATTTTTTCAGGATTTGCAGACTCCTATGAACAGTTTAGATTTCTCTGAAAACTTTTTTTTTTTTTTTTTACCAAAATTTGCTTAGACAAAGCACATGCTGTTTTTCTAAGTGATATATTTTCTGCACTTTATTGATTCCCCCATAGTGTGAAGAGGTTTATACAGAGTGCTCTGATGTAATCTTTCTGGATTTCAGTAAAGCTTTCAATACTGTCTCTCAGAGGATCCTTCTGGACAAAATGTCCAGCCAGAGCTGGATAAACACATCATGGGATGGGTAAGCAACATGCTCATGGGTGGGGCACAAAGGGTTATAGTAAATGTGGTGACATCAGACCTGTCATTAGTGAGGTTCTGCAGGGCTCTGTCCTTGTTCCTGTGCTCTTAAACGTTTGCAAAAATGACTTGGATGCTGGACTGGAAGGCATACTAAGCAAGTTCACAGCTGATACAAAACTGGGAGGAGCTGTTGACTCCATCAAAGGCAGGGAGACCCTGCAGAGAGACCTTGAATGAGAGGACTGGGAAATCACCTTCAACAAGGGAAAGTGATGGAATCTGCATCTGGGATGGAGCAACCCTGGATGTCTGGACAGACTGGGGAATGAGAGGCTGTAGAGCAGTGCTGCAGAAAGGGACCTGGAGGTCCTGGCTGATGCAAGCTGAACGTGAGTCAGGAATGCCCTGACAGCCAGGAGCATCAGTCATGTCAGGGGGCATCAGGCACAGCAGCACCAGCAGAGCAAGGGAGGGCGTTGTCCCACTCTTCTCTGCAATGGGGTGGCCTCACCTCAAGTCCTGTGTGCAGTTTTGAGCACTGCAATATAAAAAAAGACATTAACTTATAGAGAGTGTCCAAAGGAAGGCCAGGAGAATGGGGAAAGGCCTTGAGAGGAAGCTGAGGGCACTTGGTCTGTTCAACCTGGAGTACAGGAGGCTGAGGAGAAACCTCATTGCTGTTACATCTTCCTCATGAAGGGGAAGAGGAGGGCCAGTCTTTGTGGTGACGGTGACAGGACCCAAGGGAATGGCCTGAAATTGTGTCAGGGAAGTTAAGGCTGAATATCAGGAAAATGTTCTTCACCCAGAGAGTGGTTGTGCACTGGAACAGGCTCCCCAGGACAGTGGGCACAGCACCAGCCTGACAGAGCTCAAGAGTTTGTACAGTGCTCCCAGACACATGGTGTGACTCTTGGGGATGGTGCTGTGCAGGGCCAGGAGCCAAACTTGATGATGTTGCTGGGTTCCTTCCAACTCAGCATAATCTGTGATTCTGCAATTCCCTTATTCTTTCTCTCTCTCTCTCTCTTTTCCTTTACTCTTATTCTTTGCTATAATGAATCTGAATAAGAAATTTATTCAGGGCTCAATTAGTAAATGAAGCATAAACTGAGCATGTTCTTTTGACTTAAGTGTGTTCTGAAAGTAGGGTATTATGTTTCATCCTCACACAGATGAATTCTGAAAATATTCCATGCAGTAAAGGCCACACAAAATTGAAGACTTCAGTATTGAAAAGAATTAGTCCTATCACAAAAATTTCTTCTGTCTCCGCACCTTCTCATAGGAAGCCCATTGCCTCAGAATGATGGAAATTATTAGAGATGCTGAGCTACACACTGAAGAGTTCAGATGTCCCAGAAAATAAAGTTCCCCATCTCTCCTCAAGAGAGAATGATAACAAGAAGAAAACTCAAGTAGTCTTCTATTCTGTACAGTGGTGACATATTATTTTGGATTTCAATGAATATTTCCAAGTCAGGAGTTTTTATGCTAATATTTAATTATCAGCCTCTGGATGTTACCAAAAGTGTGCTACATGTACCTTCAGTCTAATTACTAGTGGCTTTATTTTATTTTATTTTATTTTTACAGAAGAAATAGGAGTCATGAGGAATACCATAAGAAGGGAAATCTTTGGAAGCAGATAAACTTTGAAGACACCAGCTAAAGAAAACATATTCATATTGTTGATATTTTTAAACACTTCAGCTGGGATTTACTTTGAGGTTAAGATATATGAGATTAGATGTTAATTTGTAGGTGGTTACATGTGTGCTATGGGCCTTAACATTATGGTCACATCTAATGAAAGACTGGGTTGCCTTGTTTCATTCTTTGTCAAAATTCTTTTCCAATTTCTTTCTTTTGTCTTTTAATTCATCTTTATTTTTCTTCTTTTATCACTTTATTTTGTTATTTTTCTTTCTATCATTTGTGAGTTGTTTTTTTGTTTTCCTTTCTTCCCTCACACATTATCAACCAGGTGTCATTCTTTCCATTTCAAATCCCAGCATACCCTGCTATATTAGGTCCTTCATTACACATCAAACCATGTGTGTAATGAAGCCAAGAATACACAAAGGAAAGTTAATTCCCCTTTTCATGAATTTTAAGTAAGAATTCAGATTAATAGGATATTGATATATTTCTTCATATATGTACTCTTTCCATGCTTCTTCTCTCCATAAAATTTTCCGTCATTTAGTGTACTTTTTATTTTTATGTCCATCATTGTTACCCAAAAGTTCTTTCTAAAGACCTAGAAGAAGGCATTTTGCTAAATTATTTCCACGGAAATAGTATGCAGCCATAAAACCATATAAAACTAATATTGTGTCTAGATGTGTCAGAAAAGCAGAGTTTGAATCTCATATTTCTGCCTTCTCAGTCACAGAGAAAGGTGGAAGTCAGTATTTTCAAACTCAGGAAGGTAGACACAGACATATCAGGAAAAAATCAGCATGGAAAACATGCAGTAAAGATTGAAACCATTTGCCGCAGCAGTACCAGGCTGAAACTCAAAAGATAGAAGCATCCCTTAAGTTCATTTCTTCCCTGCTGCAGTCACCCCAGCTACAGACCAGGACCAGCTTGTCTGAGCTGATAAGATCTGACAAAATCACAGTTTGTTGTGGAATAGCTTCAGGCTACCACTTTTTGTTGTTGCTGTACTTGCAAAGACTTAGAGAATGGTATAAAACCAATAGGAAAAAAAAATCCAGTTCCTCTACTCAATGCTACACACCTGTAGAGCTGGTTTCCCCAGAATTAAATTCCATTTACTATAATATTCAAAAGATAAATATGAATACATTTTATTCTAACTGTGAAGCTGTATGTTTGGTATATTTTGTTCACCAGATTTTCAGATGGGATACAGAGGTGTATCTTGAGAGAAGCAAAAAGAAAAGGACTGATTTACATCATCTGAGAATCTCAGTGTCTGCCCTAACTATGAAATCTTCCTTTAATGCCTTCATGAATCACTCCATGATGTATAAAAGCAGTTCACAACTCGTAATTAACTGGCAACTTTTCCTTTGAAGAGAAAGCATTGCTTACATGCTAATAATTATTTTGTTTCATTCATGACTCTCTTTTCATATGATCTTCCATCTGGAAATGAAGATTTGGATTAATTTGTTCTAATTTTAGATATGCTGTTTGGGCATGTCATTCCTCTAGTGCCTTAACTCACATACCTTTCACACATAATGTCTTATGTAGTGTGTCCAATCAGAGTAATGTCTTCTCCTGGATTTTAGTTTTTAGTTTCCATTGCGAAAAAATGAGAAACCAACTGATTATTTCTACACCATTTTTTTCCAAATGATAATAGTGGACACTGGTAGGTCTCATATATTCGCTGCCCTTGACACTGTTTTGAAACAGTCCAGGGCAGATAACTGCTTACAGGATGATCTCCTATGTATCACCAGCCATGAAAAATTATTCGGGAATCTTCTCGCAAATCTGATTACTTCTGTTAAACCTAAAAAATTCAAATTTAAGAAAAAAATGTATCTCAGATCTAGGGAAAAAAATCACAGTATCATAAAAAAATTTGGTTGGAAGGAACTTATGGGGTTGTATAGTATATAAGTATGACAACCTTCTTAATGGAGGGCCATTTTCAAAAATTCAGACAAATTAGGAAAATCTCTATTAAGATTCCACAGCATCCCTGTTCTTGTGTTGAAACAGGCTCATGAAAAGGTTTAGTCATCATACACTGTTAGAATTTCTCCATTACAGGTTGTGACCATTGTCTTTTGCTTGAATCATAGAATGGTTTGGTTTGGAATGGGATCTTGAAGATCATTTAGTTCCAATCCCTTTCAAAGGAATTGTTCCTGGAGGGACACCTTCAACTAGACTGGGTTGCTCTGAGCCACATCTAACCCAGCCTTGAACATCTCCAGGGACGAGGAATCCACCACTACACTGGACAATGTGTTCCAGAGCCCCACCACCCTCACAGTAAAGATTTTTTTCCGAATATCCCATCTAAACCTACTCTTTTAATTTGAACTCATCCCTGTTTTTCCTGTCACTACATGCTCTTGTAAATAGTCTTGCCTCATGTTCCCAGCAAGTTCTCTTCCAATACTGAAAGGCTGCAATTAGGCCACTCTGAAGGCTTCTGTTTTCCAGACTGAACAAACCCAATTCTCTCTGCCTTTATAGGACATGTGCTCCATCCTTTTGATCAGGTTGGTGGCACCCTCTGGAATTGCTCCAACAGATCCATGTCCTCCCTGTGCTGGGGACGCCAGAGCTGGATGCAGCACTGCAGGTGGGGTGCAGGAAGCACCAGAGGAGAGCAGAGGGACAGAATCACTTCCTGCTGGCCACACTGCTTTGGATGCAGCCCAGGACACAGCTGGCTTTCTGTGCTGCAGTGCACATTGCTGGTCATGTCCATCCTCTCAGCTAGCAGCACCCCTAGTCCTCCTCAGACTGTTCATGTGTTCATGTCCTTAAAATCTGTTCATCCTCCAGCCTTATTGGTAAGGGGGATTGCCCCAGCACAGGTGCAGGACTTTGTACTTGGTCTTGTTAAACCATAGGAGATTCCCATGTATCCACTTTAGCCTGTCTCAGTCCCTCTGGACAGCATTCCATCCTTTGTGTGTCAGCAGCATCACTCAGCTTGTTATTGTTGTGAGCTTTAAAGAATAATCTGTTAACATCCAATTTTAACCTCCCACCAATAGATACCTGAAGATTATTAGACTCTGATACATTTCTTCTTGTGCTGAGCAAACCATATTCCTTGAGTAGACCTTGTATGCCTCCTGTTCCATTTCCCAGACATCTTGGTGGCACTTTGACAGTCGTCTCTATTTGCTGATATTTCTTTTTCAAAAGTGAACCATTCTTGATGCAGAGACATACAGGGGACTAATAGCTTCCCTCAACCTGCTAGCAATACTTTTGATGCTGTAGCTGGTTAGGATTTATCATTACAAAGAAACACGTTGATCCATGTTCAATTTGTTGCTCACAGTACACTCAGGTTCTGTCTCTGCAGAGATGTTGTTCAGCCTGAACAATTTCATGGGGTCATTCTCCTCCAAGTGCAGGACTTTTCTGAACATCCTAAGCAATTCCTAATGGATTAATTCCTCCTTCATGTTACCATCCCTCTGTAAGGTAGCAATTAGGTGTCACCCACAGACTTGCTAGGGGTGCATTCTTTCCCAAGATCCAGAGCATAGAAGAAAATAGTAAACAATGTTGAAGTCAATATTTATCCCTGGTGAGAATAATTTTGGTCAAAACTCATAGCTTTGATCAAAATATTAAGGCACATTACTACCCAGTAATACAGAATCATAAAATCATGGAATATGCTGAGTTGAAAGGGATGCACTGCAAATCATCCCAGGATGTTTTGAGAAAGGTTAAGTCTTTTTGCTGCACCATATCTATGGCCTACATACAGATCTTATAAACAGTATAGTAATATGGATAATTAAAACAAGCTGTTGATGGTTATTTTCACCAGAGACAGATTAGGAATAAAGGAATTCTACTTGCTTAATGATATGAAACACGACTTTAGGAAGAGTAACTTCTGGAAATGTTTTATTTTGTGGTAGCCTGTCCAAATTATTTTCATCATGTTCCCAAGGAATATGCTGGCAATTGGGTATCACTCATACCTAAAGTACGAAAGAAGAATTACTTAATAAACACTGATCTCTAATCCTTTTACTGTTAACAGTGTCAAGTTACTCACAGCCCAAAGTAGATTCTTTTGGATTTTATCAGCTTGATTTTTTTTTCCCTGACATGGTGAACAACGCAAATTTGCACCAGTGTTACAGAATGTAAGTTACACATATTTCATTATCTAACCTATCTTTGTGACTGAGAATGGCTTGCCAAAAAGGGGACACTAAATGAAAAGTGGTTTGCTCACACGGTACCAAAAATGTAATTCATAAAGATAACATTTAGTCAAAACAGATAAAAGAATGCCTCTGCCTTTGACTAAGCTGCATCAAGACCACAACTAACTAACTAATTTAGGACTAACAAGTCCTAAAATGTCCATTAAAAGACAGTTTTTCTTTTACTTTCTTGACAGAAAGCATGCATACTACAGTGAAAAAGGCATGTCTGTGAGTGTGCCTCCGCACGTGTACATTTGTATATGATTGATTTTTAAGGTCTTACCTTCAGATTTAATAGAGAATGCTCTAGCAAGGCCTAGAGTTTAGCAAATCTATGTTGTTAAATCTTCCAGGATCAACTCTTGTTTACAAATCCCCCTAAATATAGAAATTACTTTACATCTATCTTTGTAACAGCTTACCTCTTATCTGCAACTGTTCTGATTTGTATCCTTTGTCCTTGATATTTAGTTGTTTCCTTGACTTCCGTACTCAAGAATGGAAAGATATATTGCAGGCAGAGGAGGTAGCATCCCTTTGAAACAATGTTGTGTTTCTGATCAGATAAAAATGACTGCTCTTCTGAGTGCTTGCGAAGGTTAAACAAATGCACAACACTGGAATAGGTTTCTGCCTGAAGGTCAGAGTCAGCATATAATCAGCCTCTTGTTGATGTATCAGCCACTCCCCTTCCTGGGCTCTGCTCAGAGCCTGATGTGTGCCTTCCCTTCAGAGCATCCATACTCAAAGCAACAGCCACACGCTGAAGGAAATCATTTTGTTATCCCACAGAAGTCTGGGGCAAATGAATGCAGAAAGTAGTCCCTTGGAAGTGATTGAAGGTGGTAAAATGGAAAAAAGTTGTGAAGCTGCACACTGTTGCTCCTCAGGACAATCACACGTCTTTCACCATCCTATTTGCAGATCTTTTCCAAATATCACCTATTCATTTGTTATTTTAAATTGTCTTGCACTACAAGGCTGTGGTTTTCAGGAATTGAATTTCTTGTGTGAGTCTAGATCTATTAATCTTGCTGTTTGTGCTCTGTTAACTGTTGTCAAGATTCTTCTCTGTATAGCAACTAAAAATTGTTGACATCCTAACACACTCACAGACACATACACACACACACAAGCACTAATGATACAGGGGAGAAATATCAAAATCTTTAACCACAACTAATCCTTAGTTGGACTACTGAGAGAATGAGTCTTTAGACTTTTGTTTATATTTACTATAAATTTCACATGCTCATACAGTTATGATTGTTATTAAAAAAAAAAAAAATCAATTTGGGATTAAGCATCTTATCTTATCTTGAAACCAACACAGTTCAACCTGATGAAAATTTCTATGAGAACCTAAGGCTGCTGAAATTCACAGTTGTTTGTTTCATCTGAAGCAGTCTGTAAGGGACCATTCATCTGTATGGAGACCATGTGAAAACAAGATGTATAATAGCCTGCACAATTAGAGGTTAATGAGAAAATCATTAATTTCAACAGGGCAAGAATTGCATTTTATAGGCAATGTGATACTTAATCAAAATAAAATATCTGGGATGCTACACAATTATGTCATTAATATACATCCCTGCTCCTCATAGTAGCTTCTGGTAGTTTCAATAAGCTAAATTCTAACTTTTTAAAGAATTAGTCATAAAAAGAGGTACACGAACTATAACTTGCCACTAAGTAGTTAGCAAAAATAAAAACATAGAAAAATAATATATTTCCAGTTTGGTTTCTTTTCTTCATTTCAGAGACAGTATATTTGTTGTATAGAGACCCATTCTCTCTCATTCAGATTTTTCTTCAACAAATTTTAATATATCTCTACACTGAGTACTCAAACAAGTGAAGAATGTGGAATTTATCTATGTAAAGTAGGTGAAAAATACTAACAATTTAATCTGGGGAGTTGTTAAATATGGAAGGAAAAGTGTGGGTTCAAAAACAGACCTTATTTCAAGGTGTAAGGACAAGGACCAATATTTGCAGGTTGAGAATACATAGAAAAGAATAAAACATATGAGCAGTAACCATTTGAAATACATCAGAAGTTCTATACAGTATTTGTTGGTTGATTTATACCACTTGCTTCCATTTTGGCAACAGATGACAAGTTTAATCTGGAAATGTAATGAGGTATTTATTGCTTTCAAAGCAAAATAGGAATCACAGATTTCTTAGGGAGAGATTTACATCCAAGATTCTCTGGAAAAAGCGAGTAAGAAAGATTTCAGCCAAGATTTTTATAAAAGTATGATATTAGTTGAATATTAGTTTCAATGTAATTAATATTATAAAATATGTAAACTAAAATGCAGTAATCTGTAACTAAAATACTAGCAATACCTTTATTTATGGCCAGAAAAAGTAAGAAATTTACATTCTTATTAACTATAAGTTGCATCTGTAATTTTAGAATCTCTAAATCAGCTGCTGCCATTCAAGAAGTTACTTGAGACCCTTTGGATGGCACTATGGAACATCAGTAGGGTTGAAACAGGTATCAAAAAAGGTAAACAAGATCATAAGAACTATTAGAAAAAAAGGAAGTAGAGAGCAAAATGCATCATGTCAATATGCTCCTGTTTAAACATATGACATCTTGAATTGACATCTTGACTGCTAAGTGAAACTCAGCTTTCCTCTTTTTTATTTATCTTCTCAATAAATAGGAATAGAAGAGGCTTTCCAAAATTAAATCTTTAAAAATTCCACCATGAGATAATATAGAATCCAAATATTTATGAGTTCTAAAAATAAAGCTGATAAATTATTAGAAAACATGAAAAACAGGTTCATCAAGGATTATTAAAGGTAAAAATGTCCTAATGACAGAATCATAGAATGGGAAGAGACCACAGTGACTCATCTGACCAACTTTCATTCAGGGTCCTCCTAAAGCACATAGCACAGGATTGTGTCCAGGCAGTTCTTGTGTATCTCGAGTGAGGGAGACTCCACACCCTGTCTGGGCAATCTGTTCTAGTGCTCAGTCACCCACAATGTAAAGTTCTTCCTCCTGTTCAGGTGGAACTTCCTCTACGTCAGTCTTTGCCCATTGCCTCTTGTCCTATTGCTTAGTACCTCCAAGCAGGGCCTGGATCCATCTTCCTGACATCCTCCCTTCAAATACTTGTATACATTGATGAGGTCCTCTCTCTGTCCTCTCTTCTCAAGGCAGAAGAGGCCCAAATGCCTCAGCCTTTCTTCTGAGAGATGCTCCAGCCCTTCAGTGATCAGCCTGCACCAGGAGCTCCATACCTCTTTTGTCCTGAGGAGCCCAGAACTGGACACACAATTCCAGATATGCCTCACCAGGACAGTGTAGTGGGGCAGGATCATTTCTCTCGACATCCTGGCAGTGGTCTTCCTAATGCAGCCCAGGATATCATTGAATTTCTTGGCCACAAGGACCCACTGCTGGCTCAGGGACAGCTTGTTGACCACCAGGGCTCCCAGGCCCTTCTCTGCAGAGCTTCTTTGCAAGGGGTCATCCCCCAGAAAAGAAATAATAATAATAAAATTCCCTGATTCAGATTGGAAACATTTTGAGGGTATGTCTAGGGAAGTAACACTGTAAAGACCCCCCATTTCCCTAAACCTTGGGCATTATCAGAGACAGACCACAGACCAGAACAGTAAGTTTAAGTATTTATGGGCTTTCCTATGCTCTTAAGTAATGAGAATAGTGAATAAATCAAAGTAGATCTGGTATGTAGTCCTTTGTACATCCATATGTAGAAACACATGCAGCCATTTTTGCCTGGGTGTCAGCCTTAGGAATCACAATATAGAATAGCCACTGATGTATGGATATAAAAAGTATGAAGCAAGGTCAGATTTTAAAAATGTGAAGACCTGTTCTGGGAAGACAACTTCTGTGAAACAATGAAGTGCTAGGATTACAGGAGGTAGCCCCTCCACAGGGGGCAATAACTGCACAAATAATCTTTTAAGGTGAATGCATTTAAAATCCAGCATTAAACTGGTACTAGAAGAGATAGGAAACTGTCACATTTTACTTCCCCCAGATCCATAGGAATTTGCTACTACCTTGGAGTGAGGGTGCAAAAAAGAAACATTCCTGGCTCACTGTTGGGATCTACCTGACAGAACCCTGGCTGTGGAAATCTAAAGCACTCTTCACTCAGGTTTTAAGATTTCACACAAACCTCCCAGTAGCGTAAAAACATAATAATGTTGGTGATACATTTCCTCCCAGATAATTTGTATCTATTGGAAAAGTAACACATCTAATCAGACATGCAGTGGGGAATGGAAGTGAAGCAGACATTAATCTATTCACAGTTCACTGACTCACTGAACGAAATTCAGGTATGTGGTCTCATTTGTGAAAGAGGAAAAAGCCTTGAAAATTTTATTTTTAAAATTATTTTATTTCTTTAAGAAGGCTAATAGTATATTCCAGAGACTAGATTTTAGCTTTCTTTGAAACAAACCAAAAATGGTATTTTAGTTTAATCACATAACTAATAAACACAGTTTTATTAGAGTCTACTGAAAAAACATAGAAGAGGTTGCTATATTTTTACCACATTTGCCTGCAATGAACACAGTGACATATGGACTGGGATGTTTCTCTCTTGAACTACAGCCAATTTAATTAGAAAAAAAAATAAGAGGAAAATATTGGCAAAAAGGAGAAAAGGAGAGAGAAATACACACTAGCAGAAGTTTGAAGAAATGCTTTGACTCCATTCTTACAAGTCACCCATTTAGAAGCTGACAGAGCATTTATATCTTGTGCAGTTAGCCCATGCTGTCTCCCATTGAAATGGAGAAGAGGGCTTAGCAATTCCCACAGAAATCAACTGTAGCTGACTTCAAGCTGTGTTTTCCTACTAAGGCTTGCTTTACAGATAAGGTGTAGGAAATACTGATAGTCTCTGTAACCTCACCCTTAGTGCAAATCCTGCAAGACTTGCTGAAACATGCTGCCTGATTAATACAGAACTGAATAACCTTTCTGGAACATTCACATTTAAATAAAAAGAAAAAAGAAGCAAAGAGAGGTGATGGTATGCATCAGGATTTCAATGTGGATTTTAAATCTTTGCTAAGGATTTTCTGTGTGACCTTCAGACTTGCAGTAATTGCCCATATGCCTGCTATTTTCTTGTAGTGAAGTGTAGAATCTTCTCTTCCCAAGTATCTCAGACTAGCTCATACTTTCTGTGCATCATCTGACTTAACATAAATCAACAATACATATCCTATTTATAAATCTATACTCCATTATGTCACCCTGGCTTCTCCAAAACCCTGCTGAGCTGCCTATTAAGTCCACCAGAGTCTACATTTCCACCAGCTGCCGTGTGAAGAGCTGCAAAGGCTTGTGGCTACCAAGACATGGAAAGTGCTAATTTACACCTCCTGAGCTTCCAGCAAGGCTTTCTGGAGATGTATTCTTCACAAAATCCGTTTAGGTCCGTAAGTGGTCTGAGAGCATGCTTACACTACTAAATCAAACACTGCCAAATCAAATGCTGCGTGTTAGACAATCACAGACAAACCTTTTTGAGACTGAATGGTATTAGAGTCCCTTTGTTTCTAGCTGCTGGAGGAAGAAAATACATTCGGAAAATGTACTGGGATTGTTATCTAAACATGGCTCTGTCTAGTTTGTAGCAAATAAGCAGATTTTTACTAGTCACTCATCTGTGATAAGGCTTGTTATCTTGTTGATACCTCTTCATCTTGCATACAACCTAATTGGATTAAAATTACATTTCCTTTTCTGTAGGATACAGTCAATGGGACTTCTAGTGAAGTACATGCTCCACAGACTGAGTTCTTAATAGTGATAATTCTTCAAGAAGAAAATAATTAATTCTCCTGAATTACAGGTGAATGATTTATAGTAACTTAGAAGATATTTTCATTTTGCCACTTTTCTTGACAGTGATATATAAATCCTTTTTTATATCAGAGATTAATCTATATCTTGATGTTAAAACACAGAAAATAGACAAGTGGTTGTGAAGGGCACTGAATTCAGTTTTTCCATACTGTGTAGGAGTTCTGACTTGTAGGCTAGTAAGCCAAGGGAAGAATTCTTATCTGTGTTTTTATGGAAAGTAGTTGCATTTCCTTTGTTTCATAAAGACCAAGCCATCTGGTAGGTATGATCAGATGCATGGGGTCCCTCAGGGGAAGCAGATGAAGGAATGCATAGTTTGTGAATCTTGATAGGAATTATATATAATACAGCTCTGAAGCCTCTCAGCTTTGATGAGATGAGACAAGTTTCAGGTCCTACTCAGACTCAGAAATTGAGGAAAATAAGGAATGGTAATAATGAAAAATTTGTTGAGTACGTAATGGCTTTAGATATTATTGAATGTTCAGTCTGTGGGGTCTTTATAAAATGTAATAGATAAGGATAGAGCAACCAGATATTACCTCATCAAAGGTATGTGAACAGTAAACTTTAAGAAAGAATACAACAGTAAAAAAATCAAGATGAGATAAAGGTTCGAATAAGATTAATCTAAAGTTTGTTTACGATTTTTATTATTGGATCAATAGTATAAAACAAATGTTGGAAACATACATCTGTAAAGATAAATATGTATGCTTTTTAAGGTGCTGATATTAGTGGCAGCATTTAGAGGAACAAAGGTGGTTTTAAATGCTATTGCAATGCATGTATGATAGAATTAAGTTCATAAAATGTAGCTTGTGCTATTCATTTAATTAAAGCCAGGTTTCCTTATTATTCACCCTTTCAAAAAGTAATTAATTTGATTTGAATAAAAACAAAATACAGGTAATAGTATTTTAAAAAAATATTATCCTTCTGTTCCTAAACATTTCATGTATCTTGCAAAAATGAGCACTATTTTTACTTTCATTGGGTTTTGATTTTTTTTCTTGTTGTCTTTGTATGTAGGAAATTTTTGCGAAATTACATTTAAAGGTCTGTATAAAATTATAGGTTTAGCATTAAGAGTGTACAGGGTACTGCAGCATTAGTGCTGCCTGAAACTTTATAGACAGATCATGTTAAAATCTAGATTTCTAAAAAAAAGAAAGGTTTTAAATATTAAAAAGCATCTGTAGTCAATGATACATAGTTTTTGCCATTATATTTAAAACATTTTTTGTGACTTTTATTTCTATGGATTTTTCTATTTTAAATATACATAATTTTTTTTTATCTGTAGGTAGATATAAAATATATGTTTAGTACATGGAATTAATTTTGGTAGCCAAAACTGGTTTTTGCCATTTTAAGCACAACTCCTGTGCATAAGGAGGGGGTTTATACGAGATTCTAGCCAGTTGGTATTCTAGTCACAGCTGCATGCCTGATTTATTAGGGAAAATCTCCTATCCTATTGTTTAATTGTTGTTATGGGCCTTCTCACCCAGAGGGAGTCTGTTCAGGTTGGGTCTCCATGTCATGTTGGCCCTGAGATAAAGGCTCCTAGTTCCAGGAGCAGGTCATAGTGCAGTCAGAACCCTGCCTTTCACACCCTTCACAGTTGTAACTCATCAGTTATATCAGTTGAATGTCAGTTAGTATTCACTACCCAGGGTTGCTCTCTGTAGTACCAGACCTCTGCTTCTACACCACATTTGCATTCTCCACAGAGTGATTATATATTAATTTGCACAAGACACTGCACTATACAATTGCACAAAGGTAAACAAGAACTAAAAATAATTTAGGTGTCAGTGACATGACTGCTAGACAAGAGTTATCATAGCCAAAACAAGCTAAAATCATCTTCAACCAAAACAAGCTGAGGCAAGATGTTGGATCCTGCATTGTAAGGTCAAGGAAAAGGCCTTTTCTTAGTAATGTCAGGGCCAGACAATGTGGGCTAAAGTAGTAGTTTGCTTTGCATTCTTTGAGTGAATTCTTCCTGTAACAGTAAATAAGTAAGAAGAAACTCACTTATTACTGCTTGCTTATCTACCACCCACTGGAGGAAAAGGTCAGGTTCAAGAACATCTGAAGAACCAGGAGGTACACACATCCATGGGACCTGCTGAGACACACTGTAGGACTGAGTGCACCTTCTGCATGTGTGCTAACACCAAGCTGTGTGGTGCAGCTGACGTGCTGGGTGGAAGTGATGCCATCCAGAGGGACCCTGACAGGCTTGAGAGGTGGAACTGTGTGAACTTTATGTGATTTGGCACGGACTGTATTTGTGCTTAGGATTACCCTGACCCAGGGCACTTGCACTTGTCCTGGGCTGCCAGTGCACATTGCAGAGAATGGATTGAGAGCAGCCCTGAGGAAAAGGACTTGGGGATGCTGTTTGCCCAGAAGCTCACCATGACCCAACAATGTGCACTTGCAGGCCTGAAAGCTAAACATATCCTGAGCTGCATCAAAAGAAGTCTAAGGAGAATTCTTCCTCCTCTACTCTGCTCTCATGAGGCCCTACCTGGAGGGATGCATCCACCTTTGCACCCCCAATGTAAAAAGTTCATAGACCTGCTGAAAAAAGTCCAGAGGAGGCTGATGAAGATGATCAGAGGACTAGAACACCTCTCCTTGGAGATGGACTAAGAGTGTTAGGACTGTCTTCCTGGCAACGAGAATGCTCTAGGGAGACTGTATCAGCCCTCTGGTACCTACAGGAGAGCTACAAGAAGGCTGAAGAGGCCTCTTTTTTACAAAGGCATGTAGTCATAGGACAAGAGAGAATGGCTTTTAACTAAAAGCGCATAGGTTTAGATCAAAAAGAAAGAAATTCTTTACTGTAAGGGTGGGGAGGCACTGCTACAGGTTGCCCAAAGTTGTGGATTGTCCCTAGAGGTGTTCAAGGACAGGCTGGATGGTCTTGAGCAGCCTGGCGTAGTGGAAGGTGTCCATGCCCATTGCAAGGTAGCTGGAACTAAATGACTTTTAAAATCCCTTCTGACCCTTACCATTCTGTCATTTTATGATTCTGAGCATTGTTTAAACCTATATATGCTAAATTCCCCTAAGAATTATTAGTAACATTTAGAACAACATTCCTAAATTTGCAGTTAAAAATACATATGAACAAATAGATACATCTATTCACATGGAGAACTTTCACATAGTTCTAGATGTAAAAAATATTAATTTGGAATTTTCAAGCCTTACATATATTTGCCTATATTCAGTGACATATGTGAGCACATGAATAGCCTCATTGTATGTAGTTCCATTGACTTTGTAATTTATAGAATATGCTCAAGTGATCTTTTGATACTTCAGACAAAGTTAAAAACCAAGTCTAAACTTCTGAACTAAAAGTTATTCTAAAAATTATCTGTAGATATTATGATGTATGATAGCAAAAGTACCACCTCTTTCACATCTATTTACATGTTTCTTTAATTACAGAAAAGTTTACTATTGTGCTTATTGTGCTTACTCTGACTGCTTCAATATTTCCTTGAAATACAAACAGTTCTTTGATAGAAAAATATGAAAGAGGAATAATAATTTGATGACTTAACTTGAAATACATAAGAAAAAAACATATGGTGTTGAGTTAGCACTATGCTCAGCAGAGATTAAAAGGTAAAGGATGTTTCACAGCAAGAAATATTCTGCAGTGTATGTGAAAGGTTACAAACGTGATTAACTGTGGCAGATCTCATGTGCTCCACTCATTAATCTCACACCTGGTAATGCATTAGGGATGGCAGGAGTAAATATGATGAAAATGTGCCATTTCATAATGCCACACAACATTAAGACAAGAAAATTAAACTGGGGTTTGGAAACTTTGAAAAGGGATTATTAGTATTAGTATTAGTTATTTATACTGCTGGTATTAGTATTAGTATTGTGATGATGATGATGAAAATTATAAAATGTTGCAGCTAGGTTTAGATTCAAAGTCATCAATATTTATGAATATTTAGGATAAAATCCTCAAAAGTATTTCTAATGGCATCTTGCTGGTTACTGGTGTCCATATGTACCCAACATATGTGCTCTGGAAAAAGATCACTTACTAGACATTATGGCATATGTCACTTTGGCACGGAGGGCACTGCTTACCAAACTCTTTAAATACAATCTTTCTAAGTTGTGCCCTAAACATGATTTAGGTGAAATGTTATAAAATAAAGCAAAAAAGAGGTTAATTTACCACATCCTAAACAAGATTTTACCAAGTATGCCCTTAAAATGCAACATAATTTTAAAAGAATTCTACTTCATTTTGACCTGAGTAGGAATTTGCTGACTATAGGTATGTTTCCAGAGGCCCAATAAACACAGCAATTCTTCACTGTCTAGGAGGCAAAGGGGCTATATTGATATCAAACATCATACATACATACACACCATCCACCCCATCAGATAACTTTTTCATGGGATACTGCTGCACCATCTGGGACATTTGAAATAAACCAAGTATTTTTGTAAAAGTTAAGAGATAACTGCACAGTAGAATTTTCTAAAAAGACGTTTTATTTTGTTGTTTTAAAATGATTACCAGTTTCACTTTTATTGTTTCAGATTTACAGCACGTCTTTTCTCTACACTTTCTTTTTTCTCCTAGGGCATATTCTTCTCCTCTTACCTCTTTAATCTCAGTTCACAACAATTTTTACCTTTAAGCAATTCCTTCTCCACACTGTAGGGTCTTTGGTCATTAGCCATCTTTCTCTTTCTTTAGTAATAAATGGACAGTACCAGTATAGCATTAATATCTTACACTTTGCTCAAATATTTAAGGGAATAGTATTATTAACACATCAATTTCTTCTTGGGTGAAATATTTAATGATAAGAAGGAAAGACTTTCTTATTTCTGAAGAAACATTTCCCTAGACCACTTGGTCTCCCACAGTTTTGGGCTGTTTCACTTAAAGCCATGGTTTGCCTTGGCTGCCACACCTAGAAGGTAGCTCACTTGCAGGTGGGTTCTCAGTGGATTTACATCATCAGTGCTGGCATCCTGTCCAGCATGCTTGGTTTCGTTGCATCTACACAGACACAATAAACCACATAAATAGATTTCAAGTACTAGAAAACCCTTTGCAGCAATTCTGTTTGTCAAAGATAATTAGAAAACTAGGCCTTGGTGAGAGGGATGCTTGTCTTTTTCAGGTACATTTAACTTTTATCTAACAGCTTGCAAAAAACGCATCTGACTTTCCATTTGTGACTCCTTCTTTCTTCCTGTAGACTGGTCTCGTCTGTTGGCTAGTGGAAGTAATGTAATTTAATTAATAGTCTTAACAAATACATCGATCATTCGTATTTTCTCAGACTTTGCTCTACTGTTATCTCATCTCCTATACCTGAGGAATGCCTGAAGAGTCTAGGGATGCCATAGCCTAAATCAGAAGATTATGATTAGCAATAAGCAAGCAATTTCTACAGTAATAAGCAGATCATTGTTATGTATGTAAAAAAATAAAAAGTATTATTTTCAGTCTCTGTCATCAATTCTTAAAAGATAAACATAAAGAAAGCAAAATATAAGACCAATCATTATTACTGGAATAAGTTATGACATTTGAACACAGACAATGATTATGTATTTACATATTCAAGGTGATTCCAGCAAAGGTTAAGACATAGCTTGGAGCTGACTAATTCAAAAGGAATCCTTGAAAAATAATGGTGCTGTATATGTCTGGTTAAACTGCTTAGGAAAAAAGTAAAAACTCAACTGTTTTCTCTTTTAAAATCTTTTATAAATTAATGAATTCAAAACCGCTAAAAGAAAGAGCATGTTTCCCTAACATTCTCTTACAGAGGAAAGCTTTAGAAAATTCAGTCATAAAAATTTTTTGCACCCCTAACACACCTATTACTCCACTATGGTGGACAAATAAGAATTTAAACACTATAAATGTTTAATAATGTAAAAGATACAATCCAATAGACAGTGGATGATATATTACTTAAATTCTACAATTACAAGGTATTAATACAACCATTGTTTCATTCTAAAGACAGAAATTTAGGTAAGTCCTTTAAAATTAAAATAATTTTCTACATTTCCTCTACCTTGTATTCAGATCTGTAATTAAAAATATATATATATAGTCATGTAGATAAATAACTTATGTGCCTAGAAAAATAGTTCTAAGCTGTTGTGGATATAGAAAATTGCCAACAAAATGAATCTTCAGCTGTGTTTTCACTTTTAGGAAAAGGTTTACTGGTAAAAAGTTAATCCACTTTTTTTTTCCACCAAGAAAATCTTACATTTCAGACATTATTTATCTTGCTTTCTTTTTCTACTATACCTAAATCTTAAGATAAATGTAAGATAATACATAAGATTACTCATAAATTATTTCAAGAAGTAGATTTTTTTTCCCCTTCAACTACATAAAACCTTTTCAAGCCACTTAACACATCAAGGTAAATCCTGATGATCTTTTTTTGCTAACCTCTTATCAAACTAAGCTATCAAAAAAGAATATTAATTGCCTATTTTAACTTAAATGAATTAAATAGTCTCAAATATGTAACATAATCCTGCAGAAGCACAGTGTTTTCTTCAGCATGACAAAAGATTTACAAAGATAAAGGTCAGTGATTAAGTACTGTGTAGGCTTCACGCTCATTCACTCTCTACCTCATTAAGGAATTCAAAACCTATTGGTTTCTGTCTTGTTTAAAGACTTAAAGATATAATTTACAATCAAAAAAAGTACTGACCACTTCCAGCCTCTGGCTATGCAGTAGGACCACCATGAGGAAAAGAGCAACAGCTCTCCTTAGCCAGTGTCTATGGAAAGGTGCCAAAATACAGCCTCAAAGCACAACCATGAATGGAACTACCTGGAAGTCCTGACCTGCACTGTGATTGGGCAAATTCTGGCGCAGATTTTCCCCAGCCGTGTCTACCTCTTTAACAATTTCTTTTGGGAAGAAGATTTCAGTGTTCAGAAAGGCTCTAGAAATTTATTTATTTATTTATTCTTCCTACAGGTCCAATTGAGTGATAGTTGCTTTTTCCAGTACTTGGTGCATGTCCTTGGAAGGTAAGGAAAATCACGTAATGACAAAATGACTGTAAAGTTTAAGCTCTACGTGTTTGCTTTCTTCTTTTTGTTGTAATTTTTTCCTTCCCATCACCTTTTCCCCCACAAAGGTCATCTTATTTATCATTACAGTTTTTTTTCTCTGAAAACTACTTAGCATGGGAGAAGAAAAATGGGGGATTTATTGGGTTTTAATATATGCTTTTGCATTTACTGTGCTCCCAGTGTTTTACTTACAGGAAAAAATGCTAAATAACCAATATGTAATGTCTTACTAACCAGCTTTCTGATATTTCTTTACCTGTCCTGTTTCTAAAATGTAGATTATATTTAGAGGCTTCTAATAGTAAGTTCACATCTGTTTTCAGTTCAGTTTTTTTATCTTTTTTGTCTTGTAATTTTCTTTGTATTTTTGGGATTGAGTGTTTTGTTGTTTTTCTTCTTATTTCAATTTCTCTAGTGTTGTTACACCATTATAATATTTTCCTTCTGATCATTACAAATTATGAGTCCCTATTACACAGAAATAGAAGAGTTTCACAATCTAATTTCCCACTGGCAAAAAAAAAATCACCTCATGAGTTGTTTATTTTCTTCCTGACAATCTTGGTGATGTGTTCTTTGTGGAAACCTATTCATGGAGTTATTAATGATTCACAAGATTTTCTTCACTGGAATGGGCCCTACTACAGGTGACAGAAGTTGTCCCCTGCTAAAAAAAAGAAAAAAAGAGTTCTTTAGTGGCAGATATTTTATTGTTGGTGATACATCCTGTATCTGTCTTGTACACTTTTCCAGTGCAGTTTTCTGCAAGCTGTGATGGAATAGCACTGGATCACACCTTAAGCATTTTGCACATGCCATCATCAGGATGAACAAAGCAGAGAGACTACCAACCCTTTTGGGAGGTGTCTGGTTACACTGTGCTTTGCTGTTTTCCATGCTTTTCTTGCTGATAGATTTTTATAAAATTTTGATCTACCACTCTTTATGAAAGAGGCAAGAATACTGAAACTCCTGTCACACCAACCTTACCCAGTGAATCCAAACAAATAATTTATTCAGATACTTTTCCTGAGACAAAAAAAACCCAAACCTGGTTGTCTACTACTCAGTACACAAACAGTTCTAAGTTTTGAAAAAGTAAGAATTGAGATACAAACCGAATAACAAACTTCAACATATATAGTTGAGAAAAGCAAAAGACGGATATAGTCCAAAGAGTCCAAAGTAAAAAAATGTGAATATATATCATCAGCTGTGGTTAAAAAAAGTAACTCAAATAATGTAGAAATGTATGGAAGTGAAATGCTGTATCTCACTGAAGGGAAATGCTGTATTAAGGAGCACAAGTGAAAGGGAAGGACCACCCTGTTATTTCATGGCAGTGCTGGTACGGGTCTAACAGTTACTTGATCAAAAGTGGAACTTGGATGTCCCATCAAGGTTCAGGATTTTACTAATCAAGGCTGCATACACAAAAGATCACAGGAAAAAGTCTCCTGATAAAGAGACCTTATAATTAGAGAGAATTTAATTCACTTTCCTAGACATGGGCATGCATTAATATTTGTGAACCTGTAGGGTATCTAAAATACCCACAAAATGGTGGCAGACCCAGAAGAGTTTCTGGAGAAACACTGTCTCCTGGCAAAGGCCAGTCTCAAATGCCAATCAATACTTGTATGTAGGAAAGTGAATTAAAATTTAAGCAACGTCACATAGGTAGTGTGCACAACCCAAGACAGCAGAGAGAAAATTGCAATCAAAACCAGAAGCACACAGGCACGGCATCACAGCTGTCAAGTGCTTAGATTTACTATGACATGCATGAGTTTTGACAGGAAGGCTATCACAGAACATCACAAGAGAATGGAAAGTAGCAGAAAGAATTAGGTGTACTGTAGTTCATACAGTTGCTGCTTTCACTGTGCAGCTTTTATGTGAAAACTGCACTGAACAGTTGTTATGGTTTCTTGGAACAAGCTACATCCCACACATCCAAAATATTGCTATATTTGGAATTTGTCACTCCAGTTAGAAAAAAACGAGAAACCCATAATTCAGGAAGTATATTGGAATATCAACAAAATGTGTGAGGACTGGGGAGAACTCCTCTGTATGCAGTCTGAAGAATTCTCTAGAGGTAATAAATTTTTCTTGGCAGATGAATATCTCCATGTGAACATGCAGATACCAATATTCCACATTTTGAATCACAGTCTGGATACAGAAATATGGAGCTGGAACAAACTCAGAGCTGATACCTTTGGTCTGATCATATAAAGTGGTCTGTAACACTGATAGTACAACATTTTATAACATAATCAATGGCTGATGCAGTCTCTATCCCCTGTGCAACCAGCAGGTAACAAGAACACTTACCCAGAAAGTCAGAATGTTGAGGTGCTTTAACTCCCAAAAAAACATTATAACCTATCCTTGTAACACAACAATTGGAGATGAAATCAACTCAGTGTAGAGATGATGGACCTCTTTGAAATGTAAATTACCTGGAAAATGTGTGCTGGAATACAGGTGTTCCTCTTCCTAATGCCCTAAAAGTGCTAAACATCATACCCGAGAAATTTGCTCACTGAATCATTTTGAAGCTGCTTCTAGTGGGGAAAAAATAAATCTGTGCTCTGCTGCCTTATTACATTTGCAAAGAAAAGTAGCATCCTATGCTAAGGAAATTATTAGTATGTCCTCTGGAAAATTAAAGCTGGAATCATCAGTGGAAAGAATAGAATTTTCCTAATGGTGGTAAACCTAGTCCACTGTGTCTCTACTTTTCCCTTCTCTCTCTAGTTTCAGCCCTTTTTTTACCCTTTTACCCTTAGGAAAAATGACAGATGAACAACAAGGCACGGCCTCTGTCAACAGTCTAGATATGTAAAAGCTGGACATCAGACCAGTGTGCATAACAGAAATAGCCTCGAGGCATTCAAAGCTGACAGAGGCCCTGTGCCAGTGTTTCCTTCTGTTCAACGTCTCTGTGACCACATTTAAAAGCTCAGCTGCTGTTGACCTTGAGGCATCAGAACAACAATAATCTTTCCTGTCCAAAGAACCCTGACGATAATTTCATTTGGTGGGTTATACACAATGATATATAGATAACTTTTCATCAAGACAGTCATCTTGATGTGTCTACTGCTCCTATGCTGTACTCCCCTCTTGTTTGTCCTCCCATCAGCTCCCAGATCTAAACAGGAACAAAAAATTTGGCTGCTCTTCAGGGCATGAACTTATTTGCCCTTCTGGGATTTATAAGAAATACATAGAAGTACATTTTGAAAAATTGAAGAGTCAAGTTGAATTCTTAAATTTTCAGCTGATGTGAAGTCAAAGTCACAGAAACAACTTTTGCATATGGAATGTGAAACACTCAACAGAGCTCCTAGATGCATTATCATGTATGCAAAGCTGTTCATAGTCAAATCCTTCTAAGCTCCACTGCACACACATATCCTGATATTGAATGTGCAAGCTGGGTGCAAATGCTTGTAATGTTCATGTTCCCACAATACTTAGGGAATTTTAATGAATACATGTATAATTCATTTAAAAGGAGATAACTGGCATGTGGCATACCAGGAACTGTGACCTGTTCCATTGATGTTAATGATAACAGCCTCAGCCAACTGCTGCGATGAACCTCCTTGAACCTTACGGTAGCTCATATATTTTGCTCTTGCTATAAATGTTTTATTTTACCTGATACAGTAATGAAATTGTCAAGATAATGAACAGAGTAATCATTTCACACAAATGGCTAACTTTAATTAAAAATCACAATGTTGACTGCTAAAATATGGGGGTAACAGGCCATTGATCAGATTACAGATCACTGATAATTGAGATGTGGCTATAGACGCAAAGACCTGTGAACTCCACCTTACTGAAGGACATAATGTGTGCTGTCAGTAAGAAGTAGTCTCAACACATCATTAGCCCATATATATGTGAATCTTTACTCAGCTGTTAAATCTGCAAGGACAAATATTACCTGTTAGACCACCTCCAAAGTAACAGTTTGAAGTAATGACACAGCTGCAATGTCCTGAGAATGTGGTTTCTGGGAACGATGGGAGTTCACTTGTTCTGGAAGGTATTCCTGAGGAGCAGAAACTCTCCTATCCTATGGCATGCCATTCCATTGTTGCCTAAGCAGGTAGCACTCCCAGAGGGAAACTGAAGTTGGCTTTCCTGAAGAATGTCTCAAACCTCTACTCTTCTAATGAAGACATGATCAGTTTCATGTCTTGCTATATTCTACTCTATTCTTTTCATCATAATCA
Organism: Prinia subflava; assembly: GCF_021018805.1. Classification (NCBI taxonomy): domain Eukaryota; kingdom Metazoa; phylum Chordata; class Aves; order Passeriformes; family Cisticolidae; genus Prinia; species Prinia subflava. The sequence continues at coordinate 56,116,472 of NC_086250.1, read as the reverse complement.
CAAGGTTATAAACTCATCTCATGTCATAACAAGAAAGCTGGATATTCTTAAAAGTTTGGGGGTTTTCAATCAGAATAACCACTCTTTCTCGTTCTCTACTTCTTTTTTGAAGGAATATGGAAAAAGAGAAATAATAAAATTTGGCTTACAAATCAAAAATTGTGAAGGTGATGTTGAGAGATCTGACAGGGTCCAGAAAAATTTTCAGCTGTGGATGTGTCTGGTAATTGTAGACTTCATGTGAAATGCCAAGGTCTTATGAGACTCACCCCAGTGCTGTCTTCTTAAAACTTATTTTGTTTACTACTGGTAAAGAAATCACACCCTTTCCTCCCAAGTGTCTTTCCTACTTTTTTTGCTAGATTATAACACTGGTTTGTGTGTAATACCACATATGTGGTATGTAATACCACATATAGCTTTCACAGTAAGACACACTCAGTGTATCTGAGCTCTCTTCTTTGTACCAGTTGCCAGTTTACTGTCTGATAAAAATTATTGTTTGAAATTACCATGTAAAACTCTACATTATATTATGTTTTAGAAAAAAATATCTGAAGGCTAGATATCTGAATCAGCATAAAATTTTTATGGAACTCATCTTGAGCCATGTGGCAAACCATACCTCTGTCTACTATGAACCCATGGATACCTAATCTTGATGTTAATAAATATTTAAGAACTACAAAAGGTATCCCCCTGATGGTATGTACAGAAGTACCCATTTAAGTTCTAAATAAAGCATTTGTTAATCAAAGCTTTGTTTCTTAGTAGTGTCATTACAGTGAAAAGCAAGATGAGCACATTCCACTTTTTTTGAAATTTATTGATAGAATTTCTTTATTTGTCTTTTTTATGTTGAAGAATGTTGATTCTTTACAACTAAAATTTATCACAAAGAAAATTCAATATTCAGAAGTACAAGTAGAAAGTTGGAGGAAGAATTCTCATGGAATGCTTCCAGTCAGACCTATTCGGACAGTGGTGGCTTTCAATCAGTTTTGAGCCATACATTTTTCTGGGATTACAATTTAAAGGCTGTATGACAATTCTACCATGAGAGTCACTAGAGCTTAGCTCTTCTAGAGGAGTTAGACATTTGGGAAGAAAAAGAAGGAAGTAGTATGAGACCAAGTGTTAACTTATTGCACAAAGCAGTAATTAAAGTTTTTGCACAGTCATATTACAAAACTGTTGCAGACGTCTACTCTAGAATAATCACTATTGACTAGATAGGATCATTCCAGATACTGTCAGACCTAACAACAAATATATTTATATACCATTTCTCTTGGCCAGTCTGTATTTTTGTAGGACATCCTCTACTGTTTTCCTAAGATAGACCCCCTAACATTTATATCTCTCCTTCTATCAGACTTGCTATTCTTTGTAGAAATCATACCAGGAGTTGAGGAGACAACACGCTATTTATTCATATACTCATAGATAACAGGCAAATATGGAAACTGGATGGTACAGAACAAGTTGTTCTACTAGGACTCAATGCCTTTCAGAGAATGATGGCCAGTAGCACCTTTGCACTGCTCGTGCTTGTGCAGATGCAGAAGCAAACAGTGACAACAGTAAAAATTAACAGTTTTGATGAGTAAAATTTAATGGTTGACCTTTAAAGCTGCATCTCATATTCTCACAAAGTGAAAAAAAAATCCTAAAAGGCTAAGGACACATAAGAGTGACTTTATAAAACTAATAAGTTAACAAGGTATTTAGTTACAAGGACACTCTGTTTATATGGCCATGGACAAGAAATTTTGGAATATGAACATATCCTTGACAGCTGCAATGACACAAATTAAGTTAGCCACCCTGACACTGCAACAACATTCAGTCATTATTAGTCAAGATCTATCTGAACAAATGACCTAAGGATAAAAATTGCCACATCTATTAGTTACTAAAAATCTTCTGACTGCTTTCTGTTTGGTTGGGGTTTTTTTAAATGAAAAAAAATTCAAGTAGTTTTAGTTAAGCAAATAAAAGCCTAAACATCTTTCAGGTAGGTAAATACATAAATATTGAATCAAGATATGTGCAATTTCAGGAGGACTATCTCTGAAAGAAAATCAACATTTCCTTACCTACGAGTTTAAATAAACTGGACTATGAGTGTTGAATTTCAACTAAAGTCATGTTTAGTCTATATGGTATGTAAAATAGGGTAGAAGCACAGCATGAGACCAAAAAAGCTAGAAAGATAGTGCCTTGTGAGGTCTCTAATAACAGATTTTGGGCTAGTTGAGTATTCACCAATTATAAGGTATACCTTAAGATGCCTCCATTACTGTATATATGACAATCAATAATAACAGTTTATATATATAGAGAGAGAGATTTATATCCTCAAAAAGCAAGTATTTGCAAGTTGGGTTTGGTTTTTTAAAAAATACCTCTCTCCTTAAAATGAACTATGATATTATTACTATGCATAATCACATGATATTAATTCATTTTTTGAATTTTATGAGTACTTAATAAAAGTTATTAATTCAACTTTAAAAACTCAGGCTCTGGTAACTCATAAAAGCAAATTGATTCACTTTAAGTGGTAAAACTGAAAATTGCTTTCAGGGGAAAACTGGATAGGAGCAAAGACAAAACACTAAATTATGCCTATAAGAAGAGACTTTCAGAAATGTCTGTCACATGTCAACATGCACAGGTATTCACTTTCTCCCCTGAGCAATGTGACCAAGTAGGCTTCCCTCTTCTAGGTACATTAACATCATCAACTTTGTTAACCCAAAGAAATTTTGCTGGGTCTCACTCTGGTATGAGAATACCAGTTTATCTCTTCTGAGCCTAAATGTATATAGTTTGAAGAGAACATATTGTCAGAAGAACTAAATATTAATTTTTCTGATGTTTGTTCACTGTTAGAAGAGTGACTTGAGAGCATTTCTTTATCATATCCCATTAAATCTATTTCTTCCCTTATACGATAATGAAACGGAGTAATGTAAAACTGCTTTTTATATAGCAAATGTTCATGACATGAAATTTTCTCATAATTTCCCAAAATAAAAAGCATTTAGTGTTTCCCCTTTAGCTTCTTTACTCTCCCAGGAAAATCTCAGATTGCAAAAAAGTCCATTATATTTTTTATTTTAATGTGATTTTTCCTTTAGTATAGTGCAACAGTAGGTTGTTTTCAATGTGGGGAAAATCAACTATGACAGCATTTATTAAATGTTCAAGAACAACTTGTGTCTAAAACTGACCTGTCAGCTCTCATGTAATGCAAAGAAAGGAAAGGAAACCTAAAGTACAGGTTAATATTAGCCATCTATATTTTACAAGGCCACTAATTAAATCAAGAATTATTTATGCTCTGGTCTTGTTCTTGATAACACAGATGTTTTCCCATGTCTTTTTACACTCTTCATTTTTAGGTAACACCAGCCTGCCAATAAAGATTATATGATTTTCACTTCTCATGGATCTTCATTTACCAAACAATCAAAGTGTATAATCTTCATTGACTTCTGCTCTGACTCCATCTCACACTAAGCCAATGTCAGTTGTTCAACACTGCTAGTTTCCAAGTGCTATAAAGTCTAACAGGCTGTCAAAATCATGCTGTCATCGCATTGGGAAAGAGGTTGCAAGTAAGTGTGGGAAGGGGATAGTTTTAAATTATTCCTGTCAACTGATTTTAACAAAAGAAAGTCATACATTTGGAGTCTGCCCCACTCAGGCTCCAGTGGTTTTGCCATGTTAGTGGAGCCACCATTACTAGTAGATTTTCATGCACAAAACTTGGAGCTGACAGGAAGAGGAAAGTAGCTATTTTGGTTTAGAAGTTACATACTTGTTTAATGAAAAAGACTTAATTACTAAGGTTGCGATTCCAAACTCTGCAGCCCCTATGATGGAGAGTGAACTGCATTGTGGTCTGGGGTTTCAGCTAGGACACTGAATTGGGATTGTTCCTAAACCAAGACACTGCTCCACTGTGGACATTCATGGGATAAAGGGGCACAGCCTGACTCGTCATGGTCTTCACCATGGGCTGCAGAGGACTCTCAGCTCCAGAGCCTGGAGCACATCCTCCCTGGCCCTCTTCACTGACCTGGGTGTCTGCAGGGCTGGTTCTTTCACATTCCCCCTCCTCTCTTGTCTGGGTGCAATTACTTCTGGATAATAATTTCCTTCTTAATTATGTTATCCCAGAGGCACTACCACCATCCCTGATGGGCTTGACCCTGGCCAGCACTGAGTCCATCTGGTGGCAGTGGCTTTGGACAAAGGAAAGCTTCTGGCAGCATCTCAGAGAAGCCACTCTTGTAGCCCCCTTATACAACAACCTTTACACACAAACCAAATGCAATTTTAAATATTTTTTTCATTGAGCACTACTTAACTATACTTATGATTAAAAAGAGTAATAATTTTCCTAAATATATTTAAAGTTCACCACCTATGCATGACACATGATGGAAAGACTATATCCAAATTTTAAACAACTTACAAAAAATAGATCATATTTCAAAGTAATTTAACGTATCATATGCTGTAAAAAAGCAATATGTTTTGACATTTATAAAATATCCATATTACACTATAATACACATGCAATTTGTTTGTTACTACCTATTAAAAATATGTACTAAAGATATGTTAGTCATTATAAATAAACCTCTTGGAAGAAAGTGAGCTTGCCTTTTCAATATGTGCAACACACTGCTACTGTTAATGAAGTATCTGAATAAAATCTAGTCACATTTTTTATGTTAAGTGCAACCTTTGATCACTTACACTGCTGGGAAATGCAAGATGGTGGTCATTTTATTGACTGTTTAACAGAGTTCAGTTCATAATATTTTACCTGACTCGATTTTCCTCTGATCTCATAAGAAGGGGAAGACATGCTCAGGTAACTGACTCAGTGTTTCTAGTTTTGCTCTGCTTTAAGAATTTATAAAAATAGAAACACAGATGAAGGTAGTTTTTAGGAAATTTTATGCCATTGCACAAATGCAACAATTATATCAATTACACTGGCAATATCTAAATCAGTCCTCAATCCACTTTGTTGACTACTCTGTCAGTAAATGCAGGAATACCTTCAGGAAAATCTGAGACTGACATGAACTGCTAACATTGTTTAAGAACATTGAAGCCACCTCCCTAAAAGAATGCAATTTTTCATCCAGAGTTTAACTCGATAATTTGGAAAACAAACAAACAAACAAAGCCCACCAAAGACAAGACCATAGTTCTATCTTTTATCTCACACACAGAAGGTGTCAGCTGATCACTACATTTGTGTCACTGTCAGATCCATCACTAAAGGAGATCAGTGCTATTCATTCTGCCCTAGACCTTCTGATGAGTGAGACTGATCCCTTGGATCTCTGGAAATGTTTCCCTAATTTAATAGTATTGCAATTATTTATCACAAGAGATAAAGCTACTTAAAATTAATGATGTTGGGATTTTTTTGTTAGGAGAGAATATTTAGATCTGCTATAAGTGCATCTGCATTGGGTCAGATACATAGCAACAGAAAGCAATTAAATGATTAACATTTCCTCCAGCTAATGATCTGATCTACCACATACGAAGCTATTCTTTATCTACAGTCTGGATTAATTTCATTATAGCTGTTGTATTGTAGAAAGGCTAAAAGATTGAAAAAGGACATGTGTCCCCTTTGTGTATTAGTGTAGTTAATATTGGTAAGCTTCATGCATTTCTAGATTCTTTTTCTTCTAGAATATGAAATTATTAGAAAGTGTTTTTTTCAAAGATTTGTGCTTCATGGTGTGTTTATTTTAGATTTTTTAGTAGGTTCTATTGAAAATAAGCTATTTGAAAACTGGGGGTTCCATGTGAAAACAAAATACTATGCACAGAGGTTTTTTCTTTTTATTACAGGTAACATGGCATGAGAACCAATTTGAGATGCCTGAGACGATATTTTCAATAAATCTCAGTTATTTATTTTGTATGTAAGTTCAGCCATATTAGGAATTTTAACATTAATGTCATTTTGGCTTTCAAGAATGGTTTATTGCTTTGACAAGTAGTCCATGTCAAAGTGGAAAAGTGGAAATGAACTCTCAGACCCATTTGCCTTTTCTAGTAATCTAAATATTTTGCAGTTTTACTGCATTTTCTGTATTATGCATGTGCCATATGTGACCTTTGGTTCAAGCAGCATCTTCATGCTGTTTGCAATCCCACATTACTTGATAAAAAAAATGTTTCTTTAAATTTACATATATAGCTGTATGTAGATGAACATTTGTAACTTTTCCTTTTGGTACCAAACAATTATGTATCACTATATATCATGAGATATATAAATACCAGTGCATTTATCCAGTACATGCAGACAACTGGCTTTAAATACAGCACAAACTTTGATAGGATTAGTCACCTAATGCCACCATGGACAGGAATATATGAATCAGCCTCGACTTAAATAACCTTTTCATAAAACCCACAGATGAATTATGAGAGACTGAAAAAAAGAATACAGATAAAAGAATGAATCACTTTAATTTTTCATTTTCCCTGTTAACAATGAATTCTCAGTTTTGTTGGAGCTACAACAGAAAGGTTTAGACTTCTATCACTATTAGCTGGGTTTTTCAGTGCCACCTTTTTAGATCTTTTGGCACTCTGTGTCTGCTCTGGAGATAATAGGTACCAACTATAGTTGACCCAAAATAGCTGCCTATTAAGTCCTTTGGAAGATACCCATCTTATTCAAGCAAATGTTTTCCCACATACTGAGAATTACCATTTCCAAACCTGTAGACACATAAGTATGTTTTGAATAACTGAAAACTAGGAATGCAATAACAAATGGGTAACATTGCACAACAAGGAATAAATAGAAATATTGCTATTTTTTCTTGAATTCCACCCAAAGAGAGAATATACAGTTTACAGACTCAACAATGCAAAAGCCTAAGCACTTCAAAACTAATACTTGTAATGAATTATACACACGTGCTAGCATGAGAGGCAAACTTACTAAAAAAGACTTTATGAAAGTGCCATGAATTGTTAAACACACTTGCAAATTGTTTCAGTACTCATGATTATGGCTATCTATATTTTATTTCTTCAGAATTAAGGATCAAGAACAGTTTCAGTTGCAAAGCAGGAAGCTCTATACTGGAAATTAGTAGACATTAAGGAAACACCATTCATTTGATCAAAATAGCTTTTTCCAGATCATTTGAAACAAACTCACCTGCACCAGGTACTGAGAAAATCAATAATAGAAAAAGATTTTGAAGGGTTTAGGACAATGACATCCAATGAAATTTCAAGCTACACAAGGACTCTGACTTCCTAGATGTGATCTCTGCATGGAACTCAACATACCAAGTTATATCTCCTGCATAGAGCTACAGTCTTCTTGCTCCATGAGCTGCTGTGATGCACTGTAAAAATCTTTAGCTAAAGCATACTCCAGACATGTCTGGCTTAGAACCCTTTAATGAGTGTGTAACTGCTGACAAAATACCTCAAAATTTATACATCCATTAAAACAATCCACTGACTTTTTTTTTTCTGTCAAAACCTTCCAATTTTATGCTATTTTTGACAAAAATTGTGTGTTCCCATAAAAAGCAACCATTGCAAAGAAAATCAAAAAAGAATTTTCGTTTTTTTCATTTTTATCTGCATTTTGTTCATCAGAAAAAATGAAAAGAAGAATATAAGGGTGGCAAAAAGGATTTTAGTGGTGTGTGGTTGTGGGGTGGTTTTTTTTGTTGGTTTTTTTTGGTTTTTTGTGGGTTTTTTTTTTTTTTTCTGACACCCTTAGTAATTATGTTCTTAAGGATGTTTGTCCAAGCATTTCAACCCACCATGTCATCAAAACTAGAATATGTCATAAGCTAAGGAGCATTCACTGGAAAAGTTGATTCAACACAGCCTTGAGAACAAGTAGAAAGGACTATTTCAAAGCAGCTCAAATTCGTCCCAAACAAAGGAACCTGAATTTGTTTACAGTAACTAAAAATCACCAGCTACTCATTGATCCTGGATATTTCTACTAAATGAAAGAAAAACACTGTTGTAAAAGTGCATTACCAATACAGATTAGTAAAGTCTCACCCCTAAGACTTATTAAATTTTTTAAGTGGTTAATATAATGTTACCAGCAATGCCTTAAGACAGGGCTTTCCCTGTGAATATGATCTCAGAAGATTCTTGCCGCAATCACTCTTCTACCAGTGTCTTTTTCAGAGACTTTGTGATTGCCTTTACCATTGCCAGTTCCAGAATAGGCAGCTGAATAGAGTTTGAGGATCATTATTGGGTTAGGAAAATGTTATATTCATCATTAAAGTTCAGCCATAATTCTAATTTCATAACACCATAATAGCAAGAACATTGTACTTGAATGGGCTGTTACAGAGATTCTAGAAAAGAAATTTGCTAATTCTTATTAAATCCAGTTGTTTGAAAGATAGATTAGAAAAATGGGCAATAGTTTAAAAAAAAAACATTCAATGTATTATATGTCTCCAGATTTTGTAATGATTTCTCTGGAATAAGGAAGAAGAGTAGGTTAAAGAAGCAGTAAATAAATTTATGTGTAGAAGCCACTATGACCAGACAGCACAAAAAAATTCTCACTAAAGGATTACATATCACAACACAATTTCAAAAGATTACTATGGTGTCTATGAGAAGAAGAGATAAATTGCATTAAAGTCATGAGATAACATTTTTCAAGAGTGCCTCAGGGAATATTCAGAATTACTTACTTATCTTGGAGACTTTAATTTCCCTGAACTCCCTCTGTAGACAGCCTGTGAGTGATCTCTCCAGAAGGAAATTCAGACTGGCTAAGTAAGCTCTTCCTTTGAAACACATCTATTTGGGAGTCCAGAGCAATGCAGTGATAGCCACAAAGATTTTTTCAGCCAAACATGCTTTTCCACAAAAATCATTCCTTTATTTAATGATAAGAAAACATTTTTCTGAACTGATCTATTTTCAAGTCTATTTTTGATTTGGTTAAAAAAAGAAATAATTAATATCATTTGGCATGTACAGAGGGTTCATTCTTTTAGGAGGATCAAAGAAATAGTGAATTACCAACATAACTTTTAATTCTTAAATTGATACTACATTTTAGAGAGAGGAACACATTAACATTTTCATATTTTTATTACTGGGTAAGGACCATAGTGTGGATAAAAGCTGGATAGGATTTTTGCCTCTATTCTATCTGAAGCCACCAGAAGTTTATAAAATATCAGATGAGGAGCATGAAAAAAGAATTTGGATTTCTTTATGATTAAACTGATTTCCTTCTTTGATACATTCTGGTACACTACCAACTGTGATGTAATTTGAATCATGAGAATTTTTTTTTACTAGTTTTAATGGTGAAGTTAACATGTCAACATATTTTAAGTCCAAAATTTGTATGATATATTGATAGAAAAGTGATAGGAGAAAGTTTTATCTGAAAAAATAAAGAGAATGACAGTAATAGCTTCCTCCCTATAACAGTGGAATAATTAAAATGGGTTTGAGAGATCCAGAGTACTTCAATATTAGTGGGACTCCAGCTGGTCAGAAAGTTCTCGAAAATTTACTCTGTCCATTCTTGTTTTAGTGTTCATGCTCTGACTTTGACAGATGTGTATGTATTATATGGATATGCTCATCAAGCACATACAATCGTAAAATGGATATTCCAAATAGATAGCATTAAAATGGATAAAATAGACAAAAATAGTGTTAAAATACTCAGAACTGCTTGTTGGTAAATTGCAGTTTCCTTCCTTTTACTAAAAGTATTTATTTAATTTAGGTACTACTGAAATCCATGCTGATCAATAAATACCAGAATCAAAACTATTATATACATCAAAATTGTACCACAATATAATTGGAATATTCCACATTTTTCTGCAGTTATTATTAACACAAGAGACTGGAGTCTACAGGATGTACTAAAAATCTGAATCAGACTTAAGACTTTGTGCTAAAGCACTTCTATTACTGCACCTTGATGTGGTTTCCATGGAATACCTAAGGGTTAAACATATCAGTCTTGTTCTTATAGAAGTCATTATCCAGTGAAAGCTGAACTGTGCACGCAGTGTCAATTTAGAAGTCTTTTTCACACAATGTCAATTTAGAAGTCATTTGCTTCCAGTAGAATCACTCATTATATGAAGGTAAAGGCAGAACTATTAGTATCTCCTTATTAGGTCAAATACTCTGGGGAAAGAAGAATTTAAAGTCTGAGATTAAATACTTAGAAAGTCTCCACATTTTTATGTGGTTACCTTCTGTAAATAGGGTAAAAACATTGCTCTGATTTGCACTTAAGTATGTGAAAGATGTGGAGGAATTTCTGTTACTATTGTTTTGCTTGTATATTTATATTCCAACAATGTGATGCCTTAGAAAAAGCCTGTATTACCAGAATTATCATAAAGAAACTTTTATTTTATTGCTTTATTTCTATAATTTTATGCAGTGTTTCTAAATCTACCTTGACAGTATAACTTCTATGATTAAATTCAGAATTATTTAAAGTAAAACAGCAAAAATATTATGAAGGTTGCTTTCAAAAGGTGTTATGACATTTCCAAGGTTGTACTAATGAAAACATCTGTGTTATGGGAATCACAAAATAAAATTGTAAATACTGATCACAGCGTAGAGACAACTGGGTTACAGAATATGAAGATTAAAAAATGTCAAACTCCCTGAAACAGAAAGAGTGAAAGACATTGAAGGGAAATATTCATGTATTTATGTATCATATTCCTGTGACAGGAAAAAGGAAATAAAGGTTACCAAGTAATTTACTTAGTCTCATTAAGTATGAGAAATACAAAAAGAAAGGAAGTCTATCTGAACTATGTAAATGGAGTGAGTAAAGCACATATAACCTGTTTCAAAAGAAAACAACCAACAAACACAAACCCACAAGAATTTGTATCCAACAAGGAGTTCAGTAGAGAATACTGAAAAAATTTTTGACTGGGCTGATAAAAAAGAATATTAATTAAATTTATCTGGATTTTAATCTCCACTGAAATAGAATAAACTTAAGCCAAATAAATTTATTTGGGAAAGCATACATCTAGATAAAGTAACATTTGCCTTGTCCTAAATATATTTTTTGAAAAATTCAATTTCTTTTAATATTCTAAATAAATATTTTTATATCAATATTTTAAAAAATATTCCAGTGAAGGACGTAATATTACAATTTTGTCCACAGCATTGTGGTTATCCACAAAGAATATGGAATAACTTAATTCAATTCCTTTTTTTGCATAGGTTTTAATTTATCCCTTCAAGTATAATGATCTCTGCAGGCATAAAGACTAAGAGGTCCAAGCAAAATATCCAGGAAAATTGAAATTATATCAGTAGGCCATGCAAGGGTTTACATTCTTTATTGTAATCTGTTCGCTTGCTTGGTATCAGAAATAAACCAATAACTGAAAGAGAATGTGTAGCAATGACCTTCTGTCCTCCTGCTTAATGCTTTTTGGGTCCTATTGGAGCCATTTCACATCTCTTGAGCCACTGATCATGAAAATCTTAATGCATAAAAATAAATGCAACAAGATTTCCAATGAGAATGATTATTCCTGAGATATGCAAAATTGCTTGTAGTTTTCTCATCTATTAACAAATTGGAGAAACTACATTTAATTTCCCTTCCTTTTAAAAAGACTCAGCAGCACTGTTTTCCTTCCAAGTCAAAAGGAACATTTTGAATCAAACATTAACTCCAGGTTTTCAGTTTTTGGAGAGGCATCTTCTTCCCACAGACAAACACGAATTTTAGCTGACATAACTTCTTTGAAGCTCATAATGAACTGCAAAGACTCAGTTATTTGTATAATTTTCCATTAAGGTCAGTTGATTTCCATTCCTTTTATGTCAATGAAGTTTGAATGACCTATTCTAAGCCACTCCCAATTTATGATCCTGAGAGGAAGAGGTAAAAAGCCCAACACTCCTCATTTTAAACACAGACATGAACATGGTCCCTGTGTGGCTTTAAAATGCTGGCTGTTTTATAGTGCTATCCATTGTATATTCCTGCATCATTAGTAGGAAAGGTCAAGAAATATTTACTTATATTGGACAGGAACCTCATGAAACTATCACCGTGAAACTATTCCTGAGACTACTAAACTGATACATGTGCAACTCTGGTTAATTCACTGTTCAATGAAAGCACAATCACCACTGTAGAGTTCCAGCTCAGCTCCTGTCCTCACACACAGATATTTATAAAGCAAAGCTAGTTGCATCAAAAAAGACAAGCCTTCTTCAAGGAGACAATAGTATAAATTCAAGAAAGAATAAATGTGTTCCAGAGATATGAAATGCAGCAACTTTGTCCTTAATATTAGTGGCTTATGTATAATTAGCTCTTTGCTTTCTATGCAGAGAAACTATAATTTTCACTTCCTTATTTGATAATCATGAACTCAGAGTAAAAACTCAATTGCCATGAGATATTTGATCTTTCAGAGGTGAAATCTCTTTATGCAAATAATTTCCTTGTAGAGAAAAAGATTTTATAACAATATCCTATTGTTATAATAATATCATAATAGCATTAAAATAAATTTTTAAAAATAGAAGCAGACATTCAAGTAATTTCCTTCTCTTGCACATCAGATTTTCAAAAAGAAAATGTCTGGACTTTATCTTGGTCAACCTGCTCTAGATGACCCTGCCATGAGCAGGGAGGTTGGGCCAGATGACCTCCAGACATCCTTTCCAGCATCAACCATTCTATGAAAGCATCATCCTGAAAAGATAATTCCTATTTGAAAATGGAAAGGCAAAGTTGGGTTTTTTTTTGACAATATTTTTAAGTAGATAAAATATTGACTGAAAATACAGTAGCCTACTATCTCTAGGAATACATCTGCAATTGAAGGAAAAATATTTGGCCATACTTTAATGCCTGTGTCTCTGAGGGAGAGCTCAAACATGCCTGAAATTTGCCATTCAGTAGAACCACTCATATTTTTCCAGGGAGTACCCAGAAAACTGATTGATGGAAGACAATGTCTTTAACGTTTCCTGAATTCCTCAAAGACATTAATATCTGAATGAGGAATGAATACATATCTCAACAAAAATACATGTCAGCATTTTGAATAGTTTCATATGTGCCTACTTTCAGAATATCTTAAACTTCCTTAACTATACATGGGGACACCCTTGACTACATCCTTGATGAGGCTGACTCACTTTTTGCTCACTTTGGGAGTCTCCTAGGAAATGTCAAACTGCTTCACCATGAGCTTTGCCCACTGCAGCTCCAAAAATTAGACAGCACATTATAGACTTTTCTTAAAACACACTGCAGAAGTTCATGTCCAAGACTCAGAGGCAGAATATTTGGCTGTCCTCATTGTACAATTTTAATGAATCCAGCTAAATGATCCTCTCCTCAAGCAGGAAAAAGCCATTTTTATTGTATTACATAATTGAAATATTAAATAATAATAACAGAAGAGGCAAAGTAGCTCTTACTGTAACACACTAGCTACCTTGTTTGTCCTACTGATAATAAATGCTCACAGTCAAAAAGAATTTCCTGCTCCCAGGAAGACAAAGATGTACATATTTATAGCGAGATACAATCACCCCAAGAAAATGCTTTGCTTTACATCAAAGATACTGAAAATACACCTAAAGACAAGAAAGGCAAAACAAGCAGATTTCCCTTTGCTCCAACAGCTACTATCAATACATGTTCTCAAACTCACTGCCATTAATACAGCCTAGACAGATGAAAAGTTCTGACAAAGCAAAAGAAATAGATGATCAAATGTTGAATAATTTGTCAATGTATAAGTTACTAAAGCCCTGCAGGTCTAGTAAATAATGTAAATTTAGGGGGAAAAAAAGGCTTCTTTTCATGATAGAGTTCAGAAATAAAAATATTCCTTCTTCAAAACCTCAGTACTCCTTTGAATTTTTTCACTCCCTGGGAGCATAATTAAGAAACATGCTCTGCATTGTTCAAAAAGCCTTTTTTAAGCTACAGGAAAATAGGACTTTAGATTTTATATGCAGCTTCAGTTAAGTTGCCTGATGATATCAAGGAGCCAGGCAAAATAAATTGGCTGTGTCCTTTCTCTTCCTTGCTGTGACTACAAAAACACGTATGCCTGGAAAGAAAAAGGTATCAGCTCTGTCTTCAGCAGCTGAGAGTAGGCACTGCCACCAAGGTAGAAAGCTAAATGGAAGAACATAGTACTTCACATTTCGTAACAAATTATTTAAATTTCAAGACTTCTGATGAAAAGTGAGAGGTTCTCACTTTTTTTTCTTATTGTAAACCACAAAACTGGGGTGTCGAGCTGAGGAGGTCTTCACAGAAGACAAAAGAGGCCGGGTTGTTGCAAAAGTTATTTACTGGATGGCTAGATCAGACTCAGGAAGGAAGAGTTCAAAGGATAACAGTTTGTGCTATCATGCAAAGCTGTTTGGCATAAATCCCCCATGTCCCAAGCAGAAGCAGCAGCCTTCTCAGCAGCAGCAGCATCAATCCATGACGTCTACCATTCTCAAAGCAGTGCATTTTTATTCCTTTTTCACCCAATCAGACATAAACACGATTCTACTACTGTTTTCTTGGACATATCCAGGTCTAACATTGATGTGCCAAACTGGCCATAATTTCTTACACAAATTCTACATACGTGGTTCTATCTTTTATCTAGGAATGCTGGCAATGCTACATTATTTTTTCATTATGTCTAGGAATTTGTAAACTGTAAAAGGTAATGCTACTGAACTTTAGGCTTTAGGGCTTTTCTTACTAACTAATACAGGCTCTTTATTTGCTTAAGGCACTTAAAATATTCTCTACTTATTTAAAACTAAGCTTATATTTCTACCTCATGTCTGTGTGGATTAATGTATTTAATTTTCTCTGAAGCATTTAATTCAACCCTCACATTTCTGAGTACTTCTGAGCCTGTGTGAATGGGGCCCAGAGGGATTTGCATCCCAAAACTGAGTTTTTTGGGTTTTTTTTGGTTTTTTTGGTTTTTTAATAAAAAGGTAAAACTAAATCAAACAATATTACAGCTGATACTCATTGTAAACCCCAAGAATTGTTTTCAGTTTTAGATCTCTCTGCCCTCCTTCATTGTTCTCAGAAATACAATTCCATTCATTTTTAAAATGGAAGTTCAAAAAAAATTGCTCAGTTTAAAGGCATAGCTTAACAGAAATATATTTGTGTATATATAACATACAGTATATAAAAATTCTTAAACCTGTCAATTATTATTGATAAATTTAAAACTCAAATCGAGGATTTGAAAAATTCCAGAAAGTCCTAAACTATGAGCTAATGCACTGCCATTCTACAAAAGAGAGAACAAAATTGTGAAGATCACAATTTTGCTTGCAGGGCTAGCTCCACATATCTCAAAAGCCTAAAAGGATTTCAGAGGATTATCTTTGCCTAGATTGCTGTCACTCCTATTAATCAGTCTTTATTGATTGCTTAGTCTTTCGGTCTCCTCAAGTTCAACAAAAAGTCTACAATATACTGCCCTTGAACACATAAATAAATCTATTTGAATCACACAGGGACTGAAGGATATGAATATATGATTTTTATGACTCACATAATCATGAGCTTTAGAGAAGTTTACAAGTATTTTTAACATATTATCTCAATATATGCATCAAATCCCAGCCATTCATTGGGTATCAACAAGTAGAAAAATTTGTAAGTGTTCTACGCCATGCATATGTAAGAGGAATCCACCTTTAAATTATTAAAATGAAAGTCAAAAACTAAAACAAGACATGAGGTAGCTGTTCAGAAAAAATAAAGTATTTTTCATAACTGCTCTGTGTACTGATGCAGAGTTTCTCTGACATTTGGATCTTACCAGCAGAAGTCACTTAAGATAGGAAAAAAAAAGAAAATAATATGCAAAAAGTTAGAATATGGACTTCGTGTTGTAGTTGTTTGGTTCTCTGTATAGACGTTGCTTTATATTTTATTTGTTCAATATGTCCAAAAATGTTTGCAGAAATTTGTTTCATGCAAAACCAAGTGTGTTTGAGGGGACTTCTATAAATGTATAAAAAATAGTGGTACTTTTGATAGGTTGGTTGATTATAAATTATTGTGGAATTTCAATAATCTGCTACAGAGTTCAGATATATTTTACAATTAAATACTTGGATTTGTAAATTATCCTCAATTGCATCTTTTTAGTAAAACAATTTTAGGAAAAAAATTGATCTTTGGAATTTTGGATTTAGGAAGCAAGCTCATATGTTTTTACCTGCTTGTAAGGAACTCCACATCTTCATCAGTTCCTCAAAGTTTTTGAGTTTCCTTGTTGACCACCTAAGCTTCCAGTCTGATAAAAAATTAATTACATAGTCTTACATTATGACCCTAAAGAAGTCATCCAAAGTACGTCATGTACGAGATTTTTCCTTTCTCAACAGAGAAAAGGAAGTGTCCTCACAAATTATTCACTTGATTTCATCTTTTCCGTATTTTAGAAAATGACGTTTGTCCCTCAGAACGTGCTTACTTCTCTGCAGGAATCTCCAGGTTGATCTCTAAACTTATGATTAAATGGAGTCTGAGGAAAGATGAATTCTGGTTGTGACATGTCTTATTTTGTTCAAGGAACTTCTGTGTTTTTTCCTCTCTTTCAATCTCTTAGAAACACAGAAACACTTTGCAGCAGCTCTCAGTCATAAGGATGGGATGCAGTCAGCTGAAACTGCTATCTTGTTCCTTCATAATTGGACTTCTGTAAATTTATCCAGCAAAGCTCTCATAAAATTATAAAGGTTTTGTAAAAGAAAGGATAAGTCTTGATGAATAAACTCAAATTAAAAAAAAAAAAAAAACAACAAAACACTACTGAAAAGAATTTATCTTCCAAAAATTAAAGCTCTATTTGATGGATAAGATGCTTCAGAAAATCAGGGTGATAAGGGCAGCTGAGGGTGATTAAAAATTCCAGATAGCACATTTTAAATTTATGGTAGATTAGCAATGATAAAACTTAAACAAAACTCTCAAAGTTATGAAGCCAATGACAAAGTTTAAATGCAGAATGTTATGATAAAACAAGTTACGATCCATATGCTCCTAGTGGTAGATGGCATTTTAATGTTATTGCTTAATGATACGTTTAATTTCATTTTATGTTGTTTCCCATAAAAGGGAGGAAATAGCAGTAGAAAAAATGGCTGGTTTCAACTTTTATATACTTCATGTATGCACGTCCTGAAAGCAAAACAGTACTATACCAAAAGAAACTGTCTTCAAGAGTAATAAAATATATGCTCCGGAGGAGCCTTACTGATCTTTAACAATTCTTTAAGGGAACCCAGTGGCTCATAACATTTTTAAAATAACATGTTTGCGTAAAATTACAGTCTAAAATAAGGGCACGGATGACTAAGAACTTCTCTGTATAGATTCTCCTTAAAAAGTTAAGTTTAGATATTTCAAGATTGACAGTACATTTTCACAACAGGAAAAAGGGGAACTTTCAGATATAAGTGATATAACCTACTTATGTTACTTACAGTTAAAAAAATTATCATGACCAGATCATTGCAATATATTTTAACACATAAGCAATGTATATCCCTTTAAAGAATTGGTCCTCTGCCCTTATCACACATACTCAAAAAGAAAATATGGTTTGTAAGTCAGCCATCAGAAATCTTTTCTTCACTTTCTAGAACCTCATACCAATTTTTTTTAATGAAGAGAGGAGGGATACAGAAAACATCACAATTAAAATGTAATTTTTAAATTAATTTAAGAACTGATTCTAAGTTTCAGGAAATAACATTTATTGTCAAGCTGTAGCAGAGACTTTGGTAAGCTGGAAACGGTTGAAATGTGAGGGAAGGTAAATGTAAATGTAAAAACATGGATATATTCAACAAAAATAGGAATTTTTTTGCATGCAGATGAAAGAATGAAAAGAAGAAGTATGGAAATTCCCTCTCCCCCGCTGGTTATCACAAATCAAATTACCAAGTGAAGGATTTGATAGTGTATTTGTGGTTCTGCTTCTATAACAAGGTTCGTTCCACTACACAGCTCTTTTCGTAAAGGGCAAAACTGGAATAATTCAGCAATTACCTTCCTGTCAAACTGCCCTCTGGTAGTGAGGTGGCTTTGGGAAGAAAATGTCACTCATGCTGTTGATGTGGAAAGCCTAGGAAAGTCACAGACTGAAGGCACTGAAGACAAATCATGGAAAGTATATGAGAAAGAACAAATTATTTTTTAATTTATTTTGTAATATTTTATGGGGAGAGTCTTTGAAAATGTGTTGGACAGAGATCATGAGAATGGCACTTTTTTTTGGTTAAAGACACCTCCTTAGACTATCAGACTAGGTATTTCATACACCTGGCCTGGTCGGCAAAGAAATCAAGGAGCAGAGGTGATGCAACTATTTAATGCCTAAAAAATCCAGCTAGATCCAAGGCCCAGCTGCAAAATCAGATAGACAGAGGGTATTGTCACACATAAGATACTACTTTTCTCTTTGAAACCAGGTGGATGTGAAAAACAGCTCTAAAGTCATTGAGAGTAGTATTGTATCCAGTATCAGAGGTTCCTTCTGTAGCACATTTTTGTCAAGACAAATAATGCGTCAATCCACCCCCGTCTGGGTCTGTTAATGCTCTGTTTTCAGTGAAATGAAAGTGTAGATACTCAGTGGATGGTGATACATTACAGGCACCCTGGCTCCAAGCCATGCTCAAAGACATACACTAGAAAACACCTTTTATTTCAGAAGCTACAGATTGCTGCTATGTTTTCCCACACCCTTGAAGTCCTCAGCAAGAACCCACAGGACAGACAAATAGATAGAGATAGAGAAGATATTTATCTCTAGTATACAGTGGTGAGCTAGATGCCAAGGCCCAGTCATTCATGAGCTCCAGAAACAGTAGTTCAAGGGCAAGCAAGTGATCCTAAGAAATGTGAGTGTGAAAAGTATACCTGGTAAATCCCTGCCACAAACTGAGCATGGAACTGTGAATCCTGCAGTCTGATTCTCATAACTAGGTACTAATAAAATAATTAGTTTCAGTGGTTGGATGTATTGACCTGTAGAACCAAAGTAGAGAGCTATGAGACCTCTGATGTCTATACCTTTTTTCTGTTAAGTAATATCACTACACTACTTATTGTGACTTCAGTGTTGTGGGAAGGGATTTGCAAGCTCTACATTTCATGCACTTCTAGTAAAATGAGTTATTAGTAAAAGTAGATATTGGAAGGTTTGGCTGTACGGGTGGCTTCGACACTTAGCTGAATGACTTTTAAGAATTACTGTTCTGTTGGGAGCATGTTTTTCCAGCAAATCTCACTAGTAGCCCACTTGGCACATTTGTATTTGTTTTGTGGACAGCCTTGGAGTGTGAAGAGCTTCAGGAGTGCATCTACAACACTAACAGGAGTTAAGACCATTGGCCTGAAGTAAGGTCAGAAGCAAACACACACACATATGTATAATGTGTTTATCAGTTGCTCAGTACTGAGCAGTTTGATCTGTGGATCTGCTGGTGTTGCAAATATAGACAGCAGTTGTGTCCTGGCAAGCAAGGACCCAAAACAAATGAGATCACCTTCCAGTTTTGAAATTCCATACAACCTCAGCAGATCACAAAAACTTTCTACTTCTTTATTCATTAAGGAACTTGAAAACATCAGTTATGGGAAACATAGAAAACTGAAGTGCCATTTAGGTTTTGCACTGCAATTTTTTTTTTTAAATTTTGTCTCCATATTGGTTTTTTTGTGAAATTGTAGACTTTTTTTATGTGAAGACATTTAACTCTCTAGTTGTACTCTTGTTCATCCTTCAGCATCATTTCTGTAAAAGACTCTTGTGTTAAGGAGACAGAAACTGGAGAGTAGAACAAATTAATAGAACTGGTTGAGGCATAAGAGAGGTTTCCTCTCCCTTCTTGTTTAATAGCCAGACCTAGAAGCCTGCTGGTCCTCTTGCTTGATATTGTGAACTGAAAAGATAAAGAAGCATACTCCTCTCAGATAAATGGAAGCATTTCCTGCTGTTAGAGAGTGGATACTGACAAAGCACCCACTGACTGACTACTGATCCTGTGCTGTTGTAGAAATATTCAGAGATACAATCACATGCTAAATTTTTCTGTCCACTGTCTAAAGTTCATACTATTAACAAGTTGTTGGGGTTTTTTTCCACATGCAGATAAACATACTGTGTAAGCAAGTTTAGCTAACAGATATTATTCTGTTAATCAGTATTTGGAACTACTAGCTTTCTACTTCAATCATGCAGTAGATTTTTAGGCAAACCTGTAATATCAGTATTAATGTTAATTACAATCATTAATACATTCTCTATTGCCATTGTACAAGAAGGGAACACATGAAATAAACTAAGTGAGACAATAGGGTTGCAAAACCAAAGCATGCATTGTGTGATTTGAATATATCATAAAATCAGAAATGTGTCTGAATTATGAAGTATAATCCCAAATCTAAATATTCTCCCTCTTAGGAATATTTTAAAGTCATTCTGCACTGTAACACATGTTCATAAGACTTTTTTCTGAGAGTGAAGCATCACATTTTTCCAGGGACATTGTTTTTAAGGCTTTAGATGTTGCTGGCAGATTTGCTAGCATATATATCCCTTCATAGACTAAAGTGAAATAGCTAAAGAATCCTTCTGATTTTTTATCAGAAGAATAATAGTGGACACAGACATTAATTAGATCTTTCCTAGACCTAGATTTCAGTCCTAGTTCAGAATTACTAGTTCAGAAGATTGTTTGACTGTTAATACATCAAATGTGGATTCTGTGTTGCCTATTCAAGGTGATAGTTTGCTTTCTTCTACTCCCCAAATTAGTGATTTGTTTGCCTATCTTAATATGATGTCTCTGGTCTAAAGGCAAGAAAGTGATGGTTACATAAGGGAGGAAGTTGTATGTTGCCCCATTCTATTTATTTATGTTGAAGGAGAAGGGTAAAGTTTAATAAATTAGAACTGAATATTTTGACTGAGACTCATACACCTGTACTTGGAGATGTACAAGTAAAGAAACTATTTCATAACTGATTACAAAAGCTTAATAAGTAATTCAAGGAGAAACAACAAGGATTGGTACAACTTTTTTTTCTCACCTTGTAGATTGAAAATTTGAAAAATCTCAGAAATACGGATAACCCTGGCATTCTAAATACTTTACTGCTGAAGGTATCTGATGCTTTACATGTTACAGTTCAACTGCATCAAATTCTATCCTACATTATATCAAACACATAGAGAAAGGATAATCCTTTCCCTTTGGATGTTCAGTCCTTGGGCTACTGAAATGTAGACAATGAGCAGCAGTAAGATTCTTCAGAAATTCTTCAGGTCTTGCAAGAACCCCTGGATAAGTAAGGCCTCCTAATGCCAGTTCTTCATACTGGTAACATTTTTATCCTTTCCTTTTCAGGATCCTTACAGCCCAGCACAGGAAGATTCCTGGCAGTGGCAAAGCTGCTCTCAGAAGGCAGTCACTTGTGCTGCACCGTGGGTTGGGGCAAAGAACAGGGCAAGGCTCTCTCGGGTACATCTCAAACAGTTCATTCCCCCAAAGGGGCCACTGAGAAAAGCCAAACTGCCTGCGCGTTCACAGTCTTTTACATGGGGAGGGAAGGAGGAGGATACAATCCTTCAACCAATCAGGGGTAAAACTGGGAGGGGATAGAGGAGGGACTCAAAGTATGACAGCCTATAGGGAAGGCAAGGGTAGTGGAAAAGATCACATGGGCCAAGGGATGTGGAGGAAAAGGGGAATTCCATGGTGAAGTTTAGGACTGACAGGGATTTCCCTGGAACTAGGGGTAGCTATAAGGGAGGACTGACACTATGTGGATGAGGTAACAGGTGGGTCTGGGTGTGAATGACAGCCGAAAGAAGGAGGAGAAAACTTGAGGTAAAACCAAACATTTCGGGGGGGAAAACAAGAACAGACCATGCAACAGGGTTTACAAAATATGCATAAAGAAAAACCCACACCACAAAAGTTATGTGGTTTATTTGGTTTTCTGCAGCAGTTACATTGGTATATGTAGTCTTTTTATATTCAATTATAGTTAAGAACTAGTGGCCATTAGTAGAGTATTTTCATAAATATCTATGGTAGATCCTTCATAAACAGCCTAGCCCATCACTTCTCTGAGTCTTTTTTTCTTCCTTTGCAATCCTTCAAAGACAGGACACCACTGACTGCAAAATTATAAAGTAAACTCATTGTATAATAATCAACTCTGATTCAGCACACAATCTTATCCACTCCACACAGACAGTAGTAACAGGACAGATAAAAAAGCATGAATGAGAAATTCAGGTTCAGGAAGCAGTACCTGCGGAGGTTGGTCTTGCTTCCAAAAGCAGTAACATGGCCTAAGGGTGCTTATCTATATCCCTCAAGTGGTCTTGAGATTCATTCAAATGGAAGTGCCAACAGAATGACTGATGCTGGAGGAAGAGATACCCAGACTGTCATCCAGACCCAAGCAAGCAGTGAAAAATGAGAGCAGAAAAGACACAAACCAAAAAGACTTTTGCTTACTGAGTTGCAAGTATGACCTTTCATTGCCAAATCTGTAAAAGAGGTTTCATGTGCGTTTGCTTGTGGAGACAGAAGGAACTCCAGAGCCAGAACACAAGGGAGAGCTACCAAGGCTTCCTCAGGGTCATACAGGCAAGTCCAGACAGAATCTGCTTGAAGAGATGAGGGTCACCAGTACTCTAGATGTGTGAATTTCACAGATGCTAGACAGAGGATCCCCATTTAAAGAGTTCATCTAAATTTTCTATCCAGCCCCTAGAGAAATGTGGCATTGAGAAAGATAAAAGGCAATTTTAAATTTTCTGTGGATTGAGATAGAGCACACCTACATTCTCATCCACCACACCTGCCAAATGAAAGAGATCAGTAAGGAGAGTAGAAGATCTTGGGCTGGAGCATGGAGCAAGGGGGAAGGTAGATTTTTTTCCCCCATTTTCCCCAAAGACTTATGGTCACTCTGAAATGTCTGCATAGATCAGGATATCATCATCTTCTTACAAAAATTTAGGGTCCACCACCATCATGCCCTAGGCACTCTTTGCCATCTGCCGCAGACCCCAAACTCCTTTCCTTTCACAGAGGTTGAAGTGGAGCAGTGAAGAAAAGAGATAGGGTGAAACTTTCTTTCTTTCTTTCTTTCTTTCTTTCTTTCTTTCTTTCTTTCTTTCTTTCTTTCTTTCTTTCTTTCTTTCTTTCTTTCTTTCTTTCTTTCTTTCTTTCTTTCTTTCTTTCTTTCTTTCTTTCTTTCTTTCTTTCTTTCTTTCTTTCTTTCTTTCTTTCTTTCTTTCTTTCTTTCTTTCTTTCTTTCTTTCTTTCTTTCTTTCTTTCTTTCTTTCTTTCTTTCTTTCTTTCTTTCTTTCTTTCTTTCTGTCTTTCTTTCTGTCTTTCTGTCTTTCTCTCTCTCTCTTTTCTTTCTTTCTCTCTTTCTTTCTTTTCTTACTCTCTTTCTCTCTTTCTTTCTTTCTTTTCTTTCTCTCTTTCTCTCTTTCTCTCTCTCTCTCTCTCTCTCTCTCTTTCCATGATCATTGGATGCATTATACAGTATTCAAAAATCTGAGGAGCTCAAAACTCATACAAAACAAGAAGTTACTGTGCAACTTCTGTGACAGATAATTCTTCTGAAGTGGTCTCATAGAACATTCTTCAGAATATTCAGGATATGATACAAAGGTTGCTACATTAATATGTTGTTGATTTCAGTAGGAAAATAAAAAAAAATGCAAATACAACCTGCATTTTTTTTGCATGTTTTGCCTTTTTTGGTTAAATTTTCACATGTTTGAAACAGAAGGTATTAGTAGTGAAGGTGGTAATCAACCTCCCTTTACATCATGGTATTTCATATTGTAAATTATGAGTCATAACGTTAGACTATCAATTATGTTGATGTTCAGAATCATCTTCTTTTCAATGTGATATGAAAGATCAGATATGAGTCGCAAAACCTTTCAGTCATTCAGTCATTTCAGATATATACACACAACAGATAAAACTTGAATTTAGATTAACTGGGTAGTTGTCAGTAAAATTATTTGCAGGACTTCACTGTTTCAAAATGTAATCATCATAATCAATTTCTAAATTATTTTTTCCATAACTGATACAGACTTGATGAAATTGTGATGTGATTTTATTGATCTTCATCTAGAATGGCTTAGAGAGCTTTAACTATGACTGACTATCAAAATAAAAATTAGTGTGGAAGCTTTTCTCTTACAGAATAATTTTCTCCTGGTTATACAGTAAATAAGGGGATGATCATTTAAACAATGTGGCTTTAAGAAAATTTAAGCATAATGACTCACACTAAAATGTTCAGTCTTTAATCATATATACCACTGAATATTTCCCAAACATTCAGAATTTCCTCACACTTAAATGAAATCTAAAGTAACTGATTACCCTGTGGTGAAGCTTTTGAAGAAAAAACAATTTTCCCACTGTCAGAAGTGTCAGCTCTGATGACACCTGAGAGAATTATTTTTGCAACACAGGCCAAATGGTATAGAGTCTATTTGGGTCCCTAATAAATTAAAACCAGCAGACCACCACATACTAACTTAGCTATACAGAGCCAATGTCAGTGTTTGCATAGCTCTTCCTGGTATCCCTTTTTAGCATTTCTTGGCTTTATAAAAGTTTAAAAAGCATTTTTTTAGTGTGATACCTCTAAAATATGGTACATAATAGAACTCACAGGTTTTAAAGGCTTCCTAAAGCCATAGAAATTTATGGTTTTGTAGATTTAACTAAAAAGAACAATTAAGTCTGTCATGCTTAGGAGATTTGGTTTTTTGTTTTATTTAGAAGTTGTTCATACACACCCAATAAAAGTAATAAAACATTATCTTGGCAGATTTGATGTGCTTTTGTATTACTTATATGCATTAAAAATTTGATATGCCCAAGGAGAATTATTTATCTTTCCAGACTGGTAGCGGGACAATGACCATCTTGTCTGCCTTCAGATTTCAAATTACTTTAACACTGTTACAATTCAAATCTGAAGTTTTATTTAAACTTATTTAGCTCATGATTATGCATGAGAGACAAAGCATCAGTGGAAGGTATTCTCTACAGCATACAACAAGGAGGGATAATCTCTACTTATTTTTAATTTGGACCCACAAGTTCTTCCCGAGAAATGAGCTGTACATTTGTCAAAATAATTACTGAGGATGCACTTAGTGATTTGACTAAAAAATATGTATAGGTGGTAAAAGAAGCAAACTTGCTCTTTACCTTTTTTGAGAAGTATGGCAACATACAGGAAAGAAAATCATGGCTTTTTGGCTTTTGACTAGTTCAAATTTTGTTATATATGCAAACATAAAACCTTAAAAGGAGGATGTCCAGCAAAGTTAAAATTCATCTGATAACAATTAAGATTTAGATTCCAACTCAATTCTTCTCTGTGGACCCCATTTTTTTTCCAACTTTATGTCAACACTGTTCAGCCAATCTCCCCTACAAGGAATTATTCCCAGTCTTCTTCTAATAATGAACCACCTAAAAAGCAAGTCTGCAAAAGCCAAAGTTGATTAATTCAGTTTCATATCTGATTAACTGTCCCATCTCCCCTGACTGATTACAAAGGGAGCCTATAGCAACAGAAAAGTTATTGTTCCCCAGCCAGATGAATTTTATAAACTATTCTATGACAACTGTCATAGAAGAACAATCACTTACAAGGTGACAACCAAAGGAAATTCAAAGCCTTGAATTCTATACTAAATAATTAAATGCCAGCTGCAAATTTCAGATATGGAGCAGTGACTGTACCTTATATCCATTCAGAATCCCTTGGAGAAGCATACCTGCATTGTATACATAAGAGATCCAGTGCCTTTGCCCTGTGTAGTATTTCTTGTGTGTGTGAACTAACTGTACAATGTGTGAACAGTAAAACTGACACTGCTGGGAGTTCCCACAGACAAAGGAAAGTCATCTAGTGACTCCCAGAAACTCCCCTTAGGCTGTCTGATGCCCTGAAATACAGATAAATAAAAAGGCATACTCATAATTCATCTGTATAAGCTAATTAAAAAAAAATATAGAAGCTGAGAAATCCAGCTGCATGGTCATATTTGTTTGTGACTATGACAAACCTGAGCTTAAACAGCATGTTGTATAACACAAAAATTCTAGCAGAATCTTTGTCAGGAAAAAAGGATGTTTAAAATCCTTAGAGCTTATTTTACAAAAAGCATCCCCAGTCCCCAAGAGGGAGACTTGGCAAAAGTGCCAAGACTATTCCCTAGAACGTATTTACATTGGTAATAAATACCAGACAACAGCATTGGAGTATACTTTCAGAGTCAATGCAAATCACAGCTCAGTGGACATAGCTGTCAAATGGGGGGACGGGGGCGGGGAGGTGATTTTTTTTCCATAATTCATGTCTCTTCAAGCAATTATCACTTACTCAGGGGAAAAAAAATTACAATGACCAGGGCATTCTGATCATTTCTGTGTTCCTTTACATCACTGAAATGAAATAATCAGAACTTTTCAACATCTTCTGTCGCGGTGCCGAAATTGAAGCCCCTCGGCTTCACCCCGAGCCAGCCCAGGCACCGGAGCAAGCGTAATTCGAGCTGCCCCTCAGCGGAATGAAGGGGTCAGCCCTGTGGGTTCTTGGCCCTGGGAGAGGCCTGAACGGCAGTAGGATGACTTGAGCGACGCACTGAGAGTGAGAAAGGAGGATCCAGCCAGCCAGACAGTGGAACTACAACTTTAATCCAACCGAACACTGTCAGGGCCAGACGGAGCTGGACCCAGACTGAACTGGATACAGAACAAACAAATGCACCAGCTTATAAACTCTCAGGGAAGGGGAGGAGAAATGGGAGTTCCTCTTTGTGGCTTCCAATGAAAACTTATCACTGGGGAGATAAGGGGAGGAGTTGCAAGCCTTGGACCAATTGGGGAGTAGGGGAGGGAGAACACTGTGGCGGGAAAAGGGGGAAAAGTAACATGTAACCAAGGGGAGCTAAGAATAGGGACTTGTAGGGAGGATGTAGCAACTTATGAATTTCAATTAAGGGGGGGGGGTGTACAGAACATACAGCAATATACAGAACATACAGTATAGGACCCACCAGCCTTTTAACTTTTTCACACATCTGAATCCATTCCACTTGGTAAACCACCCATATGTCTTTCATCCTTACTCTATCTCAAAACTCTCTCTCTTATATCCTTCTTTCAGCACCCTCTCCTCCTTTCTTAAGTCTCTCTTTAAATCTTCTCCCTCGTCTGTCCTTCTTTTCCTTGACACAGTCCTTCACAGCACCTGCTTGTCCATGCTTACACTGTCCAACTTTTCTCTGGAGAGTCCAACATACAAAATGGGGAAAGTTCAACCATCCACACCACCACAATCTTCCATTAAACTACAGCCACAATTCTATTTATATATGTTACATTATTTGTGCTGATGAAAAAAATAGACAAACTATCTTGTCAGATCTAGTCAGATTAATGCTAATCTCTGTATTTGACTGTAGAGTCATTTCTGATAGGAATTTTATGTGAATTCCTACTCAAATGGTATAGATTTTAATAAAATTTTTGTTATAACTGTATTATTAATAATATTACTGTTTGTATTATTACAAATAATTTGTAATTTAATACATTTAATACATTTAATACAAAAAAATACAAAAAATTTGTATTTTAATACAACAACATGTAAACTATCTTTCTGTGTTAGTTACATGGTAGAAATAAAATTTAGCTACTTTTTCATAAGGGCAAGAACTGCAGTTATTCATTTATACTGCTTTTGCCATAAGTAACAGTTAAAAGACTCTTTGAGTTAATAAGGCTGGATTCTACTGCTGTTTCAAGTGTGGCCTCAGGCAAATCATTTCACCTCTCCAAGCCCTTCAATTTCCACCCAGAAAGAGGGGTTGCTAATACTTATCTACCTCAGAGGTGTTATTAGGCTTAATTCCTTACTGTTTATAAAAGAGCTGATAAACATCTAGTTTCTCAGATACACTCTCCATTATCAAAATGGATTAGATCCCATTCAAGACACTATATGAGTTCAAGTTCTTTATGACATTCTCATTTAACTGGAGCTAAACAACTGTGACTCTCAATTGAAAAATGTCAGTTAGGACTTTCCCTTTTATTTTTAGCCTTCAAAAAAAATTATGAACTTCAAATGGATATCTCTCAAGAAAATGTTGTTCTTAACAAATAATTGATGATTTTTTCTACATGCTGATCCTCACAAACAAATAGCTCTTACATCTTCATTTTTATGAAGTTTAGCATTATTCATACTATGAGCCATGTCAAACAGAGTAAAGGAAATATATATTGTTGTGTCTACAATACAGGCTGGCATCTTGACAAGAAGAGATAATGGTACAAAAATAATTTATTGAGGTGAAACTGTAGCACACAAATTAATCTCCTGTTTCCCCAAAACACATAAATATAATACCAGTGCTTAGCAGTTCTTAGAGACAATGCCTTGCATTAATTAATTTCTAGCTGCCATGTAATATCATGACACCAAAACGGAGGAGTGGGATTCAACCACCCCATAAAGAACTAGAGAGGTGTGACTTACCCACACGAGCAGGATGAAAATGAAAAGGAAATGCATGTGGGTGGTTTCAAGCACAGTAGGAAAGAGCATAGTAATGGACTTAAAGGCTAGCAGAAGTATCAGATTTCTTTTAAAGGAGAGAAATCATGCTCTGCAGACTGAATTCAAGGGAATTCAAGCCTTTGAGAGGAATGCTTGATGACAGCATGGAGCCAATAGACACAGGAAATGGAGAATTTAACAGAGGATGCTGAGGTCTAATCAACTTGTAGACAACTGGTCTGTGTTCTCTGGCCTCTGAGTATGGCTCCTAGAAAATGAGTCCTTCAGTACCAGTGCACCACAGCAGCTCTAGGGAGCCTCTGAGTTCATTCACAGGTCAGCAAAACTGCAAGATTAGTAAGATTCACCTTTCTTCTTTGAGGAGCAAACTTTCTGGTCTTTGCTAAGCTCAAAATTTTGTAGGATCTACGATCCAGTAATCTCTGTCAGTATGGTTAAAATCTTCTTGCCCAAGAAGCAGACTATAAGACAAAGTTTCCATCTTGCTACAATTGGATCCAATAGTTTTGGAGTCACCTCTCTCCACTGTGCTTGCAGACCCTCAAGGGGCACAGTGGCTGATAGTGAGCTCCTACAAACATTGCAAGTGGAAATACCTATCTCAGAATTTAAACATAAAGATTTAACCATTGACTTTAGGCAGAAGTCCTCTTCCCCCTTTGCAAAGAAGATAGCTGTGGAGTCCAGAGATAAAGTGACTAGTTTTTGTTGATATAAGAGTTTACTGCAGATAAATCTTAGTCTGTTGAATAACTTCATGCCTGGATCATGAGAGAAAGGAGGCAAATGTATTTAAAAGGCTTTTTTGGAGCACTTCCAAATGAGCATTTACTAAAAAAATGTGCATTTACTAAAAAATACAAATATGAACACTCAGACAACCCTAAGCAAACCTGTTTAAACATCGTCAGCCACACAGCAAAGGACCCTAAAGGTCTAGATAAAGTTATAGATATTTATCAAGGGTGGACTCAGGCTTTCCTCAAAAGCAGCCCAAATAATTTTTTACTGTATGAGCCTACAAGAATGTACTGAGCTATGGCCAGAACACATTAGCATCCCTGTGCCCATTGTTTTGGTTAAATGACAGACACACACAAATTGCCTCCAGATATTCAACAAGAGAATCCTAGCAGGATCTAGACATACTCTGCATGAGGCCTCTGCTGGGGGCACTGTTTCACTGGGGTATAATCACATACTTAATGTGTATTGTTCAGAAAGTGCTCATTTTTTTTAAATGGAACAAACTCTATTCTTTTATACTTTTCCTTCCTTCATTGTCAGAGAATATATCTGTGTTCCTCTTCTTGGTATCTACTACCAGAAACCATGGCAGGACTATATACACTTGAGTAATTCAGTCTGGGACCTCACTGTAGTCTGGGTAGCAAGGGTTAATTGGACTGTGGTTTCCAGCTGACTGAAACACCATCTGGTGTATAATCCAGTCCTGGACCTGTCATGTACATTTGGATCACCATGACCTCTTGTAAACAGGACAGCAGCAAGGAGTAATTGCTGAAGAATAATGCAGGTTAACTCTAACTCTGAAATAAAGGCCTACTCATAAGACAGATATAGTGAATTTAATTTTTTTTTTTTTTTGTACATGATTCACTGAGACTAATCTGCCTACTATAAAGGATGTGTACCTCAGAGAAGGAAAACGTTAGTCAGAATCCATTGTTTTTTTCTTTTTTTTTCCTAAAATCTACTATACTCAAATTCTTCTTATGAGAAAAAAGGAGCATCCATTAGGAACAAAGTCAAATGAAAAATCTGTGGCCTTACACTTGAAATGGCAAAATAATAATAATTATAATAAATAATAATAATTATTTTCTTGTATCCTGTTCAGGGAATGTTGTCAGATTATTCAGTAATGCAATAAGGAAGATTAAGATCCACTTGGAATTGAACGTGGCAAGGGGTATTTAGGACAAGAAGAGCTTCTTCAAGTACATCAGTAGCAAAAGGAAAACTAGGGAAAAGGCAGGCCTTCTGCTGAGTGAGAGAGATACATTTCATGACTGAGGAACAAGCTCATTCACACTCTGTGGTATGGAATAAGGAATTATTTTTTGAATTGGATTATGTCCGCACGGAAGATGTGTATGTCTTTTTAAATCCTGCCTGGTTTTAATATTTTCCAACATGGACACAGTCTGAGTTAGAAATATTAACTTCAGAGTTCAAAGCAATCTCATGGAGAAAGGAGCTGCAGTGCCAGTTCAAAGACCCCTGGCCAAGCCTAGCAAAAAGGCAGTCCTTCCAACTCTAAGCTCCAGAGATTGCTTGGGATCATTTCTCATCCAAACATCGTGTAGGTATATACAATACCTACAGCAGCTAACTCCTGCTGAGATTTAATTTTCTTCATTAAGTACTCTAATTTGCGGATGGGCCAACTATGCCAAGTACTAGAGTACTGCAACTCAGACAAGTGGCACAAATTTCTTTTAAGCTTTTCTATGGTCTTTGCAATTTTTTTTGGTTTTGCACTGACTTAGCATTCCTTTTTAATTTTTTTCCCAGAGAAAGGACTCTGATTTTCATTCCAATCACATTTTGCATTTAATGAAAAATATTTTCACAATGTTTCAACTAATAACTGATTAAACTAGCATCAGAATTTTTTTTTTTTGTTTATTAGTTTCTTTTCTGACATCCAATGACTATGAAGATGTAAGGTACTCTACCTTCTTTTGAAATGTCATTATTCATGAGTATGCACTTCTACTTCTAATTTAAATACCCAAGACTCTTAATTTTTAATTCTTTTTTCAAATGGCTTCTCTATTACAGTTTGTTTTGGGGACATTTTTCATATCAGTAGAGTTAGATTAGCATTTACATTTGTCATGAACTACTGAAGAGAGAGCAGGAATGCAGTGTTGAAAACAGTTTTTGATTTCCATCATACCAGCCTCAGAGCCCCTGCTGATATTATAACACTAACTCAAATATTAACATAAAATATTAAAAATACTATATGGATGCTGGTTGTGAATACTTGCTGGGAATGCTGAAGAGATGTTGTGCTCACAATAAATATTTAGGACACTCTATGAAATGTCATGAACATTAACTGCAAAAAAGAGCTTTCAAGAGACCACTGAAGTTATGGCAAAGTCCTCCACTTAGAGAAAAAAGATTAAAAGGCAGCAATAGTTTTCACTTAAGTGGCCTGATTTTTGCCTGCAGTGATCTTTGTATAGTAATTCATATCTTGCCAATAAGGCTGGCATATTACAATGGGAAGATTCTCAAAGACATAAACTGTCACGTCACACAGGGTGAGGAGAACCAGACAGAAATATTTTGCAAGAATGGTGTTGTGATAAAGATGTTAGAACAAGACTTGTACAAAATGCTACTTTTCTTCTGAATATGGACAAGTCCCTTAGGCTTAAATCCTGGTCTCACTGAAGTTTAAAGGAAATTATCCTTTTATATCTGATGGAGAAAAAGGTCTTTAAAGCACAACTCATTTTACAAATGTTGACTTTATATGGGTCAATAAGAAGGTTAAAAGAGGCACGTTTTTTAGCTTAATCTATAAAAGAGGCAGTTTGATGAGGATTTATTCTTGCTTCAGTGTTGTCACTTGTTTTAATTTACAAATCTCCTTTTCACAATGAGAATGACCAAACAAACTCCCTAAAATTACTTCCTCACAAGATTCTTGTAAGCATAAATTCAAGGTTGCCATGGCCCTGGGGCACTATCCATGTGGTAGAAACCCCAGCTGTACTTACGACAGCTGACTCTTTACAACATACATGTGCACAGATTTGTGAGTATGGTGATGTAAACCTGCACTGCAAAGGTTACAGGTTACCTCAGCCATGCTTCAAAACTTTGTCGATGCCTATCATAGATAGAAAGTTGATGCCAACTTGACTTTTACTTCTGAAAAATTGAGATAAAGTAAAATATAAAAGGTCTGGTGATGCAATGAGTCCAGACTATAAACACTCCTGAATTATGGAAATGCCTGGTCTTCTATGCCAGCACTCTTTTCTAAACTTGAAAAACAGTCCCTGAACTAAGGTGTTTATGAATTTATATATCTATTTTAAAAAAACACTCTGCAGTTCAGAAGTAAAAGTCAGGCTGCAAAACTACTCTTCTTTCCATTCTGTGAATGCCATTGCCTCACAAATGTGTTGGTTTTGACTGCGTAGAGATAATTTTCTTCACAACTGTTGGCATGGGGTTATGTTTTAGATTTGTGCTGGAAACAGTGTTGACAACACAGAGAGGTTCCTGTTATTGCTGAACAGTGTTTACACAGAGTGAAGCATTTTCTGCTCCACACCCCACCAGTGAGAAGGCTGGAGGTGCACAAGGAGTGGGAGGGGACACAGCTGGGACACCTGACCCCAAATGATCCAAGACCATATGGCAGCATATAAAGCTCAGCAGTGTTACAGGCAGAATGGGAGCCTCAGACAAACTTTATGAGAGAGGGTAAAGGGCTGAAAAAGTTCCAGCCACCACACAGACACTGATGCAAATTTTTTTCACTTATTTATAAACTTTTAGCAAACAAAGAAATTAATGTTCAAGTTACATAATCCTAAATTACATAATCCTTTTCATTAACTAATATTCTATTCTCTGTTGGTTATTGATCTCTCACTCTTGATCCTAATTTGATCCACATTCTTTAGTCCTTCTGTTATCTTTTTCTCAGGTGTGAGTCTCCAGCTTTCCAGGTCTTAATCTCCTCTGTGTCTTCTGGTTACTCCAACAGCCTTGAAGGGTCATAAATGTAAGATCCCAGATTCACAATCTGCAAATGCCTTTGGCTTTGTTTATTGAAGTTTGTCAGGGTTACTTTTAGCAAACTTAATGTTTTGAACATTTATTGATCAAACTAACAAAGGAATCCATGAAGAAACTTAATAAAGTTCTGGCTAAATGTGGGCACTGCTTACATTTAATTAAAGCAACTAATTAAAAATTAGTTAGGAAAGTTATATAATTTCCAACATTCCCATTAAGTCACAAGATATGGAAAGGATCCACTTGCTTTCTAAACTCCTTCTCAGAGACTTTGTCAAATGTTTATATCTAAAGGATTATACAGGTGTAATTGAACCTGTACACAACTTTGTCCTGCAGGATTAAGAATGGCAAAACAGATATATTTATATAAATATGTATGATTTATTATGATAATGATTAGACAAAAGGATTTTAACCAGAAGTATTTACTACACAATATAGCAGTTGTGACAACTATTATAATATAGTGCACTATTTTGAAGCAGTATCAAAGTAATTATAGAAAAGTAATTGTACTGAAGTTAGCAAAACAATTATTAACTAGAGATTGATGCTACTCACCCATGACAGTGTCCATGGGCTAATGTTTCTCTCAGCTTCCAGGTGTAAGAGGAGCTACTATGAGGGGATGGTTGGGAAGGATGAAATAGGAAAGCCTTATAAATATGATTGCTTGGCAAAAGATTTTAAGAGTATGAAATCTATAACTGAAGTAGAAATGAAGGCGAACTTTGAGATGTAAGATGCCAAGCTGTTAGTTACTGAACAACTGGAAAACAATGGTTTAGCCCGTTGAAGGAGAATCCCTCTTGATTGAACAATATCCTTGGCTAATAAAGGGATGCCAAGGGTCCAAAGGTTGGGAAGACCCTGCTGACATGGCAGGGAAGAAAAAAGGGGTCTAGAAACTAGCTTTTAGGGTTTAAAATGTAACAGGGTATGGTAATGTAGTAATTCTTATAGGCTGTATGTAGATTCTATAGGATTTGTGTCTTTTACTGATTGTAAATTAGCATATTCAAGACAAAAAGAGATGTAATGTAACAAGAATTTAGGCGTCTTTTTCTTCTTCATCATCTTCTTCTTCATCTTTCTCCCTCTCCCTCTCTCTCTCTCTCTCTCTCTCTCTTGCTCTATCTCTCTTGGGCACACTTCTAGCTGTGGCTGGCAGCTTTAAGCAGAGCTCTTGTACTCATGACCCTATGCAATAAACCACATGTTTCAAGAGCTGCCCAGACTCCAGAGATATCTCGTGACCATCCCTGAATCTCCTAGAAGGGGTGACCCCACTCAAGAGAGGAATCTCCATACATACACTTCAAGAAGGCTTATGTCAGAAGACCCTGCCTTTAAAATTTGGGACTGGGCTTTTATACTTTAGTGTAAAGTGATTGACTGTCAGTCATATGTCCCCAGGCCAGCTGTGTCAGCTCAGCAACTTTGGAAAGTTGTCAATAGTATCACTTGTCTGTTCCTCTATGCAGAGATTGTACCAGGATGTTTCACTTTGGGACTGATGAGTCAGACTGGTTTCAGCATTATTCAGCACAAAAAGCAGCATGATGTCTCCTTCACTTTGAACCAGTTTGAATCCCCTTATATAAATATGTATAAAAACCATAGTTGTCTTACAGATAAAAATTTGCCCTCATCAATACAGCTTGCTGAGCCCCATGTTGTTGTGAGTCAAGGATGTACCTGTTTCTGCATGAACCTGGGTATATCGACCAGTCTCACAAGGACTCACACCTGAGGTAACAATTTTTCAGCAGCCATCTTCCAAGCAGAAGAGATTATCATTACCTTAGCAGAGATTCTGGTGTAACAAAAATTTTCACCTAATTTAAATACAGCATATTGTTATTATTATTATTATTATTATTATTATTATTATTATTATTATTATTATTCAAGTCTCGGCTTATTCTAGAAGCATGGGATATCTCAAAATCATTTTGTTAATTTATGTTTAAGCTAAGAGAGCTCTCTTGCCCATTAGCAAAGAAATTGGGATCTGTGAAATGAGAAATAGACATAACATCCATTAATAGTAACATGAGTTCAGTGCATAAAAGCGCAGAACAAAACACTTCTGCTTACCTTTGGAAGTAATTTTTTCTGTATTAAGTGGAAAGCCTCTAAAACAGTAGGCATACCTCAGACCAGCTCTTGCAATACAAAATAGTTGTATCAATACAAATATGATTTTATTTTAAAAACCGCATCTAAGCTGACAAACAGTGAGCTGTGGCTCAGTGATAAACCCTGGGAAATGGGGTCTATAATGGAAACACTGGCAGATTTCCTGCCCTTACAGCACTATCGTTATCTATTGCATTGCACATTAAGTGCACATATCACCTGATAAATACATAGCATGTTAAATCTGATAAAACTTTTACTGAATCAAATAGACAAGGAGTTGAACATGATAAACAAGCTCCTGTATCTGATCCATCAGTTTCAGAAATAGATAAGTAAACAACTAAACATGATACAGTACATCACTGTCAGGTGATTAAAGTCACCCATTGGGAATTGTCATTCTCTGACTAAAAAGCTACTGTTGAAAGATCTGTCTAGAAGGTTTTATTTGTCTATTTTTAATTGGGTCCATACTTCTTTAACTAAAATTTGTGAACTGATTAATGCAACAACACTCCTATATACAACAGTACTCCAAGGAGTGTGCAGTTATCTGCTTTAATCTCTTTGTCAATGCAAACACTCTCCTTATGCAGAAAGGTGTACTAATTTTAGCACATAAGTATATGCTAGGGTTTTTTTTCAAGAATGACTCAGTGAAATCTTGTAAGATCAGGAACATATTTGGCCAAGAGAAAAATTGAGTAAAAATTATTTGATTAAATTCTTGACAGTAGGAACCACAAGAAGATTTTTTTCCTGCTGAAAAAAGCTATTTTAGCAGGTCAGTTTTGCAGAAGTGTGAAAAGCTGCAGTGAGGAAAGAACAGAACTAACATCAGGCTACAGAAGAAGATGTGTTGTCAAGCATAACCCAGAAAGGTGAGTAGATTAGCTTCTGCAAGAAAGAACAGTGTGCTGATCATGTGTCATGTGAGGCTGAACTGTTGGCTGCAGGAGTTAATATTTTATGGGAACCTTCTAAACCTGCTCAGTATGTAACTGGCTTCATGTATTCCTCTGCTCTCAAATTTTTCTAAATGTATTTCTCAAGTGCACTTGAATGAGCCATAGCCTTTAGCTGGTAGCAGGATCAAATTAGAATGCTGTACCTAGCTGTGCATATCATGTCTTACTGGCTTATATTTTAAATAACTGTAGTCTAGTCATACTTTTTCTTACCCATCACAATCATGATCTTTCCTGTTCATTGGTGTTCAGAGCCAGTAAATTGTCCTTTTGGTGCACATCAGTCAGATAGTAGGACATCCAGGACTTTGACTCTGGTCAGTGACTGGTCCCCAGAGCAAGACAGAAAAACCCCCAGCATCAATCATTACAGATGGAGCTAACCATGGTGAAATGGATGCCAACTAATTCCCTAATAGATATACTTTCATAATGCTATTTTGATCATTTTCTAATCTAATAACAGTCTTATTGAGTCTCACTAAACTATCTCTGCAATTGTCTTAGCAAAGTGAGAGAAAATAAGAAAAACATCTTTTATCAATGGTTCTTTTTCTGTAGGTATGTATATGCTTTTAAGCTTTGATGAGAGGCATCAGGAAAAAATGTTGCCTGACTTTTATCCATTAATATCTTCTCTTCCATTTACATTTCTCTGATTCAGTTTGCTTCATAAATTTTCAAACTGAAGATCAATCTCTGTTACCTGTAATATCTAATGTATTTTTCCATGCAGTTTCATGGCAATAAAAAATTACAAAGAAAGACAATTTTCATATACATATTATGACGATTCATTTTATAAATGCCTTATAAAAGAGGGGGAGAGGGAAGGGGAGGGAACAGGAGGAGAGAGGAACTGGGAAATTTTTTAAAAAGTAAATGGATGAAAAGAGTATAAGAGGAAGAAAAATCATTGCATAATCAGAAAATGGAATTATTTGTTGTGGATTTTCTGTTTTTCAAATCTCAGAAGAAACAGAAAAATCACAAAACAGTAAAAGCTATAAAAAATGGAAAATAAAATTTCATCCCTGATGTACTTACACCAAAATTCTTACATTCTACCTTTAAAAAGACAAATTCACTGTACAAACAGAGAGCAGCTTACACATGCTATATTTTAGCACATGAAAATTTGTCCTGATTTCTTCTACAGGGAGCCTTATCTTAAAATGTTCAATGCCTGTCTTGTGCTGTATACATAGATTTTAGATGCATGAGCATGCTTTTATGTTCATTTATGATTTGTATGTGTATAGATAAATAAAAATGTGTGCATATTTGCGCGCACACACACACACACACTTATACACGGCACCTGTATAGTACTGCATGCTAGAAATCATTGTGTTGGGAGACTGAAGCTATTCCTGTGCCATAGTTCTCCATGTCTATCTCCACCAGACATCTGTCACTTACAGTGGTCTGCTTTGTGCCAGACGTGGCTACCTGGCAGGCCACTAGAAAGCATCCTCAGGGACTGAGGATCCTGAAGCTGGCAGTGCTTGGCATCTGTGATTTAGGCCATGCAACTAGACAATGCCCCAGTCCTGTCTGCCCTCATGCCTCACTAGCTCGAGTGGTGCTCTCTCTCTTCTGGGAGTTTTGGGATGGTCAGGCCACATCTCTTCAGGTACAGCTGCATTCACACTTCAGTCAGGCTTATTCCATTTATCCTTCATTTGGAAAGGAGACCTCACAGAAAAAATAACTCTTTCCTGAAGTATCACATTGCAGTGTTATGGGACATACCAACATGTACAGCTGAGCAGAAACGTAGGCAGGATGAGCTCCATCAGCTGGAAATAAATAGGTGTAGAAATAGCCCCTCACATCTGAGAGTGAAATAGGTCAATGGGCACAATTATTTATTAAATATTCTCAAAATTTTCCATGTCTGCTGTGACTTTATTTTTTTTTTGTCTTGGTGTCCACAAGTAGCTAAAGCCAATCCAACAAACAGAGCTGGTCTCACTGGAACTACAATATGGTGCTAAACAGAGATAAACAAGCCTGTTTCTTGAAATACTGATTTTTCTTATTGGCAAGGAAAACATCTTTAAATAGTATTTGAGAAGCAAAGTCAATAATAAAGCAGATGTTTGGTCATACAAAGGTAAAGCACCCCAAACTTTAGACACAGTCAAACATCATTCTTGACCACTGGTCTCAAATGTGGAAGCAGGGGCACCCACAATGGTTTCATTCTTGTGAATGAAATGCAACACTTAGTGCTTTAAGACTGCTATCTATTAGAAAGAAAAATAGAAAAGCAAATATTATGCTAGATTTCTTGGTGAATTTTGTAATTAAATTTGCATTATATTACATGAGAACAGTATACATTACATGAGAACAATATAACTAAATTGATGTCATTTTAACAAAAGCTCCTAATGTTATTTTACTGTGAAATTATTCTGGATTTTCCTGCCTTTGAGTGCTGAATTCAAAAGAAGAAAAAATACCACTGATGGAACTAAATGAGAGATGAGATAATTTTAAATACTTAGTGAACTGAGAGAGACATGTTTTTAAAATCCAGTTTTAATCTGTATTATTTACCACAGAACCATTACAGTCTATCATGTCCCTGTGATGCCATATAGACACACTAAATCCATACACTACATTCCTTGTGAC
This sequence comes from Prinia subflava, assembly GCF_021018805.1. Classification (NCBI taxonomy): domain Eukaryota; kingdom Metazoa; phylum Chordata; class Aves; order Passeriformes; family Cisticolidae; genus Prinia; species Prinia subflava. Next base: position 56,077,142 of record NC_086250.1, on the reverse strand, counting down.
CTTTTTTAGATAATTGCTTATGCAGAATAGTTGTTTTTTAGACAAAAAATAATTCATATGATATTTTTTCTTATGTTTAGGGAACATTACTGAGTCTGAATTACAAGTACATGAAAATAGAAAGATAATGCTGCTCCTAATACTTATAGGAGCAATGAGATAATATTGTACTAACTCAATTAGTTATATAGACTCTTCACTGTATTTCATACCAAAGTCATGTTGATCCATTTAGTCGATATATTTTTTTTTCCTTTTTTTTCTATTTATTGTTCATACTACAGCAAGTCCAAATGGTGATCTAAGGCTGAATGTGCTATGTGGAAAATTTTGTCGGGGCTAGAAGTCCACAGCCCATCTCCCATTAGCCCTTGGGCAGCCTTACACTTGCCCTTACCTGCCCACAGATATTTCCAGGATAAGCAGTTGTGTTCTGGCGTACTGGTTACAGAAATCATTTGCACTTTCACTGCCACTAATGAGAAAACAAAAATTATGGCAACTGCATGTGCATCTAGTAATGACATCAAAATGCATAGTGGAGATGAGGGGAGAGAAAGGCACGAGACATATTTTTTACATGGGAAGTATTTAAGAATGCAGGTGAAAATACAAAATGTGCTAAATACAACAGCCTTGAAGGCCACAAATGTCTGTGCATCACTCAGATAAGCACTGCAATGCAGACTCCATTCACAACTTGACATTCAGGGGGATTTTCCATTGTATTTCCATTTTCCCCTATGCAGATGCAGACAGTAAAGGAAAAACTTTTCATTAGCTTACAGAGGATCTGAGTGGGAAGTTGCTTAAATTATCCAGAAATTGGACTATGAGAGGAAAAAGACAACTTAGATTGGAGAGACCTGTCTTCCAAGTTTAAAATCATCAGCTAAAAATTCCTCTAGCGCTATATCCTTAGGCTGAGTCAGTCACCCATATCAGTCATCTGAATTCCCAATCTGGTTCCCCTGTTTTCCCTTTGTTTCCTGAACCAGAGTCTGCAGCAATTCCAGCTGCTGGCAGCAGCCCTGCTGCTACAGGATCTAGCAATTGCTCTTACATTTGTTTCCAGCTCATCTCTGAAACAAATCTCTCTAATGAGATATGTGGACTCTTGATAAAAAATACAAGCTACGGTTTAGGCTGTTTTGAAACAAACAAGTAAAAAAAAAAAAAAAAAAAAGAGAAACACCAAAACATGCAAACAAACAAAAATCCAAACCAAACTCTGCATAGCTCAAGAAGACTTTAACTTATATTGCCTACTTTCCAGGCAATCGTTAAATTACTGTTATGGAAGCAGTATCCTTTGAAAACATAGCAGGGGACAAATGAGTTGTGGCTGCTTTTAGGCAGACCTAGAGGTTAGGTAGTATCCAGAAGTACACACCCAGTACAGACATATTTTTGGTAGATCTGTTTGGTAGATCTGTAGCATCTGCATGGTGATTTTGAATGTCATTATGACACTTGGAAACTCTGTTTGGCTCAGCTCTGACAAGCCAAGGGGGAGTTTAGAAGACACACAAATCCTATTGACCTTTTAACAGAGCTGGAATTTGACTCAAGGAGAACTTCAATGCAAAAACACTGGACTATTTCTGTTTTATTTATTTTAGTGTTTGGCAATCTATTTTAAGTTTCATTTCCCTCTATTTAATATTTAGTGATTCTTGAGCTTTGCTATTCTTCCACATTGGCAGAGTACCCATATCTTGGATATGGCTGGATAGTCTTTTTGCTTACTTGGCTGTCATATACTCCAGTTCACTTTTTTCCCCAAGCACAACCTGTTTGGGAATTGCTCCCAGAATATCATCAAAATAGTAAAACAAGAAAGTAAATTTATCTTACTCAAAAGACTATCTTTCAGTTAGCATAAGTGTATCTCAAACCATTAAAAATATTTCTTCCTTTTGTAAAAATAATAAATGTGTGCAACAATGTTAGTCAACTATGTCTTTTTCCAGTGCTATCTTTTAAATTGTACTCAGTTTAAATAACAAGGTGAGAAAAAAATCCTCGTGTAACTGAAAATATGCTGAAAATATACTGAAAAGACATAATACAGCAAGGGTTTCTCTATGTGAAATATGAATTCCTAGTGCTTGAGAATTGGTAGTTTTCCCTTTTGTTGGAGCAACCAGCTTGACTGAGCTTGAGCTGTGCAGCAGCACCCCAAGGAATCAGTGAGTGGTAGCAGAGGGAGAATCCCTGCTGCAAGGAACCAAGGCTTCCTGCTGGTACTCCCATCCGCTGCTTAGGAAGGTTTCCTGCTTGCCAGGAGCCCAGATCTGGGACTTTGTGGAGGGGTTACCAAGGCTTGTCCAGGCCTGTCCACAAATTGATGTGCTGCCATTTAGAGGGATCTCACCAGAACTCCATGAAGACTTACAAGGAGACAGGTAATTCACTTGGTCAATAATAAAATCATGCACATGATGACCAGAAGCTGCTTTGGAGAAAGATACCTGGCAGTCCTGGTAGAGAACTGGTCCAAGAGGAGTCAGCAGGGTACCCTTGGAACAATTCCTGGTCTGTGATTTACCGAGCATTGCCGGGAGGTCAAAGGACGTGATTGTTCTCTGCTCAGCACTGGAGAGACACATTTCCAGTCCTGGGCTTCCTGTGGAACAAAAGCAGTATGCATACACTGCTTCAGCAAAGAGCAATGAAAGCTGTCAAAGGATTGGAGCATCTGGCATGCAAGGAGAGGTTGATGGAGCTGGGAAAGTTCAGCCTGGAAAAGGAAAGCATAGGGGGAATCTTATCAATATGAGTTCCTGATGCAGGGAATAAGGAAGACAGATCCAAACTCCTATTATTATCAATCTGTGAAAGGACAAAGGGCAAGAGGCACAAACTGAAATACAGGAAATCTCACTTAGACATCATAAAAAACCCTCCTTTATGGTGTATCTGAGCACACAACATGGGAACAGTTGATCAGAGTTGTTGTGCAACTTTGATTCTGAGAGATATTCAGTACCCAAAAGGGCACAATACCCAGCTACGTGCTCTAGCTGACCATCTTGAGCAATGGGGCTGGACTAACCTCAATGCTTCTGTGACTCTATAGTTCTATTTCAATATGTTTGCCTTTATGAGTTTACCTGGTATGACCTTTTGTGGAGTTTGTTATTCTAATAAATCATTAGCATTTCACAATACTTGAGCTAAATTACAGTAAAAGTATTTCAGTTATAACCTCATAGTGAAATGTGCAGTATTAAACATTGCCACAGCGACAGCCTCCCTTGGAATACCTTGCAAAGGGCAGCTTTTATGGATGATCACAGGCATGCCTTGGACTTCACTGCACCGAGCAGATATGATATGCAATAAAATATTGTTATCAACCGACAAAGTCTCACAGAGAAAAAGCTCTTTTGGAGTAAATTTTCACAAGGCTAGTAACTACCTGTTATGAAGCAGTGATGCAGACTCCCCAGGCAGGTGCAAAAGAGAGGTCCATTATTGCAAAAATCAGGGCTTTTAAAGCAATTAAGCCTTTATCAGTTACATTCCATTTAAGCACAACAAATAGAGTTCAACCAATCACCATAAACCACAATGTGAACATGTAGTGGTTATATAACTTCTTTTCTACCTCTAATTCAGCTGAGTCACTTTCCCATATTCCTTTTCTACTTAGCCTAAGTAACAGGCCTGAGCCATGATTTAACAAGGGTAACAATCCTTGACAACCCAACCCTTTATAAGGTTTTACCTGTATCTGAAAAATGTAAAACAGAATTTACTTAACATTCTTACATTTGGTTGCTGACAGAGAGCTGAAATTTCCAATGTTATTTCATTTAAGTAGCATCAGCACTGAAAGATCAGATCCTAGGTGCTAGACATTAGGTTGCTCATCCACATAAGGAAACACTTTGGGCAATTCAGGTATTATTTGTATATCATTTAAAAATCCTTTGGATACTTAAGGCCTGACCCCCAAAGGAGACTGGGGATGACATTTCCTTTTGTTAACCATCACAATACAATCAATGCAGAAAAGAGTTACAAATAACTTTAAGGGGAAGAGAAGAAGAGAAGAAGAGAAGAAGAGAAGAGAAGAAGAGAAGAAGAGAAGAAGAGAAGAAGAGAAGAAGAGAAGAAGAGAAGAAGAGAAGAAGAGAAGAAGAGAAGAAGAGAAGAAGAGAAGAAGAGAAGAAGAGAAGAAGAGAAGAAGAGAAGAAGAGGAGAGAGAAGAAGAGAAGAAGAGAAGAAGGCACTTTGCTAATTTTTACATGATTCAACTTGCTCCCCACATGGATAAACTACTGCTATTAGTGTGTCATTTGTTTAATGGAATAGTAGCAAAAATTCAGTTTCAGTATAATCTGTTAGTCAACAAATAATCAGTAAGCATGTCCTTCATTCTCCACCTCATTTGGTTACTGGTTTTTACCTTTTTTTCAGCTAATTTGTGCTTAAATTTTTAGCTAATTTTCCCTTAATTTCATGTGACTTATTTGACATTCAGGCATTAAAAAAAAAAAAAAAACCAAACTCAAGAACTTTAAAAGTTTATCATTTGTTCCCAGAGCAGGATTCCTTCCATTCCACTTTTGTCAGCCTTGAAAGTTGTCTGCCCAGTCTGTTCTCTAAAACTTCCAGTAATGATAATTCCACAGTCTCTCTAGATGGTCCTTTTCTGTGATTTATGGTTGAAAATCTTTTCCTAATACATAATCTAAATTTCCTTTGCTCTAATTTAAGACCATTACTTCTTGTTCTGTCCAAGGTTGACACAGAGAACAGATTATTCCTTTCCTCTTTGTTACTATGTTCTGCATATCAAAGTGTGCTATTTTATATCCCTTCTAGTCATTTTTTCTCTTCAAATCCTATCTTTCTTTTCTTCAGAGGTCGTGTTTTCAAGAACACTGCTCATTCTTCTTGTTCTTTCTGCAATTTCTCTCATAAGCACCATTTTACAGTAATACAGTGTTAAAATGATAAATTTAAAAAGTTGAAATCCTTTCAATTTGGAAACCTGACATTGTGTGAATGCCTAGTTTTACATTATTCTAGTTTTGTAAGAAAATTTCAGGGGCATAGTGTATAATAAATTTCAAAACAGCTTTAAACTTTATGAAGTCAAGTCACCTCTGGTTTTAGATGCAATGGTTTAAGGTATTGCTTGTCCCAATTGTCAGTACCTCAGCCACTCAAGCTGTCAGTCCATACCTGAGCTGTAAAGTTAGCCCTCATCAACCAGCCTGTGAACAGAACTGTTGAAATATGACTGTAGATTTTCTCCTGTCAGCTTTTCCAGTGCTGGCTGTAACCTTCAGCAAGGGGCAGAATGAGCAGCTAGAGGCTGCAATACTTTACATACCCAGCTTTGCTTCAGAACAAGCCTCAGAGGCCCTTAAGAAAATGCTTCTTGAGCTATTTTCAAAAGACTGCTTTTGCCAGGGATAGGTGTTTGTCACCTCCCTGACTGGAATAGGCTTCCCAAGGAGCCTATAGAGTTGACAGCTTTGGAGATATTCAGTACCCAACTGAACATAGTCCTGTGTAATACGCTCTTGGTGATTCTGGTCTGTGTAGGATGGTGGGATTAGATGATCTGTTGAAGTGTCTTCCAACCTCAGTCATTCCATGATTTGGAGATTCTGTGAATACATGACACTCAGGCATGTAATTAATTTTTGACACTCAATTAGGGGACTTGAGTGAAATGCAGCATAACACATAGACAGGGTTTCTTTCAGGGATTTAATCTTCTTTTATACTCAATGATCACTTCTGTAATCCTCAAAGTATGCTGGTCAGAGAAGAACCATATAAGGTTCTACAATTCCTTCCTTCCCACACTTTTTAATAATTAATGTGTAATTGTAGGTATCTGGACACAGGTCCTTCATGTCCCCTAATGTTGTTTCTTAGTGGAGAGGTCCGTCGGTGTGCTCACAGAGAGCCAACGGGCTCTGTCACCGCTGGCCCAGACACAGCGACAGAGTGTTAGGGGGTCAGTCTGCAAGCTCACAAGCAGTTCTGACTCCCGTGGGTTCTTTGCCTGGCAGAGGCTTACGCGAGCGATGGAGATCCGACGGCAGTGGAATGAAAGGAGGAAACAATTTCAGACGAACAGAGGGTTTATTGCAAACACCTCCTCAGCCCGAAACTGTTCGAGGGGAGAGGGGTGCGGGGGGTTTTTGTCCAAAGGATTTGGAGGGGGGACAAAGGGGGTGGCCAGCCAACCGGGGCAGGTTGCCAGGGGATACAGGTGTAATAGAACATCGCTTGGACTAATCAAGGGAAAAATAGGAGAGGTTTACAAAGGCGGGAGACATGACAAGCAGCTAACCGTGTGCCGCATGGCAGGTGCCGAAGTCATGTGAGTCATGTGAACAAAGGAACAATCGAGGGGTGGGATACAGGGAACCCAACAAGTACAAAAGTATAGAAAGCCTAACCGATTAAATTAACACACTGCCACAGAGAGGTACCATGGTTTTTGTGTTTGGTTCACTCTGAGCATTCTGTTCTCTGGTTTGCTACTTGATTTGCAAATATTGAATTTTAATAGTGACCATTATATCTATGAACAAGTAGCAACAGTGCTCAGTGTCAGATTCAGCTTTTTGAAGACTTCTGAGGACATATGGGCTTTCAAGCCTTGCATGAAAAAACTGATGCCAAATCCCTGAAATCGAAGAGGAAGTAAAATGAAAATGGCAATAAAAGTCAAATATGATTTTTGTTTTCCCAGCTTCAGGTGCAACAACTAAAATGAAAGACAAATTTAAGAAAGCAAGCTGTTAACAAAAACGGCATGTGACACTATGGGCCGGGGAACTCTGGCTAGCTCTGACGCTGGCCATGTGGTCAGGAGTGGCCATTCTCTGACTGCAGCAGTCTCAGGGATGGTGCAGAGCAGCGCTGCCTTCTGCTCTCTGCCCTCCCTGTGTATCGTCGGCAGCTAGGTTCAGAGCAAGAACCAGAGAAGGCTCTCCCAGAGATCTTCATTCTCCAAAGGGTGGTGCAGGAGAGAGGGCAAACAGGGTCCCACACCAGCTTCTAAACTGGGTGATAACAGGGGGTAGGTACAGCTTTCCAAGCAATCAGGGACACAACGGGGAGGGGAGAGGAGGGACCCCCATCTGACAGCCAACAGGGAAGGGAAGGGACATGGAAAGGGCCATGTACACCAACAACAGAGAGGGGAGAGGAGGGACCCCCGGTCTGAAACCCAGTAGGGAACACAAGGGACATGGAAAGGGCCCTGTGCACCAACAACGGGGAGCAGGGAGAGGAGACACACCTGGTCTGACAGCGAATAGGGAAGGGAAGGGATGTGGGAAGGGCCATGTGCACCAACAGGTCATTGAAGAAAAGAGGAATTCCAGGGTGTGGTTTAGGATTGACAGGGATTTCTCTAGAACTAAGGGAAGGGACTAGGAAGGATTGACATCATGTAAATGAGGTAATAGGTGGGTCTGGGGAATGATGGACAAGAGGGAAGGGGAGGGAAAAAACCTGGGGTAAAACAAAACAAACCAAACATTGGGGGGATAACAGGAACAAACCACTGGGAGAATGACTTAACAATGACTTATCAAAATTTATCAAAAAGCCACCACCACAGGCATTTAAAATAATTACAGTAAAATGTGTCATTATATTGATTTACCAGTATGCACCATTGACATTAAATTGCTGTGAGACCAGTGTAAGTCATTATGATCATGAATTTATGAACATTTAACACAACCGGTCTGTGTGGTCCATGATTTTAAAGTTGATAAAGTTCATTCTGTTTTTTGCTGTCTCTACATCTTATTTGTCATACACTGAATGGAGAAATACCATAGAAGACATTGATTTTTTTCTTTTCCCTTCTCAGTGCTCTTTCATCCCTCACAAAAATGCTTTCTACATAAAACTTCATGCAAAGTAGTTCTATACTTAGACAGAAGATAACACATTTTTCTACTGATCCTGCTCGTAGGCAGTCCTAAGCTTGACTATCGTTCATTGTCATTACTGGGGATCTGACACTATCACACACTACAAACAACAAATGAACCTTTTAAGTCATTAAACTTGTATCATCCACTTTGGGACTATTTCTTTGATTATTGAAATTATGTGAAATAATAATTTGTTCTTGCTGTCTAAAACTGATTTGAAAACGGTGAGCAATCAAACAAAATTATCTGAGATTGTACAACTGCACTCTAAAATGTCTCAACAGAACAGATATATTTTCAGCAGTAAGCACTTATCAGGGAGTTTGGAAGCCATAATATGTTTTAGAAGAAAATTATCCAAGTATAGACAGAAGAATGCAGTTTTTCTGAGGATAATGTACAAGTTATTCCATCAGGAAAGCCAAAGGGAATTTATTTTACAGATGATATAACAGGGATGAAGAAAAAAATCAAATTCCTCTTTTTTCTATGATCACCCAACTTTTAAAAAGTGAGGCAGTCATAAATCTAGCTTTCAGATAGCTCTTCCTAAATAAAGGAACCTGTTTCGTGTCTGAAATCTCCTTCATTTCACCTCAGTTTACAAAACTTGAAGACTGCCTATTTACAGTCCCAGATGCTAATCAAGTAGGAGACAATAAATGTCTGTTATAAGTGAGCTAGGGGATACATATTGGTTGATATTAAAAGTGAATTTGGGAGTTTTGTCATCATACCATGTGTATAAAAATTCATTCTCTTCATTCTGCATCTTTCATGCCATTGCTTCATTCTGCTGAAGATGTTCTCTGTGAGTCTGTGGCTGATGAAGTCTTGCCTTTCCCTAAAGGATCTCTACTGATCTTTTCCACAGATTTTTTTTTAAGATTTAACCTGAACACAAGAACTTTCAGAACATAGAAACCTGTTAAACCAGTGGGAAACATTATTTCCAATCTTGAAGAATTTTGCAAATTTGAAAAGATTGTAACTAATGTTTAGTTTCTCCTAAATCCCAGAACAGAAGCCACTTCTACACCAACAGAATATGGAGATAAACCCTTGCTTAGATAATGATGCCCATCTGAAATGGAATTCTCCTTTTTTCCTGGCCACATTCTAGATGTGATCGTGTCTCCATGTGAGTAAAAGCAAAAGAATCTCCATTACACAACTGAAACCCTCCAAATAAGGTATCTATTAAAGGTGTCTGAAATCCCATGCCTTACTTTAAGAACTTGATATGGCAGTTAAGTGCATTGTGCTATGCATTTCCAGGTAGAATTGTAATTTATTTTCTCTGACAAAGAAAAAGGAGAAAAGGAAAGTGAAGGTAAAAAAGCCAGTATTACAGTTGTATTGATTTGTTAAAGTACACACATTATAATTAAAGTATGGATTACAATTACAAGACAGAAAACCAAAAATCTTTTGACCTTTCAACATCCTGTTGCATTAAATAAAAAAATAGCATTACAGCAAAGCAAACTGGAAATTAATTCTTCATCCTCGTGAAAGGAAATGTTCTTTTTCAAGACAAAATTTTAGCCAACAGAAGATAGAGCTTGCAACCCACTAGTACAATACTCACCTGTTTTGACATGATTGTCACTGCAGGTATTCCAAGTTGACACAATTCCAGGAACCAGAGCTTTGGAAATCCCTACAATGCACAATACTCTAGTGGCCAGGAATGATTTTCATGAGGAATAATGGTATCTTTCATCATCAAAGCTTTTCTGAGGGCCACTTAAGGTTTTCCAGGTTATTTTCTTCTCAATAAATGTGAATGGGAATGGTGCTCATGTCAGCACCAAACTAACCACCAGAACATATTGCCAAATAAAGTGTAGACTGGGACCAGAATATTCTGGCCCTGCACAGTGGTCCTGTTCAGAAGAGGGAACACTCATGAGCTTAAAAGCTCAGTTATGATCTAAGTTCCAGGCTCCTGTTTGCCTACTGAACCCAGCAGATCTGACTTAGACATCTAGTTTTCCAAAGGAAGTATGTGAAAGCATGTCCACCTGAAAAATGGGTTTATATCAATGAATATATTGAGCAGGACCTGAAAGAATTTTACAGGGCATACTAACTAAATTGTGTTTTAAGTCTTCATCATCTCGGAGTGTAGGAATCTTCATAATATCTTGGATATAGGAGGAGGAGCCACCCTCATCCTATCCACAGTCCACAGCCCTGCTTTGTCACCTAGCACCTGCCATCTGTCTTTAGCATTCAAGGAAGTGAACAGTTTTCTTCTTTTCTTACTCTAGTGTGGGATGGTATAAACTAGCAAGTAAAAAATGACAAGAAGTTGACACATCTCAGCTCAGTTGTACTCACCATTGTGTGCTGATTTTGAAGATCAGCATACTGGGCACAAGTCTCTCCAATTCTTTTCTGAGACTGAATTTTGCTGCACTTACAAGTCCATATTTTGTGCTACAGTCATATTCCCACTGACTTCAGTGGGAACAGTGAATGTTCAGATCTGTACAGATTTTCACAATGGGAAGAGTGAATGTTCAGATCTGTACAGTAATGTTTCTCAGCATACTTCCTCCATAACACAGATCCTGCAAAACATGGCTCAAAGATATTTTAAGTGTAAAACTTTTATTTATATACATCTCTGACCAAATATCCCATTAAAGTGTATGAACTACCCACGAGTAGATGAACTAGACATGATGCATTATATCCTCTCTTATGTATTTCTTGATTATTTGTCACATCTGTTTATGACTAGAATATTATTCAGGAACACAGTAATAGTAAAATTCAGAGGTCTGGAGATTTTTTTTTTTTTGTTACAACACCATTCAACCATATATCCTACCTTTTTTTTTTCTTTTGAAGGAATTACATGCTTGTTTTTTATTTAATTTAACTTGCTCTCTTTAACATAAATCCTTGAAAGAAATTCCACATCCAGTGGAATTAAATCTGGGAACACCTTATTGCTGAAAAAATGGACTGACCAAGAAAACTAGCCCTCCTTATATGTCTAGTGACTATGTTGCTACAAAACAGAATTAATTTTTCAACCCATGCCATTTTCAATACTGCACAAAAAAATCCTCAGTCCAAAATGGGAGTTATTTAACCCTTACATATTTACTTTCTATGCCAATACATTGTATATGTACACAAATACTGAATTAGAGGGGTTTTATGGCAAAATATAGTGGAAAACTGCCCTAAAAATATAGTGTAAGACTGGCCCAAATAACCTGCTGCTATTTGCATGCTAAAGTGAAAATTTGATTTCAGAATCAAGTGAAAATATTTTTATTTTATTACTTATTTAACACAATATATCAGAATTAAAGTGAAAATTTGATTTCAAAATCAAGTGAAAATATTTTTATTTTATTACTTATTTAACACAATATATCAGAATTACTTGTTCTTGCCTTGGTTATGACATTGTGATAAAAACAGATTATTTACATGAGTTAACAACTGTGTTCATAGGCATGTTTGCAGTACCTAGCCCTACTTGTTCCTTTAGGTAAGTTTTCACAGCATAATATTACACTTAACATTTAAAAATTTATTTTCTGTCCTCTTCAGTTTTTCTCTAAATATCCTCTATATTAACTTTTTAATAGCTTCATATTATGGATTGGCTTAACTCACAATCATAACTCTTTAAGGACATTTATGATTATATACCAAGCATGCACTTGTTGGTGACTCCAGGTGTGGCTCTAGAAAGACTAATACTTATTTTTGTTGACTGATTAATTTTTTATAAGATGTTAGTTTTAATTGTCCCATTAAAAATTTAGAAAGTTTCCATGAACAAAACCTCTTTATATATTGTCAGAAAAATCCAAAGATTCTAACATAAAGAGGTTAACTTTATTATTATTTAACTTGAGGGCTGCAAGTGAAGAAATAGTCTGTAATTTTGTCATCTTGTGTAAGTTTTCAATATTGGTTGTCTGAAGCTGCTTTTAAATAAATTGCCAGTGGTTAGTAGGAACATTCTTATTTAATTAGATGGTGTCGGATAAGGCTATATATCTTAGCTTAAATAAAGAGATATATAGTTAAAGTGTATTTAGTAAAAGTAATAATAAAATTAGTGTACTATACTATACTGCTGTATATAACTGCTGTATTCCAACAGTTTAACCGTGTACCACTTAATAATGATCTCTCAGTGGAGTTTATCTCACCTGAATAGGTGGAACTAAAATTTGCCAAGTGGGTTAAACTGGTCATGTAGACTTCCTGCATAATCAAGAGAGAGAGAAATGTGCCTTGCCACCTGTGGTAGATGTATGTTTTCAGACAAGTAACCTCTTAGAGGTTCCTATCCCTCCCAACAGGAGAAATTTAACCCGCTAATGTAAATGAAGGACTAAATTTTACCTGCTTAATATCAGTTAAAGGTAATAGACAATTTTGCCTCAGTTGTAGATGTGTTGTAATATTCAGTCAGAAATATGATAGTCTAGATAAAGTCTATTTCCTAATACTTTGCTTTTGATCACTTATAGCTCAAGTTGTTGACATTTTTTGTCTTATTTATTTCTGTAGTCCTCAGCCTAATCTATATAAATAGTAGTTCTTTCATCTGCCTAATGAGTTTTGTTACTTATACAGAACAAGAAGCTGTAGTATTTATAGAAACTTCTTGAAAATATTCAATTTAACCTAATACTCATTATTTTAATTAGTCTTCAGAAGATTCACCTTAAATTCACTTACTGATCATTGAAATGGGGCCTACAGTAAGGTGTGTTCTTGTGTGAACTTATAAGAGGCACTCTGTAAAGCAGAGATTGTTCAGATCAGTTTGGATTAATGGTAGAAGTGCTTTTCTCTTCTCCACTGCATTTATCACTTTGCAGAGAAATTTTGGAGAGGTGAAATGAACAAGAATTGCAGGGTTGTTTTTTTTCATTTCAGTGAAAGCGGGTGGGGGGATGGCAGGTAGGAAGGGTGAGGTAAAATTAGTATTAGTTGCTTAAACCTGGCATAAAAATTAAGGGCTTTTGGGCAACACGTTAGCGAATTCTTTGTCTGGGGAGTGAGAGGGTAGGACAAAACTGGCTGCAATAACCACTCATACTATTTCAAAATGCAATGAAAGGTTGAAAATTGTATAGATTAAGGTTAATGTTTTACATACGGAGGATTTTCTAATCTTAAAGTTGTGCAGAAGAGATTTAGTTCTCACATCATGAAATTGAAGCATCTGCTGAGAACAAATTAAAAGAAATTTGGTTTTGCATAAAAGAATAGGCAACTGTAATGGCAGAAAAATCAATAATGCCCTGCAATTTATGTATAAATGGTATTCTTTATGTTTAATGACTAATCATTAAGCAAGAAATTTAAAATAAGACTAATATAATTGCTCTAGTAAAATATAATTTATAAGTAGAAAAGGTTGCACAAACAACTACTTCAACTAAATAGCTTTCTCACATTGCAAAATACTCTTATTTTGGAGAGGTGACTTATAGCAAAATCCTCAGTGGAATGCACTGTTGTTAGATTCTGGTTTGCTTGGCTCACGCCCCTTTTGGCTGTGCATATAGTCAGTCTTAGTGTAAACCTTATTTTAGAAGAATAACAAAACAGTATCCAGCAGTTTAGAAACAGCAATTCCATCTCTATAAAGAGTATGATGAAAGGTGGATGTCAGGGTAAAACCTACCACAAGTTCATCTAATGGCTAATTTTCTTCTCATTTCCACAACACAAGTAATGGTTTTACCACTGTGAAAAATTTAACCACTGCAGATATTAATTCCAATAGAAGGTGCATTCATACCTCTGAAAGCAGAACTTACACCAACATTGAAGTGGAAATAATTGTGGAAATTATTTAGAATATGACCACAGATCATAGCAGTATAAAACTCTAGTTCCAATGTTTAAATAATACATTACAGTGATTTCTTTCATCTTTAGATCAAGATTAGAAGAATATAAGAGAAAGCAAGCACAAAGAGTTCCTTAAGTTTTTGCTGAAATTACAGCACCTACAGCCACAGAAACCTTCCACTGCAAGCGTTAATGGGTAGAATTTAATGGGGGACACTGGATACAAAGTGCAGACTAGAGGGTGGGAAGGATCTGTTCACTGTTTATCTTGATACACACAAGGAATCATACCCAGAAATTTTTATGGAGATTGCAGTCTTTGACAGTGTTAGCATAGTTTTATTTCAAATATTCTATTTTATGTATTAGAAAAATATAATTTTGTTATTTTGGGTTTTATTTTAATTTCAGGGTAAAAAAAAAAGCAGGTAATATATGTGTATAACTTATCTATATTTGCCTCCAAAAGAACTACTACATTCTTTCAGAAATTTGCTCTGTGTAAATGAAATAGCAATTTTCATTCTAAAAATGTCTTACATTTGGCTATCTGCACCACAAAAAAATCAAATCCATTGCTAAATGTTCACATGGAGCGCTTTGTGTGGCAGTAGGCATCTAATACAATTTATTCTGATTTCTCTTCATTTCAACCAGTGCCAAAATAACAGAGAAAATACAAATATTATGTTGTGTTAATAGCTATAAAAAGAGAGGAAAAATTTAATATCTGAATTATTCTTGTACACTTATACAGCTGTAAGTATTCACTGATTGCTTTGAAGCTTTTTTAATGCAACTAAGTTCAGAATTTCATCCGGAGGGGAGAGAATAAATGAAAAATATAAAATAAATATTATTTTAAGATTAGATAATTTTCAATAGCTACCAGGGAAAAAAATTACTAGAAAATTACTGCTAATTTGGAAAAAAAAAAAAAGTGAATGCTAATTCCTGCATATGTAAAATCCATGTCATATTTAGAAAATGGATTGTATAACAATAGTTGAGATTATGCTGCCATGAAGCCATACAGGAATCAGAAAAAAGTCTTGCATATTTACACCTTTTTCCTAGCAAAACATAAAAATATAATACTATATTTTTGGAAATGTAAATTATAGTAAATTTTTTCTGGTAACTTTATATCTTTAGCATTTGAAAGGAGATAAGCTCCCTAGAAATGCCATGGCTAAGGCATATGAAAAAAACATTGTGACTGCTGAGAGAGGTACATCCACATTTTATGTAGAGGGATAGAAGAGCAAAGAACTCTGAAACTGATGTGCCAGTAGGCAGAGACAGACTCTTGTCAGTGGTGCTCAGAGACAGAACCAGAGGCCACGGGCACAGCCTGAAACACGGGGGGCTCCATCTGAGCAGTGCGGCTGGCACAGGTTTCCAGGGAGCTTGTGAGGTCTCTGCCCTTGGAAATATTCAAAAGTCAGGGCTCCCTGCCAGCCTCAGCCATTCAGGGCTTCTGTGACTCTGGGCTTCTGTGAGTGGTCTCCTATTGTAAGAGAAAGTGTCCTGAAATTATTCTCTACATTTCAATGGCTGTCTCCAGTACTGGAGGATGGCAACAGTTCACAGAGACAAGACTGTACAATGCCAAAGGACTGGTCTTAATTTTGCAAACTTAAAAGAAAAGAAAATGGGATAAAAACCTACAGGATAACTTGAGAGTGTAGAAGGGTTTTGCATGAAAGATTAGATTCATTGCACCTCCTAATCTGTCTGAAAGTTTGGAAGATCTGAGGAAAGCAGAAATTAGTTGTAGAGGTTTCTGTGTTTTTAAGGTGGAGAGAGAAGATGTAATGTGTCATTATGTATTCTTTTCCCCAACAACACATTTAGAGACAACTTAGATGATTGATTTGAATTTGGAACCTGATACTACTTCAAATAAAATTTTACCCATCTAAAAAACATAAAGATCAGAAATTCCTATATAAAGGAGCTTTCCAGTGTATGTTTTTTTCCACCCACAAGGCACATTCTGATAATTAATAATTATAATATTCTGATAATAGGGATAAAGCACTCTGCAATTTCAGCTATTGACTCCTAGAGTACAAAGCTTATGGGGGAAAGTGGGGAAATGGATAAAGGATAAAAATCTCACAAACTTCTTTACTGCATCTGTCTAAAGCAATATATTTTCATTTTCCAAATAATTTCTCTCTTTTAGAAACTATTGTTTAAAAATATAAAAAACAAACAAACAAAATCCCAAAAAACCCAACCAAAGAAACAAAAAAATGCTCCCATAACTTCTATGATGGACAAGGAAAGCAAGAATCCCAGATATTGAAAGATTTTAAAAAAGGGGAATGTACAGAGTATTTAGAAATCTATTTCAATGTTTCGCAGATTTTACCTTTTTTATCTTTTTTTTTCCTCTAAATCTCTAATGTAAAATATTCCATAACTGCAGAGAGGAAAAAAATAAACAACAAACCAAAAACTATGATTTTTATTTTCTGGCAGATATTGAATGCGATAAAGATGTGAACAATAAAACTTCCAGCTGGTTATGTAGCTTTAGGAAAAACAGAAATATCAGAGCTAATGGGAAACTATTTGATTGTTTGTCTCAGTTTATCAATTGCCTCTGCATAAAAATTGTTACATTTTTATGAGTTTAAACTTTCATCCAAAACTACTAAGGTTTAAAATAAATTTTCTGAGAGCATAAAATATAGTGCCTTGCAGACTTCTGTTTTCTTTTGTTTCTCTACCTGCTCTTGGAAGGAAGGAAGGAAGGAAGGAAGGAAGGAAGGAAGGAAGGAAGGAAGGAAGGAAGGAAGGAAGGAAGGAAGGAAGGAAGGAAGGAAGGAAGGAAGGAAGGAAGGAAGGAAGGAAGGAAGGAAGGAAGGAAGGAAGGAAGGAAGGAAGGAAGGAAGGAAGGAAGGAAGGAAGGAAGGAAGGAAGGAAGGAAGGAAGGAAGGAAGGAAGGAAGGAAGGAAGGAAGGAAGGAAGGAAGGAAGGAAGGAAGGAAGGAAGGAAGGAAGGAAGGAAGGAAGGAAGGAAGGAAGGAAGGAAGATTTTGCCATACTTTTCAGCTGTTGGAAGAACATTTATACTTCTTGAAAATAGTCTTTTGATAGATATTATTTGCTTTGCTTGAATCAATTGCCCTAGATTTATTACATATGGGTGTCTCAGCTGATATTAAGCTCAGTTTATTACAGATAATCATATTCATGTCTTCACTAAGATAGAATAGTGTACCTGTGGATTAACCTGACCTTCACAAAATATATTCAACCATTTTCTTGATTTGTACCCATGTAGCAAGGAAAAGACTGTGTTTCTTATCTTAACATGAAGATGGATAATTGGTGAAGTAAATATCTTGCAAAATCAAAGTCACTCATTTGGGTTCTCCAAGAGTGGGTAGACTGCTAGAATTTACATAATCAGAAAAAAATACTCTATATTAATGCGATTCATCTCCATTGCTTTTTTATTAAACACAGTTTGTGCTATCAATGAACTCACTATCCATATTTGTGGAGATATTAATATGAAAGGTTGCACCCACCCTCTCTTCTTGATTATATAAAATGAAGTTTTCTCCATTTATCTTATGTGTTTACCAAAATCAGAGCTTAGAAATAATGGAAAATACACATAATTTTCAAAAATAAGTTTACTAACTTATAATTTTCACCACCTCAATTTATGCACATTTTATCCTATCTTTAATATGCAAAGCAGAATAATATTTTTATTTTCAGTTTTGTTTTTTATTGGCTGTGCATTGTAAGGTACTACATTGCTGCATACCACAAACTAGGACCAAAACCTGTGTTTCTACATAGTCAGTAAATTTATATTCTGACTTCTTGAAATTTTAATAACAAAACAGTATACCAAAGTCTAATAAGTAAAACTTGAATATTTTATTCAAATACCCTGGGAGAAGCCACTCAAGAAGTTTCTTTCCTCTGTTTTCAACCTTTCCTTTCAGATTTTTGGTTAACAGTTTAACTTATATTTAAAAGCCAGAATGTAATTAAAATCTAAAACCACAAGTGTTTATGTATTTTCATTGAGGTTGTGTAGCTGATTTTTCTGAATCTTCAGCATCTATGTTATCCAAACTTCTTATAGGACTACCAGTGACTTAGATCATCCAATTTAAAAAAAACAGTTCTAGACCTTAGTTTACTTAATTTTCCAGAACAAAACAACTTGGTTGCATGTGTACAAATAATCCATAAGATAATTATGACTCTAAGACAAACAGATGACATTTTGTTCTCAAATGCTTAGTACATAAGATATATAGGGGGTTGAAGTTGCCTGAAAAATAATCATAAATATTTGTTTTGAATAAGAATGTAGACTTGATGGAACTGCACCTTCTATGCATTTGAGACAGGAAGAAAAATATCTGTTTTGTGGCCTGGGGAAGGGAATAAGAAAATCATTTTTGTGTGCTCTTGTTCCCACAGAAAGTAATTTGAAGAATTCTCACTCTGTGAGTTAATACAACAGTCAACAGAACAGTCTTTTCAAAACTGAGAAACTTTCCTCTTCTTCAGAGATAATAATCAGGATCCATTCCTTCGGGCCCCAAGCTTTTAGGCTAACAGACTTTTGTCTACTTGGGTAAAATATGGCATTTAGTTGCATGTAATATTATCCCAGCAGAAATCCTGGTGGTTTCTTTCTTTCTTTAGAAGAAAAAAAAATAAAATTCACACCATTCTCTCACTGATAATAAAACAGAGAAATAACCTTACTGTTTAATTAAACAGTACCTAAGAGAGTGTGAGCTGCAGAATAGTGTCCTCTACTAAATAAACTTGACCATGTCAACACTTAGCAGTGATTATAATGGACCTCATTCTGTGTTTGTACAGCACCAAGCATCAAGTTTGCTGTTTGTACAGCATCAATCATGTATTGCACTGCAATATATTTTAGAAACAATTGTAATTGTTTCTTCACATAGCAGATCATTGTGTACAGAAGCATTCATGTGAAAACATAGAGAAGAAAATGGGCATCAGGCTGTAGGTAACCAAAATGATGGAAGCTGCTCACAGCTGCTCACAGCTGTACAGAAACACTCTTGTATTTTTGATTCTGCTTTGAAACTCCCTAGGAATTCTGTGATTACTTTCTCTGGGACCAAGATGCTGTCTTCTACTTCATTTGGAATGTGTCCAGCCTTTCAGTGTTTTATTGCAATCTACTCAGCAATGATAGTGCATATATAATACAGAAAGGACATTAGCCAATGACCTTAGCTATCAGCACAGGTACTACAGCCAGAATCTTATGCACAGGCTTGTGCTTCAGCAGAACTTTCCTGAACAGGAGCCTTGATATTAGAGTATCATTGCTTTTATGTGACTGTGTTACTGAAATTTTAAATTCATATTTGAGGACTGCCATCACTGTCAGTGTACTTACAGTAAATGTGGTTGTCACGGTATGAATGATGGAACACCGATTCATAGCACACACAGAAAACTGCTCCTGAGAGATGAAAAGCAGAGCTGAGTACCTGCTTTGCAGAGGACTTAACATTCTCTCACAAGAAATGTGTAAGGAAGCTTTGTAATTGCAACTGTAAAATAAGATGAATAGATAAACTCATGGCAAATGAGATTAAACATGTACATACAACAGAGGAAAGGTCTGAAAATAAATTATATGAAAACATGACATCTACTTAATATCTGTGTAATAAGGCTAGCTTTCAGTGGAGAGGGGAGAGGTTTTTTTTACTGTTTTGGTTGAATATGTTGAATATCAGGTAAAATACTTTGTAGCCAAAAAAATTATTTAAAGGACTCATATATAATATAGGAGAAAATAGGAGAGAACATGTACACAATAACATCCTGGACAGATCCTTTGCATTGTCTTTCATTATTGAGAAGGGCATTAAGGGACTTCTAAGTCTTACAGCTCATGTGTGAATTAGGTCAGACCACTGAAAAATCGCCACCTTTAGGGATGAATACAGCAGCTGCCAGGAGTACTGAACAGTACAATACTGAACAGCATGTTGAAATATGAAAATACTTAAACTGAAGGGAAAATTCTGAAGGCAGAAAGCAATCAGAAGACTAGAGAATTTGCTAAGGTGTTCAGCATTTCTTAAAAAAAAACACAATCATGAAAATATACATGGCCAGATTCCAGAATTTTAATTTTTGATAGCAATACATTTATTTTACATAGGAATTTCCCCTAGAAGATATGCAATCATCATGTCTGTGTTACAGAAACCCGGTGGAAGTATAGTGTCCAGCCTGGAGTCATGCAGCAGTTTCAGGAACACAGTACACATCTCCACAGGTCTCTGACCAACATACTGCTCTCTGGTGTTTCTTACCTGGAGGGAAGTACAAGTTCCAGTACCATTTAACATCTGTCTCCAGTCAGGGACTTGTGTTTATACTGACTTGTCAGAAAGAATGTCAGACAATGAAATACCAGTCTTGTAGTGACAGCCTGTCATTTACACACAGCTGCAGTCCAACTCTGAGATTTGACAAAACCACGGCACCAAGAGTACAACCAGGATTTTTCAGATTAGACAGAAAACATATGTAACAACTAGACAATGTGTCGTTTCAAAAAGTCCGTTTGTGGATGTGGCCATAAGGAGAAGGATTGTGCTTTTGCAAAGTGTCTGTGGAAACTGTTTTAAAGAAGACAATGAATTTTCTTGGTGACTGCAGAACAACATTTGGTTACTTATTGGAAGGGACTGGTGGGCAGCCTGCTCACTAAAAGAGTTTTTTACCAGAATTCCTTATAGACAGAAAAGGTTTTTAGCTGCACATAGTGACTGGCAAAAGAACACAATTTAAAATAGTATTTTTGAGCAAGGCCCTCCCTTCAAAGACACCTATCATTTCATCATCATAACAATAACCTCTATAAAATGGACAAAAAAATGTATTTGAATGAACAGAATTGTTAGGATGACACCACTGACTCTGTTCACATTTCTCTGATGGTTTTCAGGTCTTTGGAATATTATTACTTTCTCCTTTTTGATCAAACTACACCATGCAGAGCAGAAGATATTCCTGCTGTATGAGAGAATATGATGTTCAAGAAGTGATTTTATTTTACTTTAAGATGATTTTCAACTGCCTATCCATAATACTTCCTGAACTGCAGTCATCAAAACAAACCTATCCAAGAAAATCCTTTTTGAAAATGTGCATATGAATATAGAGTACAATCCTTGTTTTGACAGAAACTGTAGGCCATTTAGTCCACAGTACAGTGTGTACCGAACTTCAAGGCAAACAGATTGATGGGCTGGAATTAGAATTTATAACTAATTGAAACCCGTGTTTTTCCTGAATTGATAAATACTTTCTCAATCATCTTTTCATATCTCAGTATCTCACTTGAAGGATATTTTTCCTGACAAATTTTCTCTTGCTTATAGATGCCATATAAGATCAGCTGTTAAACACCTCTACATGCAGCAGCAACAACTCTATAATCTTCTTTGCATAGATATTTGAAAATTATTACCCATCCATAATTGTAAGTAGGAAGCCAGTCCTTGTCTTTTACCACAGATAACTCCGGGGATCTTTCAGGTCTCAGATTCCATGTTTATTACTTGCACTCCCTAATTTATGAATGTGCAGGAAAGCTGCATTTCCTTATTATGCTTCAGCAGGGAACCAGAGCACTAGAACTTTCTAAAAAGTGGATAATTTTTAAAGTGAGACAAGCACTTGAGTGATTACAATTTTACTTTATCTTCACACATAATCCTTTTGTATTCTGTGATCTAGTCATGAAGGTTACTTCTGTCTTCAGCAGAGGGAGTTGAATACCTCCACAGCATTGTTCAAACCGTCATAAAATAGGTTCCTGAGATAAGCAGAACTAATTTATTTTATAAGGGGTGTTCTTGTTCTGCTGATTAGTTAAGGAACCCAGTTATGTAAAATTATTTCCACCCATGCATGCTTATGGTATATTTATTTTCAGAACACATTTTATCATGTTGGAAAAATAAATGTATCTTTCCTTTTACTAATGGTTACTCTGGCCCTGATTATTATCCTGCTTCTTCAGTAAGATATGCATTTTAATCTATATATCAATCTTAAGCTTTCTCCCATTTGAAATCTATTCACAAAACTTCACATATGTTATCAATTTTTGCTCCTTTACACCTCACTGGCTCAACCTTGACTCTCATAATATTTTAGCTTTTACTCAAAAGTTCCACCCCTGTTTATCACCAGTTTTACCACTTTTAAAACAGTTAAAGTCTTTATACAATTGTAAGCAAATCTTTAATTTCCATCTTTACATTAAAAAACCCTGAAATATCTCTTCCTACCTGTTCTTGCCACTGTCTCAGTACAGACATGCATGAATGTTCCATATATGAGGAATCACTGAGTGTTGTTAATACATGAGGATGTAATCTGGAGATGGAACACTGACCTCTGTCAAAGAGCTTAAGCAACTGAAGCAACTGAGACACAGTTTGGTAACTTTTATCCTTGTCATGGGATAAAAGGCTCATATCTTTGTCATGACACAAGACCCAAAAGACACAGCTTCACGACCCTGGAATTTCTGAGTGTTGACTACTGGTGGCAGTAGTTACTGTAGCAGCCTCTAGTCCAACTCATCTTTACAGGACTGCAAAGGTACTACTGGAAGAGCAAAAGTACTTGAGCAAAAAAGAGTGAAAAATTAGAGGTCATCAGAAGAAAATCTTATGATTTGGTGAAGGCTCTCTACTGCATAGAGATATTTGACTATTTCAAGCTTGTCCTGTAACTACCCATTGAAGGCCATGATCTTCCTTAAAATGTTCAGCATCTTAACAGAGAAATATAAATATCTAGTCGCAATTCTTCATAATTCTTTACAAGCTGAAGTATAAGAGAAGGGAACCATTTATCATATTTAAATTCATATATAATTTATAGATAGTGAAAAAAATTATTATCAGTGGATATTTTGAACTACATTTCCACTGCTCCCCTGAGTACCTACTAAGCCGCCTTAAGTGGCTGTAAGCCATGAAAGTCAATAAGTACCCTTTCCAATGATCACATGAACACTATTAAAATATTTTCCAGCAGTTTTTTACATTTTGTACACTGTTCAAAGGCAAAATTCTAAAATAGCATGTAACAATAATTTTTTTAACCTTAGGCAATATTAAAATCTAAAACTGAAAAATAGAAATTTACACATGCATACTAAAATACTGATACACATGTATATTAAAATACTGATATTTCCTGCAACTTTGATAGTATCATGATTTTAGTCTTTTTATGATTGCAAAAGAATCACAAAGAAGTAATGGAGTTGTTTCACAAAAGCCCATCAGAAATGTGCAGACAGCAGGAAATAAATCCACTTTAAAAATTATGTCATTGAATATTGATCAAAAAAGTTTAATCAAAAGACCACATAGAAAGAACATGAAATTAAAAAACAGGGGAAAAAAGAAGGGAGAAGGCAATGAACTTCACACAGCTTCTCTTTTCAATCCGGTTACTTACATTAAACAAGATAGCAATCAGCAGAGCCATGAACTATCTACATATTTATTAACTACCTTGAGAAAACCAAGTTACCACAACTAAGCTGAATAGCAGGGAAATCTCTCTCTCCTGCAAAGTAATGAGCTTCTTATATGGACCCAGAAACATTTGACAGCAAATTGTTTTGCAGATAGGTAGAGTTCCCTACTTCTATCCTTTCTATTATAAATATAAGTCCAACAAAGCAAGAAAACGCAGCCTATTTCTGACCAAGGAAGAATAAGAACTTTTATCTTTGATATTCCAGTTTCTAAACACATCTTCCTCTAGCATTTTCTTTAAAATTCTCTTTCATGATAATCAATGTTTCAAAAGAACTTAGTCCACATCTAAAACTTGGAACTTGCAGAGATCTGACAGAATTAATAGTATCAGAGTAGCACACAGGAGTTGTATTTAAAGTCTGTGTGAGCACAGTTATTTCATGTGGCAATTATGGAAATACTTCTCATTAAATAAATGAAAATTGGACTTCTAAGTATTAAAAATAAAATAAAATAAAATAAAATAAAATAAAATAAAATAAAATAAAATAAAATAAAATAAAATAAAATAAAATAAAATAAAATAAAATAAAATAAAATAATAAAAATTTATTGTGTTCCTGAAATGAATTTGCTTGAGAATGTACACGGAGAATGTACACATAAAGACTGGTGCTTTTTTCTACATTGCTGAGCAGATGTGACAGAGCAACCTGAATTACCTGAGATAGATAAAAAATAAGACATGAATCACACTCTCTTGCTTCACATAGAAGCATAGCACTGAGCCTTTTGGTGTGAAGTAAATAGGCAAAGAAATTTGAGACCAAGTGAAATTGCTGCCTACATTACATCTGGTATTGTATATGAGAGCGGGAATGAATCTGTGCACATGCTTTGCACATATGTTTGTACATGTATTCAAGCTTCCTGTTGGGGAAAAAAAGCTATAATATTTCATTAAAACAGTCTCATTATATTCAGAGGGACACACTTGTTTGCACCATTATTTGCATCATTATTTTTGCACTGTATTGTTAATTTAATCTTCAGAAGTTGTTCGTTCTTTTCTGCACTTCTTTTCATTACATAAGTATATTGTAGATCACATAGTATAATATTTTAAAAGTCAGCTTGTACACATTTATCTTGGGTTGGAAAATGTAACCAAAAATGTGTATTCTATTTTCATCTCTTGAAGTCAGTTGGGAGATATTGTTCTTTATCTTTTGTAACTCCAGGGGTAAAATGAGGGCAGATGCCTTCTGTTAATGGGACACCTGATAACACCAGATAAGGCAGTGCCTCCTTATCTCTTCCTCCACCCATCCTCCTCCGAGGGACATCCCCTGTGAATGGGCCATTTAGGGCCTCTCACATGACTGATAACATCACCTCATTCCATTGTGAGCTGCTCCACCCAGTGGGAGGAGCCAAAGTCTTTCCACCAGGATAAAACCAGAAATCCCAAACACTGAGGTAGCCTGTTTCTACTGGATTCCCAGAGGAATCCTTTCTTGAGGATCATCTCTATTCCAACAGAGCCACATCTGTCACTCTGGGAAGACTTATTTTGGGCTGCTTCCAACACCCTGACCAACAGGGTAGCAAGTTTGCATTCTAACTCTGTCAGTGGTTCTTTGTACTATTGCATTTATCTTATTTTATTTTTACCCTTTTTGTTGTTTTTTTCTTCTCTCTCTATTAAATTGCATTTCTGACTTGGAGTCTCACTGGTTTTGCTTTCAAACTACTACAACATTTGTTTGAAGGGACTCATGTATTTATTCCTACAAAGACAACAAGTTTACAGCTTCTCTTAACACCAACATGAGCTGATACCTGTGTTGGTTCTGGCTGATCTGAGTTCATTATCCCCCAGCAGCCCTCTCAGTGCAGTGCTCTCCCTGGCAGCTGCAGAGGAGTTGATCACCCTGCAGAGCTTTGGCTGCTGCTGGGCAGGGCTGGCAGCGGCAGCGCTGCCTCCCAACATCCTGGCCCCGCCAGGGGGCTGGGTGTGGCCGAGTTTCTCAGGTATCGTGGGCATGATATGCTCACAGATACCATTTGAGCTATTCCAGACTAGGCCAAACTAGGCCTCAGGCCTGGGCCTAGTAGGCCGCGGAACGTTCCGAGTACGTAGTAGCAGATAACCTTATCTCCTGCTAGGTATGTGTTAAGGTATGGTCACTCGCAGCATGGAGGTAATGGCACTAGATCTCCGTAGCCACCTTAATCCTAGATTGCTTACATACTTCTGTATGCTCACTGCCTATCACAATGCACCTGCTACTGTAAACTATCTGCTCTGTACTTAACCGGCCATCTCGCGGAATAAAGCGGAGTTCGTGCTGGAAACCATACTGGTTTGGTCTCACGTTACTCTAGTCCCCAGTCTTTCCAGGGTTCGACAACAGTGGCGCCCGAAACTTAGAGACAGAGCCCTGGATTTTAATGAAATATAGAGCTTCGATGCTGTGTATTAATTAGCTTCAATGCTGTGGATTATTTAGCTTCAATGCTGTTAATTAATTAGCTTAAATGCTGGAAGCCCTCGCTTGATTTTGGACGTGTGTGTGTCGCTTGCGAACTACACTCCGGAATTCCGAGGCAGGCTGGGGAGCGTCGGCTGATTGGATTGAATAGAAGGCGACAGTGCCACCTGCTGTCAGTGGAAAGAAGGTAAGAGCAGCGGCGCGGATGGATTCACTCACGGAACGCGACTATATAGCTGCCACGCAGCTATTAGCGTCCATTGTCTCGAAACGGGGCGAAAAGATCAGAGATTCTGATATAAATCAGCTGGCCCAATGGGCTAAAAAGAAAGGAAAGTTACAGCAGCCCTCGCTTTTGTTTAGCGAGACAGAATGGAAGGAGATCGGAGATTTACTGTGGGACTCGGTAGTTTCACAGGGAAAAGACGCAAAACTCTGTTCGGAGTTAGGCGTCACGTGGAAGAAAATTATAAATACGCTACAAACCTTTGCCGCGGAGCGCAGAGCTGCCCAAGCCGCGATTTCCGCATTGGAGAGAACGGCCCCTTGCTCTCCTGAACCGGAGACCGTTCCTTCCCAAGCGGAAGAGCGAAAAAAAGTATCCAGGGTTGCGAGATTTTTCGGAATTAATTCCACGCATCCGGTGAAAGGGAATGCGGCCCCCCTCTGTTCCTCCCTCCGTGACGTGGTAGACGTAGCCAGCCATGCAGTTGAGAGACCGAGCGAGAGGCCGGAAGTGTCCTTGCCGCGATTCGGCGAGAAAGGCGTTGGGGAGGAGACGAGCCAGCCGCCAGACCCGAGGGGCGTGGCGAAAGAGGAGGCAGGCGGGACCGGCAGCGGCGCAGGGCGGGCACAAGTGACGCAGCAAGGAGGCGGACTCGGAGGCGGTGCCACCGGCGGAGCGGAGCCAAACCCCTCCCCACCGGAACAGGAGCTGACGTCAGCTGCCCACATGACAAAAACAAAAACAGAGAACATGGCGGCGCCCATGGCCGGATCGGACAACGCGAATTCGATTCAACCTGAGATCCCTGCGCCCCCACAGCCTGCATCAGTGGGACCCGCCACCCATCCACGAGCGTCTCACTGTCCTCTGCCAGAATCTGACTCGGAGGAGGAAGCTTTAAAATCGGATAACAGCTGTGCAACGCAAGCGCCGGAAAAGCCGCAGAGGTCAACGGAGCTGCAGCAAATTATAGCAGAGCTTGCTAAGCTCTCTAACCGGCAAAGTCAGCTGGAACAAAAGACATTTGAATTATCCAAAACATTCCCGCAGAAACCATGTACCGTACAACCTCTGTCGTCATTACAGAGCCAGCAGGCGTTGCCATCCAATGCCCAGCAGATGGCGCTGCCTGCCAACCAAACTGATCCGCTTCTGAACCGCTGGGCCGAAGTTAAAAAACATGCCATCCTCGATAAGGACTTTGACGCAGCCAATGTTATAGCGTGTCCTGTGGTGATTGAGCAGAACGTTGCCAGATGGCAACCGCATGAATGGAAGGTACTGCAATCTGCAAAGCAGACAGTTAGTCAGTATGGAATTCGTGCGGAAGCTTCCAAAAGTATTATACAATACATCTTCACTGCTGACCTCTTGTGCCCTGCTGACAGTTCTAACATTGCAGCACTTCTGCTCACGCCATCTCAGTTTCTCATTTTTGAAAGAGAGTGGAGACGCCTGGCAACCGAGGAAGCCAACAGGCATCAAATTGTGGGAGATCCATTTTATGGGATTCAGCCGGACATGCTGACGGGCCAAGGAGCCTATGCCACGACGAATGTACAGCTGACTTTTCCCATCGAAATCCATCAACTCTCCCAGTCGCTAGCCTACAGAGCTTTGCTGTTGGTGCCAGACAAAAAGAAGCCTCCATCCTATGCCAACGTCAAACAGGGAGCCACCGAATCATTTGCTCAATTTATAGATCGTCTTTCTACGGCATTGAGGGATGCCCCAGATTTGCCTGACGAGGTGCGAGACCATCTGTTTCGTTCTCTGGCATTTGAGAACGCCAACGCACGCATGAAAACCATCCTGGCCTCCCTCCCTCAAGGCTGTGGCGTGGACGAAATGTTGGTGAGAGCAGCGAGAGCAGAACAGTCCAACCAAACAGCAGCTTTCACAGCGGCAATGCAGAATGCAATGCAGCAACAGGGACATGTTATCGCAGCTGCATTGACGGGAAAGCCCTTCAACCGTTTTACTAACAAAAAATCAGCGGCAAAGTCCCAGTGCATCCGCTGTGGTGAAATGGGTCATTTCAGGCGGACCTGCCAAAAGCCTGTTTGGTGTCAACACTGCAATGTGGACACTCATGCCACAGAGGTCTGCAGGAAACAGGGAAACTTCACGGCCAGCGCGCCGAGGCAGCGCGCCAAGACACAAATCAATGCCTCAACACACCAGACCCCAAAAAAGACTCATTGAGACGGACCAGACCTGCTGCGTGGAGAAGTGTTGGTGTGGACATAACAGCAGCAGAAGAAGTCACCTTGCAAGATAAGGAAGTCACTCTGATCCCGACTGATGTCTCTGAACCCATCTATAATACAGTTTCCTCAGCTGGAGGTTTGATATTAGGAGGAGCCTCCACGAGGAAACAGGGTATTATGGTGGTGCCAGGAGTCATCAATGCTAATTACACTGGACAGTTAAAAGTAATGGTTTATGCCCTGCAGCCTCCTGTGACGATCCCAAAGGGGAGCAAGATTGCTCAGATCATCCCCTTTGAGAACATCCTGCCACGTCGTCAGTCCCAAAAGCAGCCTGCGGAAGCCGAAGGCGGAGCTGAGAGCTTTGGCTCTATGGGACACAGTGTTTTCCTTACAGTGGATTTACACGAGCGGCCACGGATTGCAGTGAAACTGCAACGAGGCGATGAAATTATCGGCATCGAACCACTTCCAGACACCGGCGCAGACATATCTTTAATTAACAAATTACATTGGCCTTCTCATTGGCCTTTGACATCCCCCTATACCCGCGTTGTGGGCGTAGGAGGCCTGACTGTTCCCTCAATAAGTGCAGATCCTATTCGGATCATCTTTGAAGATGGACAAGTGGTTGTGGCTCATCTATATGTTGTGCCAATGCATCAAGAGATTCTAGGACTCCTAGGTAGAGATGTGCTTTCCCAAATAGGGATGGTTTTGACTACTGACCGGCATTTTCCTTAGTGGCCACTGCAGAGCAGCCACCCATTTTAAAAATCACCTGGTTGACGGATACCCCTGTGTGGGTTGAGCAGTGGCCAATGACAGAGAAGAGGCTATGAATTACCAAGCAATTGGTGCAGGAACAATTAGAAGCAGGTCACATTCGACCCTCAGTGAGTCCATGGAACACACCGATTTTTGTCATCCCTAAAAAATCAGGGAAATGGAGACTGCTACATGACCTTCGTAAGGTTAATGAGCAGATGCAAGCGATGGGTGCTTTGCAACCAGGCTTGCCAGCACCGACCATGATTCCTCAAGGGTGGGACATTGTCATCATCGATTTGAAGGACTGTTTTTTCACGATCCCACTCCACCCTCAAGATACTCAGCGCTTTGCCTTCACTGTGCCATCTATTAACAGAGCAGCGCCAGCACAACGGTATGAATGGGTAACTCTTCCTCAGGGAAGTCGTACCTCGCCTACCATGTGCCAGATATTCGTCAATTGGGCTTTGCAGCCGATTCGTCAGCGTTTTTCCAATGCAATGATTTATCACTACGTCGATGACATCCTTGTTGCTACTAAGGAGCCTCTGCCCACAGAGGACTTGGACTGGCTGATCACGCAATTAAAACATCGTGGTCTGACTGTGGCCCCGGAAAAAATACAACGATCAGCCCCGTGGAAGTACTTAGGATGGCTGATCACGAGTGCACAAGTCCGGCCACAGAAAATTACTTTACATACCAACATTTCAACGTTATATGATGCTCAGAGACTTTTTGGAGACCTGCAATGGGTTCGTCCCATTGTAGGAATCACCAATGAGGACTTGCAACCGTTTCTACCATGGCTACACGGTAATGATGCCAGTAGCCTTTGACAATGTACCCCTGAACAGCAACAAGCCTTAGTCAAGGTGTCAGAGAAGCTGCAACGGGGTTGGAGCATTCGCCGCATAGAACACCTGCCACTGTCACTGTTCCTCTCCAACGCAGATGCCTGTCCGTTTGCCATCATCTTTCAATGGCAAAAGAAAAAGGGGGAACACCAGTCTGGGTTAAAATCGACAGCTGGGGTGATTGAATGGGTGTTCTTGCCGGTGCAGCCGAAGAGTCGTGTTATGACAAGAACAGAAGCCCTTGCCATGCTCATCAGAAAAGGGAGAGATAGGATCTTAGAGATCGATGGAGAAGAACCGGCAGATATCAGTGTTCCGATCAGAAATGAAGATCTGGACTGGAAGCTGAGACATTCTGTGGAGCTGCAAGAAGCATTGTTGGGTTTTACAGGTGTGGTTCACAACCGACAGCCAAAAGGTCCGATGTGGACTCTGATTGCACGCCATCAGTGGCTGGAGAAGCCTTTGTGTTCCATGACACCTGTGGACGGCAGAACAGTTTATACGGATGCCGGCCGAAAGACACAAAGAGCTGTGTGTGTGTGGAAACAGCAAGGAGAATGGAAGCAGCATTTAATCCACAGTGAAGCCGGAGACAGCTTGCAGACCATGGAGCTGGGAGCAGTGTGTTGGGCTTTGCAAACCTGGAACAAGGAACCTCTTAATGTGGTGTCAGATTCTTTGTATGTGGTTGGAGTGGTACAAAGAATCGAAGATGCACTCATTAAGACCACTCAGAATCAGCGCCTCGGAGAACTATTTCTGCGACTGAGGAGCATACTCAAACAGCGTCAGCATGCCTTTTGCGTGATGCACATTCGTAGTCATCAGTGCAACAATGGTTTGGGAGAAGGCAATGCACGGGCAGATGCTGCAGTCAGTTGCGTTGCCCATGTCCCTCCTGAAAGCAAATTTGTCAGAGCTCGCAACAGCCACGAGAACTTCCATCAGAATGCTAGAGCTTTGCGTCGTCAATTTCAAATATCTATGAACGATGCACAGGGGATTGTGCGTGCCTGCCCTCAATGCAGTCATCACGGGCCAGGTCTTGGCCTAGGCACGAATCCTCGAGGAATGAAAGCCCTGGAACTGTGGCAAATGGATGTAACACACATCCCAGAGTTTGGAAGGTTGAAATATGTTCATGTCACTATTGACACCTACTCCAAATTCATTTGGGCCACAGCACAAACTGGGGAAAGAGCTCTGCACGTTGAGAGACATTTGACTGTTTGCTTTTCGGTGATGGGAGTGCCTGCAGAAATCAAAACTGACAATGGTCCAGCTTATGTGGGACAACGAGTTGCTAGGTTTCTGCAAAAGTGGGGAGTCAAACATACTACCGGGATTCCTCACTCTCCTACTGGCCAAGCCATTGTGGAACGGGCTCATCGGACGCTGAAAGAGTATCTCGCAAAGCAGAAGCAAAGCAATGACCTAGATGTGACCAATCGTTTATCTAAAGTACTGTTCACTTTAAATTACTTATGCCTGGCAGAAGGGCGAGAAGAGCCTGCAGTTGTCATCCACCACCAGGCTGTGAAAGAAGGGAGACCACAAGCAATTCCAGGACTTTACGTATATCATAAGGACATGCGAACGGGTGAATGGCAGGGACCCAGTCCAGTCTTGTTTAATGGTCGCGGTTATATGTGTGTTTCTGCAGGAGAAGCAGGACCTGTCTGGGTGCCGAGTCGCTTTACCCGTGCATGTCCACAAGAAAAGATACCAACCGGCGGTGACACTCACAGAGACAGCGACGACTTACCTGAAGCACTTCAAGAAGACGCGGAGAGTGCTGAAAATTGACTGTTTTAATATTATATCACTGCACTGTTGTTGTGTGACACTTAGAGGCACGATAAGTTATTGGTTAGGGTTTTAGGTTGATAGCCTGTGTGCTACACTGTGTGCTTTTCACAATGGGTGAAATGTTAAGCATGAGGGTGTTGGTTTTAATCAGTGTGGTAGTAAAAATAAGAGCAGGGATGTTTGACATTGACACAAGGGAGAACATGTGGGTTACTTGGGCCAAACAAACTAAACAGGATTCCTTTTGTCTATCTCTAGCGACGCCATCCAATCCTTTTAGAACCTGCTTGATTGGAGTTCCACTGACCTCCATGGCAGAGTTCAAGTCTTTAATCCCTGTCAGGATTGACCCAAAAGGTGATTTAGGGCCACAAGCTGCTGCCATAGCGCGAAACCTTCGAGCGGCTGGTCCAGAACCTCAGGAGCTTGATCTTTTAGGTTCTGTACCAGGAAACTATTGTCTTGTTTTTGGGCGCTTTGCAGTGAATTCTAGTCTATTAATCATAGATGAGCAGCAATTGAAAGGCCACGCTACGTGGCTGTCCCCTCATTCACTTTTGTATTACAATTACTCTGAGTATTGTAATAGTTGGGTCAGATCTGTCACGCAATTGACAACAGCTGCTAAGAGATTGCCACCAGGAATCTTTTTAGTTTGCGGAGATAGAGCATGGTCCACAGTACCTCCAAACAGTGTCGGAGGACCGTGTTATTTTGGCAAACTAACTCTGTTCGCACCTAGCATTCACCAGGTTCTAGGCTTGCCAAGGAAGGCTCAACGAGTCAAGCGCAGTATGTCTCAACTAGGTCCCAACTGCAAAGATCAAGTTACCCTATGGCAGCCTCCAGCCGTGATCTCAGCATCCATTTTTGCCCCAGGAGTTGCTTCAGCACAAGCCCTCACACAACTGAAACATTTAGCCTGCTGGACAGGGAAACAGATTAACATAACGACGAAGTTGTTGAGTGAGCTTGCTGAAGATGTTAGTGGCATTCGCCATTCAGTGCTCCAGAACCGAGCCGCGATTGACTTCCTTCTTTTGGCTCAGGGGCATGGATGCGAAGAGTTTGAAGGCATGTGCTGCATGAATTTATCAGACCACTCACGGTCGATACATCAACAGTTAGCGCAGTTGAGGGACAACATGAAACACCTTGTAGTTGAAAACACTCCGTTTGACAATTGGCTGAAGTCTTGGAATCTCACTGGGTGGATTGTGGATTTAATTCGTTTTGGTATAATGATCTTTATTGCTGTCATAGTAGTTTTGACAATAGTGCCTTGCTTGATACAATGCATGCGCAAATTAGCTGACCGTGCCTTAACGTCAGTTTGGATAGCCCAAAAAGAAAAAGGGGGAACTGTGGCCGAGTTTCTCAGGTATCGTGGGCATGATATGCTCACAGATACCATTTGAGCTATTCCAGACTAGGCCAAACTAGGCCTCAGGCCTGGGCCTAGTAGGCCGCGGAACGTTCCGAGTACGTAGTAGCAGATAACCTTATCTCCTGCTAGGTATGTGTTAAGGTATGGTCACTCGCAGCATGGAGGTAATGGCACTAGATCTCCGTAGCCACCTTAATCCTAGATTGCTTACATACTTCTGTATGCTCACTGCCTATCACAATGCACCTGCTACTGTAAACTATCTGCTCTGTACTTAACCGGCCATCTCGCGGAATAAAGCGGAGTTCGTGCTGGAAACCATACTGGTTTGGTCTCACGTTACTCTAGTCCCCAGTCTTTCCAGGGTTCGACAACAGCTGGGACAGGTCCTGGGAGGGGACAGAGCCAGGCACTGACCCAAATTAACCCAAGGGACATTCCACACCGTGTGACAGCTCAGGTGTAAAAGCTAAGGGAGGAGAACGGAGGGGTGTTTGTTATCTACAGTGTTTGCCTTCTGGAACCACTGCTCCATGTGCTGAAACCCTCCTGCCTGGGGAGTGGATGGACACCACTCACTGATGGGAAGTAGAGAATAAACTTTTCATTTTTCTCTTTGCTTATGTAAGTGCAAAGTTTCACTTTGCTTTAGTAAACTGCCTCATCTCAACCTGTAAACTATTTTCCACTTTTCCACCTTACTTTCTCTCCTCTCTCAGCAGGGAAGGGGAGTTGGAGTTTTTTGGTCTGTTGCATTTTTTTGCACAAAAAAAAAAAAAAAAAAAAAAAAAAAAAAAAAAAAAAAAAAAAAAAAGCCCCACCTGTATTTCGAATTTGCATTAAAAAGTGGCAAGGAGATGCTAAGGAGAAATCAGATATGATTTGTGGCATTTTTCCCCCCTCTTTCTGTTTCAAATTATCAAATAAAAGATTCAGAGGAGTACAAAGAATAATGAAGGAAAAAATACGTAAAGAATATCTAATATCTTCCAGAAGCCACTTAGACAACTCCACTGAAGGCCTATTCTCCCACTTCTGGATCACTAGGAGTTTTAACATCAGTTTCAATTAATGCAATATCAGGGCCTTAATCCCAGCCACAAAAGCAGACATACATTTTCTTCAATAACTCTATAATGAGGACAATTATGCCATTCCACTGAGTATGACTCATTATAGATCTAAATGACCAAAACATAAACATTTCCTAGTACTATATTATTACAAACTACCATGCAGTGTTGTTAACAAAAATTAGTTAATGACAGTGATAGATTTCTTATCATACATTGAAACACGCCTCTGTATTAGTTCTGCCCAAATTATCTACTCTGCATTGTGACATTACTCATTTCTGCAAATACTTGCATAAAAGTAGCGATATTTTTGGCAACTGGGAAGGAAAAGAAGCTTATCTTAGATGGACTTTATATTATGCCTAAATATGAATTCAGAAACCTTCTTTTATCCGGATTTGTATATTTATGTTTGAATCTTTGCTGATAAAATGGTCTGATCCAACTGTCGTTGCATGGCCAAATCCTTAGCATACAAAGTTCCACATACACTACATTTTTCAGTGTTCATGATATTAAATTGCTGAGAAGTACATAGAAAGTTTTAATAAAAAATCACAATGACTTAAATATGAGATTTGAAGATTATTTTTGTCTTTCATACTTGGATTTGCAGAATTTGCTGATTAGACACAGTGAAACAATATTTCCGTTCCTTTACAGTAGAAGAGTATTCCCTGTCTTCAAATTCAGTTCTAAAATAATTTGATTTCAATTAAATTCTTTTTTAGCTTTGTCCACACATTTGAAATGAAGGCAAATTTAGAGCCGCATCACTTCTGGCTACAGTTTCCCACAATTAGTAGAAATACAAATTTAAAAACAAAGAAATATACCAAAGGAATTAATTTGTTAGATAGAAAATGGTAACAAAATCCTCTCAGGACATTTCCATAGTAACACTTAAGTTTTTTGTTTTTCTTAGTGAAGAAAAACTTGGGAAAGAGATGTAAGCTGGAGAAATTTATGAAAACTTAATTTTCTGTGAACTATTTTTCATTGGTTCTATGAACTAACAATTTTGTTTCAATTTAAATGGAGGAAAAACTTTAGATATACAGATACGTTCCAGAAATTAAAAGAAAAAATATACCAAGAACTAACAGAAGAAAAAAAAAAAAATAAGGCTCTTCCAGATATGGTTACAAATTGTCTTCTGCCTCAGCCAAAATTCACAGTAGTTTCATACAGAACAATTTAATTGTTAGATGAAATGCACAGGAGACTTGTTCCTAACAGTGTATGCCTATTTAAAACAAGCACTTTGTAGAATGCTAATAGGAGTCATATAAATATATCATTAAATTATTTGTTATCTTAAAGTAGAATTCACTATAGTGATTTTGACATGCCCACAAGTCACGTAATGACTGGGAGAGACTTCGAGACTTTAAGAGAAAATAGAATTCCCATTGAGCGGTGCCTCATGGAATTTCAAATAGTCAGTATTTGTCTTGTGCGAATTAGAGTCCTTTACAGTATCTCAGACAACTAGTCAGTTTTTAACATGCATTCCCTATCTGCTGGAAGATATATATGCTTTTTCAATGTAATTGAAGGATATATTAAATATTGTACAATTGCAGCAACATTTTAAGTAAACCAATTCTTTTCTTTACATATTTTCACCCTCTTCGCCTTTGAATTGCTAACCCTCCAGATTGTAAAATGTTCATATCTGTGGTTACTGATCATTTATTTTTCTTTGTTACTACTAGAACAATGTTCATTCAGATGCCAGCTCAGGAAAGTAGTTCATTTTTACCTCTGTATTTTTTGGACCATAGAACTGTCATGGATTTTATATAAATAGAAGAACTTATGGGGTGTGAAGTGCTGTAGTCCTCATATTTTTGTGATTAGCAGTGTGTAATTTACTGTTACATTTTTGGTGATTCACACCATCTATCTCCTACTAGAACTACCTTGAACTATCTCTGGGAAATTGTAGGTGTTTGATATTCTTATTATTTTGATTAGAAATAAAATCTCAATTCTTAGCTTTTATTGAGGAAACAAACTTGGCAGTTCCAAAGTTTATGGGATTGCTTCTACTATATCTCCCTTTTCATATACTTCTACAGGAAAGAAATCTCTGGGCTAAAACCAGATCTTTGGCAGACAGGAATTAATTAATTACATAAAAAGAGTGACAATTATGTCTGAACTGGTAATGAAAGTACAAGCCACATTTCTCAGACAAGTTACCATACTGGCTTCCAAAGAAGCATAAGGTCTATGTGCTCTAGTCTCACCATCCTGTGACATTCTGAGAACAGAGCAGTGGTATCTTGGCAACCTTTCTGCAGGTGTTTGGGAACCTGAGGAGCTGGAAAGACAACGTGTGCTCTCTGAAATATTTGGGGGCTCTGTCTCTGTAAACCTAGGATGTTGAGAAATGAAGAATCTGTGTGCCAGCCTGTTCTGTTCCCTCAAGTCCCAGGTTCTTTGTCAGACTTGATGCAGTTTGCTGTGCTGGGGCTCCACCTAAACTTTTCTTGCCTGTTGGAATTACACTGAAAGGCTCAACAGCTTTGGCTCCAATGGTTCTCCATTTCCCAGAGCTGCTTAAAAAATGGCTCAACCTGCTGGATTTGCTGTAGTTGCCATCTACCAAATTTGAATTTCCAGGTCAAGTTGAAAAATTATACTTCCACCTCTGTACATAATTTTAGTTATTCATACAAATCTAACCTGCCAATTCTTTTCTATTTAAATTTTGTACACCCACATGCCAAGAACAGGTGGCATCTCCAAGAGGCTAGTGGCACCTCCTAGAAGGGTGGTGCAGAGTATTGTGAGGGATACTGTGACTATCTTAGAATCCTGATCATGACAAACACTATCCTGTGTGATGAATGAAGAGATGCAGAGCACAGCAAGCCTTCCAAGAGGCAACACTGCAACAGCTGCCTTCTGGGCTCAGCTGCTGGGTTTTTAGGCAAGCTCGGACTGGTTCCGTCCTGTCCTATTGGTAGCACCAATAAAATACCTTTAAATACTATTGCGATAGTAAAAATAACTGTCCAAATCCCTGTGCCCTACAGTGCAACCAAATGGAGTTTCTGTGAGGTAGAGCTGATCATGCTTTCAATCCCAAAACATATCCAGCTGTGTTTTCATGAGTGTCAGCATTCCTAGATTAAAATGTCTTTCATAAAATCATACTTCATTCTAAACAAAATGCTCTTTGTAAACAAAATGCTCCTTTCTAAGCTCTTCAAGCTTGGAAAGGGCTCACTTTGAACAACTGCAGAGTTATTTCTTTAGCTGTTACCATTTTTCTTCTCAGTCTCTCCCTTGAAGACATGCTTACAAAGAACATGGGCTGCTGCTGATGCCTGGAAAACACAGGCTATGAGATCAGCTGTGCATGTCTTCTTGTTGCTTCTCATCTGTGTGTAACTGTATACAGGTGATGTACTTGGGATTATATTTGAGTTGCAATTTCTTGACAT
Source organism: Prinia subflava (assembly GCF_021018805.1). Classification (NCBI taxonomy): domain Eukaryota; kingdom Metazoa; phylum Chordata; class Aves; order Passeriformes; family Cisticolidae; genus Prinia; species Prinia subflava. The sequence continues at coordinate 56,039,507 of NC_086250.1, read as the reverse complement.
TACAGATTCTCTCTTTCTATCCCATGAGTTTGCACAGGATCTAGTGTATAAAATTCCATTTCAATAACTCTCTCAGCTGTCATAATAATATGTAGAATAAACTCCAGTCTCTCACTGACAATCTCTTGATTTGATTATATCTAAAAATATGCACCCTCATAAGAAGGTTTGTAGCATTGCCCAAATGTGATTCCCAAAGCTGTGCTTTTAAAATATGTATCCACTCTACTTTTATGTTATTTCTAGATTTATGGCACTCCTGTGAATGTTCTGCCAATAAATTGCCAGTCCTGCATTATTCATTGAAATAATGCATAATGTCCAAGGAATCCATTTCAAAATAATTAGCACTAGTAAGCCTCTGAAATTTAACAATAGATGAAAAGCCATCTGCCTGCTGCTTTAGATTCGTTAAGTAACCAAGATATTTCAGAAGCTTAACAGAGCAAAATAATCAGAGTCAAAGCTAACAATAATTATACAGTTGCTTAAAATATTTTCAAGAGGTTTGAATGTTAGTATACCTTCTTTAGAAATACAAGCTAAAGAGACAACTTGCAAGAGTTTCAATCATTGTGAGTCATAATTTCAGCTACAGTATCACCACTGGCTACACATAGAGAATTATATCTAAAGTCAGATACACTAAATATTAACTAACTAATGAGGATATCAGAAAATAACTTTTTAAAAATCTGATCTCTAGATTTCAAACATCATTCAGCTACCCTTCCACCATTAATACAACCCAAAGAGCCTGCATGAGCCTCTGTCTCCACAGACAACAGGAAGTGGAGAGATTCCCAGAGGTGGATCACACAGGTAAGAACACAAAGAGATTTTAAAGAGGTTGTCAGTGAAAACACTCAGCACCAAAACAAATCTGAACCTCTTCTGCATAAGTATTTTTGTCATCTTCAGAAATCTCAACATTTCATATTTTAAGTACTTCTTAAGATAATGCCAGTGTCAAAAGATATTGAGATGGAGCTGTTCGTCTTTCTATGACCTACCACAGAATGTCAAAGAAATCAAAAATGCCTCGGGACTATTTGCATTTTGGACTAGAGAAGTTCAAAGTCACAGCTCCCACTTTTCAAGCAGAGGCAATAGGATTACTAAAGCAGCTTTTCTGTGAGAAACTCTCAACTTTTCCACTGAAGCTCTATATCTGCATCCTAATTATAAGAGCAATAGGGCAGTTTTGAAGCTGAAATTTAATCCAGGAAAACCACTCAATTTACAATCTGAAATTGTTGTTTCCTTTAAATATTTTCTCTAGGTGTTTGAAAAAGAATTGACAGAAATATTCAAGATGTTTAGTCAGGCTGGATACAGCCAAATTTGAGCCAGATTATCAGATCATTTTTTGCTGGTTTCCCAGAATACTTTCTTTTTAGTCAATATTTTCCTGGAGACTTTGCATAGGAACATGCATGAAAGTGCTGTTCCAATATTTCACCTGCTGCCCACATTTGACATTGCGTCTTTTGCTCATTGGAAATTTAACCTTTCTGTATAAGTCCTGATCAATAGGAGAATTTCAAAGGACCTCAGCAGACTTCAGACAAATCCTGCTCTGGCTAGCAACTTTAATATCAAAGGACAACAAGGAAATTTTCATATAGGCATCTTCTGGAGTTGAACATTGTCCAGCATGAAGTAATATGAATAAATAAGTATTACATAAAAATTTTTCTGCATCCAAGTCAGAAAACAGTATCTTAGTTCTAAGTTATTTTTCTGCAAGTCCTGTTGAGCGCAAACACAAGCTGAACAAAAGAGATGTTAAATATAACATCCCTAATGTTAGATGCTTCCCACTATGCATTTAATAATATTGTACATTTGTCAATTTATAAAGCATCTAGTGTTTTAAAGTATCATTTAAAGCATCTACCTTCACATCACATTCCATAAATTCACTAGCCACTCTTTAAAGTATCTTCTTTTTCCTATCTTAAAAAAATCTCTCTGCTTCCCACACAGGTTATATGTATATTTGGTGGTAGCTTGCTACCACTGAGGTTTACAGGTTCTTGAAAGCCTACAGAAGAATGGAAAACTCCTAGGGGATCATCACTGGCAATGTGCTTTTTTTCCTTCACAGACTATTCTTTTCAATATTTAAACACTTTTAAATGGGAAAAAGTATCACAATTTCTGTTCTGTGAGGAGTTATAAACACTTTTAGGTTTTCAGTTATAATTTGGGTAACAAAAATTGGTGAAGAAGTTTTGAGTGTTGACTAATTGACTAATTTCTGAATGAAGTATAACTTCAGATACTTGTCAAGCTCAAATGTGTACTTCCAAATTTGTTGTTGTTTCCAATTCAAACCAGAAACTGCAGCATAACATCTGTAGACTTCCTAGAACACATAATTCATGCAACTCTGTAACAATATAACCCTAAACCCTATTTTTAGAATGCATGCTTCCTTAGTCTGCAGGACTTTGCAGTAGTCCTTTTCTTACAAATAAACAGACATTTGAGTAAGTGTGAATTCCTCCATCAGCACCAGCAGCCATAAATAGAGAGTGAAAGCTGTTTATCACCAGCATTTGACACAGCTGACAGTGTTTACTCAGCTCAGGCTCTTCACAGAGACAGCTACTTCTCATTAATGCAGAAAATTACATTCATGCAGGTCAGGGTTAAGGTAATTGGTAAAGTAAGAGAAGGGAACTATGTGCTACAATTGTCAACCCCAAAATGAAGTGTGAATAAATATATACATATCACTTTCAGTACATCATCCACAACAGATAAAATGTGAAATATACAAACATTTTTAGGGTACATAGTACTGTTATGAAAGCAATACTGCTGTAAAAATAGTAGTGTTTCTTAGTGTGAAATGCTGCTGATACACTTCATTTCAAGAATGTTTAGGAAAAGATTTTCTAAATACAATTTCATATTTAAAATCTACACTTAATCTACATAAACTAATTGGGTTTTAATGTAATTATGAAAGGGTCATCCACTGTTGTTAGAAGAAGACACTCAAACAGTTGGGCTTTCTGTAAAAGTTAAGAATGTGTGACCAATGTGATTTATGAAGCATGAACTGTGTAATCTATTTAAAGTTTGATGCCTCTATGTATTGCTAAATCAATTGTTCTCATAAATAAACTACGACCCGAAAAAGCAGACATGTCATTCATTAATAGTCTGTAACAAAAGGATATAGGGAAACCAATGATAAGTTTGTGGCTTTTAAATTAGCCATCTCGGTGATGTTCAATAACTATGCAGTAAGACACAGTGATTTAGATATTGTTAAGTGTAGGTCACGAGGAGGTGGGACAAGGTCATTATTGTATTTGTGACTTCAAGCAGGTATCAAATAACTGGGCACAGAAAAACTTTTGGTTCAAGATATGACTGTTGTGATGTGTAGGAATTTGTTAGGGCAGTATCCTGCTCTATGGGATAAAACAGTACTCCCAAAACACATATTATATGTAACTTATTATTTAAGTACTCCTGGACATAAAGTGTTGACACCACACAATCAAGAGAGAATAATGTGTGAGCCATCATGATAGCAGAGCTACAAGTCCTTGTTGGCCATGAAATTTATGTTTCATGGTACTGTGATCCATCTAAGAAACATCACACAGGACCAGAACTAACTCCTTTCACCACTGCTGAGACATAAAAGTATCTTCTGTCTGGCGTTCTGTTAGATGCTTCAGCCATGAAGTAAACTGAATGCTGTGGCTTTGGGGAAATCAGAGACTGATAAAAATCACAATAATATACAGTTGTTCTCAGGTTCTCCACTTGCACTTAGAAAAGTACTTTTGAGTCTGTTCAAGAGAATTTCTCCAGCTAGATTCAACAGCCTTCAGAATACTTAACTATAACTGAAATTCTCACACAAGAATGTCACAGTGCAAGGTGAGAGGCCTTTTTTTCCAGACCCAAATTTGGGCCAAAATTGGCAGTTTAGCTGTAATAAGTCATTATTTAAATTTATATTTTAAATTAAGTTTTATTCCAGGTTTCTCCACAAAGATTCCAAGTGAGGAACTGATAATGTCAGAAAGTCTATTGGAGGAAAATCCTTTGATTTGCAATTCCTTACTCTCTTGGGTATGAATTACATGAATACAATAAATGCAGGCTCACTGGACCTATTGTTTTTAGAACTGATTATTGCTCTCTCTAGGGGAGATTAAGAACACATCATTTCTGAGAAAACCAACTATAAACGCAATGAGTCTTTATTTTGAAATCTTAACTTTTTTAACTTCTCAGTTTGTTTACAGTTAAAAATGTTAATACGCATTTTGTCAAAAAGTGACAAATTTTTACAGCTCTTTTAATATTTCAAAGTGTTGTAAAATTGAAAAGAAACTATATGTGAAAATAATGTCTAATTTGAAGGCCAGATGTCTAAACCTTTTCAGTTTTGTTGCACTAAAATTCTGTTTCCATTGCATGTAGGTTGAGACTTGGTTAGTACCAAATTTATAAACTGCAAAACTAAGAAACACTACTGAAAGAATCAAGAATTAAAGACTGAATTAGAGACTTTGGAATCTGCAAGGTGAAGCTTTTTGACTCTGCTCTTCATGTTAAGCTCTAAGACTTGGCACCAGTGGAACTTAAATCTTTCCATGGAAGTAGTCTCTTATCTGGTGTTACTGATCCATCCCCAACTTCTGATATTTTTTATCTGATATCATGTCTGGATATTTTTTCCTCCTCCTTACCTAATTCTCTGAAAATCCCAGATTAATCTTGTACGTAGGATGAGATATTCAATTTATGTTTCATGACAAAATCTGACGAATAAAACCATTGCAAGACAGTCGTAACACTGTCCATAAAATATTATTTTTAACACCACACTATTAAAGTACATTAAAGAAGTTATTTCTTTAAGTTATAGTTTATCTAAGGTTCATGCCACACAGCTATCTCATGTAAGCCACTGGTTTTAGTCTGAACTATAAATATAAAATTAAATTTGGCAAATTTATGTGGAAAAAATCAATACCTACAGGAATTTTACTTAAAGAAAATGAATGCCAAATCTCAGCCTTTGTGTTTGCAATATGATATACAAATTTGTTTTCAGCATATTCTCATCTGTACATATAGTGACAGAAACACTTCATTTACATGTCCCTAATGAACAAAAATTGCTCATGACTATGGAAATAATAAGTTCATTGTGATTACTTTTTTTCTTGGTGTCAAGAACTTTTTCTTTCTCCATAATTGTCACCAGGCTTCTAGGGAAAAAGCAAGGGAGGCAAGGGAGAGAGGCAATCCAGAGCCAAGAAGCTTGTGGCCACAGGGCACACTCTGTAGGGCCACCTGCCAAGGGTTGCCAAGGGTTACAGAGACCCACCTGACACAGCTGTGCAGGTAAACTGAGTCACAGCAAGTGATGATGCAGAGCCAAGGGATTTGCAGACACAGAGTAACATGAAATTAAATTAAATTGGAACTGAAAGTAAGAGGGATGAGGGAAGGGTTTCACACTAATTATAGAGCTGAATGTTAAAAAATAAACCTGAAGGCATTATTATGCAAGACTTGAGTGGAGTTAGCCAAACCTGAGTCAGGTACCATGTTTCTGGTGTTAGGAGCACCTTGTTGACTCACAAAACACCTGCTGAACTCCCACAGTTTATAAACTGACATATAAAGGGAAGCCAAGATTGGAGACTGTCCTCTCTGATGATTTGTGGAAAAGAACTTCTTCCTTTGGTTGCTGAACAGCACGGAATAAAAATGCCTTCGAGTACTAACAGCCATTATTAAATGTTTACTGAAAAGAAAAACCCTCTTTGACCAACAGAACTAAGGATGTGAACCACTTGACTGTAACAAACATGTAAAACTAAATTATCACACAGGTTCTCTGGGAGCATGCATTGTAATGAAATTTATGACTGTTTCAGAGGCAAAACTTCTTCCACAGCCACTACTTAGGACTGCCTCTGGGAAAAACAGCTCCTACTAGAACTAGACAAATTCTCCTGTAGATGATACAAACAGAATGTAAACCTAACTCTTGTTACACCATGAGGACTTTTAGTCCTTTCCAAGCACCTGAATTTCACTCTTCCTTCCTCTCCTTCCCATTTCTCTTTCAACTTTTACCTCAAAATGAGAGGAAAACAGATAAAGTGTGGTTAAGTGCTGCAATTCACAAAACTATTGCAATATATTCTTTTAGTTTTATTTGGGGATAACGATGGATTAAAAAAAATCAGCAAATAATAAAAGAAAAATAAAGGTATTATTTGTGTAACTTCATTGTACAAAAATCAGTTTTTCAATTTTGAGTTTATCTGTTTGAAAAAATTCTCTTGTCAGTGTTCTCCCCATCCTTCAGGACAGCAATAATTTTACAAAGTAAAAGATATAGAGAAGGACAGACAGACAGAAAAGATACAAGCTCTACACATATTTCTTTTTTTGCTAAGTCTTATAAAAATTTAGTAGGCAGATATCCTTCCATCTCAAGCAAAATATTTACATCTAATCAGACATTTTCAAATGTGTTATTCTATCCCATAGCCATATAGTGTTATTTTTTGTAAGCTTCTACTGTTACAGAAATAATGGTTTCATCACCACTAAATTTTTAATTACGTACTTTACATTTTGCACAACTTATTCACAATTGAAAATTTCTCATTCACCTTGGTCCTTTGACTTTTTGCCTCTTCTTCAGCTTCAACTTTTTTTGTAGATGCCATGCTGCTATAAAATATTGGAGTCTTTAATGATAATTTTCTTCCTGTGCTCTCTGCTTACAGTAGGTTTGCCTTTAAATACTTTTCTGAGGTTGGTTTGAGGCACTGGAAGCCTTACATATCCTAGTCAGCTGACAAAGTATTTGCTTAGGTTTTAAATACATTATGTCTAGTAAGCCCTAGTGTTGAAGTTTTTGTTGATTAGAGCTTGTGTACTGTTTTCTTCACTAAGGATAATTAACAGATTGGTAACTTCACTAAGAGTTGATTCTTGCCAGGGCAGAGGCTAAGCTTTATCAAATTTGTATTTTGGGAGGACTTTTTTTAGGGAGGAGTGTGGAGGAGGAGTGATGAGGGACCATCCATGTCTATAAACATCAGAAAGGGAGCTGCCAAGAGGATGGATCCAGGCTCTGCTCAGTGGTGCCAAGCAATAACACAAGAGGCAATGGGCAGAAACTGATGCACAGGAAGCTCCACCTGAACATGATGAAAACCTTCTCTCCGGTGCAGTGGCCAAGCAATGGAACACATTGTCCAAAGAGATTATGCAGTCTCCCTCACTGAAAATATTCAACAACTGTCTGAATGCTACCCTGTGCAATGTGCTCTGGTATGACCCTGCCTGAGCAGGGAGATTAGACCAGATGACCCACTGTGATCCCTTCCAACCTGACCCTCTCTGTGGTTCTGTGCTTAAACAGTTTTTAAGAAATACATTCTGAGCCATACTTGAAAGAAAAATAAGTTATGAAGGTGTCTTCACCACTGAATATGAATAAAGGACTTGTTGTATAAACAGGAAGAAGAAAACTACCCCAAGGGTATTGTTTAATTTATTGTTTTAAGAAAAACTAAACTTCTAAAAGAGATTCATGTCTGCTAATTTAAACACTTAATGAAACATCATCAAGAATTTGCTTTGGCAAAGATCAGATTAAATCTGTTTATGTAACAGAGAAGGTGTTTGGTATGTGCCAAGAAAGAAGATGTACCCTAACTGACTTCTGGGTGATTTAGGGGTCTAAGAGTGAGGTGACATGGGGTCAGTGGAAAGAGATTCACGTTTACAAGATATACAGAGCACAGGTAGATTGATTCACATCTTCTCTTTCCCTTCTCTCTTTCAACTGTGAGTAAAGACTTCTAGCTTCAAATCTCAAATTAAATTCCTAACTCTGAAAACTCCTACTCATTTCAGATGCGTTTCTAAAACTAAATAGAGAATAAAAAACCTGTGCACCATAATCTGATGTGCTAAACACATTAATTGACGCTTTCAGAGGTCTTTTGATCTTCTCTTATACCTTCTTCCTTGTGACTTCAAAAGGCCCAACTAGATTAATGTGATAAGAACCTAGAGAACAATTAATCTCTCACAACTGGGAAATTCAGAAAAAAGCATTCAATCAAGCATTATCAAGCATTACTAAGCGCTATGCTGAATATAATCTAATTATTATAGCTATAGATTCCTGAAGAATGTTTCTGTAAGATGAATTGTTTACAGGCATTTTGAATAGCTCAGAAAACTCAAACAGGACCTTGAAAATTGGAAATTTGTACCAGAATGGATTTCTGCCAGCATTACCTAAGGTAATGGCAATCTTCCCTAAGTACAATATTGGCAGGATTACATTTCCCCAGACACAACACAGTGGTGTCCTTATGGCTTGAAGACACCATTCTGCTCCTCATCACAGTTGAATTTAGCTTTGTCTAAACTTAGGAAAGTGTGTCCAGGTTTGTGTGGTGAATGGTCTGCTAGGGATACAGGAGGCAATGTTATTTAGAAGATAAATTTGCCTGTCCTCAGGGATTTTAAATTCCCAGCTCACACCAGTAAGAGCTACTGAACTAAATAGCTTTGTAGAATTGCAGCTTTCCTGCTGGAAAGAGATACTAGTGGAAAGAGATTAAAAAGATCTTCCCGAATTCACTAAGGCAACCCTTTCAAGTGAATTCCATAGGCCTGAAAAACATAAATCTCAAGTCCAGTGCTTCAGATTTCAAGCCAGTCTTGGCTCAATGTACTTCATGAAAAAATCCTACAGCATCTTACTTCAGAGTAATCAACACATGAAGCTGATTACACTTAGTACTTCCTCTGTATACAGATAGTTCCTGAAAACAGGACACAAATCACATGGACCACTGGCCTGTTAAAGCATGGTGATTTTTACAGTTTATATATCTGTTTCAAATAGACTTCATTACATTAATAAATTATTAATGAAAGAGATATGTGGCTAATCTGCAGTGTGGTAGCTTTAAGTCATTAACAAAGACATGACATAATTTTCTAGTGATTTGCATAAAGTATGTCTCTCTCACAAGGGTGGTGTCTGTAAACACTGAATCTTCAAACTTACATTTGGTTTCTACAAAATGCAAATAATGACAGAGTGTGATGCAGACAGACATGCCAGTCTGACTGGGACTAAGGAATCTCATCCATTTGTTACTATTTATCTGGAAGTTACCTCTTTACAACTATTTTCTTACAGTGTGTTACAAATAGATGTGGCTGCAGCACAGCCAAGGGGTCTTACTTACATGAGACAAAAGTTAACAAAGTGCAGCATTTGCTTTCCATAACAGTGAATAAATGAAGGATCTTTGCTAATGGCTAGTTGTAAATAACTGCTGCTAATTTTTCTTCTGTTTTTCAACAGCTCCTGTAAGGTCCCTTCATTCTAGAACTCTGCATAAATGTGGTATCTAAAGCAGCTCTTTTCTTCAGTGTTTTATGGCTCTTTAGTTGCAGGCTGGAAAGCATCTCAGCCAGAGCACCATCACTTTGTCATTCCAATGTCTGAGTAGCTACTTGATTTGGATAGCGCAGAGGTGTGATAATCTCTGCTATAATTTTTGAATAATGATGGAAATATACTCAGAAAAGCAGTCTTACTCCATCTCCTACATAAACGCTTCCAAAATTAAAGAAATATTGCTATGGTTTAAGGGGCCAAAGCTCCAAAGAAAGTAACTCACTTCTTTAAAGGCACTTAAAAAATAAATAGCACAGATGTACTGAATAAAGGTGGGGAAGAGAGAAAGATTGATATGTTCAGAATACGTATTTATCCCTTTCTGACATGGTTATGAAATGGAACAGAAACTGGGATAACACTATTTTTGAATGCCTTCTTTGCAAAATTATTTTTACCTACCAAAACATAAAATAAGAGACAGGGCAACAGTTTTCAGTCTTATTGGAAAGAGTTTCTCATTTCCCCTCTTCTCATGTATGAATGCTGACAAAAGATACTAAAGAGAAACACTGACAACACAACCCGCTGAAGACATAATAGCATATACAAGACATGGAAGTTTGTACAGCAAATTTTATCTTGTTTGGAGGACACCTGCATAATACCAGGAGAACATTCTGCATGCCAGAAATTAATTGCTATTTGGGCAATTTTATTTATTACTGCGTGTTCAGTAATGAGAGAAATGGAGTTATTCATCAAACTGAGGGACTATCACAATGTGACCGAAGCTTTGTAGACCTACTGTGACCTGCTGAACACCCTATTCTTGGCAATGTCTGTGGGAACTGCCCAGAAATATCTAGTAATCCAAAATCTAGATTAAGTTCTAGGGTAAAAAATTTTGTAGTAAATTTTGTAAATAGTCCCTTTATTTCCTCAGCAGCCTTTTCTATAGACTTTCCTTCAACATACGTCTTGGAAAAATTCTTAAGCAGTCTCCCTCAGAAAACAGAACTAAACCACAATTTCCCATTTGTTGAAGTTTTCTGGAATAATCTACACAATGATCTAAAATCACCTTTAATATATATGAAGAGGTAAAGGAAGAAAGAAGAAAAAAATCACTTAAGGACAGCATGAGTTTTGCAAGGGTGCAAATTATACATTTGTTCCTAAATGTTAACCCATTGCAAGCTACAGAGTGTTCAAATACATTAAAAAGTCATTTCAAGGTGTACAGAGCTAGGGAATTTTCACAAAAAAAAAAGCTCTTCGTAAGATTTTAGTTAAGCTAGGTGCTTAAGCATGGAAATACCTAAAAACAATAAATACCACGGATCAGTATAGACTAACAATTCCTATGTACACTCACAGCATCTGCATGTAGACCAGACAATTCCTATGTCATTACAATCTGAAACACCATACATTATCTGTCCAAATAGCACTGTGTTTTTTCTTTTGTACCTATGATTCACTAATCCCTGATTTAAACTACAGTGATTATTGACACATCTGGCTACGAATGAGCTATACCTATTTGAAGTTGCCATAATGAAATAAAAAAATATCTTTTGCATTAGAAAATGCATTTAATTAACTAGTTGAGGGACAGGTAAATATGATTCCTAACATTGGCAAACTGTGCACGTTTGGAAAGTGAAACAGTTGCAAAGATGTTTCATCCTCTTTCAACGACAGCACATTTAGAAACGAAGACAACACTTGCATGTTTTCTGGTAGGCATTACATTTAGAAAGCACATGTGATTTTTCCAAACATAGGATGGTTGTTTGCTATTTTCTCCTCTCTTTGGGCTGTGTATACGACCTGATCTGTACCACTTACATATGCAAACTTCTAGTCTACAGATGTCTTCCAAATTAACACTACCTACCCTAGTCTTGCTTGCTATATCTTTGTCCTTCTAGTGGTGATCAAGTTTTATTAGTTTAAGGTTCTGCTGTTCACCGTGGGTAAAACAGCTTTCTTATGATATAACTCTTCCAATGTCAGTAGATTTCAGCTGGAAGAGGCCAGGAGGGAAATGCAGAGTAAACTTTAAAAGGCTGTGGAAATCTGTAACATCAAATCTTTGTTTCATGTCTATGCTGCATCACTTTTGTAGCTGAAGGAATTTGCCATAGAAATTCTTAAGTAGCATTAGCCTATCCTCACTTCCCTTTTTTTAAAACAAAGATACTTTAGGCATCCTAACAATGATTACATTGTGGTTTCAGAGGTTTCCAAAGCACATGAGTTCTGAAAATATATAAGCTTTTTTTTTTTATTCCTGTTTTTGCAAGTGTTTGTTCTTATCATTTTCAAACGATTTTTTTTTATTTCACAGCAGAAGACAAGATACATTAACTGTCGCCTGCAATAGAAAACACAAAGTAAATCACAGATGGAAATGGTTTATAACAATTACTCAAGTGTCAGATAGAGAATAAGCCATGAGTAGGCGGTAGCAAATGTGAAGAGAACTTTATTCTTTCAAAGAAATACAAAAAAATGCCACACTGAACATTTTCAATATTCCTGTCATTCTTAGGTATAAAATAAAATTATCCAAGTGCAGTGAAAGCACCCTGTAACTGACAAAAATTACCAGTTGTTCCTGGCTATCATGTTGTTTTTAGTTTTGTTTTATTCATTTATTTGACAGATACTTTGCCTGTTTTGCAAGATATCATACAGAGTCCGTTCAACTTTCTAACTGGAAAATCGGATTAGACTAATCAGGAAATAAATATAAGAGTTCAAGACCCCTATGGCCATTAAATTTGACAGAAGTTCACAGTGCATAGAAGTCATATGCTTATGTATAACTGATGAATGTTCTAATCCTATCTAAATATAATGCTAATCTGAATGTTTCTTTTAAAAGACCTTATTGCACTACAGCACAGATTGCTACTAAATGAATCCTTGACTAAATCATCAGGCAGCAACTTAGATTGCAAAACTGCGAGAAAAGAATAATGGTTTGACTCAATCTAGTGTCACATTTGATATAATAAATATATTTATTTATTATAGTAAATAAATGGAATGGGAGAGGTCCATTGTGTATATGTGTACAGTGATCTGTGCACTCTATAATCAACATGCAAAAAATCTAGTCAGTGGAATTCCCATGGTGAGGTAATAAAATTGTTGTCTAAGTAGTTTTGAAAGGTTAAAGGGAACTTCAGAAAATGCAGGTGCAAACAAAGCAGTCACACTGTGATGGGTTCAAACAGAGAGTTATCTTTGTACACCACCAGCTTTGTTGCCTCATACAGAACCCAATGCCTTTAAGCCACTCTCCTCAGAAAGGGAGAGAAGCTTCCTGCTATAGAAGTGCAATCCAACCACAGCAACCATCTCTCAGCTCATGGAGAATAATGTAATAGTCAACTTTTTACCTTCAGCCAATCTTCTGATCTGATTGTGCAGAGCTGTGCCTGATGTTAGTTCAGGATTTCTCCTCCCACCATGCAAGAACTGCCCATTACACTGATGAAGAATTCAGGTTTCCAACTGTTCCTCTGGCACAATTTCTAAGCAGTGGCTGGTAGTACAGATTTGTTCAGTGGAAAACATTCACAACGAGACCTGAACACAGAGCTGAAGCCAGCCTGGCCTGGGGGCGCAAAAGTTGTGTAGGATGTCCTCTGGTGCTATAGCCACCAGGTCCTAAAGTGCTGCAATGGTAGATGTGACAATGGCTATTGATCAAGTCAGTCCAAACTCCTCAAGGGGATTCTTTCTTCCTCTAATTCTTCAAACACACTGGAGGGTGAGATGGACATAAGGCAAGCCTGGCACATACTTTGCTACGTTAAAATTCCGATCTCAATTTACCGAGAGTCATCCTTCCTGTAGGTTTTACCTTTTGTGTACACTTGAAATTATCTCAAAGCAAAGGCACACTGCAAGCTTTCTGCAAGTTTTCACTGAATTGTGAATGACTCTGGACTGCTCCTGGCTAAGCAGTGTCAAGGGAAATTGTATTGCAGGAAAGTAGTTAGAACTTGCAGAAAAAAGAATGTTGAACTATCCATAGATAAGGAGAAGAATTTTTCATTGTATTCATAGCAAGATGAAGGGTTCAGCTGGCACATTAGTCATTTTTTTGCAAAGCCCTTATCCATAACACTCCTTCTTCAGTATATCAGTTTAATCTATTACAAAAGCTTTTAGACTTTTTTAAAGTCTAAAAGCTTTAGACTTTCTGCGGGAAATAGTAAATTATAAACAAATCAGGTTTAACTCTATCCCAGTGCCATGATGCAGCCAGCTGCACTACTGCTTATGACATTAAAACTGTTAACTGACAGATAGTCTAATCCATTCTGGTAACTGATGCACATAAATTCTTGAATTAAGGGAAAACTTGTTTGAGAAAATTTCTTCCAACATGTTCAGCTAGAATGAACTCTTTCTTCCCTCTTTTCCCTTCATTGACTAAAGGTCTGTTCCATATTAAAACACATTCTGTGTTATTAGAGTTCTTGTCTTTAAGTCTGGACCAGAAGTCTCTGAGTGCTAGTGGTAATCTCTGCATCTATGCAATTCTAATCCAAAGATTCAGAAAATCTACTTTTCTAACACAGATTTTTTGGTATCTGTTACTATGCTAATAGTGGTTTGTTATACTAAACTGCCCCCTTGTGTTTTGTGACTTGAAGCAAACACATTGTTCCTGTGTGCAAAGTGAAGGAGTTCATGACAGGTAATTGTTTTTTAGAAAATATGTGAGGACTCTTTGAAAACAGCACTAAATCTTGGTCTGTGAGCAAAAGCAGTTATTTTATATGGGGTTTTATATAAATATTTTTATACAAGCAAGAAGCAATGCTCAGGAATGACAAAGTATTTTGAAGCTTAATAATCCAAAAATTATCAAGATAATGTACTGTCCCTTAAAATAGGGGAGAAATTGATCAACAGTATGATAGCATGAGGGTCAGTTTAAATTAAATAAACAAATTTCCATCAAAACCCATAAGATTCTCCTGCAGATCAATATCAGATAATTTAGAAGATTAAATATGTTTAATGAACTAATCTCAAACTTTTAGAAAAATTTCTGCTAGATAACAAGGTATACTTGAATGGAAAATAAAACCAGAACTATCACAGCAGACCCTCTATCAATAAGAAAACACATGAACTCAAATTGATAAATCAATTCAAATGAAAAGAAATGTGAATAATCTCTCTGAATCCTCATTTTTAGAATGTGGACAAAAAAATGCCCTTTACATTCCTGGATGAGATGTGATTGAGAAGTATCAACATGCTGTTTGAAAACCAGTTCCCTTATTGTTCAGCACCAAAAATTAACATCAAACAAGAGAGACTTTTGTTCATGTGCACCTAAAGTGACAGAAAGATAAAAGTGGCAGTTACTGACTCCCTATTCAGTCAAGGGAGAATTTTCAACTTTTCCTGTGGAACTTTATAAGTGAGCCCTGCAAAGTCTGGTTATAGGAAATATTCTCTATATTTCCTTTAAAAAAGCAAATAGGTCAAACAAGGGTGGAGTTTTTTATATATGGATGGATTCCCATCTGCAACATTCAGTGTGGAATACTCCCAGTGGGATAAAATAGTTAATGATAATATTTACTACTAATAAGTTTTGGTTTAATTCCAAACCAAATTCAAAGTATCTCATGCATCCCAGTGATACTTCCAAAAAAAAAAAATGAACTGTCTTCCTTTGGCAATGTGATTTCAATAATGCCTTTGTGCCACAATATAATGCAAAGGCTTAAACTTAATGATGAGACAGCACAACAGGTTTGAGTGCAATTAGTGAAGAATGCTACTCATCTGTATTCAGCACTTTCCTATTATATTCCATGTGGAATCATGTTGGGAAGAGAAAGAAATTTTTCTTTTTTTTTTAGAATATGACTCCTTAAAAACATTCAATATTTTGCAATTTGTGTTCCCTTACACTGATTCCAGTGAAGCTGCTCATGTGAATAACTGTTCATCAGGATGAAGGAGGAATCAAGATTCACGGTCCACCAGAATTAGCAGTGAGATAGGCAAATGTTGCATTTGGAAAGAAGATTTTAAGTCAAGACAAGAAATTATGGTAAATACAGTCATATGTTCAGCTAACACTGGAGCATATATTGTTGCATATCATGCAACAGAGCATGAGCTATGAAAATGTGATTATCAAGAACAAAGGTTGTCTCTTACCAGTGAAAGGCATTAAACATGTAGTTCTGTAAGAATAACAGCATCCTAGAATAATTCTGACCATGAGGCTTTGTCCTTCTAACCAAATGGGAAAGCTTATAGAATTAAATTCAGTAGAATTCATATTGCATTAAAAAATTCATTTGGGTCAAATTTTAAAAAAATAGCTACCTTGCAGAATAAAATTAATTATTTGACTTTCTTGATAAGAAAAGAGCAGAAATCTAAAGGCTACATTTTAATTTGAATTACATTTGCCCATATTTTGATTGCTCATCTGTACTTTTTAATGTAATGATAGAATATTTGTTTGCACCATGCCCCAGACTTTGCATTCGTATAACCCTCAAGGACAGGGTGGGGAGAAGAAAAGTCAAGAAAAAGGATAAATGATAAATGCAGTCTTTGCCATAAGCTGAACCTATTTAGTTCAGCAGATGAAAAAAAAATTAGATCATTTGATATGTTCTCCAGCAATTAAATATAAAGACTGAGCCCAGTGCAAGGAGCAAGGGAGATTGAGCATCACTGAAAGCCTGCCATAGCAGATGCACTGCAAACACAAGGCAATGTGACTGATGTACAATAACCTGAAGGATCAGCAAGGAATTTGATGTGGTTTCACCAGACAAATCTCAGAATATTTAGTGCTTCCATGCATTTTTGCCAGATGTGTGACTATGACAGGGAGGTGTTTTCCATGGAACTCCATTAATCCCAGAGAAGCTGAATATCGAGTTTCCTGCAAGTTGCAGTCTTTTCCAGGTTGTTTCTGCTGTTTCTGACCTTGCAATAAATACAGTGACAATGAGTTAAGAAGAGACTGTAACCTGAGGGAAAGAAGAGATTTTCAGCCTCCTCTAGGAAAGGCAGATGGATGACTGGCTGACACAGGCAGGCCACAGAGTGTAGGGCAGTGCAGCAGGAAAGGTTTCACAGAAGGAATAAGGTATCTTTCAATGCTGGGTATGCAAATGAAAGTCTCCAGGCTTAAGATGGGCACAGGTTAGATTCAGGAGAAAATTTCAGCGAAAGAAAATGTGATTTATTGGCACATCTAATGGTTCAAGGCTATTGCAGGTAACTGGTGAGTAAGGGCCGGGTGGAACAGTGGTGGAATGATTCTGGTTGGTGGGGGACTGAAAGAGACAGCAAAGAACACAGAGCTGGGTCTGCCAGAAACTAGTCTCTGCCTCTCATCTTAAAATGTTAGGACACTTTTTAATTCTGTATGAGAGATGTGGCAGAATCCAGCATATTGATATTGTTTCTGTTCAAAATTATTATCACTCAAGCTTTTCACCTTGCACTTATCATTCTGCTTTCCCATTTCAATCACTGTCATTCACATAATATGCAAAAGTAGTGAGATATGAAAAGACAGGAATGGATGCATAAAGAACAGTGTGAACTGAAGAGCTAAAGGGGTATTTTGGGAGCCAGCTATTTGCAGTACATTGTGCACACACTACTGGATGTTTCATTTTTATGACAGATCAATTCCATACACCTTTTACCAGTCTGATTCATCTGGGCCTTCTGAAGATTGTGTTTGTAAAACTCACTTTAGCACAGTGAACATTAAATAAATACTGGAATGGATTGTCTCTAGCCAAGTTGTTCCAACAGATCTTTTGAGATTTAGCTACATTTATAGGGAACAATCTAATCCTTATACCACAGTAAGGAGTGAAAAATGACAGCATTATGCAGTCACAAAAGTGCTGAATTTTATCTCTAGCACTAGACTTAATTAGATATTCTTTGGCATGTCATTTGACAGAAAAAATATTTTGGTGCTACTACAGGGAGTAAAGAAAAAAAAAGCGTTCATAAGGAATTGGAATACAGTTAATCAAGAATCTTTTTTCTTTCTGTCAGTCATGAAGAAAAAAAAGAAGACAGAAGTTCTAGCTGTGCTGACACATAAAGAGCTTTAGAAACTGGAATATTATATAACAATCATTCCAACTCATATAAAAAAGGAATGACAGTAACAAACCTTGAGAGAAGAAAGATATAATTTTGTCAAAAGAAAACAGAGCTCACAATTAGAAATGTAATTCATTGGATATAAACAGGGAAGATAATTCAAAATTCATCTCATTTCAAGAGTCATAGCACAAACCACTTTGGTATTTTTTCCTTACGCAAGAAATAAACCAGAAAACATTAACTTACAGTCACAGGTATGATCTACATTTTAAGTAGGATAAGAGATATATGTCTGTAGAATGAGGAATTACAGGACAATTTCTTTTGTGATTTGATTGACTTTATTCAAGCTTCTATTCCCTCTAGTCTGCATTCTTCCCCTTTCACAGCCAAAAGGATCTTGTACAGGTCCACTCTATACATCATCTTTTTCCAATGTGCATTTTCAGAGTCCTATAAGTAACTTGCTGTCTGAAAATTTACTGCAATTTCATAGCTGGAAATTAACTCAGTATTAAAAAAATAACAATTTTTTCCCCTCTAAAATCATTCCCAGAACACGTCTGTTGATGCACTGATTTTCCTCACCTTTAACCCACCTTTTGCAATAGCATTAGGAGTAGCTAGCTATTATCAACTGTTCCTCATTTACATTAGGTGCCACTATATAATGGCACAGAGCTCTGATTTGGTAATGTTGTCCATAAACATTAACTCCCTTGTAATGTTCTACCTGTTCTGGTAGTCAGGGTCAGTGCTGGAAATTTTCATCAGTTTATGCTCCAGCCTACCCTAAAAGATCTGTCATTGTGAATGCATTTCTGTTCCTTTACTGGCTGCTAAAACCACAAGAAAATCCCTAAGTTCATCCTGTTAGAGAAAAGCATCAGAACCCAGCTGATTAACCGTCTTATCACAGGATGACACCTAGAAAGTTTAGTGGTACTCTTAGATGGCTCTGAAGGAGAATCAGCAAGATCCTTCTACCTAATCTCAGTGACTTCCTTAAAATCACCATCCATAGGTATTTTCACTCTGCAGTAAGTAAAAGGTGTCCACTTTCCAGGCAGCATGGGAGATGCCAGAGGGAAAAAGACAATAAGTAGGTAGCCAGTAGAAGATGGATCAGGCTTAGTATTTCCAAGTCCAGGAGCCTATCAGGGTTGTGTATATCTTAGCAGCATGGGCAAGGATTAGATGATCTGCCCATAAGGGGAAAACAAGACCTTGTGCTGACTTCATGGGAGGATCTTTTTGCTTCTCAAGAAAGGGACTGTGGGAATGGGTGAAGAGGCAAGCAATGGATGTGAGCATCTCCCAAAGCTGTGATGTGGTAGCAGGGGGGCTGCAAGTTTGCTTTGTCACAGGATGCTTCCTTCCCTCCCCCACCCATCAAAAGCAATCTGGCAAGCAGAGCATCTCCCAAGGAGATAATATCTGTGCACAAACGTGTACACCAGGCACTGGGATGGAGTGCTCCTTTGTCTTGTTAAATAGTCCTGTCTCAATATCCTCATCTTGTTCTGGAAAATTATAGTTCTATTCTCTGATTATACCTGTCTTGTATCTTTTCACTGTGCTCAAAGCTGTCTTGATGGTAGTAGCTCAGCTACTCATGTCAGTCCTTTCTGCAGGCAAAATATCCTCTTTGTCAGTCACTTTTCCTGCCTGTGCTGTGCAAGATTTCCATCACTGGATCATTAAATTCCAGCTATTTTCCAGTTAAATTTTAATCTATGCTTAGAAATAATGCATATTCTTATTAGACACCCATCACAGTTATTTTTGTTGGTTTTGTGGGGTTTTTTGTTTGTTTGTTTTAACCTGTATATAGTATGACTGTGTTTAGTGAATTCAAAAGAAGGCTATAAATAGAGGCACTCAGAGACATTTCTTTCTCCTGCACAAGTTAATTCTAGCCATGGGCCAGCTGTTAGGAAATTCTCTCTTCCATTTTCTTCACTTTGCTCTTGAACACAGAAACAATTTCAAAATATTACAGTTGCTGTTCACTTCTTGATAAGGGACTCTATGTAGGTGCCATCAAGCAATTGTGTCCATTGAAAGAAGACTTTGCATTCTCAAGTAGCAATAAGACAAGCTACCCGAAGGACAGTTCAGTGGGAGAAGTCAGAAAGCATAATTTTCTTGTTATTAATAAACTAATGGCATAAAGGTCATCAAATCCATTAGAAATGCTATAGCCTCAGTGGAGCAGCTCTGCTAATTGGGTTGTTGATGTGAGGTCCCAGATTCCCCAGACCTCTCTGCACAGGAGACCGTGTGCTGTGTTGAGAATCTCACTGAAAGCACTTCTCTTTCCTGCAAGGAGAATGGACTTTAACAGCAGGTTAGGATGAGGATTAAAATAGCTCAATAGTGGAAAAGACAGCTACTGAAACCGAGTATGCTTTTGGGAACATAACAATAATAGACCAAAGAGACAGGGATTCAAACAAGCCACAGTGCCAAGCTCTGGGTGGGGAGCTGAGGCAAGAAGCCGTGAACTGCCTTTAGCAGGACAAAGGGGTGGCCCAGCCAGGTGACACTCAGAGACACTCTGGAGCCGAGGACTCCAGACTTTCACATCCTTAGACTGTGAGGGTATAAACGCCCAGGCTCTCCTTTGTTCGGGGGTCCCTCCTTGGACCTAGCACAAGCTGTGATTTTGTTATTGCTCCATGATTAAATTATTTAGGGATGTGGGTATCTGATACTGTCCCATAGTAAACCTAGGTTTGAGCTGGTTAAGAAGACCTGGTGTGACAGTGCGAGTGTGGGGGTGCAGCTGCAGCTCGATCCTCAGGGGGTGTGGGTGGGAGTGCCAGAGTCAGTCTGCTGAATGGCCAGGCGGGGAAGCCTCCTCAACACAAATACAGATGTGGAGGTTGCAAATAGGTAATCTCTAGGGTCCCTTCCAACCCAGAGCATTCATCCATTCTATGGCTCTGTGACTGACCTTATTCAAAGGCCAGCCTCGCTGAAACAAAACTGAAATTATTAGCAGAGCAGCTTCTTCCCTGGGTAGTCATTTCAGAGGGTTCTGATGTCTTATGAAGTGCTTCATAACCAGAAGGCAAGAGCCAGGATTTACCTCTCCTGACAGAAGCAGTCAATGTACCGAAGGCTGCAGAGGCAGAGCAGCGTGCTTTCCAGTCATAATTGTGATGCTGGGTTTGGAGCACTTCCTTCTAATTCACTGCATTTCATTTTCACTGTTCCTAAAGGGATAATACTTAGTAAATGTTCTGTTCTCTTTCTTTCCATTTCAAGCACTACTTATTTACAGGTTGAGAATGCTTCATATTATTAAACATAAAGAGAGCAGGGAAGCCTATCCTTCACCCTTTGAAAAGTATTTGAGAGTGCAGTATTTAACAGTGGAGATGTTATTTAGACAGAGTGTGCATTACCTCAGTTGCAAAGAAATGTATTCAGTTAATTACAAATTTTTGTACTGATCTTTGAAACAAAAGACATTAATACACTTTGAATTAAATGAAACATTCCATTTTTGTAGATTTTTAGAATACTGCAAAAAAAGAGCTCTTGAATTCAAAGTAAACAAATACTGCAGCATAAACTAAATGAAGATAAAATTTTATTTCACAGTTCAGAGCACTGTATCCAATAACTGTTTCCAAAAGAACTTTTGCATAGACAAAAATAAAAAACAAGAGGATTGTAAAAAAGGAAGATATCAATAAACAAAGGCACAAATATATTGTGAAGTTGAATTTTTATGTTGTGTATTGGACTGAAATAAGGCCACTGAAGAAAAACACAGTATGAGAGTAAAGAGATGTTACTTTGCTGCTTTTCCTGAAATCCAAAAGCCATCAAATTTTTATTGCAGATTCTGTCCTCAGTAATAGTCTTATCCAAAATTTGGTGTACAGTAAACTACAGTAAATAAATTCAAAGACCTATTAATGACAGCATATTTCAGAAGCTTTTAAATCACATCCTCTTTCTGTCAGATATTTAATGTCTGGAACTTCCTTAATATTTTAATTCTGTATTTTACAGTCAGGAATGCAGGGTGTAGGAAAAAGAGTCTTGTTGTGAATAGAATAGAATAGAATAGAATAGAATAGAATAGAATAGAATAGAATAGAATAGAATAGAATAGAATAGAATATTTCACTTAAAAAGGACCTATAATGATAATCTAGTCCAACTGCTTGACTACTCAGGGCTGAAAATTTCAAGCATATTAAGAGCATTGTCCAAGTGACTCTTGAAGAATGACAGGCTTAGGGCAGCAACCACCTGTCTAGGAAGGCTGTTCCAGTGCTTTATCACCCTCTCAGTAAAGAAATATTTCCTAATGTCCAGCCTAAGCCTTCCCTGTGTGGTTGATGATCTAGATTTCCCTGAAATATTATGACTGAATCTTTCACAGGAGATGACAGCCAGTTTATATGGCCTAGTATGAATTTCTGAGATCTTAAAAATACATTTCTTTATTTAACTGTTGCCATTAGCAATGCCAAATACATCAAAATATTGGGGAAGATAAAGGTATATAATACTTATTGTCATCATTCTGATTCAAATGCTACAGAAGTCAGATTACATAAATTAAAACATCTGAGTGTGAAATCTTGTTTAAAATGTTCTCAATGGAGTTGAGTAATGTTTGCCTAGGGAATAACAATATCCTTCAATTACTTCTTGGCTAAAGTGGAGTTTAAAACTAACCACTCTAACACTTAGCTTTTAAAATTCATGTGAAAAAATGCCTCATTTTTAGGTGTCTGTGTTTCTTCAATAAATCCAGAATCCAGAGCTCCATCTCCATCCTAAAATCCATGTCCAGTGTCCCGAGAAGAGCGGGAATGGCTATTTGAAGTGGCTATTGGCTAGTGCAATGTAGCAGAGTGCAATGCAGCATGCTGAAATGCTGCTACCTTCTCGAAATGTCTCCTTCAGGAGACGCTCGGGTAGGCCACGGGAATAATCATTTCAAGTCCATGCACACACACACCACAGATAGCCCAGCAAAGGAAAGACAGGAAGGGCCTTCTGGATGAAGAATTCCAGCAAATGTTTATTATGTCCACCGTGCCGAAGGGATCAGGGACAAAAGACCCAGATCAAAGGAGTGCCCAGGGTTAAGAATGGGGTCAGGAACCAATGGTCTGAGGGCGAGGGGTGGTACAAGGCCAGGGCAAAGGTCAATGTCCTACAGGGGACACGGGGGCAGGCCATGAGGGATACCACAACCAATGGAGGAACAGGGAAAGGAGAAACCACGAGAAATAGGGACATAAATCAACACCAGAGGTGGGCAAAGCCCACAGACCCACGGGGAAAGCAAAACAGGTAGATTAAGACAGTGCTGCACAGCATCATGGGGAAAGTCATTTTGCTCACCCTAAGATCTGAGGCTTTCACAAAGCCTATGGCAGATTCTTCCAAGGCAGTGGCCTACAAATTTCCCTAACAGGCTCAGGGGCCTCCTCAGCGCAACAAACAAGAAGTCATTTAGAGCAAGCTGTGAGGAAAGGAACACACAAATGTATAGGAACCAGTGTTACCTTTCACACTTTAGCTATTGGGTCAGGGCTTCACAAAAGTATCTTTTTCCCAGATATATTCCATCCACAATCCTTTCCTGGAAGAAATGTCAACTTTTTTAATTTTTATTTTTTTTTAAGAATGCCATAAAGATTATTTCTTTCATTTTATAGGGAGGGGATTGCTACATATCTTTATACAACAACTTGATTGTTAGAAAGTTCATCCATATTCTGGAGTTGCTAAATTCAGTTCCTTTTCAACCTAGGGAGATTCAAACTAGTGGGATATTTCTTCAGAGGATTACAAAAACAATCAAAATAGTCAATAATCTTGTCAGTGAATTATGTACAAAATGTAGTAAAAGTCTTGCAGGGCAAAGCTTATAGCAATAGCACTGTCCAAACCTGATTCGAATATAAATATAATTTCAACATCACAACAGGACCAACAAAGACCAGGCAATGTACTATCACTATGCTTTACTTCAAAGCAGAAACCCTTGTCTGTAACCAGATGACATTCATAAGAGAATTAAACCCCTCCCAGCAGCATGAAAATGTCTGAAGGAGATCATACAGCAAACACAGAAACAGTGCATATTATCTGCTAAAAAAAGATTTAGAAAAGATAAAGCTAGGATGGTTATTCAGCAAAGCAAAACTACTAGAAACAAGAAAGTATTTTTTTAAATGTTGCACAGACATAAACAAAATGAAAAGCCTGATAAATTTTGACAGTGTTGGTGTAAAAAGTAGTACTCTGAAGGCCAAGCAAGAGTTTGAGAAGCAAATTTTGAAAAGAATAAAAACTAATAATAAAGGTTTTGTCTAAAGCCATAGCAGCAAAATCCCCTCCAGAAATTCTTGTAGAATCACCAAGAAGTGTTGTATCCTGGCTCAGCAAGGGCCAGCAGCTCCCTGGAGCCAGGCATCTGCACAGACAGGGGATCCATCAAGGCAGGAGCCTCACCAGCCATGCCTGTTCTTCTGCCCCAGCCAGGGAGCAAGGCAGGTTTGGGCAGCTGGAGTGGCCAGAAGGGTGACTGGCAGCCTGTGTCATCTCACTGAGAACAAGGCCAGTGAGACAAACTCTTCGTAAATGCTGAATGGTGGGGAAGATCAGAAATAAAGAACATTTCAGGTGCATGTAGGATGAAAAAATCATTAGCAGTAGTTAGCATGGATTCACCAATGGGAAGTAATGTTTACCCATCTTGATAAATGTCTATGACAAAAGGATTGGCTGAGTAGATGAGAAAAGAGCAATGGATACTCTCTACCTTGTCTTCCCTGGAGCCTTTGACAGTGTCCCAAAAGATCCTCATAGAGAAGCTGTTGAAAATTGGGCTGAATGAGCAAACAGCAAGGTGGTTTGAAAATTGTCTGAATGGGTCACATCATGCCACCAGACCCAGGGTATTTATAAGCACCACGAAATCTAGTTGGAGCCCAAAACTATCAATATATTTTGGGTCAGTACATGGCCTGGTCCAGTTTAACACCATTAGTGATCTGGATGCTGGGGAAGGGTGCCCTTGGAAGTCTATTAATGGCACAAAACTGTGAAGAGTGGTGATTCAGCAGAAGATTTGGCTACCAATACATACAGGGAACTGAATGGGCTGGAGATGTGGGCTAACAGAAAACTCATGAAGTTAAACAAAGGGAAATCACTAGAGAGTAACAAACCCATGCACCAATATGTGTTGGTGTCCAGCAAACCGGAAATATCTTGGCAGAGAAGGACCTCAGGATCCTGGGGGACATGTGGTTGAACATGAACCAGACATGTGCTGCAAAGAAAGCCAACAGCATCCTGAGATTCATAAAGAGGAAGGTTTCAGCAGACCGAGAGGATATTCTGCCCCTCTGTGCACTGCTGGTGAGGCCAGCAATACTGGAGTACTGTGTCCAGTTCTGGGCTCACCACTATGAGAGAGACATGGATATACCAGAAAGAGTCCAAGACCACAAAGATGGTGAAGGGATTGGAGCACCCTTTCTCTGTTTAGCCCAGGAAAAAAATATTCAGAGAGGATCTTATCAATGTATAAGTACCTGAAGGGAAAGTGGAAAGAAGGTAGGGCTCTTGGCAGAGGGGCCCAGTAACAGGACCAGAGGTCGTGGGCACAAACTGAAACAGGGAAGGTTTCCTCTGAACATCAGGAAACACTTTTTCTCTATGAAGGTGATAATCACTGGCACAGGTTGCCCTGAGATATTGCAGAGTCTTCATTCTTGGAGATTTTCGAAAATGTCTGGGCATGGTCCTCATCAAGCATCTCTAATTGATTCTGCTCAAGCAGGACAACTGAACTAGATGACTAGAGGTCCCTCCCAATATCAATCATTCTGTGATACTGTAATTCTATAAACAAATACAAAATACCATTATGCTGTTGCACAAATCCATGGTATCGTTCACGTGCTGAATTTTGTGTGCATTCTGACCTGCTTCTCTGACCTGCTCCTAGCTGCAATATGCACTCATTTCCAAGATATTTATGAAGAAAGTGGAAGTTAGTAAGTCAATAAACGGAAAATCACTTTTTATAGTAGGATTTCTTGCAGAAATGGGGGATGTTTGCAAAAGCTAATGAAATGAGCACATCTTAATAACACTGTCTGTAAATGCAATGTGTAAGACGTAGAGAGGAGCAGAATAATCAGGACTGTCAGCCTGAGGAGTTATTCCTTTTTTGACAGCTCCTTCATCTATTAAATTGAACACTTACCATCACTGTATTTTCTGTCTGAAGTGGCAGAGACCTTCTAGGACAGTAACCACTTCTGAAAGGTGAAAAGCCATCTTCTCCTTCAGCTGTGATGTTCTTTCTGTCACACCATCCTCCACATCATGTATACCATCCAAACATTTATGTTTGTATTCCAGTTCCTGTATTCGTTGCCTCTCAAATACATTAATTCTTATGAGAAAATATGCTTCGTTATCTACTATCATCCCTTTCAAATAGGAGACTAAATGCTCCATGGAAATCTTTCTGTGTGAGCATACTTGATGCAGCCTTTTAAACCATCACATTTTTATTGTTATCACCTGCTTTTTCACATAAATTAAGACTGATTAAATCAAGCAAGGTTGAAGGATGAAAAACCTACATAATATAAATATTAACTGTGTATTAAATAATTGGCAACAAAACTCTGAAAATAAGGAAAAGGAAATAAGAAACTGAGTGATCTTATTTTAGAACTGGAAACGATTCAAGCAAAGGCAGAAAGGATTATCAAAAGAATGTCCAACGCCCATATAAGCAGACAGTTCCATATGGAAAATGAGTAAGGGTGAGCCCCTTCAATGTGAGCAAGCAGTGGCTCGCATAGACGTAATAAAGGTCTACAAAATCATGAGTGCCATAAAGAAAGTGGATAGTGATAAAAATCTCATTGCCTCTTCCAGCAAAAGAATTATAGGTCATCATATGAAGACAGCAGGAATCAAATTCAAACCAAAGTAAATGGTTGGTCTCTGAACTGGTATCCGACCAATAGAACAGTGAGCCAAAATCTATGCTAAATGCAAGATATGTACATAGATGCAAAGAGAAACTAACAAGAACCTGAAACACAGATCAGCTGAAAAGTTAGTGGGAAAAAAAAAAAAAAAAAAAAAAAAAAAAAAAAAAAAAAAAAAAAAAAAAAAAAAATTACTCTGACCTGAACATAGCAAAAGGCTGGGAAGCATTTCTGGGAAAAAACATATTCTCTTTTCCAGTTATTTTTTATTAGGCATCCTCTTCTGCAAGGAATTTAATCCTTTCTTTTACAGGTAGTCTGAAAACAATGCAACTACAGGAGAGAGTTAAGCAAAAATTTGGATTTTTTTCTCCAAGTCTCAAAGTAAAATGCTGCCTGGTGAATGACTGGAGTTTTCCTGATTTACTTGTACTTAAAAGTCTTTTTTGAAAGTCTGTTTGAAGCTTTAAAAACCTATAGTGCATCATTCATACCACTGAAAAAGCCAGCTCAACATAAGAGGGAAAGATGAACAAATAAAGCAACTAACACTTATGTAAGCAAGTGCTATTACTTAACAAAATATTTTTTTTAATTACAGTTGCTAATATTTTAATCTAAAATAGTGGTTAAGCCCAGAGTCCTCTGACTGTAGATGCCAACAGACATGAGGAAGCATTAGAAACTGTCAGTCATTTCACAAACCATCATACATGTTCTGATGTATCATGGTTTCAGCCCCAGAGACACCACAGACTCACTAGACACAGGAGTTAAATAGTTCAGGCCTATTAAATCCGATTAAGGAAACAAAAACAAGAAGTTAAAAAAAAAACCACAATCAGCAAAATCTTGTTATAGTACCATTGCTAAAGAACAATTCTCATATAATCAATATAGAAGTAAGCTCACAAAAACCACAATAGTAAAAGAAATGGTATCTGTTTCAACATGGCCAGCATATCCCCACTCGCTGGCTAAATTTCCATATTTTCCTTATGGAAGGTGACAGAAACCATTTTAATTATGAATAACCAAATTAATCATGTTAAATCTAAAGATCACTTCTTACACTTATTCAATAATAAAGGGAAAATACCAAATTAACTAAACAGAGAAACAGAGAAAAGTCATGTTTTTGGAATTGTGATAAAAGTATCTCAGATTCTAGAAACATTTTCAGCTTTCAGGCACCAGGAGTATGTACATGAATGGGTTACACTTCCATGAAGATCTCCCCTCACTTTCTCCTTTGCTTTTACTTGAAGAAGTATAACTCTAGCAATATTTGGATAGAGAAAAAAATCCCCCTGGATCAGCTGTTACTAGAAATGATTTCTCCCAGGGGACTTTTAAAATCTTAATTTCAGTTCTGAAAAGGGCCTTTCTGGCCACAAAAAGGAAAAAAGAAAGAACTATTCACCCAATCAATCCAGCACAGCTTCCTGAATGGTGCATATGCTGAGGGGCAGTGCAGCACGTGTCCTCTCACCAGGCTGCTGCCGTGGGTCTCCCTGTGGTGTGTAACTGGCCCTTTGCAAGGCTGCATCACCACACACCACAGCAGCAGTCTCGGGGCACTGAGAGCAGCTGCCCACATTTGCAGGCTGCTGAAGCATCAGCCTGGCACTGCCCATCCAGGCAGGAGCCAGGCAGCTGGGACAGGGACAGGGACAGCCCCTGGCACCTTACTGAGGATGGGCACAGGCTGAGGCCAGGCCAGGATGCCAGCCCACATCAGGGCACGGCTGGGGGTGGCGGGAGCTGGAGCTCAGTGGGGAACAGCCAAGAGCCACAGCTGGGAATGTTTCCAGTGGGCTGGGGCTGGCCCTGCCCGTGGCTGCCACACAGAACCCGGAGCCTCTCCCCTCTTCACCAGCTGTGCTCATCTGGCTCTGGGGGCAAACCATGGGGGCAAAGGTGCTCTCAGACCCTCCAACACCTGCTACTGGGTAAAATTCCCAGCTTTTAAAAGCTATAACAACACATCTTTAAACAAGCATTTATATTTCAATATGCTCTGTCTTTTTCACGTTTTTAACCTGCAAAGAAGGAGCAGATATAGTTTAGTTCTGGGGATTTCCTGTAGCACCAGCCTTTCTGAGCCAAGGAAAGAGTTGTCAGAGCAAAACTGCTGAGATGTGAAGCATTGGTTTTGTTTCTCTGAGGTATTAATAAAGTGACAGCCTGGACTCTCAGAGCACTTTCTCTTGGACTGACTGTTCCCTCTAGTCTGGTCAGATCCTTCCCACACCGTGTCTCAGTTTCATTGTGCTCCCTTGAGACAACATCATTTTCTTCCCTGACAATGTCTATCTTCCCAGAAAATCCTTGCAGTTACAATTCAGGGTGAAATAAAGTCAAGTGTACTTGAAAAGAAAGATATAAAAATCACAAGCAGCACATTAATATTGCTGCCAGAATTGCAGCTTCTGAGCCTGGTGTGTGGTAGCATCACGATGCAATGTTTGTGCCCTAGCTTGGAATTAAGTTGGGATCAGAGACCCTCCCAAATAAACAAAACAGTTCCAGAGCCTAGGCACAGCCCTACAATTATCTTAAACCTTAGCAAAGCCTCTCTATCATTTGTGTCAACTAGCACTCTCCCAAGAGCTCCTGGCACCATTGTGTTCCAACAGGCAGTTCAGCTTTAGCCACCCATCTGGAGAACACAGCAATGGAATAACCACAGCTTTTTTTCATCAGATGCCAGAAGTCAAGCAATGGAGACACTGTCTGTCACTCTGACTTATGAAAGGATCTAACATATTACCATTCAAGATGTCCTACTGGACAGCAATCTTAAATTCTACATATTACATTCTGCACAATTTCTTTTATGAATTAGGTATTGGCAATAAAATCATTCACTCATACCCAGGTCCAGAGCATTAAATTCACTCACTAATCCATGCTCCACATTTTCCTGTCATGGCACTCCTGTCTCACACACTACCATGGGAGGGCTGCAGCTGCCTCCCTGCTCTGGACTCTATATGTCAGTCATGGCCTGGCATGTGAGGCAGAAGAGAATCTGCTGCATTGTCCCTAAAGTGTTCTCTAACCCCTTTAGCAGCACAGTCTGACTTGAAGCAGAATGCATCCTTCAGCTATGCTCCTCCAAAACATCAGAATGTGTACTTGTCATATACCTCAGTACAACTCTGCCTCTGCATTTTTATTGCATTTTTTTTTTATTCCATGTCAGCATGTTTTTGTCTTTTTTCTACTGTCTTTTCATTTACTTCCCTTGTAGTCAATACTTGTTCAACCCTTAATAGCTATATCTTTTCTCTTTCTTTTCCCATTCTTAGGTTATTTTACTGTCCTGCTTGTGATATCCCTCTCAGATGGGATGTCTTTAGTTCTTCAGACACTCCACTTCTGCTTATTCCTGTAAGAGTCCTATTAAACAACTGTCTTACTCTTCCCAAATAGGTACACAAAGCTGTTCCTTATAGAAATATAAGCAAAACCTCAGATTCTTCATGCCATCTTAAGATGTTTCTTTTTGAACTGCTGAAAACATCTCTTCCCAACTTGTCACTGTGTTTAGTATTACAAAAATATTTTCTCTTTGTTCCTTAGATTCTGCCCAGTCCCAAATGAAATTGTAAAAATACCACTAACTCTTTACCACAAAGGCACTGTTCTGAGCAGCTCAGAGCTCACTTTTCTCCCAGTGAGAGCAACTGAACACTTGCATGGAATTCAGTTCTAAAGACACTGATCTCAGTAAAAAAATAATTTAGAATAATATAAAAGTGTAACACCATAGAATAATTTATGGTTTTTGCTGGTCATCATCCTTATTATCATCTTATCATCATTAACTGGTTAGCATAACTTTGTAAGGGGTTTTTTTCTCTTTTTTTCATCTTTCCCAATTAATAAATTCTATCTGGAAAATCAGAGCACAGGAAATAAGCACACTTGGTGTGTACAACTGTTTCAAAGATGAAGAAAAAGATAAGCTGCCTACTCCAGTATCCTTCAGACAGCGTATTTCTTCCAGCTTATATGATTTGACAGCAACTATAGAAATAATATCTTCTAAGCCTGAGCAAACAAACCTCTTTTAACAGAACAACAGATACTGTTAGGAAGTCTAAGGATCATCTGGGATGTTCTAGCATGTTGCCTGTTTTGCTATATTACTTTTTAGAATCTGTTTGGCAAAGAAAATTAATATATAGATCCAAAAATCTGTCATTGATCATCCTAATCAATTTGCTCACATTATGTTTCAGTAATTTTTCATATGTGGATGACATTTGAAGGTCTTAGTCTGAGGAATTTGAAATGCTTGTATAGAACCCTTCTCCCTCCATCACAACTTATGTACCAGTGACTAGAAAAGTCACATAGTTCAATGAAACCAGGTGTTACACAATCATTCTGAGGTATATTGTGTAGCAAGTGATGACAAAGGCAAAATAACACCTGTTTAAAACTCATGACAGACAAAAACAAGACAAAAGTCATATTTTTGCTTAGTTTTAATCCATACAAAATCTTGACAAATTTTTCAAAGGGAGTAAATTTGTCATGTAATAGGGAGTAGATTTAGGAGACTATATGACAGCTCTCTTAATAAAAAATGTTAAATGCCAGTGTTCTGAAATCAAGCATGTACTAGATCTAACAAAAACAAATCGAATTTAAGGAAAAGCATTTTCAAAAAATAAATTTAAAAGGGCAAATTGGACAATCTATTGTTGCCCATGCAGAAAACTCTTCTTTATGCTGTTAACTGAATTTTTTTACTGAAGAGTGTTCCAGAAGGATGTCCCATGGTCTCTAAATTGATGGTTGACATATAAATTTTACTATCTGTGTCAAGAAAAGAGCTAACTATTGACACAAGTAAATAAACAGAAATAAGAAATTAAATGCCTACTGTGGACACTATGCTGTATTGTAAGTGCAAGACTTTAGACTGGAAAACTGTTATAAAAAATATTGCATCCTATTTTTTAAACCAATAACTGCACCTCTAAGTGGAATCCTCTCAGGCTAATGATTTTGACCACAAGCCATGATCAGGAGTAAAATTGGAACATAATATATTAACTGATGAATTACAGGTAGTACTTCAAAGAAGTGCTGTAGGAAAAACCACTTTCCAGGCTAACATTGGCTCTTTTTTTTTTCCCCCTAGAAAATAATCTCTAATTTCACAAAAGAAATGAAACTTTCATAGCCTGTGAATAGGGCTTTGTATTTCTTTTTTACAATCTTACAGCCATTCTGTTCCAAGACCATGGAAAATTAAATTTCACCTCTGACAATCCCATCATTTTATAAAAGTAGTCAGCTCTGACAGCACTAACCATCCACCCCCAAAAAGCGAGGCTACCTCGGTTTGATATCTGATACCTACAGTAGATTAAGTGCAACAAGCATCTGTCCCTCAGTGTGTGCTAAGGGTATGAACAAGGGTTTTTTTTTTTCCCACAAATTACTTGCCTGTTTTCATTCCTTTTCATGTACTTACAGATGTTCCAAACTTCCCAAAGTAATTTTTATTACCAAAGGGTATAGTGATTGCCAGTTAAAGAAGCTGATCTGGACCACTGAAATCTTGTGAAGTATGGTTAATTACTGCTTTACATGTTCAAAATATTTTTAAACCAAACAAAATTATTAAATGACAAATATAAAATTTACCTGAAAGAAATATAAAATTTTGAGAAGAAATTACATAAGGCAATTACTATCACATTAATGCAA
Organism: Prinia subflava; assembly: GCF_021018805.1. Lineage (NCBI taxonomy): Eukaryota > Metazoa > Chordata > Aves > Passeriformes > Cisticolidae > Prinia > Prinia subflava. The sequence goes on along the minus strand of NC_086250.1, from coordinate 56,007,185 downwards.
AATAAAATGTGCAAAACTTATTTGGTACTGTTACCTTGTTGCTCTGTTAGTTTAGAGGAAGCCTATGGAAACTGCATCCTCTTTTTAAATATCTGGAGGTAAAATGCCTATGTGTCCCAGCAGAACTAAAACACAGATGTCTAATGCACACTAATACAAATTCAACTGAGCTAGAATATACACCACAGAAACAAATATGTCTGGTGGATGACTTATGCAATGTCTTGAATATTACAGCAGTTTTGAATCTGTCTATAGGATAGTCTAAATATATCTATATGTATTAATAACTCCATTTCTGACTGGCAGATTTTAAGAATTTAATTACTTTGTTATGCTAACTGACGTGTTGTAAGCAATAGAAAGAACTTAAGAAAGACACTTCAGTGTCATTTCTGACAGGTCCATGAAAGTAGAGCTCCATGTGGAGCAGTGATTAGTTGGTTATGCAAGTTAAAGCTCATCTCCCCACAGTCAAAGGGAAGGGTGGGGGAACCCAAACACCCTGCACCATCTACAAATCCATTCCCATGAGCTTAGAAGAACACAGGGGAACAAGGGTGGGGGGAACCCCAATATCCCATGCAGAGAAATCTACCCTGCCTTCCCCTAGGACTGTCCCAGGAAAGCTTCAGCCGCATGGGTCATCATGGCCCATGAGCCAGGGAAAGGTGCTTTCACACAGTGTGGGATGGCAGGGAAAAAAGCATTTGGGGATTGTACAGAACTTCTTGTGGAATGTTTCAGGCACCACTAAAGGTGGAGAAAGAGAGGTAGATAAGTGGTTTTGGTACGAACAAGCACAGGAATACAGAAAGATGAAGGGTTTATACAGGCTAGCCCTCATCAGCACACCCTGCACTAGATCAGTAGCCTCACATCTTTTCATTAAACTTCATTTCTAAATGTTGTCCTGAGTGAAGGAGCTCTTTCTGCTGGTGCTTGTTTGTGTTTAGGTCTGAGTGCCTGGGCTGGAGTGACACCACCCATCACAGGGCCTGTGTGTTTGGGGTGCCAGCAGCTGGAGATGTCGGGGTGTGTGTGATCACACATCACAGTGTGATCATTGCAAATATCCAGAGTATGGCAAAGTGACCCAGGAGCCAGGAGGGTGAGTGTGTCACTCATGGGAAGACAGTAGGAGTTCAGCACTAGCAAGATCAGGGCTTGTTCAGGAAAACTGCTGAGGACACTGGGGCTTGGGGAATCTGCTGGGACTCATTTGTACACGGGCATTTGCATCTGAGAGTGAGACAATTCAGAGCAAGGATACAGGGAAACACCAATGAGGTAATCATTGTGCATATCGTACATACACAGTTTACATATATTTCCTTCGATTTCTGTAGGAATAGGGTAAAAAGCTAGCCAGTCATTTCTTCTAAGTGCAGCTAACAAGTAATCTGTAAGTTCCCACATGAAGCTGTTTTGAGAATCAGAAGCTCCTTTAACACAATAGTCTATTCTGAGGGTGAAAAATAAGTGCACCTGTAATAGCAAGGGATTTGTCTCATGAGAATCAGTAAAGAAAACTTGTAAACAATCCAAGAATAGATAGATTTGATAGACAAGTAAAATGTCTTTTTCTAACCAATAGAATAATCAACAAGAAAGCTATTAAACAATTAGAAGTTCTCCTCAAGGTTTGTAAAAACTGTATGAAAGACAGCATGCAGCCATAATAAAGGGAAGCCTTCTGAACTTTTATGGTGTCACTCTTTGTGCTGTGACTGTCCCAACAACATATTTCCTGCTAATAAACCTTTATTCTAATTAGCCAGAGAGGGGACCAGGATGAGGCTTTTAGTGTTGTTGAATGCTCATGTGAGTGGTTAGTGTTTTCTGTCTGGGTTGGCCTGTGTGGCCAGTCAGCTGTACACGTGTAGGGGTACTGTGTGTGCCTGCAGGTCAAACATTGGGAAAACGTGCTCAGCATCACTCCTGGCTGGATCTGAGGGAACAGAGACGCAGCAGCCTTGGCTCTTTCAGACTGTAGGATTCATCAGCCCCTACCAGTGATAAAAACAAAAAGCTGGGAAACACAAAGATGTGAGGATGTCTAATCTTTAAAATTTTATAGTACCAGAGAATAAATCAGAGAATATCCACTTGTAAAAAATTCAGTTCTAATGTTAGGATTTTGGAAAAAATGTGACAGACACAGAAAAGATAAGATGCAAATAGTGAAACTGGCTACCTGATGGAAAGACTTAAATAGGAGAAAAGTTAAAACCTGCTGCATTCAGGCATAGCTACAAAATAGTTTGAGTGAACTTCATAAAAGTAGAAAAGTAAGATTGGTTTTGCCTGTGTAATTTCTTAATTTAAGAGAAGGGGATATTCATTGAAACTACCATGGCCATTTCTAAGAGCAATAAAAGATACACTTTGTTACCATGTGCATAATTCAGCAATGGTACCCATTATCAAAAGTTAATAGTCAACACAAGGCAGATGGCTGAAGATGCATATTAATTCAGTAAAATACTAGAAAGATTCAATTTGATATGAATAATCACAACCGTGAATATTAAGTGGGATAAAATAATTGGAATTCAAGCCTTTATACCTCAGGGCATAAACCAATGACTAATTAAATATGATACAAAGAGAATGTCCTTCTAAGCACATTTTTCTGCAATTGTCTGTAGCATTTCTTGCAACTTGTACTCTCTGCTGATGCAGGCAGAACACTATAATTCAGTGATCCAGAGAGCATATTCAATATGATTTTTTAGGATCTGTTTTAAATTATCCAATGGTTTTTATTTATTTATTTAAATTACTTTAGCACTAGATAGCTGTCACAATTCTCTCACCTATACAAAAAAAAAGCAGCTTTTGAGAAGTGTAGAATGGTTTTAATTTTTATTGCCAGTTTCATCAATGCTGATATTTAAAGCTAATACATATTTTGTCATTGTAGAGAACATTACAAGAACAGATAGTTGTAGATAATTATGCAACTTCTTTGCATAATTATATTTCTCATCAGCAGACTAAACTCAGTAAATAACAAATAGGGTTTTTTAAAATGTGAGATGGATCATATATCAAAGGAAGATAAACTGTAATGTTGTTTGCCTCTCAATACTAATCATAGTTTAAAAGGCCATATCTTCTCTCCACTGAGAGGATTTGGTTTTTCTTAGCAGGAAGCCTTTGTTCTGAATGTTTTATCATGGTGAAGTGTACAGAAATGAATATGTCGTTTCAGCATTTGTTATTGTACAGTAGATAACCAATTTTCTTCAAGATGTAGAAAGTCCAGGAATCATAGAATTGTTCAAAGCATTTAAAATGGCATCTGCATGTTTTTTAATGAGCTCTGTTCTCTTTTAATTTGTTGTACATTCATTGTTGTGATGTGAATGTACACGAGTGTTGCTTCTTTTTTGATTTAACAAGCCTTCAGATGTGGAAGTCACATGTCTCCATGAAGTTTTCTTCATTTAATATTTTAAAATACTTAGAAAAAATCTCTTAACTTGCTAAAATGTTGTGGTGTTGATTTTAAAAACTTTCTTATTATTCTGAGTTATTACACAGATTTAGGAAGCTCTAGGAAACCAAAAAGGGAAAGATTAACATTTCAGCTCAGGGTTGTGAATTCTATTTTGCTACCTTTGGACAGAGACCAACAATTGACCTTTATGGTTTAAGCTTTGGTTATAAATGCACTTCCTGACAAATGATTTCTAACTACAGTGCTGCCTATTCTTCCAAATTCCAGTTATGGTTGACAAAACTAAAAGGTATACAGGACCTGAATTTCTTACCCAGCCTTGGAGAATGGGAGGTGTCCCTATAAGGTCAAGAAATCAGACAAAAATCCTGAGGTTTTCCTTGTTCTCTTTGTAGCTTTATTCTTCATTGTACCAGTTCCATGTGCACAGATTTAGTGTCTGTGTAAATTGCTGTAATTGTATTTCTGGAGACTGAAGTCCTCTTACATAGTCACAAAGAAAACAAAGTGCAAGCAGCAAATACTTTTTCCCTTTGGCACACTCCAACCTTGACCTAACAATACACAACTCCAGAAGTGATAAAATGCCATTCTCTATTCTCCACTGAGGTATTGCTCCTTGACTGTAATTTATAGGAAGGATGCAAATCAGGTCACATTAGCAGAAGACATAGAAGATAACAAAAGAGACAGAAATAGTAAGTAGTTTTGAGAAAGGAAATATTATGTCCAGACAGGAATTGCAGACAGTTCAGTACAAAAGAGTCTTAACGAATTCTTTTTACTCAAATACATGGTGTAAATAATATATGTCCTAATGTTCTATGAAGTACCTATATGGCTTAAAAATATTTCTGTTCCAAATTCAGCTGATTTTTTTCCCTCTTTTATTCTATTTGTCCTCTCTGCCTTTGCTGGTCACTGCCTCAAGTAACTCAACATCTCTCACTTTCTTGCGTTCCACTTGGATGAGATTGACCATATTTCCATTATGTAGTCAATTCACTTGTGCCATAAAACTGCTCAATTGTTTAATAAAGACAGCTTACTTTTCTCTTTTTACTCTAATTAGTATTTTTTAAAGTGTTGTAGTTTCTATAATACTTCCATCTGACACTATCCTTTTTTACTTTCCAGAAAATAATGTTAATGGCAACAACCCCCAGGATAGAACCCTAAGATGTTACAAAAACCTGCCAAAAAGTGACTTCTCTTGGGTTTGTGGCTTTTTTTTCTTTTTTAAAATACTTTTAGCAACATTTTTATCTCTTATCTTTGCATGTAAGGAGCTCCTGGACTGAATCTCAGAATGTGTGCAAAAAAAAAAGGCAATGGCAGAGAGGTAAGAGTCTTTACACTGAGAGTGGCAGAAAGAGATAAGCTTCATGAGAACATGCCTAGATGAGCAAATGTGAGATAGTCTGTGGGTATGTCAGCAGCAAAGAGAATGTGATAAAGAGCAGAAGAAAGAAGAAAAAAAATGAAAATAGGCAAAAGTCTGGGGAAACAGAAAACTCAGAACCTGGAAAAAGAATACAAAATTTCCTTTTTTAATGGAAAGTCATAGAATAAGGGATTTAAATAAATAGGAAAATATTTTGATATGAGACTGACAAAACAAAAAATTACATGTGAGATACCAGGAATGAAAGAATAAAATAGATATAAGTACGAAATAATACAGACCCCAGAACTGAGAAATTCTTTTACTGAAATGTAATGTTTAACAACATAAATGAACACAGTTTGGATAACATACAAACAAGAAATTTTGAGCAACTCACAAAAGTCAGTAACTTTTCAATGTGTGTTAAATAAGATTAGCAGGGTGTCCAAGCAGTTCTGGTAAATGAAAGAGAGTTGTTGACCACTCAGACTGTTCCCAAGTGATTCGTGGCTGCAAGCACAGCCAAGGACATGTTCAATGCACCTAAACAATAGTGAATTCACAGCAAAGGAAGACACTTGGCAGCTCACGGGATGGGGCTTTATAGCCTGTAGAACTGGCCATTTTTCAGAGCCATTTCTTAATCAGCAAAGGAAACTACAGATCCCTGATAATAACCACAATATTAATCACTTGCTTGTTTTGAAGAGACTACAATTTCTGGCAGCCAGAACTGTAACATATCTATTCCACAATGATATGGTGGGAAAGCAGAACTTGTATTCCCTTTCAGTACTGAAAGGTTCACATTCTGTGGTAAAATGTTTAGTGTCTCCTCCTACAGAATAGCAAGGAGACTAAAGTAAATTTCATCAAGCACATGCTACCATTGTTGTTTGTTATTTGGGTTCAGGCTTCACTTTGGCACTGACATGCTCTAATTCAGAGAGAAGTTAAAATGACCTGCAAAGACTGGCATTGAATTTTCCAGGACTTGAAGCTGTATACTATTTGTCCTGAAAGTGCAAATTCACTAGAATAGAAGCAGAGGAGGAAGGGGGAAAAGATGATGTTAAAATAAAATTTATTCAGTATTAAATCTGTGTGTCTAAAATTTATGAGCTGCTCAGAAATGCAGACATTTCAAGAGAAAAACCTTCGGCTGTTGCATATAGCTTTGATATCTCCTAATGTAAGTATGCTATGACAGTAACTTCTACCTAGGAATATATGCATATAGCCTGAACAATAACATTTAAAGAAACACATTTATGGGGGGGAAAAAAGAAAAAAAGAGAGAGAGAGAAAAATCCCACATTTATATGACATAGCTAAGATCAGCATTTTACTTATTTTAAAGGAAGATAAAGTCATAATACTGTATAAAAGCAATCATAGGATACTGGCCCTGCTTTAAGACCACAAGGGAAAAAATAAATCATTCATGTTTAATATAGCCTATCATTCAGCTAAATTTCACTTTTGCTTTGAGATAGGACACTTCATTACATAGCAAGTCAGAGGAAGCCTTTTGATTATTACAGTTCATAGAAAATACTTTCTGGGAAAATATTTTAAGTATTTTCAACTTGCTGAAGTTTATACATTGAGAAATATTCATCTCTGTGGGGTAAAGGTCACATTCAAAGCTGACTGCAATCAAAGGTGATTTTTTTAACTTACTAGTTTTGGGTGGAATAATATGAACTTCCTACTTTAATCAAGTTTGATATTTGTAATCATAGCTCATATATTTCTCTTATAATTTAACAAGTCATACAATGGATTGTACAATAGAAAACTTACTATATCTTAAAAAGATGCAATGGATTGTACAATAAGAAACTGCAATACAGTGTTAACAGTTTTATTATTATTATGATGGACTTAAATTTCATACTTTGGAAAACTGTTCTAATTGTATTTTTCTAATGTAAACTTTTGCATGAAGAGAACAATTTATAGAAGTGTCAAGAAAAATATCTGATGGTTGATTATAAAGCAAGATTGATGATATCCCTCTAAAATGCTAACATTACTGGTAATGAACTCACTTTTTCTATTAAATAAAACTTTTTTCTATATCTAAGAGGTCAAGAAAAGTACTGTTAAAATATGACAGTGCTATGCTACTTTAGTAGTGTCTTTAATCATTCATTCATTAACTTGTCCAGAGTGTCCATTTTTATACAGTAGGAGTATAAAATGTGATCTCTGACAGAATTCTGCTTCATAAAATACTGCTGATTTCTACATAGAAATCCTTTTGTGTATGTTTCCATAAAGTTTGTCCTTGGATCTGGACCAACAAATCATACAAAGCAGAGGAGACATTCTCATTATCATATTTAATTCAGTTTATTAATACAAATATTTCCCTATGTTCTTGTGGAACCTTCACACTAACTTCTTAATTGACAGTAGTGGAGTTTCACCATATTTTATTGGATTATGTTACATCAGAAACTGGTCCTGTGATTAAATGAATTTTGACTACCACATTTCAGCTTCTTTCCTACACCCTAACTCTTGCCAAGAAGGCCAATGCCAACATTTCCAAAAACAATCTCTACCTTACAACTTGTAAACCTATGTGCAATCCTGAAGTGTAAGCAGAGGACTTCTGCTGAAGCATTTGCACTTCACACATGCAGGTTAATAGCCTAAATAGTTAGCTGGCCACTCTTCCTGGAGAATTACAGCTACAATAAACTTTTGAGCGTTGGGTTGTAAGCCAGCAATCACAGTCTGTCATCAAGATCCACTTCTACACATGGTTTATTATTCACTTTAATTTAATTTTATGTTAACTGAACTAAAATTGGTTTGGCACTCATGAAAGTCACAACCCTTGAAAACAGGGCTTCTGTCATCATTACCCGCAGGATCTCTGCAGAATAAACTTTGCAGCTTGAGGTTTTTTCTTATATATTTTGGAAACAATGATAAGTTATTTAAAAACTTCCAGCTTTTTAGCTAATATAATTCCATGAGACAATCAACTATTTTAATAAAATTGCATTATTTAGATTTTTTTTTTACTACCAGTAGCTTCATACCTCCACAACTGCAATCTTAGCCTGAAATTTATCAATAGCCTTATATATTCAATATCTCCAACCTTCTGTCTTTTTTTGGTATGGGGTCTTTACTTTCACATCTCTGCTTACACCTATATCCCTGAGCTGACATCAGTTTTACTGTAGAAACCAAACTCTAGTATCTGTTTGGTTACCTATATTTCTTGAATTTTTTCAAGAAATTGGGTTCAAGGGTATTGCAGAGAAGATTACTGGAACCCTTTTACGTGAATTTGAATTTGGAATTTTATTTATAAGTTATGTTTTCCCTTTTGATTTAATTTTTAATGAGAAATTTTGTCTTAATATTTCAAGGCATCAACTCTGGTCTGTGCAAGGACACCTTGCTGAAGTCCTGGAGTTGCATATATTACTGCTAGGGCCAACATGTGGCATTTTATGATGCACTTCATTGCTTCTGATGACAGCACATTTCATTCTAAAGTGACCTGGAGAGAAATAAACAGTGTAGTAAGTACCATGGCAGAGTGAGAAAATAGGAAGTACTGAAACATATGCATTATTTCAGCAGAAGTCAAAGTCTACTTATCTAACTCAGAACTGATACAAATAATCAGCCTTATTTCCAAGAGTAAATTCAAACACAAGTCAGAGGACATATTATGTGGATGCCCAGAAAGTCACTAACACAAAGACACAATAATTCTAATACAATAGTGGGAGAATTTCAAAGAATTTTTTTCTTCAGAAAGCCTGATGGTTGAATTCCTTCTCAGTTGACTCTGTGTACAAGGCATCTTCTGCTGACTAACTAATTCACCCAGTACAAAGAGTACCTGATGTGTGAGCACTGCCTCAGCATGTCTGGAATTTTCAGAAGGGGGATCCAGCTTCCCAGAGCTTCACAGAGAGCCCACATAGAGCTGATAATAATTGCTTGGCAACAAGAACTACCATTTCACTCCATTATTTTTTGTTGCTCTGAGCACTGGGAATTGTCAGACTTTTCACTACTCCTTTTTTACAATATTTTACTTTCAGATCACACAAAATTCCTGTTCTTTCTCATGCTTTTCAATCATGTTTATTAAACATATGTGAGTAGTAAAATACTTCAGGTTGTCTCATGTTGGTATTTTCTCATTAAAAAGACAGCTGGACTAAGTAAAAGGATAAACATGCTCTGGTGCAGGTCGCCCACAGGCCACAAGGAAAATCTATCCTCCCATGGATACTCATCCTCCTTTGGCTTTTGTGTTCCCTCTGTTTTTCTCCCTGTTTTTGTCTCCTTTTCCTCTGCCCATGCAGTGTTTTCTGCCTTTGGTTAATACATTTTCCCGGAGGCACCACTATCATTTCCCAGCTGTGTCCTGCATTGGGTTCGTTGAAGCCAGGGGGAATTGGATGTGTCCAGCGAGGGGGCAGCCTCAGCCTCTTCTCACAGAAGCCAGCAAAATGGATCTGTCTGGAAAAAAGACACTGGAAAGAGGATATATTATGTGAACAAGTTCTTGTTAGAGGCAGTATTGTTCTTTTCAACCTTCTTGTAACTGAAATTCTTGGTAGAATTTCTTGATAGAAAGGAACTAGAATTAAAATTTATATTCAATGTCTTCTCTCAATACCTTCAAAGCAAAGGAAATGAATGGCTTCCTTTCCAGCTTGCTATTCATTCTGGTATAAAACTTTTCTGAAAGGCACTGAAGAAACATCATCTCCATGTTAGTGCTGTGCTCAAGAAAGGGAGAAGCAGAATCTGGAACACCTAACTTTGCTACAAGCCCGGACACCAACAGCCTAACAAGCAAGACATAAAGTGCAAGTGGGAGGAGGCAAGGATAGGAGAAGAATAAAGTTATAATTGATGTGATATGTGTTTTCTCACTCTTGCTCTAAAAAGCAAGGAAATACAGCAAAATCTATATCAGGTTATAGCATAGTCTAAAAGCCATTCCTCAGCACAAGGAAGCAATTGCACTCATAATTGTAAAAGCCAAGCTGACAAGTTTTGGCATTAGGAGCACTATAAATGGCTATTAAAATATGGGTCTCATTCAAATTGCTATGACAGGGCAGAGAGATAGAACATCACAAGGTCAGGTCATGCCAATTTTCAGGGTAGACTTAAGTCCAGCGAGACAATCAATCATGCAATACATTTCAGATTTTAACTAAACTAAGCTTGAAATGGAGGTACACAGTTATATTAGAGAAAAATGCATGAACAAGGGTGGAAACAGATTTAGAAACAAACCAACAAAAAGGATCACCCAGTTTGGCTCCAAAACATAACCAATGTACTACAATAATAGTAGTCTTTGGAAATTCATGTCTAAATACCTTTTCACTGCATAAATAATAAATAAATTCTTTCTAAAGAAATATTTAGTTTATTTTACATTTCTCATTTGCTCTGTGTTATACTGGATAAGAATTACTTTGGGTTCTCAGATTAGGTATTTAAAAAGACAGAACTTTGGAGAGGTGGAATTATCAAAAAGGAAGTAAAAATCATGAAGAATAATCTTATATAAAATCTTGGTCTTCTCATTTGGTTTTAAATTACAATTATGTTTTGCACTATAACGTAATTGTTACTAAAGATAACATTTGCAGGCTTTACTAATGTCATTTGTACTCATTTTATTGTACAAAAATATGAAAAAAAATTTTAAGATTTTGTTTCTGCTTAGATTTTATCTTTTTTTGTTTTGTATTTAATGTTCCCAGAAGCTGTTTTCACGCACAAAAAGAACATCCAAAAAACAACAAAAATCCTCCCCAATCTTTCTACTCATAACATTTCATTATTTTGGCCTCAAAAATACTAGCAACAATAAAGTCAAATTAATTTCTCAAATTGCTAAGAATTTTGCACGGTTGTGTAGCTGAATGAAAATACATGGTTGAATGAAAATACAAGGTCTGTAGAGGTATGGTAGGGGTTGCTTCTCTGGCATATTTCCTAAATGAAGAATGTCAACAGAAGAACTTAAAAGTCAATAGGTCACAGAAGATCTTCAAAGTAGAGTTCCTCTTTTGAGAAACAGCAAATTGAGGCTTGACTATTATGAGAGAATATCATGGATTTTTCCAGTTCTAAAGAAATCTAGACAAGTAAAAATAGGTTGAGGAAATTATGTCCAGAGAAATTCAAAAGCTATTAAATACTTCTGAATGTGCAGAAAGGCATGTTTTGAAAGTCTTGGACACTTCCAAACCCCAAAATATACAGTTTCAGATGCCTCTCCCAAAGGAAAACCATGATCTTATGTATTTGCAATGCAGTTTATTATCTTCTCTGCTTTTCCATTAAGCTTGTATGAATTGAGTTAGTCATGAGGAGCCCAGTACCTGTGTCAGATACACTTTCCTGAATTTTGCTATTAATATTATTATGAATATTATTTTTGTATCCACTTTTCTTACCAAAATCCATTATAGGCAGATAAATAAGTTTTTGTCTTGTATTCATTCCTAACTATAAGGTATTACTCATGTCCGTATACATATTTAGAAGCCTAAGTTGGAAAAGTTTAAATACTCAAATTGTTATTATATAAATAATATAAATAATCTCCTGTTCAATACTTGTATAGGGTCCTAATATAATTTTCTATTTGTAATAAAATCCATTCTTTTTCCAGAGAATGAACAGAGAATATTCTGGGAGTCCTGGAAAAATATCTTGAATGTAGTTTGTTATCACAAGCTTTAACATTATACACAGATTAGCACTTAAAACAAAAGAGATATATTTATTATCACTGACACTTTCAGAGAAGAAAGTTACAGCAAAGGGAGGAACATAGTCTACTTTAGAAAGAAAAAAATCTTCATTTTAAAAAGTCTGCATATATTCAAAGAGTAATCTACTATTGAATATCCCAATTTACTGTGTTGTGGCATAGAGGAAACTGCCAGAAACTCTAGCCAAAATTAAAAAGAAATATAGAAATGTTTACAGCATTACAATTAAGAAGGAAACAAACACATAAACATCAATACAATTCAATATAGAATATTAAGATAACAACATGTATTATTTTTTCCTGAATATTACATAGAAATTAAAACATTTTTGTATGTTGGAGAAAAAAATCTTTGTATCGTATCTTTTTAGCTTCACGTCTTGGCAGTTCTTTTGTGGTATTGTCAGATTGCTGGAATGAATAAAGTATTTCAAGAAGAATGAAGAAATGTATTACCTGAAAATGATAGAGAATGTAAAGCATATCTATCCTATTAATCCAGATGTTCAAGCAGTTCAGTTTGTCTGCTGTTTAGAGGAATCTGATGAGATCAATGAGAACAAAGACAGAACTCTTAAGAAAGACTACCAAAACATCAACCAGACTCAGATATTAATTAATTGATTAACCATTGGAACTTTTAAAATTGATATACACAAACAAACAAATAAGTGGAACTCTAGTCCTCATTATATAGTTCTTTAATAAATCCTTTGATTACACACATGGGGAAAGAAATCATTTGACTGCACATTAAAGTCAAACAAGCAGCTCACAAAAAAGCATACTTACAGTGAAAAATTATATTATAATATTTTCCTTCTGTTCTAACATACATAATCCAAAAATAACAAGGTGTTTCTTTAATCTCAATTCTTAATTATGCTATTCAGCATGAGTTGCTGATCATAAAGTCCAAGTCAGATTAGAATTTAATACAATGCAAGTTAGAGCATTGCTTTCAGATTTAAGGATTCTACTGTATCATTGTTAAGGTCAATGACTGAAAATATTTTCATATAGGTAGGATCTTATTCATTGAAACTTAATGATTATCATCCCTGCCTAATAATTTGCAGCTGTGCATTTGAACTATATATACCACCAGCAAACACAGAGGCATAACACTTTCTGTATCACACCTACTATCGGGTGTTTGCAATGTTAACTACTTAGCCTAGGCTCCATTTACTGTCAGCTGAAGGAAATAGACATTTTAAGTCACAGTTTCTCAAGGGATCAAAGCTTTCTTCTAACATTTTAAAAAGATTTTCTCCGTTTTGTCCTAGCATTTGTCAACTAGGTCATACTAAGATACCAACCAATAAAACCCATCCCCATTAGACAAAATACTGATTCAGGCATTATTAATGTTTTGAAGGAAATGCATTAAAAGCTTCCTACTGGATATCTCTACTGAAATTAGTTAGGTTTCTCCTTCAAAAGAAAGAGGAAAGGACAAATTCTTGTTGATCTCCTTCCCCCAAGTCCTGCTCTCCTGATGAAGACTGCTTTCAGGTTCTAGGCTATATCTCCGTGTATGCTATAACAAACGTGCTCTGGGGTATTTTTTGGAAGAGGGATTTCCTGTCAAAACCAAGAATTTTTCTTCATCTGTTAACAGTAATAGCTACGTGCCAGAATATTGCCATTGACTATGAATCATTATTCTTTCCTTGATTGTAGTTAGCTCATCATAAATGAGGAAGATTCTCAAAGAGCTTTCTTTTTCCAAGACAAATGTTATTGTTTTGCTCTTCCACCTGATTACTGGTTGTTATAACAGCAGAGCTTCTGCTGCAGAATGCCTAATTAGGTAATTTGCAGGATTTTTATCATATGTTGTTCTTTATCAAATGACAACAGCTACAGAGATTAATAAAGCTGTCAGCTGTGAATAAATTCATAAGTGATTATTTCTATTTCTATTCTCAAGTGTTATGTATTAGGATATTGTCATTTTTATTGAGGGAGGGAACTGAATTGGATAGATTGAACAGAATTATCTCCTCAACAGCAGGTAGCTTCAGATTTTGTTGAATAGTGTCCTCCATAGAGAAAGGTCCAGTAGCAGTAGAATTTTAACTAACAGGTGAACAAATTTCTGTTATTAGTATGGACTATATGTTTAGCTAGCAATAAGAAGCATCATGAAGTCCTAAGAAAAAGGAAAGAGAATTCACTCTAAATTTTAAGTACATTTAAGCTAAATATTTGACATATTTGCATCCTTATATTCTTGAATGATGTAATTTAAAAAGCAGCAGAATTCAGTTATTAATATAAGTTTAATGACAATAGATCTTTGATCAATGTAGTAAGTATTACATTGTTTTTTTAACAAAAGCTGGAAAGTACAAATCTCTTGTAAAAAATAGTCAAGATCAAAAGTGTCTTGACCATAAACTCACTCTGCAGTGCATCTTTGTCCCACTTTTTATAAATATCTGTATGCATGCACGCATGTTTTTAGATCAATAGGGGCAGGAACTGATTAGCAAAGGAACAAACAGATAAGGTACTTTGACTTTCTTGGCTTGAAATACACATAAAGCTTCCTTCTTCTTTCTTTGTACCAACAGAGTTTCTTAGCCATAAAAAAATTGCCTGGTATTAAAAATGAAAATTGCAATTTACCATTTACATCCAGAAACTTTCCATCAGCTTACTGGTCAGATTATTAAGTGACTCAAACCACCCATATTAACTTTCTAATGAATGAACTGATGACATCTAATTTATGAAAATAGAAAACTCACTTTAATTTCATTCACATTTCTTGGGAATAAATTAGTTTGTACACATATTTTAAACTGGAACAAAAAAATGTGACATAGCCACAGATATTTTTCAAGCAAAAAGGAAAATTTATATTCATTATATGAACTACTCTTTGTCCACAGTGAAGCAGGATGGAATTACACTGTTCTTGTGCAAGGTCATGAAAATGGTGTGCAGAACATCATTATATCTGGAGAAATACAAAGACAATTTTTGTTTCAGGACTTAGTCAAACTGAAGGAATTTTTCCAATTCATTCTGGAACTTTCCAATGATCATACTCTTTTTGATTTACTGTTCAACAGTCCAGCTTTCTATTAGATTATGGTCAGCTCTCTACTGCACCCATTCCTTTCAAACACACCAGCTGCATCTACATTGCCATAAAGAGGAGTCTGAAAGTCAGGTTTCCCATGTCTACCCAGAAATGGACACTGCAAACTGCACAGTACACATGAAAAGGGTGCAAAAGATGGACACCTGAAGGACTTACTTTAAAGAGGTTTCATAAACATACAGTCTTTAGCATCATCAAACCTGCCCTATTGTGTTCATGTATCCCATCTGCTCTTACAACTTCATAATAGATAAGTGCAATGATTTGGAAATCATTCTTAATGATTTCTTAAAAGGTTCCCTGTGCTGCCTGTTACACAGTCACCAAAGATGTCGAGAGTCAAGAGCGTAGAAAAAATAAATAATTCTCTTGTTCTCTCTGAAAGTAGAAAATATTCTTTGCAAAGAGGTGTTCAGCATCTTTGTGTCATGTATTTGAAGTCATGTGTTGTGGATTTCAGATTCCTATGCCATTGGTTGCCATTTTCCTTCAGCTGATCACAAAAAGGGATCCTAGATTTGGGCCATCTTTTGAATTGATTTCATTAAGTCCTTAAAGCAGTCACACTCACTAGAAACAACAATTACTGTTGTCCCTACATATATGTTGTGGGGATGGAAACATGGAAAATCTTAAAATAAATTTAAATACAAAGCTGCCAATTATTAGGCAAGGATGTTAATCATTAAGGTTCAATGAATAAGATCCTACCTATATCAAAATATTTTCAATCACTGACCTTAACAATGATACAGTAGAATCCGTAAATCTGAAAGCAGTGCTCTAACTTGCATTTTATTAAATTCTAATCGAACTTGGACTTTATGATCAGCAACTCATGCTGAATATCGTAATTAAGAATTGAGATTAAAGAAACATCTTGTTATCTTTAGATTATGTATGTTTAAACGAAAGCAAAATATTGTAATCTATCTAACTTTTTTACAGCAGACAAATTATGCACCAATTTCTAGACCAATCTTATACTTTCTGTGTAAGACATAATGTACCTCTTTAAATGCCATCTAGTGTTGGTTTAAAGGCTGAGAATATACCACATTCCTAATTTCTACCACTGGTTAGTTATCCTCATTATTAAAAGTTTTGTTACTAAGAATCTGAATTTAACTAGTACAAGCCTCCAAACACCAGCTCTCATAATAGAGCATGCTTTGCAGATAAAATGTATTTTACAACTGATAATTAATAGTATCAGTGGATAATTAAAATAGACCTTCTTATTACAGTGTTCAAACAAGGGATTTAGACTTTTGGCAGTCATAGTCTTTTTTTCTTTTTTTGTTAACATCAGTACTAATATTTTCCTACAGATTTTTATTTAAAAGAAAAAAATAGAAAACATTTAAGTTTGAAATTGTTGTAGTTTAAAACCAACTGGAAATTATGCTCCAAGTAGGTGCTTCCCTTCCCCTTACCCCCTCTCATCAGAAAGGGGCAAAAAGGCAGAGGTTATGGCTTGAGGTGACAATTTACTAGAAAACCTGAAATGAGATAAGGAAAAATAAGCAGTAATTGCAACAATACTAATAAAAACAATGTATAAAAAAAAAACCTAAGGTTTAATATTCTTTTGATAATTGTAAAGAAACTTTTCTTCTAATCTCTTTCTATATTCTGATGTCACAGGCAGTATGTTAGATGTACTTAGCATGTGACAGGAAAACCACACTGTCTTTAAACAGAACCCCTTAGTTTTAAGTTTATAAATGTGGTCATTTAAGCTTAAAGTAGCATATGTTTGTCTAATAACCATTACAGAACATGCTAGGTATTTAGGGATTAAAGATCCAACATGGAAGAGAAAAGGGAAGAAGGGTTTTTGTTTGCAAACTCCCTTAAAGCTTTTCTCCCTGCTGTCCCTCTCCTTTTATAGAGGCAAGCATAACTTGCCTCCTTTATATGAACCCCATTAAAATACAAAAACTTGCACTTTTACACAGTTTTTTCTGAAGCGCCTGGGGTAATTAGTGAAATGAAAGAAAAAAGTTGGTAATGTAAATATGTATTTTAATAAATATTGCTACACTTTGAAAATTACTACAATTGTGATAAACATGTAAACATAACTATCTATTCTTCTATTCTTTACTAATGCTGACAGCAAAGATCTCCATTGTGCTGCCTCAGCTACTGGAAAATACAAAGCCAAAGATCAGTGACTGTGAAGATCCTCAGTGAGCACACACCAAGGAATGCTTGGTGTAACTTCGTGCTTCACTTACAAGATTTGCTTTGTTACTTGCTTTTGTCACCGTTAGAAAGTTAGAACATTAGGTCTAAGGTGTGAGAAATATCATTCTGTCAAGGTCTGGAAAATGTAGCAGTTTGATTGTAATGCAGTTCCTTTTATAGCTTTGAAAACCAGGTGCTCAAAATATCAATACACACTAACAATTAATTTAGGCTGACAGCTCAAGCAAAATTTTTTTGTGAAAGATCTCTAAAGGAAACAAGATTCTAAGCAGCAGAGTGGAGTGGGAGCTCACTTATTTCTTCAGTACAAGAAAGGAGATGTCTTTTCTCTCCATACACAAAGACACTTTCACCATGTTCTAACAACTTCACATAGGCTTTTGAAAATATACCTTTTTCTAAGCAAGTTAAAAACCAAAAAGAAACCAAAGTTTCTTGAATCAGTAAACCTCCAGTTTTCAGAAGAATGTCCAAGCTACCAGGAGTTACCTTCTGAAAGAGCTGTTGCTACATCCTCTTTACCTCTTACAAGAAAAAAGTCTCGAGGTTTAACAGCCCAGAGTCCTAGTGCACATGTTCAGACAGTCCTGGTGTTCACACTCAAGTACATGAAAGGGAACACTTATGTTCTCTACCACAAACCTTGCCTTGGTAGACCTTTGGTGAGAAATGTGGTTTGTAGGGTTGATTTATTGGCATTTGCCTCCAATAATAAGCAAGTGAAAAGAGTCCAAGTACCCCTAGAGCTGCAAAGAACGCACTTCAATTTTTCTACCACTCCAACTACAAATAAGGATGGACAGTATCAGTAATGACAAGAATTTTAGAGTTCTGGGCTGCCTGTTAAGAGATCTTTCTACTAGCTTAGGTCAATAGGGTCACTCAAGAAAGATATCTGACCTGTTGTATATTTGTGTTTAACATGCTTCAATTTATTTTTGGATCCTGTTTTCCTTAAGGATATTAATTTAGGAGAGAATAGATGATTTATAATGACAAGAATCACTTAATCATATTCTAAGTTTCTACCTTATTTTTACTCATTTGATTCAGGAGGTTCCATTATGGCCCTGTGTCTCTGCAATATTGATCTGTGGTTATGCTTTATACCCTCCTGTTAAATACGCTGAAGGTTTGAAATGAACAAAGGAAGAAAACTTCTCCACACAGGTCATAAACCTGTGGAACGCATTGTCATGAAGTGCTGTGCATGTCAAAAGTATAAATGCTTGCAAAGACAGTAACACAAATCATGGATGAAAAGTGTGCTAAGGACTGTTATTCAAAAGATGCAGCAACAGCTTTCACGTCAGGAAATACTTGCACTACAGCTTCTCCAAAGCAAGGGAATTTATCATAGGAAGCACCACTCTATATGAAGCCTTTTCTTATCATCTTTTTCTAGAGATGGCTCCTATCAAAGACATGATTCTGGGCTGAAGGGTCATTTAGTCTGTTCCAGACACAGCAATTTTTCTTGTTGTTCCTAAAATGCCTATGTGATCTACCACTACAGTCCCATTTGAATGACTGCAGCTCAAGGTAATTGCTCTTCCAGAGTGACTAAAGTAGCTGCCTCACCCAAGAACCCTCCTCAGCAATCAACAAAATGAGACATCTGCCCAAGACGTCCTATGCTTATCTTTGATTATGTTTTATGTCTCCTATTAAATAAACATCATATATGGCAGCAATGTAAAGAACAATATCAAGATATTTCCTGACACACAGATACTAAAACTGTGATTGTGCTCTTTCCTAGTTCATTGCAAAGCTCATAGCCTAAGATGTGCTACAGAGATGTGTAAGTTGTGCTTCTCACATTGCTTTGCAAACTGTTTTAAGTAGAAGCAGATTGGGACTTGTAGAAAACACCTGTGATTTCAGTCTCTGTGTAATTGAAATCAACCATCCCAGAGGGTGCTGGGAGAGGCACTGAAAAAACTCTTTTCTTGCAGTGAGTCATCTGAATCTCAGCAACCATGCCTGTCCTTGCATTTCACCATGAAAAGGCCCCTTCCTTTGAGGCAGTGAAGAGGAAGGAGTTGCAGTTGCTGACTTGTTGGCCTTTCCCAGAAAAGTCAGCTATTAAATTAAAACACTGCACTTCTCAGTGGCAAACCAGTCTTCAAAACCAGAATTACCATAGTTTTCAACATGTAATAGCATAACAGATAAAATAAATTTCTGTGGTTCCTGTTACATACAGGTAGAGATATTATAAAAGAAAGGCCTTATAAAATCAAGCCTTGCTCTGCTGAATTACCATCTAGCCTGTAAGTTCCCAGAGGAGAAAATCAAAGGAATGAAAAGTCAGTTAACACAACAAACTATTCTGGTAACAGAACTGTTTGCAATTGTAATAAAAAAAGATCTGTCCTATGAGAATCCACGAAGGACAAATGAAAACATCGGAGTAAAAGAGTCTTAGCACATACACACAAAACACCTTTTAGCCAATGAATTAAGTGGCAAGAAAACTACTAGCCAGTTAGAGATGAACATGAGGTCTGTGAAAATGGTATAAAAATGAGTTATGTGAATAAAGATTTGGGTTTTCCATCATGAAAAAGCTTAGTTCCAGCTGCTTTATTGCAACAGGTTCCTAGTTTCAGAGACTTTTTTTTTTCTAAATCTTCCTTACATTATTATTACGAGTTAGAATTTTCTGGCACTGATACCTGTCCAAAACACTCAAATCACTTCATGCTGCATAATGTTTCTTCCTGTATTACTCATTTTTCACACTATTTTTTATGATATGTCAGTTCTCTAACAATTAATATTTTCCACCTCCACACTTCATTTGTTAATTTTAACATATTCCTCTCACACTCTATCTTCTTTCAGGGAAATTTAGTCTATAAGAATTTAACAGAAAATCAAAAATAATCTATTAATAAAGTCAGCAATACTTGTAAGAAAATATAGTTGATCTCAGGATAAAATAAACAGTGTATTTTGGATCAGTCACTGTCAGTAAAACAGCTATGAAAACTGTTATTTCTTACAGGTCTGAAATCTGGGTATAAATGTTTTATTACCTAAATTCTTAGTATAAATTCAAAGCTATGCAGCAATCCTCCTTTTAAGAACCTTATGTATTTTATTACCATCTCATCCCCCTTATCTTTGCTCAGATATTTACTTGGTCAGAACACTTGTCTAAATATTATATAGAAATTCTACCTAGAGCAGTATTAATAAAATATGTTTAATGCTTTTAACACTGCAAACAGGTGCAATGAATCTTTGTAGACAGGAAACTGAGTCTAGCCAGAACACAGTAAATTATCTTTGTTTCATTATAGTGCTATTTGGGGAAGATCTCACATAATTTAAAACAGTGGTACTTCGGATATGGAACTGCTGCATGCCTTAGCTGCATCCTCAGCTGGACTTTGGAATTTAATATGAAGTTCTTATCAGCCCCCAAAGTGACAACATCACCTACATACTATTAATATTTCTAAATGTTCCTCAGGAATAAGTAATTATTTAATAAACAACAAAATTGGTTGATTTCTTTAGTTCTGGCTGAGTGATCCCATGACAGTTCATTAAGAATAAACTACAGTAAGTGAGGTACTGGCCTTTAAGAGTGACCATGTACCTTTAAAGCTATCTCTCAAACACCATCCTCCCAGCAGCCAAAGGAACAGAACATAATTTAATTTTCTCTGTTCTAATCTTGAGGCTCTTTCTCATACTGTAAAATGGTAAATAAATGTCAACTCAAGAAGCTGCAGCAATTTATATTCTTGAAGACTAGAAAGTCAGTTCCAAGCTCTTAGATTTATTTTGCTTTTACAGCTCTTAGATCACACCACCTTGTTGGTATTTTTAGGGTTGAAAAATAGTTCCCCAGGGTCTAAGTTCTTTGTATCATATTAACAGTGTGTACCATTCACTCCTCAAATTTGTTCTTTTTTCTTGTTAAAGATCCCATATTTATTCTGAGCATTAAATATAGACATATATTTCAGTTATGAACTATAAATTATTGACAACAAAGAGGTATTCAAACCTTGTTGAAAGTAATTTTTTTCTGTATGACACTAAAATCACTGTCATTAAAGTCAACTTAATTTTGAAAGTTTAAAATAGATCAATATTTCCTTTTTAAAGCACAGGGACAACTTTAAATGAGTTTCCAGAACTCCTACTTGTAAAAGAATATAACACGTATTTGTTTCCACAGAGATAATAGCTATTCTGCATCAAACAAGTAAAAGCACATCTCTTGGGTAGTGGCATTGTGAAGGGAATCTTGCCAGCTTGCCTCGTCTTACTCTGCATGAAGCCCAATTACCCTTGCTTGAAATAAGTACAGAAAGGCTAACTTTCATTGAACAGAGTTTGTTTATGGTTATTAACAACTGAAGTTAGAAACCAGTTTAGGCTGGTTTCTTGGAAATCTTGTTTTCATTTTGTATCACATTAAGAGATTGTATGAAATGTTCTTGGATACTGTCTCTCCTATTTTAATAAAACTATTAGTAAGAAAAGAAGAGAAAATTCCAGTTCTGTATGTCTTCATTGACATCTGCTGTACATCCTAGGAACCCTTATTTTGTTAAACTGCCATCTACTCTTTGGAAGCAGTGAGCTCCAGAGGGTAATCTTTGAATCACAGCTGATTCTCAGGGCCTGATGGGCAGTTTATAGCTGTCTCATTCATTGTCTTAATTTGTGTTTCAATTAAAATTCTGAGGAGAATGCATGGAGGCCTTTGATCCAAGACCAAACTTGGACTTTGTTTAGAACATTTGGGTATCTCTCTAAAGGACATCTGGATGGTACTAATGAAAGCCTTATTTTCATTGTCACCAATATTTGTCAAATTCCCTCAGGTCAGTTTGCAGGAAAAAAGTTTGATCATTGATTCTGAGCTTCATTTTCTCCTCCAATTGTCAGCTGATAAAGATTTACAATTAATAAGAGAGTTACCTACAGTAACAGATCACAGTACTGTATTTTTAGCATCTGGAGGCCACCAAGAGTCCTGACTGTCCTAGCCCAGCTCTGTTTGTGGCTGCCCCCATCCTACCCATGCTCTAGGACCACATTCCAGCCCCCTGGAATCTCTCCCTGCCCAGAAATGCTGCAGCAGGGCCAGTCTCCACAGCCCTGCCCTGCCCTGCCCATGGGGCCATGTCCCATTCCTACCTCAGCCCATGCCTGATTGCTGAGGCTGGCATTGACCCGATGTCCTGCATGTTTCCTGCTCCTGGCCGGGTGGGACAGGCCTTGCATGGTAAAGCCCATAAGCAAATAGCCTGTGTGAGCCACCCCTGTGGTCCCTGCTCCCCTCCCCAGGGCTTTATCTCTCAAGGGCACCCTGGCAGTACAACTACATCACTAGAATACAATCAGATGTTTCAGTTCTTTATTTTTTCTTCACCTTCTCTTTCCAAATATTCATGTTTTGCAGAATGCAACAACCTGTAAGTGCTTGGCAGACCTGACCATCAAAAGTGCATCACCCACATCCCTCCTCTCAGTGCTGGCTCCCAGCTGAATGCAATTGAGGCTCAGTATTTCAGTCCTGCTCTTTAAAGGTCAGCATGTGACTGGCCTTGGCAACCTAATGGATGCTCCCTGTCTCCCTGATCATGACCTCTCATGACAACTGCACTCCTCTGGGGAATTGGAAATGTCAGACATCAAAGAAAGACTCATGAAACTTTCAGACAGTTTTCCCAGCAGCTGGCTTGTGACTAAGAGATTCTCTGTGACAGAGATCAGAGTGACCAAAACCAAAATTTAAAGCTCAGATGTGTGACCTAGCTTTCCCAACACCATGATAAAAGGAAAAGCATTGACTGACAAGAGGATGAAGAGGGACATTAGGACAGACCCTCAGCTGCCTTACAGGTGTATTGCCTGAATAAAGACAAAGGAGATGAGGCTCATTAACCTAACAGTCCTCACACGTATTTCACTATTGCTAGAGGTTTTGCTGCGTCATGTTAGAAAATGATGATTGGATGGAAGTGAAGGTTTTTACCTGAGTAAATTTTAAAGGCACAAGAAATAACAGAAGTAGCATATTCTGCTAGTGTTAACATACTTTAGTCTAACCTTATGAAACAATCCTAGTTCACTAAAGTCAAAATGTGTGTATGTGCAAGTTCTTCTGCTAATTTAATGTACTATAATTGTTAAACCACATCAACTGTGCATTATGTCAAGTCAAAGTAATATAATGAAATAAAATATGACACTTTGTGTCACAACATAATGTTATCTGGCATTTTTTGCATAGTCTATTATTTACATCACATTCCTTCAATTAAAAAAATGGAAGTAATGTTGTTCTTTTGCAATATAAATATTTCAATTTCTAATCCAATTACTAATATAACTATTTCATCAATTACTTACTATCACAGTAAGTATCACATTTGCTGCAGAATAGAATTTTCAAATTTTACAGCTCTTCTAACACTTAATAATAATGTTTAGATGACCAAATTCTTCCAAGTAAGTATAACACAATATGATAGAAAAATCGAACAACATTCTCCATCTCTTTGTTTGTATTGTAAATAAGCTTATCTATTCAGAAAGACTGTCGATGTCCAACCCTCCAAAGATGTTCAGGTGCTAACAAATATTTATAAAAGCAAACAAACCATGAAAATATTCTGCACACACAGGAAATTAGCAGTTTTCCCTCTGTAGTTTAAAGGCATATGCCTCTGAATTTTCTCCCTTTACAACACGCAGAGGATGAAAAATAGCCTTATCACCCTAAGTGATTTTAGATATTTATCATTAAGTCTGTATTTATTATGCATAGAATCCATTAAGGAGAATGGTGGTCTCTGTGGTAAAGGCCTGGGTTTTGCAGGGGTTGCAGGAACATCTGTGCAGGCATCCTGATACTCCCTTTACAGTGTGGCACAAGGCTGCACGGCAGAATGTTGTTAAGCACTCGGCATTTCAAACAAGGCCTGCAGAAGTAGGTAACTGGTGGATATAAAAGCTTTGGTCTGATCCACTGTCTTTACAGCAGCAGCTTAGTTGTTCTTAACAGCAGTTGTTCTTAATGCTCACCATGAATTAGGGAGCACCAGGGAGAGTCACACTCTTAGATTCCGGTTCATCAAAAGGCTCTGTTGAAGGGAATGCTCAAAGCACATAATGAGCTGGATTTGCAATTGAAGTCATTGTAAGCAGTTTAGAAAAGACATCAAAAGCAGGAGCTTATGGAAGTTGAAGGAAGAAATTTACCTCTTCTCTGAGACTTTATCACCAGTTTCACTCACAGGAAAAACTTATGCTGTTATGTTCTGCATAGTGTAATATTCCAAAAGTGTTACATATAAATCCGTGTTTTACAAGCCCTAGTACCCTTGGAGGGAGCAGAGGACATTCACAGCTTTAGAGCTATGTGACTTTATACAGACTTAAGCAATATCTCAGGGATATCTTCTTTAAGATACGGAGCTTCTTGCAGACCCTGCTTGAGGAACACATTTCAAACAGACAGAGAAATGTCTTTTTAGAACAGAGTATAAGAATCAGAGAAACATAGGATAGCAAGAAGCATCCTGGCTCAGGAAACAGTAACTTACTATCATATAAGCCAATTCTTTTCTTAAATGTAACCTCCCTAATAGTAAAGATAGAATATTCACCAGACACAGCTTCACAGCAAAAAACGATAAGACTATAGAGCATAATTCAAGAATTTAGTAATTACCTATAATTTGTTATACTCCAAATATCTTGATATTGGTGAAAAAATCAAAGTCTTAGAGCATCTTTTCAGGAAAAAATGAAAATACTCAAAGACTATACCTTGGATTGCTCCAGGATGAGCCATTATCCACTAGTTTGAAGAAAATTTTCTATTTGGTATAACCTGAAGCTGCTAAAATGGCAAACAAGTATTTTCATATTTTGATGCTGCTAAGAAACAGGTGAAAGTTTTGTAACACATGAAGATATTCTTTATTGTACAAATAACTTTCACAGGAAGAACAGAAAAGACATAATCATGCAAAAAATCTTGTTCACCTACCTGTTCCCATCTTGAAAACCTGTGAGAGTATTCAAAGTAGATAGATCTTCTTCCTGTAGATAGAGGGAAATTTTCTCATTGACTTTACTGGAAGCATGTCAAAAACATAAGTGGTATCTCCAAGTTCTCTTTAGTGATAAAGTCTGTTCCTTTCCTATGGCTGCAGCACACATGATAAGAATAATCTCTACCTTAAGCTATATACTTGAGGGTTTGGGCTGCTTTTTGTTGAGGATTGAGAGGGTAAGAAAGAGGCAAGAAAGAGATGCTCTGTAACTTAAAATTTTCGCAGAGCCCTGAAGATCAGACAGCTGTGCTTCAGGCCACATGGGACCTGTTCAGTCTCCATAGTGTGTTCTCTTCTAAGAGCTTCTTTTTCATACCTGAAAAAGATTAATTTCAACTTGTTTTTCACTCGTTGCAGTGATATATGAGATCAATATTTATGAAAACTGAAAATAAAGGTAAGAAAAAAGTGTTAAGTTTTTATGTGGATGAAAGACTATCTGCAATAACCAGAACTTGACTGGAGGGCAAAAAGGACTAGTATTAAGATATGTATTCCCTGCTATTGTCCCTAAGATTTGAGGCTAGGTTTGGATTTTTGGGGTGGGGATCTTTTGTGGAGAGGAGACTTGTGTGTTTTTGTAGGACTTTTCTTGTTATGTTTTGTTCAGCTAATAAAGATGGCAAAAGTGGGAAGACAGTGTGAATTTTAGTACAAGGACCATACACTTCACAGCTTCACTAATTGTTTATTGTCTAACTTCATGAACGTCTTTAACTACTTAACTGATAAAACAACTTAGCAGATTTTCCTAGCCATGAGGCAGTCTTTCCGTCTGATAGTTTAATCCGCAATTAGTCTATTCAATGTGTTTACTAACAAAACGAAGTTCTTCTACAACAACAATCAGCATCTATGCATATACTTATCCAGAGACATTATTACTAGGATCATTCAGAATGCTTTTATTTGTACAATATATTTTCTAGCTATCAAAACTAAAGCAAAAATTGTGCCTTACCACTCTATTCACTGTTTTCTTATGGAAAAATGTTTAGTTCACAAAGTGCCTCAGTAACCTAAAATCTAAACTATTTCTATCTAAAAGTAATCTAAAAGATCACTAATGTCCTGTCATGAAATCTATAATCTTTTTGATAATCTTTTTGATGAGGAACAGAGGGAAAAAACCTAAAGTCTATTTTTGCAGAGGACAGTTCTACTAGGGTCCCTCAGGTGGAGCTAAGAACAGGCTCAAAACCTATTAATAGCATCAAAATTCTCTGACACAAGTATCAGGTGAATTTCTGTGATTTTACTTCTTTTAATAAAAAATCCACTTAATCTTGCATCCATAAAAAATTCTCTGTGAACATATAAACCAAAAGAAATACCAAGATACTGTCCCATAGTCATAATTCTTCTTTATGGAGAAATAAAGAGGAAAAGACTAAATGATAGGAACCAGTAATGTTATTTAATATACTATTTTAAGGTACTCACAGTCACTACCAAGACATCAACTGCATAAAAACTAATACAGACCAGGAAAGTCCTTCCCACTTGGTCAGCTTTCACAGTTACATCCCTTGATCATTCAGCTCTTTCTGACAGACTTCTGTTCTTGCTATTACTATCTCAGGCAGTCTCAAGAATCTTGTCCTGAAAAGTTCATAGCATAATTACAAATAATAAGAAAAAAAATATATGTATGTGCGTGTGTGTATATGTGTATATATATATATGATTACAGAATTATTATTAATGTGTTATATTAGAGAAAGGGAAGAGATCCATAAGGGAACACAAGATTTTTAAAGTAAAAATTTTAAATTTAAGTCTGAAAAGTAAGGAACACTTAAAAATCCATCAAACACAGATTTTAGATATTTTATTATTTATTTAAGTGCTCTAAATATACAGCAGCATATTGGCAGCTCTGCAACAATTTAACCAATCCATGCTAGGGTTTGTAAGGTTTCTTTTCTCCCTGTATATTCTGAAAGGACTGATCCAACAGATATGCTTTAAAGATTTCTGTTTCTTGCCCATAAAAACAAATTCTTAAATATAAAAACCACAATGGGAATTTTCTTCAAAAATTTGTGTTGGTGTCATCACCCCATGGAGGTGAAACAGTCGAGATTGAAAGGTTAAGATAGGGGTCAAAATGGTAGCTCTGGGGAAGGAGATTCTTGACTTCCAGACAAGCAAAATGTTCTGGACCATGAGGTATAGCAGGCAGGCAGGAGAAGTCACAGCAAGCAGATGTCTGAAATGTAAAAAAAAAAAAAAGAAAAAAAAAAATCTGAAGAGACAGCAGTGAGAAGGGTACACTTCTTACTATGGAAACCTCAGATTTGATTCACTTAGAAGCCTAACTTCATATTCAGCACCCAGACATATGCTGGGGCTGTGAGGTGTTTGAATACTTCCAGGTGTGAAGCACACTGCACGGTCAGCCAAACAGAGTTTGCGGCACCTGCACCTTAGGAGTATTAAAACCCTCAATCCGCAGAGGCACAGAGCGCTGGGCAGCCTGTTCCGGGATGTCCTGCGAGGGCTGGATGTGGTGACCTCCCTCGGCCCCACCAACGCCAGCCGTTCTGAGCCTCAGGCAGTGCCCGCGGTGACCAGGGCTGCGGGCCGCCGCTCCGGGGCCTCGGGGCAGCGCCGGGCAGCCCGGGCCCACCGCACCCGGCAGGGCCATCAGGGCAGAAGGGGAAAGCCGGGGTGGAACAGGGACAGGCAGAGACCGCGCCAGGCCCGTGGCTATGGGGCAGCAGGCAAAGGTCTCAGCTGAAGTGTCCCCGCTGGGCTGGGGGACAGCCGTGGCGCGGCCACCTCACGGTGTCCAGGAGCAGGTCCCCGGACATTCACAGGAGGGACGGCGCCGCCCTCAGCAGCAGCTCCCAGCAGCTCCCTCCACCCGTGAGGTAAGGGAGGTCTCCTGGTGTGCCCTGGGCTGGCAGTAAAAAGCAGTAATAAAGCAATACTTTAATTTTCCCAGTAGTTAAGTGACACTAAATCTGGTATTACACTCTTCAGTGCCTCTCCCTGCAGTGTCTGAGAAACTGCAGATCTCAGCCAAGAACAGTAATGGGAATTCACAGGCGATACAACTGTGCTGTGGAAATGGAAAAAAGAGATGGGCTGAAATAGGGTGAGAGACAGTTCAAGGGTATTATTGTACTCGATAGGCAGGCCAGGCTGAGACAGACGAGTCCCTTAAGTAAAAAGAAAAACCAAAATACAAAGTGTTTCCTTTCAGTGATAAAGGGCATTTGAATGAGTTGCTTGGGAACAGTGAGTGAGCCTGCCTAAATACACTTTGGGAAAGGGTAACCGTGGTGAAATTAATTCATATTCGCTGTGCTTTATACTCAAAGGTCATAGAAGTCAATGCCATGGTGTGGCTGCAGTTTCTGACCAGAGAAACCATTTCAACATGGAGCTTGCTAAGCTTCAAAGAGCACCTACATAATATCAAATGTCAAATTGATATGTATAATGTCAAATGGTAGCAGTGGGCTACACTTATCAATTCCAGGCCTAGATTTTTTACTTTTTCCTTTGGAGAATACTGGCTGAAAAAATAAACAAACAACAGCAACTAACAGATTTATATACACATGAAAGCAGTTGCATAGCAACATCTTCAGATCTATCTTCCTCCTTCTTGGAAATTTATTTCTGTCAGAGGAACTGGTAGGATTAATTACCTGCTTTGCTACCTTTTTTCTCTCATGTACTTCAGAACTGATATCTGGAAAAAATGGTATTTTTCAAAAAATGTTTTCAATTTCTCTAAAAACCCAAACTTTTTTCCCACTAAATACAAAGTAAAAACACATAAGAAAGGCTACAGCCATCACAATCTGCTGGTGATTGTAACAGTCAAGTGGAAACATACGAGGCTGGTCTGCAGTCCCTGCCATAATCCTAAGCATGAATTTTCCAAATCAGAGGTAATCAATTCACTGGACTATTGAATAAGGAAAATTAGTCATATAATTTCCCACAAATTATGTGTATGCTACTCATTATTGATTACATTATTATGTTATTGTATTTCTGAGTAATATGGAACAGATGTCTCTCACTAACATTTTCATCTGAGAAAGCAACCTATCAAAACTAGGAAACAGATTCTATGAATAGTTTCAGTTTTAACAGCCTTACAGTTTTTGTACAAAAATAACAATACAATAATAGTTAATTGAAAATTTTGTCTACTTATTACTGAATATTTATTCCCAGCCTATGACTGATAGTAAACTTCAGTAAACAGAGTTTACATGTGCCTAGCATGGAAAATAAAGAGCTTGTCTCTTAATTATTCCAGATCAGAACACCAAACAAATAAAGGATGTGGACCTGTTAGAGTGAGTCCAGAGAAGAGCCACTAAGATCAGAAGGCTGGAGCACCTCTCCTGTGAAGACAGGCTGAGAAAGTTGTGGCTGTTCAGCCCAGAGAGGAGAAGGCTCTGGGGAGAGCTTAGAACAGCCTTGCAGCACCTAAAGAGCCTACAAGTGAGAGGGACATTTTACAACAGCATGTAGTGATAGGACAAGGAAGAATGGCTTCAAACTGAAAGAGGGTAAGTTGAGATTTTATATTAGGAGGAAATATTTTACTGTGAGGGTGATGAGACACCAGCAGAAGACCCAGAGAAGTTGTGGACATCTCTTCCATGGGAGTGTTCAGGGCCAGACTGAACCAGGCTATGAGCAACTTGGTCTAATGAAAAGCATCCCTGTCCATGGCAGGGGTTTAGAACTAGGTGGTCTTTAAGGCCCCTTCCAACCAAACCTATGAATCTGTGATTCCATGATTGTGTTCCATGGATTCTCTTGCAAACACTGTCAGCAGATGATCAGTGCTGGAGTTTGGAGACTTAGGATCTCTGTTCATATATTTCTCACATGTAGGCATCAGCTGAAAATATCTTGTTCACTGGCTACACAAGTAACTGAGAGATCTTGAGCCACCTTTTGATGGTACCTGATTTATCAGTGGGAGACAAGCAGGGATGAACCACTGGGATAAACAACTCCAAAACAGCTTAACAAAACCCACCACCACTAGGCTAAGACTAACATGCTAAGTTTCTCTATGAACTCTTCTTAATGACATTGGAAGTTCTGAGCACAGTGGACAACCATCAGTGCACAGAGGATTTGGCATTTGGTGCTACACTTCATTGGTTTAAAATACAACAGAATAGAAATTAATTTGGATCTTCATTATCCCTTTATTTAGTTATTTTTTAAATATTGGATGAAATAATCTTAATATTATAAAAATTCATTTATTTTTAAAGACAGAATCAAATACGAAGAGAAACAAAATAAAAAATGAAGGTTTAAATCATGTTTATTAAAATATAGCATTTCATGTCTATCTAAATGACTTTTTTTTAATGAGCCAAAATTTGTTGAAGGTTAAAAAAGAGAGATTCACATACAGAAATTTGGGTCTATCCCATGAAAGTAAAATATTCCTGATGTAAAGAATCAGGACATACTATTTAGTCTCTTGCTGCTGTATTTTATGTTTTCTTCTGTGGATGGCTAAAGTGAAAGACAAACCAATCTCTATGATTTACTTGGAATATTTCTTCCTACATTCTTAAGATAAACAACATCATCTATCCATATCCCAGCTGGTCAGCAACTTGATCCTTGGGTTAGTCAGTTGTATATATTTTTGTCTGAATATTCTTGCTTTTACCAAGCTCCAACACATAGATTTGCCTTAACAAGCCTTTCAATTTCATTTATAAGCCAAGTGTTATCTTGCTTCTAGCTCCATTCAACAGATCTTCCAGGATATCATTTTCATGTTAGAAAGTTCTTTCTTAAGTAACTTCACAGTTTATTTTTATATTGTTTTCAGCTAAGTACAACTGTTCTCTAAATACAACAGTACTGTGTATCCCTAACTGCACAGAAATAGATCAAAACCACAAATCAATAGGTGTTTTTTAATATAACTTTCAAGAAGAGAAAAAGTCTGAGTAATTAAAAAAGAACTACATATATCTGGAAAGAACTGGGCAAACATGTAATAAGTTCTACACAGTTTCAAACTATAACACAATGAACTGCTTAGCTCCAAATCTCTTTGAAATTGTGTTAAATGAATACTGACAACTTAAAAGACTCTTTAGATTTACCAATTCTAAACCAGTTTGTATGCAATGCATTTTGTTACCATTTATATCTGTATGGCTTTTTCTTCTATTCCTGTAAATCTGCAAGGTTTTACAAGTTAAATAAATTGTATTTGCTCTCCACAAATGATCTGAAGAACTCAGATGAGCAATGCTGAATTTAACTGCAATGCCTTACATTTAAACTTCAGAATATGACAAATCTTTCTGATGCATGTCTGTGCTCAGGGTCTGGTGGTATTCCTCAGATTAGGCTTTCAGATGAGGTGTGTTCTATCACCTGCACATCATCTGCACGTTCTGATAAAAAGCCTCACAATCACTATATTACTGTCACAACAGGCCAGAACACTGTGATTCAGAAACAAACAAATAAACAAAACCCAGACAAAAAGAAAAAAATTCAAAACCCAGTAAAAATGGTCTTGTGAAATGACAGCAGTTAATAGACAAAGTGTAAAAGGGTTCATAAACTTTCATCTTTCAACTCTTACAGGTTTAAGTATGGGGCGAAAAAAGCCCAGAAAACAACTATTTGCAGGATGAGGTCTAAAATACTCTTCCAAGGGGAGCTTTGAGCACTTGCATTGCATTGTTCTTTTGTTTTCAGAGTGGTCTGTGTAATGCTGAGAATGCAGGAAAATATGTGAACAAAAAGACACTGTGGGATAAGTAAGACGACACTGTGGGATGTGAATAATGGAATATTATTTCTTGCCTGGCATGCAGTTAAAGACAAGTGCCATTGGTGCAATAAGGTATGAAATAATACTTCATATTTCACACACAGGAGTGTCTTGTTACAATTACGATTTTGCTGTAAAGTGTGATTTCAAAAAGAGTTTGTATGTTAAGAAATAGGGTTCATAAATTACAACCAATCCTTTTTTGTGATGACTCATTTTCTACTGTCTATTTTTAATGACAGTTCAGCTTGTCTTTGAATAAAATAAGGCATAATCAGTTACAATGTAGGCAGTTATGACCTCTAAAATTCTCTTTCCTGCTCAATGGCTCAATTCTTTTCATTTCTTAAGGTGTTTCTTTTTTTACTTTTTAATTCTTTTTTTAAAGAATCTATTTTATTGAGATAGACCACGTCTCCAAGAGCAAGAGGGCAATCAATGGATTAAGCAGTTACCAAGAGGTTACTAAGTGTGGTGCTTGTGAGTGTGAGCTGGGGGTAGTAATAACTTTGGTGGATTAGCAATAGGAAGGTGTTCATAAATTTGTGTGTATTTGGGATTTTTCTGGTTGACACTGAATGTATAGTACTGAGTCTTACATAATTACATGATTTATAGATGAAATGGCTTTAATCCTCATTTGTCATAACAATGTGAATTCAGTCATTTTTCCCTGCTACACAATATACAGTTTTTATCCTGGCTGAATTCTGTCCAGCTAGCCTGGCAGCCATGTGATCCACATCAACTAAACAGAGGCTTTCTATGCAAACTTGTGTAAGACTGTTAAGCACAGCATCTCAGCCTGTGAGGATTAAAGGGAAAGGAAATAATCCATGCTAGAGGAAATATCTGTGAGAAAAGGGGCATATATCTGCCTACAAAGAATCACAGGGTGGAGGAGGAAGAAATGAGATGCATGAAATGTAACCCTTCAGGAAGGGAAAACAGTGCTAAAATAATAACAAAAAAAAAAATTAAAAGTACTTTTTTTTTTTTTAAGGGGATAAAGAAGGAGTGCTTATAATCTTTCATAATGGCTCATCTATTCTTTGAATTAGGTTTTCATAGAATAGTTCTGGATTTGAGAAAACCAATATATTCAGACCATAAGAAGACTGTGCAGATTCAAACCAAGTGTCCTGTTACTAGGGGCATCTACTCATTTGTTTCTTTTCTATTCTTTGAAGGATTCCACAGAAAAGGATCAGTTCTTATCTCAAGAGAACATCCCAAGCCTATTTATACCACAAATATCCACTGTGATATTTGGTGGTATAAATTGGTATCAGTTTCCTTGATCACTATGTCAAGTATGAAAATACTTGGTCACGTAATACTTTTCACTGGTGATGAAGCACTGCTAAAATGACCAGAGTTTTCCTCTGTGTGTGATCCCATAGACAAAATGCAGCAGGAATATTATAAATAATTAATTTTGGGCAGTTTCAGCTGTGTTAAATTGCACTAAGACAGAACTTAACATTCCAAATTTATGCCAGTAGAGGTCTTGCTTCACTTCAGGAGGATGTATGTCTTGCTGGATAAAGCCCAGTTTTGTATACAAGAGGGGACTTCCTTGGGGATATTTAATTGGGTTGAATACAACTTGAATTACAATAAAAGTTCAAACAGAATTAATTCATTCAGTTCTATTTCTAGTGCTTTCAGGATTCCATTCTGATCTGTGAAGCCTACATTGAAATACTCTAGGGCTTGGGACTTGTGAGTACAGTTTCACTTAATTATAGGTAGAATTATGTGTTTGAATTCCTATAATACACATCTTGCTAGAAAAAGTTATTTCTGAAACCATGTCTTTATAAGCCTTGCAAGGACTCGTGAGGACCATTCAGCTACTTCCTGAGAAGATTAACTTAGAATATTTTTTTACAACTGGAAATTTATGCACCAGCTTCAGCCAAAGTGACAAGACAGACCCCTGGGATAGTCTTTGGAATATATTTTAATAGCACAGTTACATCAAGCTTTGCATTTAGAACAACATAATATCAAAATGATTATTAACAATGCATTTTTCATGCATGCAACATAGCAAATCCCTTTTACATTGTGTCATGAAAACTAAATTTATTGATTTAAAAACTTCCGTAAATGTTGCATTCCTGCACATATTACATTTTCTTATATTGTTCCTCTTAAAAAGGGAAGATTAAGAACTGCTTTGAATAAAAGTGATAGGGTACAAATTAAGCAAACTTACACTTAGGCTAAAGCTCTTTTGATTACCCAGAAATAAGTGATTAAATATTTCACTTAATGCACAATAGATATGACAAGCCTCTGGTGCCTCTCTCTCCCAAGCAGACTGGGTGAATTTGTATTAGTCAGGGGATTTTATTCATTCACCTTATTTTAAATGCAGAGGTCTGGAAAAACTGTATCTACAAATCTTGTGAGAAGCTTCCATCTCCCTCCTTATTCTTTAATTCTTATGCAGCTTAAATGGGAGCAGAGATGCTCTTATGTAAATTCATTTAATTATATTGCAGTCTTTTGAATCTAATTGGTCATATTCATTTTTTCCAAGGAATTGGTGGCCATTATCAAAAGGAGGAAATGCGATGGTGGCATTTAATGTTATTTTTTTGAATTGTGAAGCTGCAGTTAGTGCCTCATTTCTTCAATAGTCAGGAATTTTTTCTAAAGTGTATGTACACACAGAGACACACACACATATGCACACAAGCAACACTTGAGCTGTCCCTAAACACTACAGTTTTCTGTCATGTAGACACATATTTATTAGCAATAGAAACTATATCTGTGTTATTAGAAGGTGTTTTAATGGAAATCGATTTACATATTTGACATGTCTAATAATACTTCATTTTGTAGAAAATAGCATTTTCATGAGATCCTATGAATAAAACTGTTGCTATCATGATATTTCCAGTGATATTACCACAGGTAAGTATGTACAGTAAGAAACTGGCCTTTATTTTCTTTTCCAATCTTCAGTTTCTTCAATGAGATATTATTTTTCAACCCAAAACTTATGATAAGAAAAATGAACATGCTACAACCATTCAGGTAATATTTTTTGCAGTTTATCCAGTGTTTGAAGCAAATTCATCTTGCTAATTACAGTGTGCATTGCATACAGTTAGCTTATGGGTAAATGCTTTGCTGCACATCAAAGCAGTCTTCGTTTTCAGAGAGGTAGGATAATCTTACAGATGCACAAGCATTTTAATTGCAGTTAATCAATTTGTCCACAGACTTATTCACTGCTAATGTCCACACTCTTATTCAGTCACCATATATAATACAACATAATTAAGAGCTGGATTTTGAATCTGGTATTTGTCCAACTAAATGAACTTCTCTGTCAACATATCTTAATGAAGGGTGTGACTAGACTTTACATAAACTTAGCAAGGGTGTATTAAACATTGATCACCTACTGTGCTGAAGCAGATCATGTGTTCATTTAATCTGTTATTAAATTAGCTCTTTATTATAGGATTAATGTTTTTGAGCTCTTGAATACAAATTTTACTGTAACTAAGCCACTTGTAACTTTAGTTTTAAATGGAAAACCAGTCATCAATAATCTATCATTACAGTCTTAAGCTAAACACTTTGTATGCAATTTCAACATTCTACAATACTATGAATCAAAAGTTCAATAATAAAATACTTTGGGAGATAATTGAAAGATTCCATTCTTAAAAATCAGGACTGGATCAATGATAAGACCTTGCAGGGCACACAGAAGGTTTGACAAAATAAACAGATACCTTTTTCCAGTTTACTAAAACAGTGATCATGAAGTATACATCAAAATTATCTTAAAATAAACTGCCATGGGAATGAGCCTTGGGATGTTCAGTCACATTTGACCAAGTACTTATTTCCAAGTACATGCTGCTTCTCCCTCTCAGCAAAGCCAGAACATTACTTGTTCAAATCATCCAAGTGTCAGAAGCCTCCATGCAAACCTGAACCTGGAAATCTGTATCCCTATTCTTTTCTTTTTTTCCCCAACCCTTTCCCTGTATTTTAGAGAGCACACACAACAGTTTTGCTGACCTTGACTGAGCTGTCACACTGTGCAACTGAGCTGGGTGATACTGGAAGGACAGCACACTCTTGACGTGCTTAGAATAGAGTACTGAAACAAAAAATGAAGTGTTCCTGTAAAAAAGTAGCTGTATAGATCTGAAATAGTTTCTGTGAGCTTTGAAATATTGTCTGCTTTAGACTGACTTTCCAAAATTTTCACATGATCATACCACATGGTTGCATATTCATGCCCTGTAGCTACTTATTATTATTATTATTAATAATAATAATAATAATAATGTAAAGTATGTTTACTGCTGTGCCTAATAAAGAAAAATGCTAATAATCTGACACAGGTCTGTGAGACTCCACAAAGAGAGAGTATTCAGTGGTCTGTACTTTTCTCAGTTCTTCTAACAGTTATTTTTGTTTACCACTCAGAGTGAAGAAATTAAAAAACAAAAAACAGCATAAGGCTCAAATTTTTTCTTATATGGTATTGTAGCTGTAGATTTAAAGCATCTAATTTGACATCTTCTAAAAGAATGTATTAAGCCAGCATTTTGAGAACCAAAGAGCTTTACCAATTTTATACCTTTCTGACAGTGCCCTTAAAGAAAGGATGAGAATCAATGGACTCAAGGAACTAATGGGCCTGTCAGTTCAGTTCTCTGAACATATCTAAGAGCCATGTTCTAGACAATTGACCAAAGATAATAAAGGGAGAGACAAACAAAAGCACCAGAGAGAGAAGACTGAAATCTCTTCTGAAGTATTTCAACATTTTTTTCCTTACTCCTGTTCTACTCTGTTGTTTTTCTGCCTTTGTCTCTTGATATTTGTTGTATTTTAGTTCAAATTATCAACCTATTTGTCGCAATAATAGAGATTACTATAATTAAATTGTGAAAGGATCATGTATTTTTGTTTCTCAGGCACTCAATAAAGAAACCAGATCTTTAAGTTGAAGTGCATTGTGATTGCAGTATTTGTTGTGTTTTAACAGAGCAGTTAAGTCCCATGCAGCTGCTCACTGAGTCCCCCTCAGTGGGTTGAGGGAGAGTCTCAAAAGAGTAAAAGTGTGAAAACATGTGAGTTGAGATACAGACAGTTTACTGGGGAAAGCAAAAGCTGTGGTCCCAAGCAAATCAAAACAAGGAATTCACCACTTCCCATGGGCAGACAAGTCATGCCCAGGAAAGCAGGGCTCCACACATAACAGTTACCTTGGAAGAAAAATACCACCACCATTCCAAATGTCCCCCCTTCCATGATCTTCCCCTAGATTACATGCTGAGTATGACACCAGATGGCCTGTAACCTCCCTTGGGGCTTCTGGAGTCAGCTGTCCTGGTTGTGTCCCCTCCCAGCTGCTTGTGCAACCCCAGCCTCCTTCTAGCACGAGGAACAGAAAAGGCCCCCACCCACTAAGCACTGCTCAGCAATAGCTAAAACACCTATGTCTTTTTAACACTGTCTTTGTCACAAATCCAAAACATAGCACCATGCAAACTGCTATGAAGAAATCCTGGAAATTTTTAAAGACAAAATGGACTGTAGGTTTTCTGGCACTTAGGCTTCAATGTCAAGCAGACTTTTGTCTACAGAGACAGAATAGTGTAATTGTGTTCTCATTCTCTGCTCAGAGTAGCTTCTTAGAACATCAAAACAATGCTTGCCTTATAGTTAACAACGAAACTACAGGAAGAAAGCTTTTTGAAGAAAATCTGCAATTTATACATTTTCTTGGACAGAATAAACTTCTTCTCTTTTTATGTAACTTTCATCATTATAGTGCCTTTGTTACCTGTCTTAGTGAATGCTTTAGTGATGCACTTGCACCATCCTCTCTGAAAGCCATTCCTTAAAATGCACTTACTTCAGAGAAAAAAAAAATGGCATTTTCTGCACTCCAGCAAGGTGCTGATAAAATAAACAAACTCAAATCACAAAAAAGAGTCTTCTACCTCAAGAGAAACAAATCAGTAAAGAAAAATCCTGTCAAGACATAGAAATGTGCTCTTTGCAATCTCCTCTTTTTCCACTACACCTGTTACAAATCTTTCTTTGCCTCTGACTTCTGTTCTGAGCTCCACTGTAATTATCCAATCATTAGCAGTGAAGTGAAAATAGTTTCTTGATTGGATTTAGAATCCAGTCTCCCAACATTAGGTCTTCATACATATGAAGAGATCCCTGATATTTCTACTCTGATACTATGCACATTTTAGAACTTTTGAGATAATCCAAATCCTTCCCATATGTTTCAAAAAGTGATCTAGTCTGAGCTGGAAGCAAACAAAACCTTATTTCATGTAGATAATCCAGCAAAAATCTTGACTGTATAAAATAAAATTTCAGGGAAGGAAACATTATCTTCAAAAAGGCAAACATTCTACACTCTTGCTTTGGTTGGTTTTCCTTTGCATTTCTCAATCTTCCTTGTAATAATGCCAGGCTAATTGAATTATTCCTTTCCTTGTGTCATTCAAAATCTATCCAGGCTCCAATTCCAGTCTGTACTGTTGTACAGAGCAGAGTACAACATTCTGCTCATCTGTGAATGTCTCTGCATTTCTACCTGACCTTTTTGACTTAAGCATAATATAAACAAATCAGACAGAAGATTTTATCATCATAAAGATATTATTCTTATTGATTGCTGACCTATACAGTGGAATTTCACCCATTGCAGGGGAGAAGATGAACAGAGAGCAACAGTAAAGGAACAGGAAAATGGAAAATTAATATTTGCATATTGAGCACACGTAACTCGAAGCAAGAAAGTGACCCTTGAAAGGTTCTGTGGCAAAACAGAAATGGATATAGGGTATGAAAGAGACTTGTGACTCCAAAGAGACATCTTCTGCATGGAAGGAGAGGTTAGAATTAATAAGGGAAAATATTTAGAATATCAGCAAAGAGAGAAAGGACAGGGGCAAAGATTAAGATAAAACAAGAAAACTGAAACAAAGAAATAAATAAGTAGAAATACATAAATACAGAAGATCAGAATGCAACATGCAAATGTCAAGGACAAAAAGCTGACTGGAGGATAGAAATGAAAGTACAAAGGAAAAAATGGGCAAATAAGAACTAGTAAGAAGAGTATGTTTTGAAGGATAACTGGATAAACATAATGGAGCTTAAGAAAAAGAAAGAAAAGTATGGAGAAGTATGGAAAAGAAGAAAATACTTTTTAGCAAAGTGAAAAGATGCTAAATATTCCATGTGCTGCTCAGCTGCTCTCACTGCCTAATGCAACAATATTCAGACAACAGTATTTTGGGTAAAAGGAGAAAATTTGAACTAACGATTGAAACAAAAGGTGATGCACGTGAACATCCATCTGAGCAATGTTGCTCTTAGCAATTTCCTCCTCTATAAGGTGTTGATTTAACACTAGTGAATAAAAGAAAAGGGGAAATAGGTTTGAGCTACAGCTAGAAAGATATTATTTCTCTTTAGCTATGTGATTCACAGGTCTTAAAACTTCAGGGAAACTGAAAATTTTTCCTCCTCATACAGGTTTGGATTATAGCAATGCATTCAATGTATAGGGCATCTGTCAGCCAAAGTCCTTTCATCTTAAGGGAAATCTGAGAATGTAGTAGTTACCCTAAAGGCAGAAGGAATAGAGCAGACCAATGCCATACCAATTATACTGTTTCTCAGAGGGATCCATTACAAGCATTCAAACTCCTTCAATTCTACTTCATAAAGGCAGTCTCTGTCAAAAGCTGAAAGCCACTGGTTGAGTTCTAAGCTGCAGATCTTCACTCTCAAGGATTTGGAGGAGTGGAATATGTTTGATGCCTCCCATAGTGATGAAGGATCTTCTTTGAAGTGTTAACAATCATGCTGCATGTCTCTCATTTCTTTATTTGTGCACAATTCATATGCAGGTAATGATGGATAAAATATGCAGGGAAAAACAGCTATAGCTATAGCACTGGTTTTCATTTTTTTTCTTTTCCCCACAAAAAGAAAAGAACAAAGCTAGTGAAAATATTTTTATACTTTAGTTTGAATTCAAAATGCTTTCTTTTTTTCCCCTCCTTGGGCTGTGCTCATTAATAATGATGACTATCTTTTAAAAGTTAGGTCTTTATAATCTTTCACAGAGCTCTGTTGTTCAACTGTTGGTTAAGTACCACTGGGAACTTTATGTTGGATATCAGTCTGTCCAGGAGGAGGAAGAATGTACTCTGTGAGGTAGGTAGCAAGATCCCTGTTCTGTCCTTACACAGACATGGAATTGGGAAAGGTCACACTACAACAAAATAATTTCTGCTGGAGGGGACATCTGGAGGTCATCTTATCCATTCCCCACACAAAGCAGGATCAGCTTAAAAGCTCAACTGAGTTTCTAAGGGCTATGTCAAGTTACTCTCTGGATACATCCAAAGATGTGGACTCCACAGCCATGGGCAACTTTTTTCACAGCTTAACCATTCTCTTGGAGAATGTATTTTTTTCTCCCTTGAGTTAGATTTTTTTTTCCTACAGCTTGTACCCACTGTGTCATGTTCTTTTACCATACACTTCTGAGCCAAGGTTGCCTCCATTTTCTCTATAACCTCCCCTTCAAGAGTTAAAGACAGCAGTCAGCTCTTCCTTTAGCCTTGTCTTTTTCAGACTTAAAAGTATCAGTCCTCTCAGACACTGGGGCTGAACACACAGGCAGTCATTCTGTGCAGGCTCTGGCCACCTGCCTCGCTAACATCATAACTCTCCATTGGAGTGGGGTGATGTGGACATGCACCTTTTCACCCCAGAAAATGGCAAAAACAATGCTCATGAGAGAGAACAGTGCTATGGCAACTTTGCATTAGCAAAGAAGCACAAAATCAAGGATGAATATCCCGAGAATTTAGGCCCAGAAGCATAAAATAGGAAAAGGCATTACCATTGGCTAAGTCAAGATTATGTCTTTTATGGTTCATGAACAATTTTCCTAAGTGTAAAATTAAATGAAGGTTGATTTACTGGGGCCTTACAAAGATAAAAACAAAACAAAACAAAAAAAAACACAAAAAAATCCCCACAAACAAACAAACAAACAACCACCCACCAAAAACAACAACAAACAAACAAAAACAACAACAACAACAACAAAAGTTCAATGAGGAAAACCAATAATTTTCTATAGATAATAGTTTTCCTAAAAGAGGAGAGAGCAAAGATGTCTCCAAGAGGGGCACTGGAGACTAAGTGCAGAGACTGCAACTCCTGAAAGATACCATCTTATACCAAGCCATGTTCTCCAAAGGCTCTTGCAATTATGTTCCCTTTCTAAGTGCTGACCATTAAGTAGGTGCCCTTGTTGAGACCAGAATCTGTCCTCATCTGCTGTCAAACTGTGTTTCTGTCTTGAGCTTGTCAACATAGGAATATAAATGTTCAAAGATATTACTCTCTGTCCACCACATTTAGATTCTGTTCTTTGTGGTATCTACCCATCTTTTGCCTCATGAAGAGAGAGATGCCTTCATCAATATACTTCTTCACTAATTAAAAGTCTAGATTAATGCCAAGTAATAAAATTATTTACCAGGAAAAGCTGCAGGGAACACTTCATTTTTTATGTTCTGTTTGTATTTAGTGCCAGAAAGAAAGGAGACTTGTAACAGAACAGAAATCAATGAGCACCTGAGGCACCACTCTAAACTGGATGCAAATTGATAGAATAAGAATTAAGAGGATGCAGTCATGCAAATATTTAAACAGAGCAACCTGCCTTAATCTATAAGGAATTGTATTCTCAGATGTTGCTGTTCTTACCTCTAGGTATCAGCTCTATGTACTTTGTTAACTTTGAGCAACAGAAAAAAATTAAAATCTGCTCCTTTGTTACAGCCATAGGATATTGACTAAAGCTACTTGAAAAAAAAAAGTTTTATTACACTGCACAGAGGATGAGAGATTATTTTCCATTTTTTTAACCAATCAAGATTTAAAATTATGCTGGGGATGGATTGTTTACTTCTCCTCTCCATCAAAAAAAAACCTATAGAGGTTTACTTATCAAAAAACAGTTTTCACTAAACAATTGATAACAATCACAATTAAATTTAACCTGCAATTTCAAGTAACTCAAATTATGCCCCAAAGCTCTGTGGCACATTCACTGCTGTTCTGTCAAGTCTCACTCCTCATCAAACCTTGAAGTTTTGCATTCCCCTTGGACTGCATTTTCCTTTCTATCTTTTAATGCTATAAACACTTCCAACAGTACAAAAGTAAATAATTTTTTCATTAATAAGTTTCCTCAGAATGTCAGCTTTGTTTATTTCTCTTGTAATTTACCAAAGCAGGATTTTTATTGTCTTTGCTAAAATGCATTTACCTTGCAAATATTCAAAATCAGTTTTGTCATTCCATTTTCTTGTCTCATGCTTACATGGTGGTACTTCTTGTTGAATAATATGAATGCAATTTCCATAATGAAAATATAAAGACAAATTATGTGTAATTTGTTAAACATATGCAATATGGCAATATCCTGCTGACACCATTGCACAGATGTGGAAGCAATTTAATTATCAAGATGTTATTCTCTCTGTAAAATATTGAGAGCTGCTGAGAAACAAGACACACACAACACTTGAGCTTGACTCTTTTTTTTTGTTTCATGTTCATAAACATCACATGCATTTAAAGATAATGAGCATGGGACACAGACCAAACAAACTTACTCAACCCTTTGCCAGTATGATTCTGTTCAATCATGAGGATAAATTTCTGTAATTAAATTACTTAAATTAAATTTATTTAATTTTGTCTTCAGAAACATTATTTTTTAAAAAAAATCTCAATTTCTATTTACTAGTTATAATCTCATCAAAAATTAATTTCCAAATCAAGTTAAATCTCAGTGGAAGCATCTTTTCATTAAAGAGCACATATAAAGTTCAGGAACTATATTCCTGTCGAAGTGGAAACACTTGTACATTGATGAAGCTGGACTTTAAAGATCATATCCTAATGATGAAATCATAAACCACAATGCTTTTGACTCACCCAAATGTCCTGCAAAGCAGGAGGGAAGGGATGCAAAGAGTGTACCCACAGATTATGTTCATTCAGAGATGTTGGTAATCTAACATTCCTGAGTATAAAATATCACAGAATCACAGAAACACTGAGGTTGGAAGAGACTCCAAGATCATCAAGTCCAACCTTTTAGTGATCACCACCTTGTCAACTAGACCATGGCACTAAGGTTTAAGGTTTATTTCTTGAACACCTCCAAGGATAGTGACTCTACCACCTCTTTGGGTAGCCCATCCCAACGTTTGACAACCCTTTTAGCAAAGAAATTCCTCCTGATGTCCAGCCTGAGCCTCTCTCTTGAGGCCATTTCCTCTTGTCTTCTTGGTGGATGCCTGAGAGAAGAGGCCAATCTCCACCTGGCTACGCCTCCTTTCAAGTACTTGAGAGGGACACAAGGTCTCTCCTGAGCCTCCATTTCTCCAGGCTGAACACCCTCAGCTCACTCAGCCACTCCTCATCAGACCTGTGCTCCAGACCCTTCACCAATTTCACTGCCCTTCTCTGGACACACTCCAACACCTCAATGTTTTTCTTGTACTGAGGGGCCCAAAATTAACAACAACATTTGAGGTGTGGTCTCACCACTGCCAACTACAGGAGGACAATCCCTGTCCTGGTCCTGCTGGCCACACTATTGCTGACACAGGCCAGGATGACACTGGCCTTTTCAGCCACTTGGGCACATGCTAGCTGATGTTCAGGCACTGTCAGTCTGCACCTCCAGGTCCTTTTCTGCTGGGCTGCCTTCCCCCAGCCTGTGGCACTGTCTGTATTCCTTGTGACAGAAGTGCGGGATCAGGCACATGGCTTAGTTGAACCTCACATTGTTGGCCTCAGTATTTCAAATAATGAAATACAAGAAAATTATGTCTGCTAATAGTACAGGAAGTATATTTGTCGGAAAAAGACAGTACTCCTAGTTGCATTACTAGGTACAAGACCAGCTCTCTCCAGAAAACTGACTTACACATGGTTCTTTGTCAGTCCACTTTAAAATGGATTTTGAATTCCTGCTGTCTTCAATGTCCTGGAGGCAGTGATGCAATCTTGAACTCATGAAAAGCAGTGGTACAGTAGTAGGTAGGGATTCGTTACAAGCTATTGCCCATCTCCCATTGCTAGGACTATGAAACTTCATTGCAAGTTGAAGCTGGCTTCTTACTGTTTCCTAAATGAGACAAATTGGAGCACTATGAATGCCAGAATAGACATAGGAGAAGTTGACCTTCTAAATTTTGCAATTCAGGTTTAATCTGGTTCTGTGGTAGCTAATTAGTGGAAGACATCACACTTTTTCCTCGAATCTGACATGATATATCCGTTGTAAATGCAAGCAGAAAAGTGTTGGAGAAAGGCATTCCTGAGGAAGAAACTTGTAATAGCTCAGCTCTACAGATTTGTGTACATTAGCTGAAGTGTCATAGGACCAGGCCTTCAGCTGGCCTTTCAGCTCCATTAACTTTCAATAGCACCATAACAAATTACACGAGCTCATGATGTGCCCCGTGATGTTTAATATCTGACAACTGGAGAAAAGTGGATTAAAGCAGCATCAAAGCATACAGGCTTCTAACTCTCTATATAGATCAGCATGCGTTTAAGCTTAGGTTTCTTTCTGGGTTTCATCCTTCACTTATT
Organism: Prinia subflava; assembly: GCF_021018805.1. Classification (NCBI taxonomy): domain Eukaryota; kingdom Metazoa; phylum Chordata; class Aves; order Passeriformes; family Cisticolidae; genus Prinia; species Prinia subflava. Next base: position 55,962,583 of record NC_086250.1, on the reverse strand, counting down.
ACTTATTTCAAGCATCACATTCAAAGGCATTGAAAATTGCTTAGCTCAAATTGGGAGTCAGGATGATTATCCAGTAGTACTATAACACAATCTATTAAAAAGCTTTTTACTTCTTTTTCAAAAAAGAATTCTGCATTTGTTTAGAAATGAAAATATTTTGTGTGTTTTAGTTTGTCATACTACAGTATGTATGTCAATATAAAACATTTAATGTCTATATTTTACTTGCAATGAGGATTATATGTATAAAACTTCAACTATCAATTGCATAAAATTTCAGTACATTTATATAACCATTTCTGACAATATAGTATCAATTCTGACAATAACCTTGTATTGATAGTTTGATATTAGTCTTGAAACCTGATTAAAAACAAACAAACAAACAAAAAAGTAGAAAATTAAACAGTGAAGGGAAGTAATGAAGAAAATAGGCTTGTTGCATTTAAATAATGCCTAATTTTGCAAAGCACTTTTCCCTCCAAAGTCCCAAAAGCAGTGTTTGACAACAGTAAATGTATCCTGATCACAGAACTAATGTGCATCATTATCTAAGAGTTCTTTCCACAATAATTCAGTTTTTTAAAAAAATCAATAAAACAAGACAAACAAGAAACAAAATAATATCAAAAACATATGCAAATTATTTGATGTCAAACTCTGTTTCTAGCATGTCCATATTCAGTATGCTACCCAGACTGTAGAGGGTTGTCACAATACAGGTTTATCCTGGATTCTTCTAATGATAGTAACTGATTTTACCTTTTTCTAGCCCATCCACCCTCTCCCCTACACCAGCAAGCATAGTGGTCATTCCTGCTCCACCGAGGAACAACCACCAATACAAAAAGCTGGATTGTGCCAAGATACAGATACACTTAGGAGTAAATTTAGTAATATGAACATTAACCAAAAACCCTTACTCCCACATTAAATGAGAAAGCTGCTGTGCAGTCATCTCATTACTATTAACTGGTAATAAAATGAAGGCCAAGCAGCTTAGTGACCCAGTTACATGAAGAAGGATAATTTAAATCAGTATTTCTTTGAGTACCTTCATTCTGTTTGCACAACATTACTTACAATGTGTCCAGGTAATAAGAAAGCAGATTAGAAAAAACTGTTCTGGAACCTTTGCCATTGTACAGAGGACTATTCTAACAATTTATGTACTTAGATTTCAAAATCATCAACATGTTTTTGCTTCCCCATGAAAATTTTAGTAATAGGCTGATAATCTTTGTTCAAGTTACACAAAATCTGGTGGGAAAATTTGAAGCCAAGGGCAAAACACAAGGACCAAGGCATAGGAAAGTGGTGGAATGCAAGCCCCATTTGGAAACAGAGAAGAAAATGGTGGCAACTAAAAAGAGTCAAAAACTGGTTACAGTTTCTTCCTCTAGATGTTTTCCTCACTGACTCAGCCTTTATTAAAGCCATTTTAGCTGGAAAAAAAAGTGAGTCAAGATGAAACTTCAAAAGTACTCTTTATCAACACTTAATCAAGAACTTACATGGAAAAGTATTCATGATCATCACACAATTATAATACATCTTAACCCCATGAAGGAAAACTGGTAAAAGGATTGAAATATACAAGAAAATTTGACCCAATTCAACCATTGTTAGGTGTTATTTTAAATTCGTGTGGCTGGAGCAACATAAAATGGCAAAAAAATATCTAAATCTCAAAAAACCACTGCAGGTTTTCCAATTTTACCTGAAATAAAATTTGTTTGGATAATCTGTCAAGTACATTATTTGATTTTTCAATTTTGACAAGATTCCTCACTATGTGACAGTGCTGGAGGCTGCACTGATACTTTCAAGTACAAATATGCAAGCTCAGCATCTTCCTAGGAAGTGTGTGTAGGGTTGAGGAGAATTTGGATTAGATAATATCTGCAAACAGAGGGATTTACAGAGGGATTTACAGCCCCCCTGTAAAATAATATTCATGGCTGCTTTCATTTAAGAAAAGGGTGAGGGTCACTTGCCTGAATATTACAACTATGGCAAATAAAATTGAATTAGTTACTCAAAACCATATAGTGACAATTTTTTCACTTTCTTACACATTAAGTCAATGTGTTGAGAAGACCAGAATGATTTTTTAAATCTATTTTCTGTATATATATCAGCAGTACTCAGGTATCATTTGAACTGGGTGCAAATTGTCCTCCATTTAAATCCTCACTTTTAAAATAAATCTGCAGCAGAATTGCACACAAATTTGAATTGGTAAGAGATTTATATCTATTAGTAACAAAAAGTGCTTTATAGTAAAATTCATACATTTATAGGATTGCTTATTAGGACATACTTTGAATCTGAATGTGACAATTCAGCTGAAAATAATTATGAAAAACTGTTTTATTGCATAATGTCAATAATGAAATGGAAAAAATTATTGTCTTTTCTCTTCTCTAGTCTTGTTTTGGCTCATGAGCTAGGAATCTCTGGAAATATGGTCTTTTAATTTAGATGACCAGCATTTCACAACTAGACTAGTAAAACCGATAAGAATGCTCTTGGCCTGTGTTCTCCAAAGAAAAAAGGAAACTTGATATTTCCATATATACACAAATATGTCTTTGGTAAACTGACAGTTCTGACATATATCAAAAGAATATTCATATGTCTTTATGCTGGAAAGTCTATTAAATACAAATCTGTAATTCATAAAAGGACACCAGTTTGTTTATAAGCTTCTGCACTGGCTTTCTGTAGGTTATGAAATAAAAACCAGTGATATTATCTATGTTATCTGGATAGTGAAATCAGGGTCTTACTGAGGTTAATCAGTGTGTGCAATCAGACTCTATTAAGCATGATTCTTAGCAGACAGTTTGGCTTCCAGAGAGATTAAAATCAAGTTCTGTAGGAGCAACAGGGCGATTTATTGACCGTCAAAGAAATATCTGCATGTTCATTTAAATTTTTGTGCTTGAACAACTTCACTAAATTAACAGAGGGTGTATTCATGTTTAAGAAATTAAGTACAAATGTAAATATCTGCAGAATCTATGTCCACATGTTTCACATATTTTGTCATTTCAAATGGTCACATTTTCCTGTTATTCAGGATAACCAAGAATGCATGATATTCATAAAAATGTTATGACTTGAATAATTTAGCGAGCATTAAAAACCTTTTAGAACATACAATGTATCTTAAAAAATATCAAGTGTTTGTGGATCTCCCACTTTCTGTAACTAAAATATGGCTAATTCCAAATGTTGTCAAAAACCACTTCTGGACTGTGAATATGAATTCCAGGTTAAAACCCAACGAGGATTACAATAAGATTTAGTAATGGGAACACTGTCAGATCTTTAGCAACAGCAGAGCTTTCAGGCACAGCAATAATACTAGCAACAGTTGTTTGCAGATGTTCTTGTCATTTTAATCATCCAGTTAACAGAATTAGCAATGATTCACAGTTGTCTTTAGTATTCTGTCTGCAAACTATTACATTGTGAAAAGATGGAGTCATAACTGCTTAACAGAAAAACATTAAGTCTTTTTCAAATTTATCACTTACAGTATTTAAATGTGGAGTGCTGGTAAAACTAATAAAACTTTTATTTGAGGAACATTTACCTTATATTTTTTTACTGCAATTTCCATCTAAAACAAAGACCGATTGCCTTCTGTAACTGTTACTGCAAGATATTCTTGCACATTAATGCCCCAGCACATAATACCAGGTTAGCTGTTATATGCATTGCAACCATTGCCTTTAGTGCTCTCAATTATGTATCAAGCATATGTTAAAAGCCTTGCTGAGGTGCAAAAGAAATGAAAATAACGTCCACAGAGTTAAAGAACGGACAAAAGTGCATTATTGCAAAACTGGATTTTGTTTTTCTAGTAGTCTACTCTGCACCTTTGTCTAGGAATTTTGTAACAAATTTTGATCTAGACAGGCTCAGGTACCAAAGGATTCCGCTGCAAGAGCTATGAAAGGCACACATAAGGTGCCACTGAGCACAGAAAGCTCCAATTATCATGGCTAAACTGCTGTTTGCCCCCAGGCAAGCTGGTTTTAAAACAGAGTTGGCATGTTTGCATGTGGTACAGTCAAGCCACTAGACTGAAACACAAACACATTAAAGATGTGCTGTAGGTGAGCAGAGAGATAATATAGGCTGAGAATTTGGGCCATACTTTCATGATTCAAGTCATCTTCCTAAATACTTACTACCATTTCCAGAGTAGTCCAACCAAGAATCAGATGCCCTGTTGTGAAGCACAGTGTAATCACAGAATAGGACTGGATGCTCCTTGAGGCAGCATTTAACGGGCTGGCTCATGCAGAGCCTGCTGTCCACTAGGACACCCAGTTTCTTCTCCACAGTGCTGCTTTCCAGCAGGTCAGCCCCAAGCCTGTGCTGGTACATGACTTTATTCTTCCCCAGGTGCACAACCCTGCATTCACCTTTGCTGAATTTCAGACAGGTTCTCTGTCCGTCTCTCCAACCTCTCCAGGCCCTCCTGAAGGGCTGCACAGCACTCTGGGGTATCGGCCTCTCCTCCCAGCTTTGTGTCATCGACAGCTTTGCAGAGGAGACATCTGTCCCTTCATCCAAGTCACTGATGATTAAGTTAAACTGTACTGGTCCAGTATTGAATCATGGGAGTCACCATTAGTGCTGATTCACAGAAAACTCTAGAACTCAAAGACAAAGTGAGTTTTGAAGTAGGTATGTACCCTCTCTCTCTCTCGTTCTCCTTTATCCTCTAAAATGTTACATATGCATCAAGTTTCACAAACCCCAATGCATATTCATATGCTAATTCTCTTATCAGTCCTTTGCACCTGCACACTTGTCTCTGGTGGTCGTCTCAGGGGTCGCAGGTGTTGAAGTCATGGAGTGTTCCCTGGGCTGAACTTCTCACCTGTCTCCTTGCGCATGCTTATTGGTTGTTTGGTCAGAGTCCAAACCATAAGGCTGGTTTCATCTGGTTCCAGAGGTCCAAGGAGCCTCATTATCTCAGTATCCTTGGGAGTTTAGCATAGTTGTGTCCTGTTTTGGTGAATATCCTTCTCCTTATCACTTATCCTTGCATTCCTCCATGCTGCTTTCGCACGTACACCCTGTGTTTTCTCTCACAAGCAATAATACTGTAAAAAAAAAATACAGCAACTATTAAGCAATACCATGTCTATTTCTAATTAATACTCTCTAATTTCTAACCCCATATTTCAGTGACAGGCCCCTAAATACTGCTTGTTCATATCCTTGTTCATGACCTTCTGGGGATGTGGATTCAGTCAGTTCTCATCCATCTCACTGTCCACTCATCCTGTCCACAGTGCCTGAGTTTGCCTGTGAAGATATTGTGAAAGATGTATTAGATATCTTCACTGTAGAGTAATATAAGTATATACTATATAATACTATACCTAGGGAAAAATAAATGAAGCTGTGTCTGTGCAATGCTGACCACAAGGGCAGCAGCTGCAATTCAAGACAGAGCCATCGAGATCATCAACAGTTCACTGAAATCATCAGTTCACTGAGATCTGTATGCAATGGCAGCCAAGAAAGCCAAAAAGATATTTTGAAGAATACTGAGACCAAGAGAAATGTATAATTTTTATGTCTTATAAAACCAAGAGGTGCCCATATCCTGAATGGTTGCTTTGGCGTTGCTCTGGTCTCTGCAAGTCAAGGAGGATATAGAAATGCTGGAGATCAGCTAATGTGCTAAAAATAATAAAGCAGCTATGTTACAAAGAGAGACTAAAGATTCTGACTCTCCAGCTTGGAAAGCAGATAGACAAGAGATATGATCAAAGTTTACAAAACTCATGGAGTCAGTGGCTAAGACAAATACAAAATGAAATTGGCTAAATTCCGCAGTGCAAGAACAGGGAGTGCTTGATAAAAACAGTAGGAGTTCAATTTCAGACAGGTATAAGAATACTCCTTTAAACAGCATTTAAGAGTGAAAGCCATATTCCTTTTCAAAATGTATTAAATTTCTGGATTGTAGAGGTTTCAAAACCAGAGGAGGTTTTGAAAGCAGACAGCATCAGAAGATTTGGAAAGGTACAAAAAATCCTGAGCAGCAAATCCATAAACAAATACAAGTAAGCAATAATAAGGAATGTATCCTATTCCATCTGTAACATGACAGCTGTGGGTGCCAAAAGGCCTATATGGAGAACAGACCACAAGAAGTGGTGAGGCTGGTGCTTTTCCTAAATAGTTTATCTTTTTGCGACTACTTTTTCTCTCATTTCTGGAAGGATTGCAATTAATAAAAGGTAATGCACAGACTATGCAGAGCTAGCTTCCAATACCAGCCCCAAAAACATAGTTCCCAAACCTAGGACTATCAGATATAAAACTGTTAATAGCAAATTGAAGACTAGATTGACTGGATGGATATTTTTAGTACTCTGAGACAGGATTAAAGCCACAATTTGATAACCTCTTAACTAAGCCATTTCTAAGGCTCCCAATCTTCACTACTATATTCTGTATGAGTACTGTTCTATTTTCCACAGTACTCTTATATTCATCAGTCCCCATGTCTTGAAGCAACAGTTTTTATTTACACTGTAGCTTCAGTAGGTTGCATACACATCCTGTGTCTTTCATCCAGTCTGAAATCCAACACTTAGTCACCTCTTTTTTTCTCTGAAAGTCCTTGAGTTTTCCTTTAGAAAAAATACAACAAAAGTCAGACAACAGCTTCAGGCTTTCCCAAGTGAAACCATCCTGCTCCTAATAACTTTTCTGCTTGTCTAATTCAGAACCTCTTTCTGAATAGCAATAGTCCCTTCACTTATGGAATATACATTTATACCGTAGCCACTCTGTGGGGGACAAAATTAATAATATCTAGGTGAGAAGATTAAACCTTTCATTTCCAAACTTGTCTCAAATTAGTGTGCCCCAAACAGAATACGTCAACAAAATCCATGCCGCAAACACTACTGAGAACACTGGGAAGGTTGTAGCTACCCACAAACACAAGATGATTCAGGTATTCTGCTGTGCCCTGTGCAGCAGACTAGCTTGGGATTTGTACTATACATAAAAAACACATGCAGTGCAACACAAATATCTAGCAGAAGCTGGAACTGTCTGATTAAACAACACCTTGTTTATACAAGAACTAATATTTCTTAATTTCTCCTGGTTGGAAACCTTGCAGTGACATTTTGTACAGACATGCAGTACAAAGCAGTGATTTGTAGCTTCCCACCCCATGGGGTAATACTATTTACCTCAGAAATTCCTTTTCATTAGGCTCTGCTAGTATTATCCTAATGTACATTTTCTTTGTATATACAATTTCTTAGGTACTTGGCTGCAAATTTGGAAGGCTGATGTATTAAAATTATGACTATGTATCTTCCTTTTACCACTGGACTCCAACTGAAGCCCTTCATGGTTAAAATCATGAACAAGATGCAGTTGCAGCTGTCTATATAAACTCTCTGACTTAGTTGTGAGTTCTCATGTACTTAAAACCTTTTATGAAGCACAGCTTTAGCCTGTTAGAAAAGTCAGCTGTCTGAAGCTTAGAGCTTTTGAAAAGAATCTGTAATCTCTTAATGTTGCTATACACTTGATCTGATTGAGTGTTTACAAAGGAAAAATGTGGATCCAACATTATACTGGAACAAAATCTGTGATTTTTCTATTCGCCCCAGAAAGGACAACGAAACCAGAAATTCTTCACACTTTCATACCCTATCAGGAGAGCTATGGGAAGTGCACACAAATCAGCCTGAACACGGGCAGAAGTTGAATTATACGCAGTGTCCTTGGCCAACTGCCAAAAGTACTTACACAAAATACTTACACAAAATATTTTTCTTTCTTTTTTTTCCTTTGGTGTAGCAACTCAGGTAGTCTACCACTACTTTAGTATTTTAAATATATATTCTGAAACTGACTGGGGATTCCTTATATATTAGGAAGTTAGAGAAACTGTGTTGAGTTCCATTTACACTGGATCTTCTCAATTTCTTTTAGTAGAAAAGTACATTCTCCTTAAAGAGTAAAATAGGATACTTTATCAAAGAAGTGTGTATAAACCTGATTTTTTTCTATTTTCTAGAATTTTTGTTTGCCCTAACTTCTTTTCTGAGCTGAAGCAAGTAGCACCCATCATAGATGGGAGCTTATCTGAAGATTAGTTTACTGTCCCTGTCAGTATTATTTCTGTATTATTACAGTTCTTTGAAGAGCTCATGGTGCTTTAACCTCATAGTTAAATTAAGAATTTCACCTGACCTCAGAAAAAAAAATATAAACCAATAAAACAGCTCAAACAAACTAGAAATTTGGGGATTATGCTTCTTAAAACCAGCACACAGGGAGACTGACAAAATGCCAGGTAAGGTCAATGAGGTTCTGTACTCAGATCTCCCTATAAGTGTCTTGCACACTGCATACTATGCAGTGCCTAACTAAGTTCTATATCTTCAGCATCCTACTCCAAAAAAAAAAAAATAGAGAAAATAAAACCTTCCAAAAATTAATAAAAAGTATTTATATGTACGTTATAATGATACTGAGTTGCTTAATTTCTTTTTACCTAAATACGTTTAAATAGCTCCATAAGAAAAAAAGATTTGGTTGTTACTGTAACATCACTTGACGTGGCAGGTTACTATTATTGCCTGCGAAATCCATATATTCTTACACAAAGTCAAATCACTGGCATTTAATTAATAGACAGAAACTTTATTTCACCAGACAGACTTTATATAAAATATGATCTCCTAGGGCTTTGTTTTTTATCTCATGGAAATATAAAGTGTGCTGCGCATTTTGATTTGAATACAATCCATGGCTTACAAAACATATCACTGTTTAACAACGAGTAATGTGATGGAAAAGATAAAGTAATGTTCTCTAACCAATATCACTGAATCACCAGATAAGGAAGTAGTGATATATGAATCCTCCCTTAATCTTATTGAAAACTACAACTTGATAGAGAAGGATTACATGACACAAACACATCATCTGACATTTACTTCTGGTTTATCATAAAATATTTGCCTCTCTTATACAGTAAGAGTTCAACCAACCTGGAGCTAAGAAAGGAGGGAATGAGAGTAGTTCCCTTAGTCTCATGTTCAACACAGACATCAAGAGCAAAACATCTTTTGAAGAGTTTAATTTAAACATGTTAGGGTAGTGATAATTGTCGCTGGATTAAGGTTTATATTGCTTATCAACAGATTTATCAGGTGATCACAAAATATTTAACTCTTAAGTGAAGAATAACAAACCAATCAAATATTTCTCTACAAAAAACCCAGTAAAACTACAGATTATTATTTTGAAAATAAACAAAAACAAAACCAAACAAAACTAGAATAAAACCAAACTAAGAAAACATTAGTATTTCAGATAGCTACTCCACAGAAACCTTGTGTATTACCCTCTACCTTTCATTTTCAAAGACAACTGATAAAAAATTATACTTCAAAATTTCCATGCACTTAAACTATTTTTAGTTTAGAACTATTCTCCATCTTCTCCTTAATTAATTTAACAGCTAGCAGATTTTATGGCAGTTATTGTAAAAGATCCTGTTGTTCTTGTTATTCTGCTTGCTAGTATGAACAAGAAAATTAAGACAAAGTTGCATGTAAAATAGCTATTATTAGGTGTAACTCCTCTCCTTAGAATGGATGACTGTCATTCTTAAATAAAACCATTGCTTCCAGTAACCTTATGTGGAAGGAGGAAGACTTAACCATGAAAAAAAATGTAATTTTTAATCACACACACACAAAAAAATAGTAAACTGAAGGTGATTCTACATGCACTGTAGAAAATTACAGGATATAAAACTACTTGCATGATTTATCAATATGCCCAGGAGAATGTGGAAAAAAAGCTTTCAATCTTTTGCATTCTCCATTAAATAATCATTTATGTTGTGAAAAATTGTGAATTATCTCTTCTGTGTTTCCAGTATGGCAGAAAATAATTCAACCGTAAATTTAGGTGGTTTATCTGAAAAGTACTTTTGAAAATTATTACCCAGATTTATAAATATTCAGGTAGCACTGATGAAGAATTTCTTTATTGACATCAAAAATTCTCGCCTTTTAAATCCTCTTTATGTGTTTGTCCAAATTTGAACAGTTGTTCTTTTCTAGAATATTAATAACTGTTCTTGTTATTACTTAGAAAGGCAAAGAAAAATATTTCAGTCTTAAAGTTATTATTTTTAAATCCGGATGTCAGAAATATATAATTGTGGACTTATTGCTCAAATATTAGTCAACGGATGTCAGAACTCCTGTTGATTACAGAAAACAGGAAGAAATTTCTTTACACATATTCTCATTTTAAAGTGTCTGCCTACGTATATGTATTTGTTTCTGTTTTCAAATAGAGTAAAAAAGCAATAAAGAACACAGAACAGAATATCTACTAATGCCACCACGGTGTGTGTGCTACACTGTGTCCTGTCCTTGGCTGTGGAATTGGACTGAATATTCACAGAAGTCAGGTGCAATAACAGGCAGCTTGTGGTGAAGGACAGCACATATCGCTGGGTTGACTCTCAGAGAATCTCAGACTGGGACAGTTTGTCATACCTCTTATCTGGTATCTAAGGCCTCTGCAATCCCTACTGTAAGTTCCTCAAATCAGTGTCTGTTATTCTGTATATCACATCTGCAACAAAGAAAACTCTCCTCTGTTGGCTCTTGGGCACTACTGTAATATGAATAATAGGGATACTGTATTACAAATTAGGTAACACCTGTGCTAGGGAGGCATTTAATGCCTGTGGAAGTAAAGCAAGGCCACATTATCTAAGACAATCTTTTCACTGAAGTCAGTTTTAGAAACTGTATTTTTTAATGTACAACATACACCTGTTTCGATAGAGCAGGGGCACTGCCAAGGCAGGAATAACACAGAATCAAGTACAACAGCACTACACTGAGTACTTTGGGCCAGCATATAAAAGCAATCAACAGTAGCTATAACCACATTGACACCAAAAGGCCAGTTTGCATTTTCCATAACTGTGTGCCAAAAAACATGATCATCTTTAAAGAAATCAATTGCAACACTGTAAGAACTCTCCTACACAGAGTATGTGAAACTCAGCTGCAGTGTCAACCATTATAAGGGATTCTGCTTGCAGCTGCAGCTAGAAATATATTAAATCCCACTAACACATTTGGGGAATGAAAAAGAGTATTTTCATTGTAAATTAATGCTAATTTTCTATTCTTGATGCATCTAGAATTTCCATGGTAGTCAAGGAAGCAGACAGTGAGGCCTAGCTATAATGACAGGTAGGTGTTAAGGCACTTTGAACACTGCCAAGAGAAAGAGACCTGCCCTGTCACTCTGCCTATAAATGTAATTTTTAACCTGTGTGTTCCAAATGCAGAAAGACTGTTCCATGCTATTGACTGAATTTAAGAATTTAACCAGGGTTACACAGCAACAATTATAGAAACATTAGAAGAAAACTTGAAAACATTACTTCCTGCAGTTGATTGACAATGATCAGTACCTGCCAGCTGCCCACCCGGATGCACTTTCACCCTTCTTAACCAGAGCATAGGGGAGAAAATAGGATGAAAAAGCTCAAAGATTAAAGCTAGGATAAAGACTAGGGAAAAAATAATTTTTTGCTAATCAAAACAGATTTGTGTATCAAGAATCAAAAATAAAAAATAAAACACCTTTCTCCCATCTGGTTTCACACCTCCATTCCTTTTTCTTTCACATGATCCCATCCTGAGTGGTGCAGGGGGGGAGGGAATGGGGCAGTCCTTAAAGCTCTTATTTGCTATTTCTTCCATCTCACACTTTTCCCCTGCTCCAGTGTGGGTCCAGCCATGAGCTACAATTCTTCAGGATAAACCTGCTCCACAGGCATCTCTCCATGGGCTGCAGGAAAATCTCTGCTCCAGAGCCCCAAGCTCCTCCTCCTCCTCTTCCTTCCCTGACCTTGGTATGCCGATGGCTGCGTGACATTTTCTCACTCCTGTTTCAGAGCTGACACACAGCTGGTTTTACCCTCTCTTAAACATATTATCACAGAGGCACCACCAGCACTGCTGATGGGCCCAGCTTTGGCCAGGGGCAGGTCTGTTTTGGGGCTGGCTTGAATCCTTTCAGGGCAACTTCATCCTCTCCTCACACAGGCTGTCCCACAGCTCCCACCGTGAGCATCTGGGCAGAGGCATCAGTACTCTCCCCTATGGAAAATTACCAGTTAGGGGCCCTTGGTTTTATCATATTGCTCACCCCATAAAAGCCATGAATGCCATTAGTTCAACTCTGATTCTACTATTCACAAGTTAAGTGAAAATTTTTCACTGTCCTTAAAATTAGTGTGCTTTCAACTTTCATGGATACAAACAACAACTCAAGAGCACAGCTAAAATTCAGTGCATAAATGATTCATATTTACAGCAATATTTAAATGACTAATATTAATTAAAATTTTTCATATTTTTGATGAAAGACTGATGACCACACTTTAAAAAGGGATTTTATAGGAAAAAAAAATGCTTAAGGAAGTGTTTAATCCAACATCATACCCTGTGATTCTCTTGATTAAAAAATGCAGCAGCTAGCTCACAATAACTCACAATGTCTTTCAGAAGAAGAGTCACAATTGATTGACACATGCTGTCACAGACACACACATTCACAAAATACTTTTTTCCTCAAACAGTAGAATGCAACCCACTGTCTCTAAAATACCTATATCTGGCTGGATTTCAAGACACTCAGTTAGAATAGAAAAAGATATCAGAGACCACCCAATCCATATGTTCTAACAACCAGGTTAAAAAAAAAAAAAAAAAGTAACAAGAAATCAGAATAGAAAATCAACCCTATGATGTTGGGCTAGACAGATTCCTAAAAATGACACTTATAAAAAAACAGTAGTATTCAAGGTCAAAAAGCATTTTCAGTTTCTACTCATGCAAGCAAAGTTTTGGGGTTTTTTCCCACACTTTTCTGCTTTAAACTTATTAAAGTAAAATATTTCCACACTCACTGAACACTCTTTGTCCACATGCTCATATCTTCGTTCACTTGTGAGGTGCAGACCAATGTTCTAAAAGAATTCCAGCAGCATTCAGATTCATGGACGAAAGTGTGACTTGAAATAAATGTGGGTACAAAAATCTAACCTATGAATGTTCTTACACCCTCTTTTTTTTTCCCTTCTAATTTTGCTCTTTAAGAGGAAAATCCATAAGCACACTCTTCATTTAAGTTATGATAAATGTACCATGCTATCTCCAAAAGGTGCAGATCAGAGACTTAAAATATACTCTTCTATGCAGAGGAGCTTTTTCAAAACAGATTTTTAAAGGGTTCTTTTCTCAGAATAGCAAGTTTAAGTAATCTTAATTTGTGCCATTCTGTATGCAAAAAGGCATGTATCCAATTGCTTTTAGATATATCTCTGTGAAAATTATGGGGAAATGTATCATGAAATAAAATACATAGAAGCAGATGAGAGGAATATTTTGATTTTTTTTCTCTAATGATGATAGCTAGTGGACTTTAGTAAGCAGCAGGTGTTTTATCTTCCCTAGATAATCAGTAAATTGCTTGCATTGTGTATCTGTCAGCTTTTCCATGACTCTTTCAGTGTCTGTTGCTATTTCATAGAATCTGGGGACCTTTAGCGTAGTTTAGTCTCCTGACAGCTATTACAACTTCTTGCCATCACCTCTATTCTTGCAGTTTCAAAAACATGGAAGTCAGACCTTTTATTTCAATACAATTCCCTTTAGAAGATTTAATATGTTTTTTTCTTAGAAAGGTGAGACATTTTACTGGTGAGGTTTAGTGCATCATTTTGGTTTGGGGTTTATTTTGGTATCTTTTAATGTTGCAAAACTTCTATGAGATTCTAACTAAATATTTTTATTCTAACAAAAAAACAAAACACGCAAGGCTAGAATAATAGTAGTGGTAAGCGCTCATACAAGTTGGGGTGCTGAAGAGGAAGGGAGGAAGCAAAGTCCTGTGCAGGGGAGAAAAGGCTTTTCATCTTTACCTCACAACACATTCAGGTGAGAAGTGCCCGGAGTTGATGTTTCAAGACCAAGGAAGTTCTGAACAACTTGCTCTAACCAACCCTAATCCAGGGTGGGATTGTAGGTCACAACACAAGCCAGTCTAGGATCCAGTTTCTCGCTCCCAAAGATATTACTTCTTCCAATCCTGAATTCCCAGTCTAGAGCCACTTTTCTTCAGCCTCTTTCAGCCAGAGTGTCTCCCACACTAATGTTACCTCCTTCACTTTCACCAAACAGGTCTATTCATTCCATCTCAAACCCCTCACATTTATTTTGATTCCATGCCAAATTGTTTCATTAATTTTTTAGTTAATTATTTTAACTTTAATTTAATGCTGTAGCCTTCTAATTCCAAAAGGAGATGTAGCATACGTGTATGTGTGTGTATGTGCAAGTGGGAACAATCGGCACTTTTTCTGGATGCAGAAAAGAGAAGGCATCAGTCAGCCTTCCTCTGAGAAATGACTGACTTTCAGGTCTCACAGGAGTCAGAGTGATAATTTGCTACTCAATTGTGTCACCATTAACACCAAAATCAAACCTGTCTGGATAAAGCTTTGGGAGAAAGGTGACTAAATGTTTATTGCAAAGCAAGGATCAGGAACTTATTCACAAATAGATGACGGGAGTCACAGAAGCCTGGACTGTTGCACAGCCATTCTCTCCTACAGAATATTACCTTAGCAAGAAAAAAAAAGAGGAAAGGAAAAAAAAAAAAAAAAAAAAAAAAAAAAGAGAGAGAGAGACAATGTGTGTCAAATATTTAGTCATTTACAAGTTTTTCTTTTTTGGACCATACCTTATTATTCAACAACTGTGGTTTTCTTTGTCTTTTTCTTATGGAATAGTCATAAAAGGCTTACAAAGGAAAAAGTAACAGAGTTTGAAGCATTACTGCTCAGCAAATATATCCTTCTCAATTCTGAATCCTGAGATGAAGCATTATACAATAGATTTTTTTGTTATAATCAAAATTGAAGCATAACTATTTATTGAAAAGACTCATGGTGAGATTAACTACAACAAGATGACGTCTCATCATTGAAAAAATCTTGTAATATAATTTTATATATTTTATACCTTTTCCTTTTTCATGGAAAAAAATCATGTATTTTTAAAGATTACTTATGTTTTTATATGGTATCTTTTTTCTAAGATTTTTATTAAAAACTGCTTTTAATAACTAAGTGGTTTTCTTAGGTCTGAATAAAGGGAAAAATCATTAACTATTCATAATAATATTTTTAAATAGAATCACTAAGTATAAATGTATAAATATATAAAAGCACAAAGTAAACAATTGAGAAAATGAGAAATATTTACACAAAGGCTATTTATCTTTCTAAAAAAATATTAACATGGAACTTTTCAGCAGCTTTTTCTATTGTTTCATACAATTATATCACAAGCAGAAATCTTCTAATTGATATCTAAATAATTTTGCTAAGATAAACTGCAGCACATGGCAAGGTTGGACTAAATATCCATCTGAATATTCTTAATGCTAACAATTCAAGCTCATAGCAGTTTATGTTTAATAATAAAATCTAAATTTATTTCTTATTTCTAGAAGTGGTTGCATTGGATCTTCAATGGGAAAGTGGATACTAAAACATCAAGGTAGAAAGAAAAAAAATCTAGAAATACATAGGAAGTGTGATGCTGTGTCTGATTCAATTCAGTCTGGATAACAGAGGGCTTTATTTCAAGTTTCAGCCTTTGCAAACATGTCTTCTGCAAATGTTTTACATACACATTTTTCTAATAATGGTGAGTTAGTAAATGAACATGGATTAACAAAAATAATTTTTAAAGTATTTTCATACAATCTTGAGTGCATTCCTAAGAGAAAAAAAAATAACTGAAGTGGTAATATTTTAGTCTATAATGTTTGCTGATAATTTTTCAGAATACAGTTTGCCACTGGCAAATTATTTCTATTACTTCTTAGATAAGTAATCAGTAGATGTACTTTTTAGATTCATTCAAGTGGCTTACAATTTTTAAAATAGCAAGAAATGGTTTCTTTAATTTCATATTTTTCAAGGGGAATATAATCTCCAAATCAGGTGTATATTAGAATATCCAAGTTTTTGGATACTCATCCTCCCAAAATCATGAGTTTTGTAAGAAGCTTCTCACAAACCAACTTTCAGTATTTTCCTTCAGTAATTATGTTTTGTAGAAGGCTCAAATCATGAAAATGTATTTCTTTGTACCTAATTCTGATTTGTGGTTCTAACAGTTCTACTGTGTTTCTCCCTGAGGTGCTTTACAGCTTTGTATCTCCTCAACAAAGCAAAGATTTTCCTGGGACCATCAAACTTCACCATTTTTTGAGCTTCTCTCTTCATTTTTGACAAAAATATCTTCTTTCAATAAATTCATCTAAAAATGTTCATGATTTCTACCATATATTTGTCATCTCTACCCTATTCATTCACAGGCAGTGGGACAGAGTTATTATGTTGATATTAAGTTTCCCATTTTCTTTCATTTATGTAAATAAAACTTTTGCATGACTATTTGAATAAAGTTCTAATCAGAATTTCTTACATGCAGTGTTTTGTAAATCAACTGAGTCTGACATAAGGTACTGGAAAGCTCATCTTCCTTTTTTAAATTACAGGACAAAGACATTTCAAGACTTATATCCTTTCAAGGGAAGTATAAAATGCTTTTGAGGTGACAGGTAGAGATATCAATGAAAAGTAAATATAATTCAAGTCTTTAAAATTTCTGAAACATAGTTTGAAATACCAGATAATTTTCTAAATAAGGCACTATTTTTTATTCTTTTTTGCTGAAACAAAAGCAAGCGGAAACTACAATGGTGCTATAATTTACAACCTGGATCATTAGGCAAAAAGATTGCCTGGATGAATTCTTACAGGCAGTGAAGTAGTCCCCAATTACTCCTAGAACCTGTTTTATTCCACCTAAATGAGTAGATTTTTTTAAAAAAACCTACTACTACTTTTTTTTTTCCTGAACATTAAGCATCTGGTTATAGAAGCAGTTGAGACATCAGTGCCTTTCAAATGGTGCAGTTGGTCATCTAGAATACATTCAGGTGAGAGGCATCTATTACATGTGCTTGTGGAGATTAAAGTCTTTGACTACTAGACTCCATTTTTGGAATTTAATTACACAGTTGAAGAACAGACACAATCTGAACAATAGACAGAGAAATGTCTGAGATTACTTTTTTAAAAGCATACATGTTCAAACACCAAAATCATAAATAATATAATTGCATTTTTTTTCAGGGATTTTTTTAGAACAAATCTGATCTACTAAAAAGTTATTTAAAGGAGTTATACCACATGCAGTGGATGTTCCCCGAATAATCCATTTTTATTCTATTAAACACTAATTTTTGAGTAAAAAATATCCCCTGAAATAAAAGGAGCAAAGTTCATCAGCAAAACTGTTTTTCATTTCATCAAAAATTCAAACCTTCCATTATAAACTGATTTTTGCTATATCATGTGGTATTGTTAGAGGATTTTCTTGGAATAGAATTATTGAATTAGGTACAATACTTTGCATTCTTGGAAAAGCTTGGTGCAGCCATGAAATTATAAATGTTTGTAAGACATAAAAAATAGGCATGTTCTATTTCTGCACAAATACTTCTAGCTGAAATAAAATTTACTTCTCTCTAGATGACTTGACTCAAAGCAAATAAATTTTACTTCACTCAGATGTATGTATAGTCCTCATGATTTATTCTCGTACTTGACTAGCATCTTTGTTCAATCTCTACTATCTATTAAAATAACTCAGTATAAGTTCATTCCCCTAAGAACTCGGTATAAAGGGATGTACAGACAAAAATGGAAAAACCTTGGCAGATATTGTTGTATATCTTAATCCTCCAGCTCTCACACAAGAAACTGTGTATATCCAAAAATGTGCATTCCACCAAAGGCCAAATGCTCAGGCCAGGAGGCAGCCTCCACTTAAAACAAGATTTGTAGCATCACATCTCCTATCTCACAGGAAAACAGTAGTGCTTTCTTCCCATCTACACTTCATGGACTTCTAAAACCATTTAAGACTCCAGGCCTTGGATCCAGCTGCTGCTACCAAGCAAGAACAATCTGCCTGATGTTCTGCTGACAGAGAACAAAAGGTGCTCAGTACACAGAGAAAATGTGCAGGCAAAGGACCATCACAGACATTCTTGGGCTTCCCAACAGCTTTCAGGTTCAGAGTTCTTACAGTCCCTGTAATTATTTTCCAGCAGAACAAACCTTTTGCTTTTTGAAGTAATGAAAGGGAGAAAAGCATTCCAGGAGAAAATTTGCAGGGATAGTTTCTGCTTTACATTTTTCTTTCAATTTTTCTTTACAATTGGGAAGAGCTGTCCCCATATTTCTCATATACCTCAGACAAGAAAGAATATAATCACTAGTGTTGTTGTCACATTGATTTTTTCATTATCATAAGGGAAAATTTTAGTAGTGCATGATACATTTCAAGTTATGCAATTATAGCATATATAACCTTCCTAAATCCATTGTATCCTTCAGTGTGATGCTTAGATCTTCTGAGGTGGATGAGGACATTTACTGATTTTAGGTATATTCCCTATTATTATAGAAATTGCACAACTGTAGTCAATTTTAACACAAAAAAAATTTGAGCAATTATTTAATAATTATTATTATAATCCTAAAGTTTATTGTGAAATTTTATTCACTGCAGTGCTAAGAGTGGGAATAATGACACAGCACAAACAGAATGAATATTGCAAAACAGATGTTCAACAATTCTCTGTCTAGCTTTAGATTTTACCACAACAATCACAGAATTCACAAGTAGTATGAAGATTTTTCAGTAACAGAATCCCTCTTGTGCACAACTCTTTAATGTAGCTTTTACTCAACAATATTGCTATATATTTAAGGATAGATGAATCATCGCATCGCTGCTCATTGTTCGACATCGTATTTTTGGTTGTAGTCCAAGTTGCATGCCAGATAATACATCAAGAAAACTCTCATTCTAATATTCCAGCAAAAGCTGCATTAAGTTTTAGTTCAAATGAAATCCAATGGATTTACCTGGACTAGTTCCAACAGCACTTTTGCATTTGTCTGATCTTAAGTTAGTGAGAAAGCTGGACAAGTTAACCTTTAATTTGCTTCAGATAATCATAGTCAATTCATCTGCAAGTACTGGCAATCCCACAGGAGGTGGTTGTTGTTCTTAAGACCTCAAAGAAAAGGATAAATGGAATATGAAAGGAATCTGTAATGCAATGTTTAATGCTCTGACTTATAGCAAAAGAAAAAAGAATCAAAGTTTTTTGTTCCCAAAATCTCTGCTCTAACCAGAAACTGTGTGGGGTAAGAAACATCCACACACCTTGGTACAAAAGCATAGCAAGTCTTAATGGGCTATAGAGATGCCCTGGAACAAATAAAAGGAGAGAATTACAGACCAACAACTAGACCAGGATATTGAGTCCCACTACCAAGCAAATACAGGCTGAAATAAATGTGTTTCTATCAAGCTTTCTAAAGCAACAGTTCTTTAATAAACAATAACATCCTTCTGAATACTAGTAACATAGGAGTCAGACTCATGGTTTATCAACAATCCAACAGTGCCATCTATCAGATTTCATTATCATTATATTTTTCCGTATGGCAACGTGTTATTTTCTAATGCTAAACAATTTCCAGATGTGAACTACAAAAAAGTATGCAGAAGACTAAACACTTCAATTATACATTAAATTAATACATGCAGAGTTCTAGGTAATCATAAAGCTATCAGGGTGGAGAGTGGGAAGGAAAAAAATGAAAGCTTATTTTTTTTAAATGTTAAAACTATTTACTAGATACCAATTAGTTACATTCTTTTTCAGCAAATTGGTTATCCTTTCTTCTCATCAACTGATTGTCTGGAGTTGGAAGTTTGAAATCCTCTCTGAAACTTACTACCCAATAGGCTTAAAAATACAGTCTGTGCCATCTAAAATAATGACATAATGAAATGACAGCTCAATGAGCACACATTTTTGAAGTTAGTATTTGAAAAATTACCATCAGCAAAAAATGTGTCTTTTCTTCTCTGAAAAGTCAGCAGGCAGGATAAATAAAAAGCTATCCTATAAAATTCCCAAAACTCCTGTTGAATGCAATTAGAATTTCAGAAGTACAAAGCTGCTACGTTGTACCCA